>NC_061881.1:5000000-6250000 GCF_905147765.1 Vanessa atalanta | reverse complement strand
TTGGATAATTAATGAATCGAGTAGTTGGCAATAATGTTTGATGGCTGATTTACTTATAAGAGCGGGTCACCCCGAATGGAGTTGTAAGCGTCATGGCAACGCGAGTCGTTATGTTTTGACAAGCTTCTCGAATGAGATGGTTGCTTGCAAACCCATTTGCTCTTAATCGAGATGAATTATTGTAATCCTTTGATATTATTGTGGTGTACGATTATTGAATCAATGAATACAGTGATTAGACGATATTAAATACGTTTTATTTTGTGAATATCTCCATTGCACGCCCACATAGTCTTACAAATGTCGGATCAATCCCCGAACCCAACTGTTCGGCATCCTGCTTCTCCGACATATATATATAGTATAGTATGCAGAGCACAGGTGAAACAAGAACATGAAATAGAACTATTTTCGGAATGTTATAAAATTCAAGTTTTATGTTTTACTGAACACTTGGCTTAAAAGCTTTGACATATTTAACACACAAAATTTTGCCTTGTCACGTGCATTCGTAATAGCGAATGCTATTCCTGGAGGCTCATTAATATTAATAGGATTGATATCGTTTGGATACATCGAAATTATATTGAGGTTGTCTTTATTGAGAGTATTGTTAAAGTATTCGAAGAGGGATATCGTCAGTGTGTGCTTATGAAACCGCTACACACTTTGTATAAACATGGAATGCGTCGTATAAAAATAAATATTTTGCACCAAAATTTCAATACGTCCAACATAGATTTATACATACTTCCTGCGGCAGGGTATTCAATTTTGTAATAAAATCCCGCAGGTGACTTTACAGCTACCAAATCTCATTTATAAAACATAAAAATACCAGTTGTCATCCGAGGCTTTTAGGCGTTTTAGCCATTGGTCGTCAGGTGTTAGACCTTAAAATGTCTACGTTCTTTCTTGGACTTCAAGCTTGCTTCATAGCGAATTCGGTTTTGTGGTTTCGTGAAAGAATAAAAGACTGACAGATAGAGTTACTTAAGACGTTATTATTCTACGTTATTTTTTTGATAAAATAAATCTTTCTTATAACTATACCAAATGTATGAAGCAAAACAATAGAACATGTCCATTTTGATGAGGGCTCAGTCAAGTTAATCTATCAGTTTATAGTTTTAATAATAAATATAAAAAAGTTCCACAGCTGGGTCCGAGCCGCTTTTACGCTTAAAAAATGGCTTAAGCTGCTCAATTGCGGGTTGATGCATGTACGTATATGTACATGTGGTAGAATTTGGTCCGATACAAGCATCTTACCACACTATGTTTTTCCTTCAATGCCGAACAGAAGAAAAATTATAAATCCGAATTAAGCATATGTAAATCTAGAGCTTGTCCAGTTTTGAACACGAACTTAGTACATGAGTTAGAATAATTTTTATATACAGAAAATTTATTTAACTTTATTTAGTTCGCCAGACTAAAACCACTATTTGTTAAATATTGAAACCCCTGTGTAAATAAACTTATTTGCATAGCGCACCTTTTAAATCTTATGTAGTTACACGGTTTATGGCTTAAGCTTATCGCTGTTAAATGCGTGAAAATAGTTTGGTGTATTTGAGAATATATTATTTAACTGAATTAAGTTTCACTTTAGCTACATAAATTGCAGTGCTCTGACCTTTTATCGTAGTCTATTAGCTCCTGGTTTTATTTCACAAGCTCAGTGGGGATTTCGTAAGAGAAATAACTAACCCAGTAATAATGTTGTACTATCACTTTAGCAGTAAAAGGATCTGACTTTATTAAAATCATTTTTATTCGAGATTTAAAATTGTAACTTTTATATTTATGTAAAAAACTGCGGTAGCTTACTGCGTCGATATCTATGGGCGGTGGTGTCCACTTACCATTATGTGGCCAGTGCACCTACTTATTATAAACTGTATAGATTATGGAGGTACTATTTACGATATGTGATATTTCCTAGTTTTAATTTGGGTTTGGGAATAATCATTTTTTTGACCTTGTTAACGAAAAGAAAGTTATTTCCTCAAAAGTTACCTTTAACCGCCTATACTTGTAGGCAAAATATTTACTTTTTTCAAGAATACGAAATTGTTTTCTTTTTATTCTGCCAAGCTTTTGTTTATGTTATTTATTCTTTCTTTGACCAAATAGCGTTAACTGAAAAGGGAGTGAGGTTTGGCATTCTTTTGAAATATTTCCAAATATCAGTCACTAATAAAACAACAATAGCAGCGAAACTCAAAAGTACTACCAGATGAATGAAAATAAAATTAAGTAAGATTTTGTCACGTACAAGGAATTCTGATGAACTTTATTCAATTAAAAGAGTGACGGGTGAAATTGTTAAAGATGAAAAGTATTTTAGAGTTAAGTCACCGACACAAAGTTCTTCTTCAAACTTTTATACAATTCACTCACTCGTCGTCTGTTCTGAACTTATTTATTACTTTTATTATCACATGTAAATAACACAAAAGAAATAAAATACCATCAAGTAATGTAAATATTTTTTTAGGATATTAACCGTTTTTATTTTATATGCGAATATATTGGAAAGCAACGCAATATTTGATAACGTATTTAGTATGATAATAGGTTACATTTGACTTAAAATAACTTTTACGTTTTTTTTTATCCGATAATAATAAGCAATTTCTTTTTTGGCGTTCAATATTCGACTTCCACGTGGCAATTCACTAAAGGAGATTAATTCTTGTAATTTCAATTTACATTATTTTTTAATGTATACCTACTTCAATTTTATTTTAATATAAAATCGTAATGAAATGTTCTGTTCGTTTTAATATAAAATGTCGTTAAAGCAACGACAAACTAAGAATAAGGATGGTACCTTAAATAACACAGTCATTACACGTTTTGTCGGAAATTCGTGACTCTGTATATTAGAGGTATAAGACACAGAGTAGCAATAACAGTTGGTATAAACATGGTATAAACTTGTAAAATGTTTGCGTAGTTCGAACGGACGCAGATGCTGAGATCACCCTGGATAAACATAAAATATAAAAGGCTCAGGACAGGACGTGCATGATATATTACAACACTAAAAATTCTGCTATTATGTTCGTTTAGCAGAGTTTATGATATTCTTTAAGAACACGCTCATAACAAAGAACTTTTAAAAATTATATTTAAAGACAATCCTTTATATTAAAAATATCTAATAAGAAAACAGAAATAAACATTTGTATTTGCCTTTTTCTTTACTCCTAATGTTTTACGCAAGTATAACATAATAAAGTGGTTTCTTTACAACAATAGTTCATAGAATATAAAAGAAAGAGAAAATTTGTTTGTTTGTTAATATGCGTATCTTTTGCTTAAGTTTTCGTTCTAGCGAAATACATTAAAAAAATATAAATAATACAAAAAGCAATCACGTCTCCTTTTATAGATATAATAGATTTAATAAAACTTATATTTTCAAAATTTAAAATTTGATAGTATTTTATTGTATCTTATCTTTGATTCGTCTTTGTTAGTTTAGTCTGTCCGGATGTTTCAATTACCAGACAGTATCGCAATTTATTTTTTAGCTATTTTCTTTTGTTGTAGATTCGAGATGATATCTTCATTCAATCGGAATGTATCCTTGAAGTGTCATTAGTGTTCATGGACAAACCTAGCCTAACCTAAGATATTGTTTAGTTTTATATTGCCTCACCCTTTAAACTGAAAGTACTAATATTTGGCTACGGAATAGCTAATGAGAGGTAGGCTACCCATTAGAATAAAATGATTAATAAAATATTTTGATTACTAATTAGGTACTTACTGACCTCATCATCGGAAAAAGCAGTGTATTTTAAGCAGGAAAGTGTATTTCAAAGGAAATAATATAATGACTATTATTGTATTTTGAAATTAATCGTTTCTGATTATTAAAGCCGCAGTTTATCTGCGTATTGATTTCTATGTATATTTAAATGTAAACGAAATTGAAACTGTAATAAATACTGACAATAAAACGAATATCATCGTTCCTCATACAATAATATAATCCACGAACATTTCTATGTTAGATACATATACTTGGAAATTACAACCCTAATATCACTAGTGTAGTAAAACTAGTATAGCACAGTTATAAATTGAATCGTCAAAAGTTTATTCGTTCAGGTGATTTACAGCGAAACAACTTAAGCTGTATAATTGAAGACGATAAACCCAAAGTTTGGAGTACTCCGTAACTTAAATATGTAGGTGCTGGAAGCTAAGTGAAAACGAAAATGTTTGTCAAGGATGAACATAAAGGATCATTAAAAATTTATGGACAATATGAATGGCGCACTACTTAATTTTTGTATTTAGTATTTATATACTTAACTTGTTTAGTGTTATGGAATAAGATATAATAAATGCATAAAATTTTTACATTGAGTTGTTTCCTTCGATTCGTATTAATATTCCTAAACGTTCTTTATTGTATTAGTGTGTTTTTCATCGAGTATTTTCGGCATCTCTTAACGCTAATAGGCTTCTGAAGAATTTACTCTAACGAAAATATCTACTTTTAGATCAATTTCACTTTAAGTGTCATTAAGAACAATCATACCAATTTCCTGTTAAGAGTTCCATCGTAATACTGTAAAGTATAATGTTCTATCTAAAATTAGGTATGAAATTGAAACAACATCAAAAAGATTACTGTAACAATATATTTTGTATATACAAATTAGCTTTATAATAATATGGCAATAATGGTAAGTACTAGAGCAAGTACTGGCGCGAGTGAACAAGACGTGCTTCGTTTTAACGCTTCCAGCTCGCTGACATCAGGGGTTTCTTCGAAATCTCCCACTTCGTTATATTGCATCTCTTCGAATTTACCAGAGAGAGCTGTGAAACAAGTTTTTTATTCAATATTATAATTGTATTTTACAAGAACCATTCATAAAATATTGAAAGGGTTGATAGTACACAATACTTATACAAGTTATTCGTCGTAAAGTTATAATGACAAGATATATAACTTAATATCATTAACAATAATTTAATCAAGAATACAATCATAATTTGTTAAAGTTATGTGTACTTACGAGTACTTTAATCTGTCATTTATAACAAACGCGTCCTACCAATCGAATGAGATTTTTTCAGTCTTTTCTTGAACGTAAAACATACTCTATTTCATAAAATAATTTAGATCGAATCTCGCAAAGGAGTAAAAATTACCCATCACGACTAACCGTGGGTTAAATATTATATTAATTTCGAATTATTTGACTGAAAAGTAACTAAGTTTCACACAACTTTACTTAAAATATTATTATTTTAATTTTACATCTGATATAATGAGTACGGTTTGAAAATTTATAATTTAAATATTTTATGTATGACATAAATGAAACTCGTTTAATAAATACGTTGTTAATATATGTGTGTAATATAATAATTGCTACAATTAAACATACATACATATTCAGCTAACAAATATGAAATGAATATAAAAAAGAGGTCTGACAAAGTAATTTCATTCGTATTAAATGTTAACTTTAATTATACGCTTTATGAAAAGTTACTTTTGTAGAAGCAGAACACGGTGTTATTAAAGACTTTATTTATGAACAAATATTTAAAGCCTCATTCCCTTAATAAAATGCATGACCTAGAAATGCATCCAAACGTATATGTATGTATAAAAGAAATGAAACATTTATTAATAACTTTATTTATGTCAGGAAATAATTTATATGTAGGTGAAATTCGTCAGTGGGCTTAAAATTATAAAAAAGTAACATAAAATAAGAGTCCGTAAATACATATTTCAGTCCTAAGACTGGTGAAGCAGAATGGTGGATGACCTACCTAAGAAGGTCATCCACCATTCTGCTATCCTTCAGGTGGATATATATGAGGCAGAAATTCATCTAACGTATGCATTACTCGCGATGTTTTTCTAGTTAATGAACAGTCGATTAAGCTTGTTCGAATACGATCCGCGATATTTTGAATGCATGTACATATATTATCCACCGAGCTATTTCAGCTCTAATATTTTCTTAGGTTTGTAATTTAATAAAACTATTGTTAATGTTTTTGAACTTTTAAAAAAAAAAAACAAAAAAAGTGTTTATAGATTTCAATGAAAGTTTGCATTCGAAGGTTTCTTAGAGGTAATTATTAATCATATATAAAGTTAAAATTAATGATGTTGATGTTATGTAAATTAATAAAAATATTTGAAGTAATTACATATATAAATTGTTACTTACGATACAATTTAATAGTCCCATCAGTGTCTCCTAGTGAGTTTTTTGATATGCAACTGTAAGTACCGAATGTACTTCGTCCAACTTTCTTAATTTTTAGCCTCATGTCCACTTCGTAGCCTCTTTCTATGGCGACCACCTCGAACCTTTTATCTGCTGTTGAGAATTCGTTATTAATAAAACATTAAATAAGACGGAAATTTTCCATTATAACTAATAAAATATTAGATACAATCAATATATTAATGTTTACACACTTCCAAAATCTTGTCTAATGTACAACCTTCACTGTCGCTCCATAAATGTCAAAATAAGTTTTCTTAAAGTTTTTATTAGGTATTGTAGTGTATATTATATAATTTCTAAAGTCTATTGAAATCATATGATTTAAAATAATAAAGTTGCGATAGCTATTATTGACCGAATAATATTCAATACACACAAGAAACTTTTTTAATTATTTCAAAATATCAAATACATATTTTTTATAGAAAAAAAAAATCACGACTACGTTGAATTAATTTATAGCTAGTGTCACTTGGTATTTGATGTGACGTGGAACAAAAAAAACTCACTTATATACATTCATAAAAGGTTGAAAACATTACGCTCCTTTTGTAGGTGGTCGTGTAAGAAGTAGGGCAGGATACTTATCCTACTAATTTTGTTAAGTCATTTTTATTTGAATTTACATGAATCCATTTCATACAGATTCAAACATCATCATATACATATGTGAGACGTAGATAATACAGTCATCCATTATTGCTAATATATTATAATATTAGTTACGGTTGGCAGGATATCTGGGTAATGGCTTCACTTAATATAAAGTGTTTTATATGTATATAATGAAAAAGTAGTTTGCCTATAGAGAAATGTTGTTCAAACATTAACCGATATTTTGTAAATTGCTACAACTTTACAGACAATATCAAAATATTCCCACTGATTCATAGAAAATCTATTTTAGTAATGATTTAATTATTAATAAATGAAATAAAAATAATACACAACGGAATCGACGTCCATGTTATTTTTCTATTTCGATCAGCTGTTCCATAGTGAATATATATCATAACATAAATATAAGTAAGATAAAATATTTCGAAATAAACTGATGTTGTCTGAATTCTAAATTGATATATATATATATTCATTTTTGTAGAACTCGTTCATTTTTTTTTTCCAATGAAAAATAGGAATGGAAATTAATATTTCCATTCCTATTTTTCATTGGGAAAAAAATAATATTATAATATTACACTGTTATAAAAGCTATAAATAATTATTGTGTTAAGGAATGCGTATAACTTACTTTGCGATATAATTTGCTCATTTATCGTCCAGTAATTAATCGACTTCGGGAATGCTTCCGAGTGACAATCCAAATGTACGGTGTCACCTTCATTTGCTCCTACTAACTGATTTTGTATCGTCATTATTGGTGGAACTGTAAAAAATCATTTATATGTAATACCCTTTATAGAAATTGACTTCGAAAACGCATTATATTTTTACTATATTTAGCATAATTTTAACAAGGTATTTATTCTTTTTTATTTAAATTGAGATATTTTTATGTTTATAAATACGAAGGAGAAATATGTAAAATGATTTGTATTTTTTTTTTTATGAATAAAAATAGTATGCTTCCGAAGAGTTTCAATGGGTTTTCTATAGGAATTTTTCCGCGTATTGGTAACATGTAGAGTAAAGGTTTCTATCGCTCTCGTTAGTTGCAGAGTGGGCTTTGCTCCAGGGTAGAATTTTAATAGACCATTAGTTTATTTTTTTTGCTATTGACTGCATCAATTCGTAAAGTACACAAATCAATATACAAATATATTTTTAAAATCACTAATTATATTTCTTTTATACTACGAGGCATTCAATTGAATATTTAATTTATTTAAAAATAGAAGTATTGCACTTATTGAAAAACAAAGAAAAACTTAAAACTACTAATATAAAATACCTTGACTTGAGAAGAACCTGTGTCGGAAACAAGGCGTTTTTTTTTTGTTGAAAATTGTAATTATTTTCAATGTAATACATATTTGTGTATTACAGATTTCATTCATTAATTGTTGTATTTTATATAAATGTAATAAAATATACTTCTATATTCAAAATAATAAATAAAAAAGTAATTTATATCAGACAAAAACCGAAGTTGCAGCGAAGATTTTTCAACAAATTACACCCTCAGTTTTCAAAGATACCGTCCAATCTCGTACACAAAGCAATCTTTAAAGCACCTAGCGCATCAATCAACGTCCCAAGAACTAGAATCGATCAACATTGTTGCAGCTTAGTCAGTGAGTTAATAGCGTTTACTCACAATGAACGACAAGCATGACTCGCTTGCTGACGGAGGGCGGAACTCCGTTGCTAGCGATGCAGAGGTACGCCCCCATGTGCAGGCGTGACACCTTCACTAAATGCAGTACGGCGCCGCTTACTGACGAGTCTAGATTAGCAAACTGTAATTAAACACTAGAAAATAAAATTCTAAGTAGGTTTCAATGTTTGAAACGAAAAAGTAAGTACGAGTACAATCCCGCGTTCATGTATATACACGCTATAACAACTTGTAAAGACCATCTGCGGGACTTATTTCTTCATTGTAGTTTCAATTCGTTAAAAAATGATCAAGTTACAAGTTACATATTTAAACTATACTTGTAGTTGTAATAGTTGTGTTATAATATATACGAATAAAATACTATAATAATATCAACAGAAAATATTTTCTTATGTCGTAGTCTGGAAACGCGTATTACGTGTAAAAGTTTCTAGAGTATATTTGTACATAAAGCATGAAAGTTATGAAATGTGTAAGTTTTTTACAATCCCCAAAACGAATGCAGTTTTTTTTAATGACGACACAGTAAAAGTCGAGCATACGATAAATATCCATTTAATTTTTTTGCTCTTCGAATTATTCTTATCAAGAATCGCACTTTCCGTTTGAGGAAATAAAATTCCACGTTGTGAAAGTATGGCCGCGGCTTTCCACTTCACATTACTCGTAGATTGAAAGTGGTAGTCTTTGTGGTTTGCATGTTGCATGCTTTGAAGTTGATGTTTTGTTCGATTTTACAACTTTCCACATAAAATAATACTTATTACACATCCTATGTTATCACATATTTTTATTAGTCCGGTTTGAATAAAAATATATTTTCTTAATATTTTTGTACTATTTGTTAATAATAAATAAATACTATTATTTAAAATTGGTTATCGAATGGGCTATACGATGCGTTTTGTATAATTTACAAGTATAGGTATTTTCCAGAAAAAAACCTACCAACATCATGACCATTTATCAGAACTTGAATTAAATAAATAAAAATTGTTTGCAAAACACACGTAATAGCGTGTTACGGTTAACCTTACCATCAAAGTTTAGTTTGTTATTATATATCGTTCATTCTGTTATTATATTCGTTGTTATTATATATTGATTCACCCGAATAATGGACTGCTTATAAAATAAAAAGGTTATTGCATTATATTATAGACTCAATTTCCTCTCAAAATTTTAACATCCATGAAATTTATCTTAAGAATTAATAAAATGGTCCTATTATATAATTACAATGTGCAGACTTATTTTTTTTGTAAATTGGCATAATTTTTCAGACAATATCAAGATATTCTCACTGATTCAGAAAATCTATTTAAGTAATGATTTCGATATTAAGAAATTAAATGGAAATAAAACACGACGGAATCGACATCCATAATAGTCTGCACATTGCAAAATAAATATCTGATATTTGAAATTATAAACTTTAAGTTGATACATAGAGTGATTAAAAATTCATAAGGAATAATGAGTTTACTGCCGTTTTTCCTCGATACTTCTGATTTTTTCTAATCCTTATAATTGTACGAATAGAATATTCTATGTTAGTAATAAACGTGATAGTTAAAAATCTTACTATGTGTGTCACTGAAGTTTGATGTTGGCAACAAATCACCAGCTTCCTTTCGCCATACGACGGTAGGTGTTGGTACCCCGTGAGCCGCGCATCGAAGTGTGACATTGGCCCCTTCTCGTGCTACCTGATCGCTACTCGTCGGGTAATCCAAGATATCTGGGGGGACTAAGATGTTAAATGTACATTAATAACTTCCTAATTTTTCAATTTTAAAACCAAACCTTTTCAGTTGGAGCTTATAACTAATGGTAATAAGTAAATTAATTGAATAAAAATATGTCGAATCAAGGCCTCACCTCAAAACAAGTCTGATTTATTTTTTATGGCTGTCCAGTGTCCATCAATAATTACAGAAAAAAAATTATAGCCTTTTTGAGTTGGGACTTCATTTTGACATACTAAACAATAGGTATTCAGTTAAATTCTAATATGTGGATGTTTTATTTTATTATTAATCTACATTATTTAGTTTGAGTTAGCAAAAGCAAACACAAGTTCATAATATTAACGAATCATATAATTATTTCGTCTCCGCAATGTACTCAAATACAACAGATGGCGAAAAGGTAAGCAATCAATGTAAAAGGTTTTATATAAATATAGTAACAAGTGTGTTTTGTTCGCTTATCACAGCTGCCACTTATTATAGCAATTACAAGTCGTTACGGCCCGGGAGTCCACGACACGCATCGTTTGATTATTATTAGTTTGAATGGACGAAAAGTTATAGCAGTACATGTTGACATAAGAATTACGACTTGTCTTTTATATGGCTTATTATAAGGGATAGTACAGGTACGCTATTATAATATATTATAACCATTTATATCAATTATGAGATAAGAGACACGTAGCGACAGATGATCACGTGTAATGAAGACTATGGCGAAACATACGTGGGATGATTTTTTCTCATTCATTTTTTTTCTTCTGGCAAAGAATAAGTAGTTTTTTATTTACTAATTAAATTGAATATTATTTTATAACAATAGTAAATTAAAAAAATGTTGACCGTATCATGATCTCGTTAATTGGTAAAAAGAAACGTAGCATCATTACGCTGAATCGCAATTCCGATAATCTGGACGAAAAATGAATCAGACCTCCTGTCACCAATGAAAGTAATAATACGGGTTGTTGAAACCTTTAAAGTTTTATTTGCACGTCAAGATTTTAATTGCATAGAGCGAAAACATGTTAATTGGAATAAGATACGGATTTTTGTGCAGTTATTATATACAAAAAAAAAGTCGATACCATATTAGCCGTTTAAAAAAAAATAGCCTTTATTTAATTTCTGTAACATATTAATAAAATACCCAGAAATTTCACTGAAATTCTAAATTTAAGCACAAAAAATATTTATTTATGAATTTAAACCGATAAATAATTGTTAAATATAATGTAGCCCTATAAGAATGACGGATTATCATTATTTTCTGTATCCATATGTGGCTGCCGAGCGATCGTGGGTAGGCGGGCGAGGAGAATTAAAACCACGTGTTTGAAGGTATTACAATATAACAGTAATAAAATCCGTTTTACGATATTGTAATAAATTAACGATGCTCCACCAAGCACGTCTTGCTTAATGTTGTCTTAGATTTTCGCGATTATTACACATTGAAATAAAACTAGTTTTTAACGGATTTAATCGCGTATATTATAAAATAAAATAATCAATATACGCGATTAAATCCGTTAAAAACTAGTTTTATTTCAACGTCTTGCTTACCCGAAATGCAAATGCATTACACAGAGAGCCTTAAGTTGCGTCAGAGTGAAGAAACGTCAAACCGAACTATTCCCAAAGTTACTGTCAAAAATGTCATTATCACTTTTTTTTCGTTTCTTGACACTCTCAAAACACAGTGGGCCGTCAAGAAAAATACCTTGATTATTGTTCTATTGATACCTTTAAATATGTGCTATGTTTTATTTTACAGTCACCGCTCAGTTTGTGTAAACTTTCAGTTGCAATATTTAATAATGATTATTATTATTAAAGGTTATATTCACACTCATGAAAATTAAGACAACTAAATATTCCAAAATATTAACGAATAAATTAGATTAAATCGTATGTTGAATAACAACAATTTATATTTATATTTTCAAGATGGAATGTTTTAATATACACAATCGCTTAGTTAGCTTAGTTGTGCAATATACAATCACCACGTAGGATGGAGGTCATATAATACATTTTATATAAATATTTATATGATCAAATCAAGCATACGTTTATATATATTATACTGTAATATGGTAAGTATTATTTCCTTTGAGATATCATCCGCTGTTTACGTTATAATTTTACTAGAGAAAAAAATGTTAAATTAAACGCTATTATATTATACATTAAACGCTATTATCATTAATATATTATTGATATTAGAAGTATTGTTGCTCTATATTGCATTAACAGCCTGTAAATTTCCCACTTCTGGGCTAAGGCCTCCTCTTCTTTTTTGAGAAGAGCATATTCCACCACGCTGCTATAGTGCGGGTTGGTGGATACACATGTGGCAGAATTTCATTGAAATTAGACACATGCAGGCTTCCTCGCAATATTTTCCTTCACCGGTGAGAACGATATGAATTATAAACACAAATGCAGCTAACATTAAAATTCAGTGGTCCTTGCTTGGGCTTGAACCCGCAATCATCGGTTAAGAGACACGCGTTCTAACCACTGGTCCAGCTCGGCTCTCCAGTTATTTCGCATTAATACAACAATTTATCTTTGTTCCGATTGCCGAAGCGACAATTATTTAGCTAACTATAAGACGTATAGTAATAAAAGTCGGCAGTAGTTTGTATTACTATTTAACTTTCGCTATTTAGCGCTTCTAGCGTTGCATAATTTCAATTTAAAGTTTCATAAAACCGCAGCACGGAGCTCCAAAGCTTTAAGAGTACATTAAATAAAATTTTCGCAGCAACACGGGAAATAAATTTGTTAAAAGATTTAATTATGTCACAGCTGATAAAGAAAAACTCATTTCTACTTAGAGCAACTAAAATATATTATTAATACTGAGGTATTTTTAAAAAATTAAGACGACGGAATGAGGTGAAAAATAGAATTAAATTAATTTTGTACGACTATTTATTTAAAGATTTTATTGTTTAATATTTTTTCTATTAAAATAATGTAGGATCTAGCTTGAATGTCACAAAACTTATTTATATATTTTTTGATGATATACAATTTTTTTTACAATATGTATAAAAAGGAAATTATTTTCGCACTTTGTGAGAGTATTATATTTTCTTAGTAATTGAACTACGAACTAAAAATATTGACGACTAAAATCAAAATAATAAACAGCGGATTTAGTATAATGAATATGAAATCTAAAGTCATACAAAAGTAATACCTTTAACGGATTTTCTAAAGAAATTTTGTATTAATACAACATACATACAGTAGAAAGCTTACTTTATATCTCGGAGGACGGAAATTGAAATATGTCTATCAATACTCGATGCAGGGAATTGCTAGGAACTTGCATAGTTGAAAACATATTACACATTTATGGAGACATAAAACGGATGACGAAATTTAAACTTGCTTATATTTATAACGGTTTTTTTAAAAAATCGACAACACAATAAATATTAAAAGTATTCGTTTTATAATTTTATTTATCTGCTTAAGATTGAAACCGATGAGAGTATGTGTATCTTTTAAAGCAAATTAATCGTTTGAAAGTCAATAATCATTGTCAAAAGCTAGATCTAAAGCAAATAGCTACGACCTCACTCAGATTGACGTCGTGTGGTTTAGAGACTTTTGAACAATTCTAATAACTCACCGCCTGCAATGTGAAACTATATTCAGTACAGTTACTGCGAGACCTACTTACCTACGACATCTAAATATGCCGTTTGACTCTTCATAGGATCAGTGTTGAGTTGGCACATGTACCAACCACGGTCAGATTGACGCACGTCGTGTATGTGCAGGAACCACACTCGCCTGTCGCTGTGGTTAACCGCAATACGATGATTCTTCGTGATCACGTGCGTTGCAATTGTCAGGATCGTCTGCGTGTCCACGCGTAGCCACGCCACCTTGTGCACGGATGATTGATTTTCATTTATTAGTCTATTAATAATAATGTTTTGTAAAAAAGATATATCATTGTTTTAGGTTAGATTTATATTTGTTTGTTTTATTACGACTCGAATTAAAATACAGTATGGTATAATTTAAGATATTCTTAGGAATTGTTGATATTGCCGAGCTTGTAAAAAATGAGCCAGGAGATAAAGACAAAGTCAAAAATCTTTATTCAATACGGAAGTGATTACACTTGTACAAAAGTCAAAAATCTACCACCGGTTCGGAAATTAACACCTCGGACCAGAGAAGAACCGGCGAAAGAAACTCAGCGAGATTTTTTTTTTAAATTTCATTGTCCCAAGTATGGTAGTAGTATAATAGTATATACATATATATTTCATGTTTTCATGTACAATAATATAGATATATAGACAATATTAACCTTCGATACTATTGTATAATTCATTCGAGTTTCGTCTAATTTTATTTGTTTTGACGAGTCCCATACATTCAACCGACGATAGAAAAAAATATTTTAAAAATTACAGGTGATTTTTAAAACATGATATCAATAAAGAAAAACTTGATATAATAATTTGATAATACTAACTCTGTATGAACCGAGATCATTGACGACACACGTAAAAACAGCTTCCCTTCCTAAGGAAACCGTCAAATTGTTTAAGCTGTCTTCAAAACGTGGCACTTCTGTAACAAAACAATTTCACTAAAAGCAATCCTCGATAACAATAAATGACTCATACAATATACCTTTTTTGTAAAAAACAAACTTATATTTAACCAATTTAGGAAAAAATCACTTTGTGAATAGAGATGTTTTTTTTTCTCTAAAATATAGAAAATGTATTGTTAAGTACTCGAGTAAGTATCGATATTCTGGATATTTCATTATAAAAAAATGGTATTTTTCTTAAATGTATTTTTTTATTTAACAATGCAAAATAGACAGACAATGATAGAAAAAGTCGACCTGTTTTATTGTGCAACAATCTCAAAATAATAAATAAAAATTATACTTCGATTATAAAGTAAATAAAATATGAAAATAAAGGTAAATAAAAGAAATTTCAAATTTCATTTTCAAACTGTACATACGATTAAAAAATACGTAAATTGAATTTTATTTATAATCCATTTAAAAAAAAAACTGGTTTTTAAAAAAATATATTTTATTCGATGAAAAGCAAAAGGTGTAAAATTTAAATCTATTTTTCAAGATTATTTTAAACTAAATACGATCAAAAAATTTTAATAATTTTGTCTTGAAAATAATTTAAGACACATAAATAAGACAACATATAGATATATTATAATTTTCTTTTTTTATTTCATTGGAAAATTTCTCAAACGTCTTTTCAGCAAATGATGCGGGGCTATGTAAATTCGCGTTTTACCACACCGGAATACCTACTAAAAAACCAGTGCTACTCACTTCGGGAGCATCACGGGATCGCTTGCAAAGACTACCGTGACGTCCCAACAATTAAAAAATAATAATTAGTGTGGCTACTCGAAGAAAATTGAATCGATATATATTTTTTTCAAGTTGACTCTTACAAGTACTTGTATAAATCATCTATATCACGATGCAGCTATTACCGGGCCGGAGTATAGATTCTAGCGAGTATCTTTAAGAAACTTAGTAACACTTTCCTAACAATAAATTATTTACATAGGTACATACGAATACTATTTCCGCACTTTTTTATCATATGTTCTTTATAAGTAAAGGTGGTAAGGATTTGTGCAAGTAAATCTGGTAAGCCTCGCCCACGCATCATATTTATATTTTATCGCCAAACAGAAATACTATGTATTGTTTGGTTCTGTTCTGTCTTTCAAGGATGAGTGATCCAGTGTAACTGGCTGTAAGACTCAGGAAATGATGACCACTTACCATTACTTAACATGACTTACCATCTTACACTATAAAATATATATATATATATATATATATATATATATATATATATATATTTGCACACAAATGTGAATATCACACATTTATATAATAACATTAAAAAATATCTCAGCTTTCTTCCCTATATTCTTGTTAATTTACTTATCTCTAGTTCGACTTACATAAATAGACGTACTGATAAGAACAATAGATCGATTCTGCAAAATACAATTCAAAATCATGATAATATGAAATAATATGAGAATATGAAAACCATTTTGACTATAATAATTCTAACATACCATAAGATACATATAAAAAAAGCGTATCACCTCGACTCGACTAGGAATATTTTCCGAGTGATATACGAAGTGAGTTCTTGTAGAATAGCACTGCGGGCCTAACGATGACTTAAATAAAATTAACATAACTTGACACGGACAAGGCAAACTTATAGTGGAAGGAATGAGGTATTCACAGAAGACGGGAGATGAGCAGAAGTCATAATTCATTCTTCCCATTGTCATATCGTAATAGTTTTTAAATAGAATATATAATCATACCTTTAAATTATATTTGAATACTTATATATCTTAAAAATGTTTCCAATTTAATTTTGAAAATTATTACCATCATTGCCTTAACCACGCTGCAATAATAATGTTACGTATTAGATAACGAAAAAAGTAACGGCCTGTAAACGTTTTATTATATTATAAAGGTCTTTTCTAGTCTCGGAGAGAATATGTTGGAGTTTATTTCACTACCCTACTTCAATGCGGGTCGGTGAATACACAGGTGGCAGAATTTCGACAGACATGTGGTGGTTTCCTTCGTTGTCGAGAACGGCATGAGTTATACACACCATCAATAAATATTCTCGTGTTCTAATCACTTTATCATCTCAGCTTTTATTATATCATATACTGTTACATCAAATAACTCTATCATATTTATCAAAATAATTATACAAACATCTATAAAACTCATGCAAATATTGAAAAAATTTTGATATGATATGATTACCTCCAAAAAAACGTACCATAGTTGAAGCAAATATGTGAATATAAGTAAATATGGTTTAAACAAGAAAAAGAAGAACATCAACTTAATGTTGATGTGTTATCATGTTATCTTTGTGATTACGATAAACTTAAAAGTAATATTACTTCTCTTCAAGATGGAACGAATTTTCAAAAAATGCCTGCGGCGAATAATAACTATTCCTGATAAACTTCAGGATAATCTTTTCAACTTTTATACCCGATGTCATCATTTTATTATTATATTATAAAGTAAATAAGCTAAAGAAATAGTATTATAATATAGGTTTTAAAAATTGTCTTTTTCTAGCAACTAATGAAACAATTTTTAAAATTTGAGTCCTAGTGAAGTTATACAAGAAATTTTATTCAAATTTTAAAATTAAATAATATTTAATTTGCGGCACGACATTTTATGTAATTAATAAGAAGTATTTAATTAATATTGTAGAATGAAAAGCAAATAAACTTTTCTATTTTACAATATTATTACTTAACACGATAATTAATAAAACATTTTCATAAAGTACGTGATACTGGCGTGAATTTAAAATAGCATTATTAAAAATTTATATTAATTAAGAGATGTTCATAACAGTTTTAACATGGCTCGAATTTAAATTTAAATTGAGTTGCATAAAAATTATATGAATTCTGATTAAAAATAACATTACAATTACCTGAAATTATGTGAATAAAGATAAAGTGTGGCTTACAACGATACTTATTGGATATCGTGGTATAAAATAATTTACGAATTTCGAGCGTTCATTACAATACTATTTAACGGTAATAACTTTTATAAAACTCATATTACATACCATTTTTCAATTTAAATAAAAAAAAAACTTATTTTATTTTACTATTGAAATAATCACTAATCACGTACACTCATCATAACATAATATTAAAACAGAAATTTTTAGAATCGATGTGTTGCGGGTGGAAGGGTCCGGGAGCCAGTAACTACAGACTTTAGGGAAATAACATCTTAACTCTCGAGGCTTGTGGCGCAATGGTGATGTAAGGCGTGGTTTTTATTTCATCCAGTGCCAAAGTCTAAGTCAAAAATCTTTATTAGGTATAGAAGTGTTTACAATTGCTTACTGATAGTCAAAAATCTACCACGGGTTCGGAATTTAACACCTTGGATCTGAGAAGAACCGGCGAAAGAAACTCAGCGGGATATTTGGGTAAAATGTCTTATCTCGTCTTAAGAATATTGTTTAGAGGGTTCATATGTGGCAGAGTAGCTTCATTATCTTTTCATTAGCAACGAGGCATGGATGGATGGAGGATGAACAATAAATACAATTCGATCATTCCTTCCGTTTTTAAGTGGTCGCGGTTAAGATAAACGTTTATAAAACACGTTCTCTTAATGTATAGTAGTTGAAAATTGCAGAGGAAAAATTGTTAAATCATTTCGATAAAACTCAAATCATAAATATTTTGTAGTTTCATTTATAAGCTACTTTAAAAACGTATGTATGATCGGATTATTTTCCTTAGTAGGTACGATTTATTGATTTTATATTCAATATAATAACGATACATTTCCCTATTATATTTCAACTAGCGACCCGCCCCGACTTCACACGTGTGCAATGCTGATATTAAATATACTACAGAATGTCTTATAACGTTCACAATTTTTCAGTCATTAGATAAAACAAACAGCTACTATGTCCTGGGGTTTAAATCTGTAATATCTTTGAAAATATTGGTTTAAACTACATGCTGTAATGGGCCATATTGATCTATGTTAAATGCACAATATATTTATGTTACTTAATAAGATAAGCATTAATACTGTATTGCTTAAAATCGCTTCGAAAATAAGCCATTATTTCTCGTAAAAAGTAAGGGATAAAAAATAGATTTTGTGGGTTATCTTAAGAGATAGACATATACCATCGCGGACTTTTTTGAAGACCTTTAGAAGGTGTACAATACTGTAGGTACATTATTTTGATCTATGTCGTAGGGTTCAGCGAGCGTTTGCAATGTAAGCTCAAAAAATGTGTTTATTTACGTATGTGTTAATTATATCATCATATAAACCTTCCTCTTGAATCAATCTATCTATTACTACTAATACTGAAAAATATACACCAAAATCCGTTGTGTAATATTAAAGACAGACAGACAGCGGTAAGTGACTTTGTTTTATACTATGTAATGTAACACACAAGTTTTTGTTGTTTGTTAGTTGGATAATAATTACAGATATAATAGTTTTAGAATTGATCTTTCTATAAAGAATGATTTCAAAAACTTACTTATCATTGTTTTTTCATTCGTAATCAATGAGAACATTTTCGATTTAATATTACTTTAATATATATTAAACAAAGACAAAATATTAACTAGATAATTGAGTTAATTCAACGCACGCTTTTGTTCTTTAATTTCAATTATTTATTTTAATTAATGTTTTCTCGTATACAATAGCACTTACATTTTTAAGTCGCCTAATTATACTGAGCCCTGAAAAAGTTTCAACCGCCCACAATCACGGCATTGTTTTTAGAAGTGCGAATAAAATTATCATTTAAATTGTTAGAATTATCACAATAAGATTATAAAAGCTAAAAAAATATATGTTATGTTATGTACATTGATGAGGAACATGTAATGTATAATATTGACATAAGACTACAATCGTTCATAACAATAAATGTAGCGTATTATTTACAATAATAATAAAAAAAATGTATTAACTCTGCTGTAGACTTAACACAAATAAACAGTTTATACGGTTCATCAAACTTAATTATGAAAGATTCATTTCACTTCCTCGTACACACACACAATATACACACATATGTGGTGTATAATACAAATGTTATCGTAGCTGGGTGTTGTTTTCTCGCACGTTCAGTCCTAAGCATTTATTGTGCCTAGAGCAAATTTGCTTGCGGGACGCAATATCCAAGCGAGCGGGCCTCAGGGAGCTATCTTGTTTTATTTGCTCGACTGAGTCGATAATGAACGTTTTTTCCCGTATCTTTTCCGAAAAGTCAATACGCTAAAGGTGTAATAAAGGCTAACGTCAGTAGCCTCGATGTTTGTGTCTCTACTTGGCACTCAAACTTTACTGACGAGTAATGTTGTTCAACGATGCATACATATTCCACTATAAAACAATTTAAAATGAGTCCTATGCTTGGAGAATAGAGATCAAAATGCTTTTGGCAATAGCCAAAAAAATACAGATTAGGCAAAATAAAACAATATATATAGCAGTATTTATGGTCAATAAAATGTTAAGGCGATATTTATGAGCGTGAGTGGTGGTGATTGTGCGTACAGGTCAAAATTATTTTTAGTGGCTTATGTAAACGATTAATTTATTTTTGTAGAGTTTCTTTATGTTTCGAAATATAACTGGCGACATATAGTGTAAGTTATCATAATAGTAAAAATGATTTATATAACACTACAGTAACAGAAGCTACAAAGAACGATATTTATATTTTTATGGGTTCAAGGAGGGTGAGCCTCTTGGGTGAATTTATGTCAGTATTACCCTCCTTTGGGTCTATAAAAAGAAACTTAAACGCGCTATGTTAATAAAGTAAATTCAATATAAAAATAAATAAAAGGAGATTTCGTACCTTGATCTTCAAAAAATGTTAACACTTCAAGGATCTAATGACTGCTTGAAATTTGTACCAATTAAGATTTTAGGAATTCCAATGATGATTAGTTTACAAACATCACAGTGGAAGCTGATCAATCATAAATATATCTCGTGTATAATCAAAACTGTATAAGCCTGCACAACGATTCCTAGTATTCAGGGTTACAGTATTGAAGCTATTCATATTCCTATATACTATTTGTGGCGTAAATTAATCCTACTTAATATAATTAGACATGCGAAGTGAGCATGTAGGGATGTTCGTTACTCTTTCACGCAAAAATTACTGAATAGATTTTAATTAAACTTGACAATAATATAGCTTATACACCAGAATAAGATATAAGCTACAATTTATAAAGATTTTGTGTAAATTGGGCAAAATCTAAAAAAAATAAACTATTGACGAATATTTTTTTTTAAAATATATTTAATTGTATTTAAATCTAAGTAATCATCATATCATATAATTAATAAATTGTACCCGCGCGAATAACCGGGCTAATCGCTACTAAACCTAAGTAAGTAAACTAAGAAATGAACTTTAAATATTAAATTGTGTTTAATAAGATCCGACTGTGACTTTCAAGAATAGAAAGTAATATAAAATATGACATATGCACATTTCTAAAGTATTTTCCAAACTATCATTTTAAATTATTATTTCATACTATTAAGTGGTTACCGAATTTCGTCGGCTAACTAAGTAAATGTTCTGCAGAAGACGGCTAGCTCTCCTATCTAACTGTCAGAGTTGTCTCAGCTGGCTCTCTAAGCTGTAATGATTTATACATATTCATTCCTTAGTTTATTTTGATGCAAAAGTTTATAAAAGTATAATCTGTTACTATTTTTAGGATATCGTAACATGAAAAAGCTTTAACATGAAGATGTTTTGTTATTTATATTTATGGAATAAACTTAAATCGAATATTCAATTTAAAACATATTTCTTTCTGTTTTTGTAACACACAGTTGCACTAACTTCGCAAATTATTAGTATAAAAACATTAATTCATAACAAAATGCATCCGCAATCCGGTGTATGTACCCTAAATCTCGGTAACTGCACCTCTATGAGGTAGCCATCAACAAGCCAAAATATAGTTTAGTTCCCCAATAATTTTTTTTTAATAGGAATTATGCATATTTTTTGTCCCAAAATGGGTATCGATTTGTTCATAAATGGCTCTTAACAAATTTAAATGTCAACAATATGTCTCAAATAACAAAGGAAACTAATTGATAAAATAATTAACGCTACAAAATTGTCTACGGCTAGGCCTTGAACCTGTTATGTCATGTCAATATATATTCCTTACGGTGTTTATTTTCTACAGAAAGATTGCTGTAAATATTATTTTATTAATTAAGATTTTTTAATGCTAAGTTGTGTCAAATGTGTTGAGTCACGTAAGAACAAAAGATTCAAGAATGAATCACGCCGATGGCATGAAGCGGGAAGAGGTTGACATTATCTTAAGTTAAGTCTTTGCAACGAATGAACACAAATTATTTTGACAATGTCATGTTAACGGAAATAACCTATCAATGATATATTTTATTAAGATATTTATTCTTTAATATTTTATTTAATGATTACTTTGCGACATTAACACTAAGTTACTGAATTAAAAAAAAAATTGTAAACGGAAACGATCGGAAAATTCACGTAGAAAATGTTTTTACCTATTTGTTACTATCGAATGTGTTATATAATTTGCTGTTATCAAGTAATAAGATTAAGGAAAAACATCTTCATTGGAAATTGTATGAAACACTTATTAAACACAAATAGTTTATTTATAATTTCAAAACAGCTTTAAATTTTTTCTATAAATATTTACATTTAGAAACTCTGAAAGACAAGAATGATACACGATTTTTGTTCGAGGCAAAATAAATTAAATAATATGAATGTAATACTCAGTAACTTCGTTCATCTAAAAAGTTAAGTTTCAACAGAGTAATATGCGAAGTCTTTTAAGGTCTTATTCCTTCGTGAGTATAATTTAATATTATCGTAAATATATCTTGCTCATCGCCAGACAGTGGCTCAACATAGACGCAAATCTAATACTCGTGATGTACATTTTATTTAATATTCCATATCATTACATCTAAGCTCTTTAACAATAATTTATCTTTCATGATTTATGGCAGCGCAGACATCACTTAATATAAATTTACGGCAATATATTTCAAAGAGAGATTGCACGGTTTATTTGTTACATGACTTAGCGGTAAATTATATTGACGTGTAATATTTTCTCTTTACAACGACTCAGCTACAAGACAACGCTTTCAGGCAATGACTTGTTTCGAGGCTGATGCTTATAAATATTAGCGTATCACATCGCGACCGCGCGCCGCCACCCCGCGCCGCTTTGTAGCGTGGCCCGTCACGCGAACCCTTGGCTAAATGTTAGAAGTTTATTCTACTTTAAATACGCCTTGTACGCTCGATCGATGCTTATTCTGTGAATTAAGACTCACTTCATGGCCCATTAAATATTTTAAATATTATGACAATTACATTAAATTTATTTTTTATTTATTAATTGTTTCAATTAAGAAAATTAAATGTAAGAAAAGTAGAAGCGTTATCGTTCTCTAAAAAGATATCAGACAGTTATCGTAACAACAAAGCGATTCTAATTATTCTCTACGCCTTGAACAAACTCAAACAAAGCTAGACAAAGTTATCAGACGCTTAAGTTATAAGATAAGAACTGACGTCGGGTATTTTAAAATATCGTAAGTACCTAGCAAATTTGTGAACGATCGGCGTGATTCGACAACTTTTCTTCAAAGTTAGCTGTAAGTTTTAGGAAGTTTCCAGCCGTGTTTCCAAAACCTTATCGTCCGTAGAAGTAACAAGCCGAGATAAATGAAGTTTGGTTGTTCTTAATTTAATGGCTGGTCGGAAGTTAGGTGGACGTGATCGGATGGCCGAGTTTCTGAACCATTTATTGTTAAAAATGTTTTAAGCGTACGATTACGCTTTAAACATATTTTTTTGTTTGTAAAATTAAATTAATTAAAAATTAATTTAAAGCTTGCTATAAATAAATAACATTAAGTTCATTTTGCCTTTTGAAGATCAAATTTGTTACGTATTTTTTATCTTTTTTTACTAAATTACGCTTGTATCATTAATAAACTTAAGCGACGTCTAAGCTAATCTCTTAGTTCTGAATAGCTGTCACGTAGTTTTAGCTTTTCCATGATATTTAGAATAAAATAGAATATCCGTGATATATGTTAAAGGCGATCTGTTGTATAATATTTAATGGTCATTCAGCTGATTACAATAATTAAAAAAGTAACAGCTGTTATTAAGATTATTTTTCTTTATAAGGTTACCTACCATCGCCAATGTAAAACAAAATCACTTTGCTATACAAATCAGACTTTAAATATTACAATATTATCGATTTTAGCTTAAAAATATTGAAAAGTTGTGCAATGCCAATCAAGTGTTTGGTCGGCTTTAAATATTCAACTAAAAGCAATGTTATGTTGTACATATAATGTTTGCGGCAAACGTGTTGTCACGGACAAACTGTTTTTGATATTTTTTAAATTTAAAAGTGCTTTTGTAATCCTTTGTTGTGTATTTGATTTTTTTTTTTTGAGTTACACTGTAATGACAGGCGACACTGCTTTGATTTAAATTCAAATAATCTTTTATTATAAAAACAGTAACTCATGATAAAATGCACCGGGTTTTATAGACCCTAAAGTATGTTTAGGTAATTTCTTTATTTACTTTTGAAAAATTAACGACTTGCTATGCATCAAATCAGAATCTCGTCGACGTCAAAAGTTTAAATTTGAAGCGTGCGAAACGGTGGTAGATTTTTGACTATTAATAAGTTAGTGTAACTAAATACGTCGACTGTGAGCGTGGCTACTTATAAAATAATATGATATTCTAAAACTTACTTCAAAACGTCAATTGTCTACATCTTCTGCAGTTTTTATGTAAATTTTGTTTGTTATATTTTTCAATTACGTCAAAAACAATACGTCTCTTATTGATAAATAAGAATATATATTTGATTCATACGTATTATAATCTTATTAAAACTCTTCTATCAAATCTCCTTGAATGCTTTGTGAATGTAAATTACCATTTCTGTTTCAGCGTGATATTCACCATATAATCTGGGCCATCTTTGGGACAACCGAAAACAACCAAACAAACCATTGAATTAAGGTTTTGGTTAAATTACGACGCGCGATGAACGGCAGAGTGGGAAAGGTTGAATTTATTTAATTATATAATAATTTCTAAAGCTTTTTATTCTATTTAATTCTTTCAAAATATTAGAACTGTTTTTGTGTTGTTACTTCTAGGAGTTTTGGTACTAATAAAACAACTTTTGACGGCGTTTTCTTTGCTAATTCTTAATGTTTCTCCCGGGAATACGACTCAAGCCAACGTTTAGTTCTCGCTCATTTAAAGTGTATTTAAAGGTAATGTTAGTACTTTCTGAATTCGAAATATATTCGTTGCAGTAAGCTAATTTATTAGACTTTATTTAAAATAAAGTATTCTTTGGAAAACACCCAAGAGCAGAGATGCTTTCATCGGGGAACAAGTTGTTTTTAACCAACGATCTTGGGTCGGAATCCAGGCAAGTATTACCTACTGAGTTTTAAATCATTTATATTTATTAATATATCGAAAAAAAAAACTGCTAAAAGTACATTATACATACTTGTATGTATATTAATTTAACCGTACTGGGGCAGCGTGGTGGAATTAGTTTTAAAACTTTTCTAATAATAGACATAAATAAATAATATGCTTAAAATGTAGATATTGAATATGTTTATTATAATATATGACAACTTGTATAAGGAAATAAATTAATCTATTACAAACTCCTACCGTGAAATAGGTTTTATTTGGGTTGCGTGTTAATTCGCCTTCAGATAAGATCGGCTTTAGTTGATTAATCGAAACTATGTTTTCCTTGGAACATCAAAATACAGTAGAAGTGGTATAATTTAACTGTACTGTCATACAAACTAAGTTTTATTTCTTACGAGGAAAATAAAATGTGAAATATTAAAAGTCAAAACGGTAACAGGTACAAAGGAAAATATTTTCTTATTACATTGTTTTATTTTTATCAAATGATATGTAACTTTTATTAAATCAACTCACGTCTCAATATATTGTATATTTGTATATTTATTAGGAAATAAATCTGTCTTAACTTAACCAACTTTAATACATTTTTATACACATGCTTTAGTTTTTTAAAAGAATACTTGCTTTGTGTCATGTTTATGTTTATTATACTACTCTACTCTAGGATGTTTTAATTACAAGATTTTCTCAATTTGTAGTGAAAGAGAGAGGTTTGACGCTCTTAAGCCGGCTTACTAAAGCCTTAGATGCAATAGTATTTTATTATCCAACATACGTTGCGTGTAAATCGTTATTGTGATAATTCTATACATGATAATTGCATTCGTATATACTTAACTAGTTTATTAATATTACATTTAACACTATTAGTAACATTTGGAATGCCGAGACTGCTACAAGCAAAGCTTATACGTCATGATAACGTGAAAATTGAAGCTGACTATGTCTGTCGTTTTGAATTGCGACTTTAATCCATGTCAGCGCAAATATCTTTGGTGCTTATTAAATTTGATATATTTAATAACCACAACTATATATTGTATATAATATAACTTAAATATAGAAGAATTATTCGTATGAGATAAATGGAGGCTCAAAACTGACGCAAAAGTCTGTGGAGCAAGAAATAAGTATATACAGAAAAAAAAAACAATTACGGTTAAACTATCGAGTTTGATTATTCTTAGATATATATCGCTTCACGATAAATTCAATTGTAATTAAACACTATTCATAAATGCTTAACGAGCGTTCTTGAAGACAGTGAATTTTAATATAGGATTTCAGTTATTTACTTTTGATTGGTGTAAAATGTGAATTTTGTTTTAATTTAAAGAATTTATAGTTAATAAAAAGCAATCAAAAGTTATAATAATCTATCAATTAGCTATTAGTTCGAATGCTATATTTAAAGCGTAAATTAATTAAGTTTCCTTGTAACTAAACGATGTAATATTCTTTGAGGAATAAAGTATTATATAAAAGAAATAGTCGGTGACGTAATATGCATGTAAAATAAGTATTTGATGCAGTGAAAACTTCATTACATTGTCATGTAGACTGTTGCCTGCATGTTTTTTTTTATCTAAGACGTTACAGGATTTTCTAAATTGGCAATGTAAGAGACTGGGGTGACACCTCTAAGCCAGTCCAATTCAGTATTCTGCACAAAAATATCAAACAGTTATGTACGGTTTTTTTTATTTTCGTTTATGTAATATACAATATGTACCTTGGGTTAGTCTTTTACTTCAAAATGTGTAGTTTTAAATTCAATATGAAAACATCTTTATTATTTTAATGGTAAAAGTAAAGAGAACTATTTTGTTTACTTTTTCAAACTGTAATAGATTTTAAAATTGAACTTGGAAATTTATATTTTTATTAAACAAATACTTACTTAAAATTAGCATTTAGCTAATCACTTTTAAGCATAAAATAAAAAAAATAGATTTTAGCTAATCGCCTTTAAGACTTATCGTTCTGATATTTATTTTAATGTTAAAATTTTATCTTGTATATTTTAGTTACAGCTCTTTGTGTCTAACATACTCTTTGTAGTAAGATGTTTCGGATACAGGATTTTCTAAATTGGCAGTGTAGGAGGGACAGGCTTGACGCCCTAAGTCGGATTAGCTCAGCTTATGTTATAACAACAATCTATCAGTCGACATGTTCTACTGGGTAAATTATTATTGTGAGTGAAACGTGATCGTTGAGGATTATATATAATATTATATGTCTTGTTATTTATACAACTCAAAGGTAGACTGCTCATTAATTAGTTTTATTATGGTTGGAAGTACGATGTTCGGTAGCATCTATGTTGAATTGTTGTAGTTTCTTTGTCTGTGTAATATTCTCAAATGAGCTCTTGAATAAAGACATAAGCTCTTAAGCTAAAAATAGTCAATAGGATATGTTAAGAAAATTGGTTGACATTTACAATGATCAAAGATACATCATCTTTGAAACACTTGAGAACCAAGAAAAAATGGAAGTCTGAAAAGTAATACCTATATAAAAATATAATAACTTTAAACATAATATAAATTATTAGATGTTATTTATATAAAAAATATTTACATTAAGGTTTTGAATACAAATAAAAATGAAAAATTGTTACTGTGCAAATCATAACCGCTTGGAAGGGTGGCGAGAATGCAAGCGGCATTTCCCCGTTAATTCGCAATTCCGATCGTCTGAGCAAAAAAATGAACCAGCCCTCCGGTCACCAGTGGAGGCATTAAAACGAGGTGTTATACTTTTAATAAAAGTTTTAGCACTATTATCCCGAGGTCCAAGTGTTTCAAGTGCAATTATAAAAAGAGTAAATAGTTGCATCGTTTCAGCTTTTTTTGCGGTTCATGAAATGGTTTCTCTGAGTGTCACTGCAAATAGCTTCCCACACTAAGGCTTGTCTTTCTCCCCGGGAAACCAGTGTAATTCCATCAGTTCTCTTATCATTATCACAACGTACTGGACTAAATAAGAGCACGGCTGTTGATGATTGCAAGAGCCCTTTTTTGTATCATTAAGAGAACCTTAGCAAGAGAGCCTACCTGAAATCCTTGGACAAAACAGACCATGTAAGTCTATCTCCTTTCTACAAGAGTATCTATACTCAAAGCAAAGCGGTTATCAGATGGAGATCTATTGATATGCGGAAACATCCATCGTCTAAAAGTGTTCCAGCATTTTTAGACGGTTACATATGCAACCGCGAATACATGCAAATACATATTTGACTGCACTCTTTATTTGATAAAGCTAGAAACGCACGGTTTTTTACATTTGTTAAATTATATATTATATTTTAAAATAACCTAATAATATATCTTAGGAACTTTTTAAGTTAAGTAGTTGCGGCGAATAACATTCTCTTATTTAAAATGTGGATACATTTGAAATAGAATAAACGCCAAAACAGCATTATTATACTAGATCTTCAGACCGTTAAATGGTTGTGGTTTTAAAATTACTGCTAACTCTAAGTTAGGAATAGCAGGCAAATTGTTGAAGCTATTGAATTATCCAAATAAAATGTTTTTAAATGCACCCTCGTGTAGGGTAAAAGTTTTGCTAAATATAAACATAAAAGCGAATTGTTATTACAGGGATGTAATTCGTCTTGAGGGACGTTACTACGCTTTTGGACGATACTATAATAGGTATGAATTCTTAATCTTCAGTCTTTTAGTCAAAATTAATTATTTAATAAACGTTTTTTAAATAAAATAATTGTTAAGTTGATGAAATGCCGGTAGCTTCATTAAGATTATATAGGACATTTGTGTCAGGTGAAAAAAAAATTGAAAACATAATTACATTATTAAACAACTAAGTTATATTTTTAATTATAGTTATTTAAAAAATCTGTAGCGACCTTTTTTATACATTTTAATAAAAGGAGTTTCCTTATTTCAATTCTGAAGATATTATATCACTGTCCAATTAGTTAATTAGGAAAATTTTATCCGATTTTTATAGTTATCCAGTAACTTGATATTGCCCTTTATACTTTCTTGCTTTTCAATATGAAGTATACCACATATTTAAAATTATACTTTCAAATTGGCTTTCAATATCGAGTATTTCGTAATAATACCCCAACCCAGCAGAGTAAGCAATCAAAACTTTAGTACAAGTATTCATAAAAGATAAACTTGTATTAGAAAATAAAATTTAAAATAATACACAATTTGTAGTAGTTTTAGCTTATTCTTAATATTCAGTAAAACAATCTTTAAAATAATCAAATATCGAGTCACTTATCTACCTAAATTAGTTTACAATAAGAATTATAAATAAAACAAATCATAGTGATTGTTACTAATAATAATAATTAGTCGTGTTTATTTTTAGATGTAATGAATAAGTTCAGTTTAAAAATAGAAATAATTTTCTTTTAATTTTCGTGTAATAAGGTATGTAGGTTGAAAGAAATTGGCAAACAGTTCATTATCTCAGCCTAAAGTTATTCCGATTGCCCCAATAAGTGGATCTAAAAATTACGAGCACGTTTTAATGTAATGCCATTTCACATAATTGCTTTAATTTGTTTTTTACTGTTAAATGATACAGAACTGTAGATTCACATCAATCATGCTATTATAAAATCTTAAATGTTTTTTTTATTTAAAACCATACATAGTTTTCATAGTTAAGAGAAATGATCGTTTTTGTTCTGGTAAAAAATATATTTTAGTAATAAATAAGTAATAAGAGCTTTATTTATTATTATTTTCTAAGAACTTAAAAGCCGACGGGAATATCGATTATCAATCTACGTATGGCTGGACTTGGATTGGAATAACAATATTTAGTTAATTGAACTTCGTATATGATTGTAACAACCAATATTTTTATAGAAATAAATATCATATAACATATAGTAATAATAAAACATATATATATATCGTTTTATTGTATGTTTCCCAAATTAACGATTGAATCCTATATTAAGTTTTTGAATTGATTTTTGATAGTTATTTAACACTACAAAATCATTTTAGAAGTATTTAAAAAAAAAATCATATATTATATGCTATATCTCAACCAATGATTTAAAAAAATACGATTTACTTCGCTGATATTAGTACTCTACAGTATTATTTGTATAATTATGGTGTAAAAAGATATTACCTTTTAGTAGACAAAGTAGTATTATTTATTATTATTACTTTCAGCTATTTATAATTAAGGGATAATTTCTTACCAACAGTATCCTTAAAACAAATCACAACGTGGAAGACAAGTCCAAAATGTATATAGAACAAAATTTTCCCAACCATCATTCAGTTCACATTGCACAGCGGTTCACATTTACCTAGCTCCTCAAACTTCTAAAAAGGCAACATAACATCCTTTAATGGTTTTACATAGTTTTGGCGCTAATTTCGTAGCGGTTAGAAGTTCGTAGCACGTACGGCGTAGCAGAGCTACGTTCGACTCTCTACAGACCTGTAGGACGACTGAAACCGCCTTCGAAACAGACTTATGTTAAGTTCGCTAACTCGGTGCACATGCGCCCGATAACCCTCGCGAATAAATCCTCTTGATATTCTGAACCGACAAACGAAGTTAATGGCTGTTAAGTAATGGAGTAGAAACGCTCGGCAGGATAACATTTAATGTGGCTTACGATGAAAAATCAAATATTTTGTTTATACTATGTCTATACAATATATATATATATATATGTGTAAAAAAATACAGAATTGATAATGTTAGTTCATTTAATTTCAATTCTGAAATTAATCATTTTAAATCTCGTAGTTTTATATTTATATAAATAAAAAGTATAATAAAAATTTTAATATTATATTTAAATTGTGATTTATTAACGGTTAATTATCCTAATTAGTAAAAATCCATATTTGACGTAAAATTACCCCAATAAGCTCTACTACTTGGTACTCTACTCTTTGGTAGCAAATAATCGAAAACTATTCGCGTACGTTAAGCAACTCTTTGCCTTTTAATTATAACGATAATTAAAATAATAATTCACATAATGAAGATATAATACGTTGTTTTGAGAGCACTAAAATACGGGCTCGTTGCCAGCAGGTGAGAATCAAATTTATACCTCTATTTATAAAACATTTACACATAGAGGATAATATGTACGTATTACAAAAGAACCATTGTATTCTGTTCATAAAAGCAGGGATTTTATTCCCGAGTTGAGCTAGTAAACGTTACAGAGTTATTTCTGTTAAGAAGCTCTCAGTAGCAGATTTAAGATCTTAGTGGTGTTACATTCCTGTAACGTGAAACGCTGTAGGTAATGTATAGTCAATCGCTATTAATTCCCTCATATATATTTGCCCTTTCATTGGGCTATAAGGTTGAGCGAACAAAGAGTACACTACTGTAATGTCGCCTGCGTAGTTCGCTAATTTAATCTCTGTTGGGACTAGCCAACGCGTCAAAACTTAGTTAGGAACATATTCTATTAATAAAATTCAATGTAATAGATTTACAGAATACGAGAGCTTAGCTTCTTGTATAAAGATATCTTATTTTTTTTAAATATATTTGTACTGAATGATAAAATCGTGTTTCACCAGTGATTGTAAAAGAAGATCCAGAAAAACATCCACAGATAAAATTATTTCTTATTACAAATGTTTCCCAATAGTTAAATTTAGATTCATTTGGAGTGATTCCTCTACAGTTTCTATGTTTGAAAGCAGACCACTATTTGTTTGATAAGCATCTGGTGTATTTTGGAGCCCGGTTGCGGTCGTCGACCCTCTGAATAGATATCAAACTTTAACTGTTGTTTCAATATGTTTAAATTCAAACTGATACGTTTGTTATTCATATCGATATTAATAATTTAAACAAAACATACACTTTCAAATTAGCGTATTATTCGAGTCGATAGTCTTAGGGTATTTAATTTAATGAGAGTTCTTAATATATGAAAGAGTTATTAGGAATTTATAATATATAGTATATTAAAATATGATATAAATAACTAACCTAGTTCCTAAAATAATAAATATGAATATTATAATTGAATCATATGATAATAAAAGTAACCGATGGAAGTTGAAACTATTTACAACTTATTTTTATAAAGGTTTTTATTTTTTATTAATCTTGTGGTATACAAAAAAAAAATCGTTGGAAATAATTCTTGAATGGTTTTATATATATATTGGAAAACTACTTGAAAAATTCAGGCTACGTTTAATTTGTAAAGTAACATGTTGTTTGTGTTTATTTAGGGTTGTCTTTTGTGTAACATGTGATCCAAACTTAGCCCTTTGTCCGACGAGCCCACGGTGGTTTTCTTATCAGTTCGTCCCTTCACTAATACATCATGTTATTCTGAAGGTAAAACGAAAACGTATCTCATTATATATTTTAACGAAGCCATTACTAATTTTGATGTTAATTAATTTAGTCTTTTAATTATTATCTTTTATTAATTAATTAATTTTATTTTAAATGAAATATTAAAAACGAATACAGATTTCCTTATATAAACAAAATGAATAATTGTTGAGCGCAACAATTTATTGAATACATAAATAAGTGCCTCACTTCGTGTGTCGGTGAGGAAACGTAAACAAAAACACTCTCAAGGATGTTGGAATCATGTCAAATAATCTTCGTACAATCACAGCGTTAACCATTTAACCAACATTTGCTATTAATGAAAATCTAGTAACATATTTTTCTATACTATTGAATTTTGTTATCTCATTATTAAAATGCGATCCAATATTTAGCTTAGCGTCCTTTGAGTAGCTTTAAATATTACTCAAAAAGGGTAAAATAGCCCAAATGTTTACACATCGCTCGCCTTCCTACTTTTAAACGGAGTAGTTTTCAGTTTAAAATTCATAGCGTAGCTTTTAAACTCAGTTACATTCTGAATATTCTGTGAGCTTTTGAAATGAGTCTTTGGCTGTTTTAATATGGTAGTTGATGTGTAAAATTTAATGATTGCCGTAACATAATTATTATAAGAACACGTTAAAAAATAATTTCAAGTTAAAATACATTTTACAAAGTGACATATTTTAAAATTGTTACTAGTTATTCAAGTGATGGATATATCTAAGCAGATAGGTACATGGCGTCGTGAGCTATTCTCTAAAAGTGCTTAGGAATAATTCCACGTGCAATTTTCATATAACACAGCGCACGTGTTCGTTGCTCTCCGGCCGCGCAATGTTTCAGACTTAATCGAGAAATGTTATAACAACGGTAGCTTATCTGCATACAATATTTTTAAATTACACCTACTACCTAAGCCTTTCTCGTGAAGCAAACTGCCTATTAGTGAAAACTGAATGACGACTCAAGTATTAGTTTCTGAGATAACTATTTGTTTCATATATAGTCATAGACATGCATTAGCATTTACATGCTGGTAAAATTTATTTTACCATATAACAATTAAATATAATACAAAGATAATTTAAATTAATATAATATACGAATATAAGAATCGTTTACCAATATGAAACATTCAATCAATATATGAGTAGACTTTAGAGTTAAAAACGTATTGAAAACTACATACAATTCTTATTTTTATCAATATTCTTTGAGTATATTAATATTAGGTTTACGAAGTTACACACTTAAACCAGAACATGATATTGTGGTTAAAATAATACTGTACCGATAATGACGATGCATTTCACTTTACCTTTAGCATGTAGTTCGTAGAAATAAGGTCGAATGTTACTCGAAGCTTAATCACGAATACAAGATACTGTTACTACGACTAACACAGAAACTTAGTTCATTCAGCGAAATATTTTATACATAACATTTAAAATGATTTCGTAAAAAATGTTCGAAAATATAATAGTAATAACCAACTGTTTTCGATTTCGTTTAGGTATAGTTTAGATTTAATCTCGTAAATTTATTTTCATTTCCTTCTACAATTAATATTGTGTGACGGTGTACATAACCCAGTTACTAAAGTTTTCCCAATTTTATTTATTATATATAAAAAATATAGTTAACAGCCCGTAAATGCCTCATCGGAAAAATTGCTCTTTAATTTTGAGGAGAAGGTTATGGAGCATTTTCCACCATGCTACTCGGCGTTGGTGTTGTGGTAGATATTCATTCGAATCTTATGTATATTAAGATATTTCTTCTCATCTATTAACTCTTTTATTTACTGAATTCTAAAGTATAAGAAAATCTGTTCTATGGTATTCTACGTTGGAGTAAGAAAGCTGATATCGTGGACAGAATGTATACGATCTATATTTTGCAGGACAGGGTTATATTATGTGCAATTTGTAATCCGAGCTCTAAGATTGATTTAAGAATGAAATTAATAAAAAAGTATTGCTTGTTACAGATGAAGTTCGCAGTGAATTAGTAAAAATAGAGTAATTTTTTAGAATTTTATTAGATAGTTCTGTTTGACGGTAGTTTTCTTGAGAACAAGCATAAACCTGTTAGCCGACTAAAGTGGAACCTTTATAAGACAAAATATATCTGTGCGTAAAAAAATCAAAATATACTTTATGCAAGTAGGCTTTTACAAGCACTCATTTTACTAACTATAATAAGTGAAGTTACCACCGGTTCGCAATGTAGATTCTACTGAGACGGACCAACAAGAAACTCAGTAGTTACTCTTTTTCAACATTTAAATACAAAGTAATGTTAGTTAAATACAATTATATATGTAAATAATATATTCTGACCGGAAGTCAACAAGTATCAGTTACATACCGTTTATATAAGATATTAGGTATATTTAGCGTATACATAACATTAATGGTTAGGAACGTTTGTTAAAGGTTACTTACAAAGACTTTTGCAAATAATTGTAAACACACCTTGGGAATGAAAAGATTGCATTAAGACCGTTAAGTAACAAAAAAAAAAACAAAAAGAATCCTGCTAAGTTTCTTTCGGCAAGTCTTCTCGGGTCTTATGTATTTTTTTCCGAGCCGCTGGTATATTTTTAATAATAAAGAAAGGTCTACGTCTCAGCGAAATATTATAATTATTTCAATTCGTAGGCAGAACTTTATCTTGGAAACTGTAATTTTGTAATTAAAATTAAAATTTATTCTTAACTACTAAGTCATTTTAAAATATTGCAACTGGGGATTACTCAGGTCGAGAGTGAAAAGACGAAGATAGTCTGAACAAACTTTATGAAGGTACTAGCACAGTCATGGGCAATTGTTTTTTTTATTAAAGTTAATCATTATCTGTGACTCAGTGTAGCGACACTTTTAATAATTTATTTGACATTTGTAGCAACAAAAGTATTATAGTATGCATTTACATTTATAGTAGACACAAAAACTCTATAGTGTAGTATATAGAAACTCTGTAGTGTAGTATAGGCATATTTATGTCACTAGCATAACAAGAACAATAGATTCTTAATAGTTCTTTGCGGCAAACTAAATAAGGCATTACGGTTATTGAATAAACACAATAAATCGTTATAATTTTGGTATTGGTAATAAACATACTAAAAAGTAAATAACTTAAAAAATGTTCAAGCAGTTCACGGCAATTAGTTTTTACATTTAATGTTTCTACAAAGTGATTTATGGAAAGAGTATTTAAGTTCAAGCAGAAGTCAAAGTAGTTTTAAGTTTAAGTAATGTATGTGTTTCTTAAATTTCAGTTAAAAATTTCTACTACATTATAATCAACGTTCCACAAAATCTTTTTTTTAATTACTTGTTTTGTTTTTTAAAATTCATGCGTTTTTTTTAGATAAACATGCCAGCAAATATATTAAACCGAACTTAACGTGTTCTACTGATCTGCTACTAATATCTTCTATAACACAAAGAAATGACTAATTCTGGAGATTTATAAATGATCTTATCTTAGTCAGTCAGTCTCGTCAGTAAAAATGGTAAACGATTACTCGGTGGTAGAGCTTGGGTAAAACCGATTGTCATAATATTATATTCTACCGCCAAACAGAAATACTGATTACTCTTGTATTTTTGATTGAAGATTGAGTGAGCCAGTGTAATTACAAGCACATTCGCATTGTTGGTGACATTTATGATTTAAGGGATGGTTGATAATTTTGCCAATGTCAGACAACTTACCACCAAGCGACCCATGCAGTCTGTCTAAATATTTAAAACATTTGTAGCAAATTTACAAGTTTCATCCGTATTACTTTGATGTCCGAAAATACACAACAGTTCAAAATTTTAAGGCATTTTCTGCATCTCATAACCACTCTATGGAACAAGCTTTCGCTGACGATTCCGTACCGATACAACTTAGGAACCTTCTAGAAAAAGCCCCGGTGTTGCAGATATCAATTCGCGGTGGCTTGCATCAGGTGAGCTCCTATTAATAAAAAAAAAAGAAAAAAGTTATGTCGCGAAGTCGAAAGTTATGACTTGTGTGGTAAGAAACAGTTGACGTCCTCAGTTGAAACTTTATAAGTTTTCCGCGCGTTATATAAAAATCATTTAGAAAATCGCTAAAAATATTAAAATACTTACAATGCTTAATTTATTTATATAATATAAGAATAATAAGTTATTAAAATTAAAACAAAACAAAAACCTAGTTGATTAAATGATTGTAATATTAGAAAGTACGTACTAATATTTCACAGATTAATTACCAAGACTGTGATTACGACAATATACTTCAACGGATTGTCTTTAAGTATTATTATATGTTGCAAATTAAGTTTAACTTTAAGTCTGTACCTAAGGTATCGAATATCTGGTTACGAAGCAGAAATAAACTCGCTAACTATCTCAATCGCCCGTGGACACGGCAGTTTGTTTGCGTTTAATTATTCTACGTGATTGGAACTCTGGCCCAACTATGTAACAAGGCGATGTATTGTCGGGCCGATATGCAAATAAAAAAACAATTACAAATTTGATCTACCAATTATATATTGAAATCCCTGAAAATATATTCTTATTAAAATAAAACCCTCCGTTAAAATAACAGTTTGTAAATGTCACGCACACAGTAGTGTCAAAAGCCTAAAGGCTTAAAACTCATCCCAGAATATTGCTCCAATCTGGGTCTTTAGATAGTTTTTTAAAATATATTTTTTATTAAAATTTTATTTACGTTTTTGATATAATGTAATTTCATAAGCTAACATAATCAAGTATGTTATAGTATAGTTAAAATATAGAAAAGCAACTAAAATGGGCAAATTTTAATTTTATTAAAAACCTTAAATAAATACAATGGATTTTGAAACAACGAGCATTATCGAGTTATATATTTATTTTAAATCAAATAAACTCAAATTCATTTATTCAATGTAGAAGCATTACTCTTACTTATCGACTGTAAAATTACACTACGACCGGTTCGAAAAAGAAACTACCCAGACCTCAGAAGAACCGCCGAAATAAACTCAGCGCACTTTTCTTTGTAAATTTATGATTGTTTACATATATTTGATATCACAAAGAAATAGCCAGGAGGCAATCGTTTCATTTCCAAGGTAGCACACCTTGTTAAAGAAACGACAGAATAAATAAATTTTATTCCACTGAACAAAATTACGAAATGTCCTCGAATCTTTAAATTTTACAGATCAATACTAGTAACACGTGTACTCAATAAAACAAAAATTGGATAATTACAAATAATCTTATTTAATTTAAATGCCCATAGAAACTTATTTGGTACTTATTACTATTTTCTTTCAACGAAAAACCACAAATCCTCTGTCCTGTCAATCATATCTGAAAGATATAGTTGTTTTTTAAACCAGTGCCAGTGCGAGTTGAAACGAGAGGATTTTGAAAATAATGGATAGCTATTTATATTAATTATCATATTATTTTTAAAAGAAATATACCATATTCTTCAAGATAATAAGACCGTGAAAAGGGAAGGAAACTTAGCTGGCTTTAGGAGCACTCTTAAATAAAATATACTTCAACTATTAAAGATCTTAAAGTTGAATAAAATTCACTTCAGAGCAAATCAACGAAAAAGGGTATCAGTTGTAAACCGAGCTGATTATCTTGCCTTTCTTTCAAGTAATCTCCTATGTTAATACAATTAGAACCACGGAAGGGATGCATTACATTAGCTCGGAAGGAAAAAGATAAAACATACTATATAATAAATAGCTTAGCCTGATTATACCTGTCTTTTGAATTAATCGGTATATATGTATTACGCACTAGATATGTGTAGACCGAACTGAACTGTAGTCCGTACACCTGATTTGATTATTACTTAATCAATAGTATCATAATATTACAAGAGAAAAATATTTAGTTATTAAGGACCACGCATCCTAAAATCTGTCAAATATAGGGACGACATACACGATGTTGAATGAAACGCATAAGTGCAAGGATATTCTTGGCGGTTTCGACATTTTGGTCGCCAGAAAACTATACTCTATAAGCAATCCAGTGCTATATGTTTTAATTGTTTGATAAGATGATATAATGAAGATTTATCGCTGCAGCAAACTTAAGTTCTAACTCTTAGCAGTATTTGAACAAATTGTTTACATAAATGTTCTATATAATAATTGAATCAATTTATTTTATATTTATGTCCGCGATGACGCTCAAATTTTGACTATTGATCGTCCAGTAGTATATTACAAATTAAAATTTACAACCTTTTTAGGGTTGAGAGGGTTGAAAAGCGTTTTTGTTTATAGCTTTGTAAAAAAAAATTGTTAGATGATTGAAAATTGGACAGAAGATATAAATAATTATAACTTACCTTGTATTAAAATTTCAACCTTTTTTGTTTAGTGCAAATTTAGTTATTAACAAAAAGAATGTTTTTGTACCTTATTTATTTGAACATTTCTACTTGTAAAATTACCTTAGCGTTATTATTTTAACGTCCCAAACCACATATCAAAAAATCATAATGATACTAATTACTTGACCTTCACGGGCTTTATTGACTGGCCTAATATTACTTATTATTCCATTGGATGTAGGGCCGTGTATTACCTCGTGACGCCAAACGGCATGACGCTCTTATACTTGTATACCCCCCTGTACCGCTACTCTCTATTACTTTTCAATATTTACTTTTGTAGTATAAAAAAATAGATGTCTCATATAAAAAATAAAATATATAAAAATTCAAATAATAATAAAAAAAAAGAAGCATCAATATTAAGAACATATTATTTTCTTTATTTTTATAACATACAAATTTAATGAAATCTGCCAGTCACCAGCGAAACAAGCTAATTTCAGAGTCTGTGATATTTGTTAATACTAAGTTCATAGCGATCAACGAACCAGCGTGAGTTGCGAATTTTAAAATTCCTTATCTCCAGATGGAAATGAATTCTGTGACACGAAGTTATGATGACCCTGTTACAAACATGATCCTACGTTTTGTTGACTCGGATATTGTTAAAATTAAACGGAATGGCCAGGGCCGGACCGTAAGTTTAGGGGGGCCACCTAAGACACACATGAATGTATACTTGAATTGAATGAATTGAAGGGGTTTGATTAATTGCAGTTTAACTAAATCTGTTTAATTAAATAAAGTTGGGTAATTCTTTCGCATTATCGGCTATTTTAGACTTTGACTTGACTTAGCTGGAGGCCCTTTGAACCACGGGCTGAGCTGAAGCCTAAAAAGCCATATGGTAGATCCGACCCTGGGAATGGCCTTCATACGATTTTTATTCCGTCTCTTTTGGAAATGGACCACTTGGTGATTAGTGGTCCCCATCCTATAAGAAATATTTTCCATCATGATGACGTTATAATTGCTCAACTCATTCTTTAAACTGAAACACAACACTACTAATTTTTTTTGGGTATTGTTGCTTGGCGGTATAGATGTGTGATTAAATGTTAATGGGTGGTACGAACCCAAACTGACTTGCACAATTTTCTACTAGGAAGTAAACTATATAAAAGTCCGAATTTAAGAATCATTTATTTTACGATTTCGTAAGTTTTATGTAAAAATGAAACCTTTATAAGTTCACTTCCGTATCCGTCTGTTCAAGAACAAAATTAAAATCTACTTAATTCATAAGCTTTTTCTTTGTTTATTTATGGTTAGTTTTATCTCATAATAAAATATCAACTTCCATACGAAAAGTGAACATGTTCTATAACAGTTGACGGTTTTTTTATGAATATTCTCCCTACGCGCTTCAAACAACATAAAATATTTTAGAGGGTCGCGGGCGGTACACGCCATCTTTAATATAAATACATACATGTTTGGTATCGCTCTTAGAGTAGTTTAACATTATGCATCATACAGAGCTATAATATTTTAATAATTATAAAGAATATAATTACCTACTAATTGCAATGAATATAAATATCAAATATAATTTACTATTACGAAGTGCTTGACACGACATTATTTTGAATGCATAACATTTAAAAGCATTTCAGTGATTAATGAAAATTTAGAAAATATCAGTAGCTCGATTTCCTCCTGTTTACCGTCTACGTCTTTTATATTATTATTTATATTATTTATATATAGATATGAGAAAGAATAGTCTTTAATTTAAACATATATATATATAGATGTTTAAATTAAAGATTATATGATATATATGATATATAAACTATGGATTTTTATTGTTTTAACAAAATAAGGAAATCGAGGATTAATAAGTAATTATAGACCTAATGACAATCAGAGCAAATCCTATCTATCATCTAAATCTGTAAAGAGAACGCTTTTTTGAACACACCTCACGTTATAACCACTGACTATTTTGACATAAAATTTATACCATTATATTCAGCGCGATTCAGAGAAGGTTTTTGGCTAAACATTATCGGTATTATATGATATAATTCAACGTTTAACGTAGCCACAACAATGCGTGGCCGGCTGTTAGTCTACAATAATATGTGAGTCTTGATTTTTTATATCTGAATTCATTTTGCTGCATGCTTATCGCATTGTATATTGTTTTATGACGTGCAACTAAACGGTAGCTATAAATCGATCCGTGACATGTGCTGTCGTGTTGAACATCGCGTGTTTTATCGCTACGACTAGTATTATACAGCTTCCCATTCTCGTGCTCAATTACCTGACATTGTTTTATTTGATATTTGATGCAAGCTTTATTAATGTCGTCTATAATTGAAAAAAATATATATTTAAAACAATGAGCCGTGATTATTCTTGAAAATTTAAGTCGGTGCTACAATATAATTAGTTACTTTTAAATGTATTCTTCAGTGAATGAATCATCAAAAATATTTAAATGTTTTGGTTTTGAAGAAAAAATCGCACTCGATATTTATTTTAGTACTTGGCTGGCTCGTCGAATCCCACGTCGTAGACAAGACAAGTGATTTTATATCACTGATTCTTCCAAAATATATATTTTTATTTCATACATAACTAGCGATCCGCCCCGGGTTCGCACGAGTGCAATGCTGATACTAAATATATTACAGCATGTCTTTATATACAACGTTCAAAGCTTTATTAGTCAGTTCAGGGCCATATTGATCTCTATTAAATGCAAAATGTCTTTGAGGTTTTTAATTGGATAAGGATTAATGCTGCATTGCTTAAAATCTCTCCGCAAATAAGCCATTATTTCTTGTAAAAAGTCAAGGATAAAAAATGGTTACTGTGGGTTATTCCTAAGAGATATACATATACAATCGAGTACTTTATTGCAGACCTTTTTAAGGTGTACACTGTACAATACTGTGGAAGTATATTTTGATCTATGTCGTAGTGTTTAGCCAGCGTTTGCAATCAATGCATTTATAATGCATGTATTATACTATATATATAATTAACCTTCCCCTTGAATCACTCTATCTATTAAACCGCATCAAAATCCGTTGAGTTTCCGTTTACAGATCTAAGCATACATAGGGACAGACAGGCATTGGGAAGCGACATTGTTTTATACTATGTAGTGAAAAAACACATTTATTTTTCGTGCCGCTTACGCGAAAAAATTTAGTGATACATATCGACGTCGCTCAATTTCGTTTGAAAACATTTGACTCAGATGTACTTACAGAGAAAATTGTATCTTTTAAATTTAATACATCAGTAGCTGAGGTTTTATTTGACTAGCATATTAGAGTATAGATATCGATATTTATTTAAGTAAATAGAAATAGAGAGATCACATTTTTGACGCACACATTTCATTACATACGTTTTAATATATCTATCTCCTGCATAGTCGACTAGTCAATGACGTAACCCACCTAAAACCGATAAAAATAATGCAAATATAATATTTGTGTACATATGTACATACGTCTAAATGACGTGTTTACTATTAAATATCATGCTGTTACTGTTTTATATTATAATATATTATAATGTTAATTAATATTAGTCACAACTTCACTACCTAACATAATTATAATAATGAACCTATCGATGATATTGATATTGCATGTTATTACTAAAACTACATTGTTTTTCGTACATAGTTGTTAATCACACGGCACACGAATACGAGACGGTACATTGTAAATATTTTAGTTATAAAGCATTAATTATATTATAATGATTAGATTTAAACTTGTGTTGTTACAAATGCATTGTAGCAAATGCTTCATTATTTGAGTCTAATCTAGATAGACGTACATTGTTGATAAATTTAAATACTGATAAATACAGCCTACGTCGATACGTAGCAAAATGTATCAGCATAAATATGAACATCTCATACGTGTAATGTTTATAGTAAGTTAAGTTAGAGTGTCACAAAGCTATTTTGTATGAGGATAAAAATGGAGAATAAATTTAGTTTTATCGTTTATAGCGATATATCACTGAAAACTTTTGGTGGAGCAAGTTTGTTAAGAGAGGGAAGTGCAGTTAAGATAAAAAATAGAAAACAAAATACTGTATGAAGTTATTTGTATTAAAATCTTACAAAAGTCTGTATATATATATTTTTTGATCTTATCGTTAGTCGGACGTGCAGAAGGTGAAAGGGATAGGTGAGAGAGAAAAATCAGATGGCCGATGTTCACCATAAAAAATGGAGCGCTAATGCACCACTAACATTGGGAGTTCATATGTCCTTTGTGCATGTAGTTTCCCTGGCTCAATCAACCTTCAAACTGGAACACTATAACACTAAGTATTGCTGTTTGGCCGAAGCATATCTGGTAAGCGAGTTGCTCCTACCCAAACAAGCTTGTATAAAGCCTTACCATCAAGTGTACCTAGTGTACGCTAAATTATCTGTACATTCCAGCAATACAAATTATGGGTGAAATTTAATAATAAAGACAATGAGAAGTGCTCTTAGCACGAAACTATTAAGTAGGTGTAGGTAGTACACCTTGTATTTATTTATTACTTTATATAAATATGTCATTAGTGAGGAAAATAATAATAATTTTGAGGTCAAAATGTTCCAAGACTTATAGATTCAAATTTTGAGTAATTTTATCTACTGAGGTCAAAATTTTGTTGTTTCAGCAAGTTCAACGACCTGTCTCGCAGCATTAATTTCGTTGCACGTAATTTGGAAACGGTGAGATCATCTACCGAAACTGACTTGGCTAGTCGGAGTGGCACTCAAAAAAGAAGAAGTAGATATCATCTAAATATGACGAAATATTCTCAGTAGCAATCCTCTGTAGGACTGACTAGGATTCTGGAAGTTAGAAGTGTGAACAGTCCCGTGCCTTGGAAAGTAAGTAAACCCTGGTCCTGCGCCTGAACCCGTACCGTTAATGTAACGTTGTTCTATTGAATTATCAGTTAATGAGGATTTGGATCAGCATACAATCAAATATATAGACTAAAGTAAACAGATATACATATTTAACACAACTAGAATAAATCAATTGATGTGATTTTTGTTAACTCTTTAATGATAAAGGTATGATTGCGGTAACTAATTCAAGCATGAACTTAACACCAATATCAAATTAACACGAAATAGCATAATAGGTAGTATTTGCTAACTATTCAATAATAAATCGATCAAAATTTATGCTATTTGTATATGCTCGCCGTGCGTTGCAATGCTAGAGGCATATATTTAACAATTATTTGACTATTATTATTATTTGAATACTAATATTAGATGATACAGAATCTACACATAATATAAAAAAAAAACAACAGTAAAATGTAGGACATACGTTATATGTACGAATAAAGAAGCTACCATTGTTATAATATATGCTTAGTTTTCAGTATAATATATATATATCTATGGTATATTATTGTTTTAAATAAACCTATTTTATCATAGCTTATAATGGATTTTTAATAGCTTACTTATATTTTTTAATTTTAAGAATATGTATGAATGTAGTGTGTATATTTCGTTGGAGACTTAGAAATTAAATAAATAAATATGTACTACGATTGTTTATAGGTTATATTATTATAATCAAGATTGCTATAATGTAGCTATGTCTGTTAATTTTTATGTTTATATACAATTTTTTAACATATTGTGAACGTAGTTGGTAAGAAGCTATGGACCCGGGCGCTTGCCAAGCGAATGTTTCCCAAACTATAATAGATACGTGAGTTCTGTGTGAGAATAATTAATTTTAAAATATATTGTAATACTTAGAATAAAATTATATTCGTAGTCAGTTCGTGATGACGGGCAAAATGTAACTACAATAAATCCTGGATGACTTAAACAAAAACTCTTACACATGTAAAATTTACCCGTTCATATAAAATACAAATTACGTTCATTATCACGAACTTGAGACAAGGGTATTATGAAATGTATTGACTATCCCACGGGAACCTTATCTTGTCAACGAAAAAGAGCTATACATTGACTAAGTCCGCTAAATTTCTTTTAAATATACGTACGTATGAATAGAAGCAGTTACAAAACTAGAACTAAAAATTGTAGACATAATCCTGACACATTTATTGCTGTGTGGTAACAGACTCAGCCAGTTCGGAGACAAGTTAAAATTAAACAAAATACTAGTACAGCGACGCAATATCGTACGTGCGTGCTTTTGCTAGATTGGCTCGTGTAAATTTGTCCCACGTCCAAATGAGTTAATCCTACGGGACTCGCGGGCCAACGGTCCGGAGCCTTCAGCTTTCATTAAAAAAGTCTCTTTGTTTGCGAATAGTTCCTGTGATTGCGTTTACTTTATAGATCAAATAAGCCAGCGTGGTATAACGTATTTTAAAAGGCAATGTGGACTAATTTTAAGCATAAGGAAGTATTTTTTATTAAACAATAGATTTTTTAATTATACATATTATTTATTTAAATTTTTGAATTCACGTTTGTAATTAACAGTTTTCTAAAAACACTAAATCCTTAAATTCGAGAAATTTAATTTTAATGAAAACGAACACTGCTAATTCTTAGAACTTTGAGAAATCAATTTTATAGTCAAGACCAGAATAAACTATTATATCAAAAACGAAATAGAACTTATGTAGATTAAATTATAGGAAATAAAGATTTCAAGCAATGGGCTATATGACCGTTGACGTTTTTGGAAAACATGCTCCATTTATCAGTAATGCAGTCTCAACAATTCTATCCCGCCTGAAATTATAACCAAATTATTTAATCTAAAAAATATCTTCTTGCAGTTGTAATAAAAAGAAAAAAAATCTGTAAGCGATATATTTCAACGAATACAAGTAAGAAGTATCAAAATCCAAAATATTTATTGAACAAGAAAGCGTTACACTTGCTCAACAATCTCAAACCTCAGAAGAACCAACGAAAGATATTTCCTATATAAAAATTTTTACTTGAAATTATTTGACATGGAATTACTTTAAGTGTTGTTGCCATCGTAATAATGTAATAATAATAAAAAGTATATGTTTTAAAATGCCTAATAGAACTGAAATAAGTGTATGACATTCCTTTAAAAAAGTATCCTTAATAGCTATAAAACCATAAGCAAAATATGACCCGAGTCAACGAGACGCCTGTAGAGCAATATACGCATAAATTCATCGTTTATTGTCAACTTTCAGTAGCAACAGAGCTAACGTTTATTACAAATGATCATATTACGCTTCATGCATACAAAAGCGCTGAAATCGCATTATTGTGGGTTTCAAATCCAGTAACGTGCGGATGGGTAAACTATTGATTTGCAATCATTCCCATTGTAACTAATAATAATGTATTGAATTGGTTTATAGTCATTTTATATTTTTTTAGAATTACTTGTATTCTATAAATTTTAAAAGCCGCTAAACTTATAATCTTATTATTACCTGTATCACTTAATTAACAACTAGTGAGCACAGTTCGATTCGCCAAAGATAGAAACTTTAAATTTAAACATGCTATGGGTCAGTGTATTGTTGGATTTAAATAACTTCTAATCACAATGGTCGAAATAGTTATAGAATATAAATATAAATATTAGTAGTATAGTAAAAAAAGTATATAAAATAACATCCTATTGATGCCTCAGAAAGTCATTGGTGTCTTTTCTCTTTGAAGAAATGGTTTGGTGCTTATATCACCACGCTACTTCAATGCGGGTTAGCAGATTCGCATGATTTCACGACACCATACTGATCGATATCCTGGGTAACCTTTAACACATGTTAATTTTTTTTAAATTATATAGTGATGATATACATATATATGTATTAGAGGTTAAAATTATAATTAAATGAAACATAATTATAATTTTACATAAAGTATTAGACGGAGCCGAGATGGCCGATGATTTCGAGTTCAAACCCAGGCAAGCACCACTGAATTTTCATGTGCTTAATTTGTGTTTACAATTCATCTCTTGCTCGGCGGTGAAGGAAAACATCGTGAGGAAACCTGCATGTGTCTAATTTCAACGAAATTCTGCCACATCTGTATTCCACCAACCCGCATTGGTACTCCAATGCGGATGGTGCGTGGTGGAATATGCTCCAAACCTTCTCCTCCTGGGAGAGGAGGTAATGTATTGTAATTATATGATGGGATGGACGAGCCCACCTGCGTAGCCATCACTTATTCTGCCGCTAAACAACATGTGTTTCAGTTGTATGGTTAAGTGTGTCAGTGTAATTACAGACACAAGGGGCATAACTTCCTAATTTCCAAGGTGGGTACCGCAGCAGCGATGTAAGGATTGGTTAATATTTCTACATGCGCCAATGTCTATAGTCGGTCGTGGCCTATTTGCCAGTGTGTCTGACACTTAACGAAAAATAACAGTAATAGTAACTGTTATCTATATACGTTTTGTATAACACATAACATAAGCCCTACAAATGTGATATCTGATTACAATCTATATCTGGTTGCTGAACGAAATCAAATATAAACTGAACTATCTCGATCGCCCGTGGACACGACAGTTTGTTTGCGTTTAATTATTTTACGTGATGGAATCTCCGAACTGGGTATGTTACTTGATATTATTATATATTGCGGACAATGTTTGTACAAATATTAAGTTATGGCAAACATTGACCTATTTTTTAAACAATAATCAAAAAATAATTTCATGTACCTTTAAATGTACGTGAAAATCTATTTAATATATATATAAACGAAAAAACTTAAGTATATCGAGTTGATCTAGTGGCCTTATAAAGCTGGCAGATCCAGTGGTTCTGGGTTTAATCCCCGGGTCGGTTGAATAAAAATTTGATACCATTCTTGACAAGATTTTCGAATTGCAAAAACTCGTCGGCGTTTGGAAATTTATAGTGTTTAATCTTTCTTGCCTTTCGAAAGCAAGTGAGGCCTTACGTCCTAACTCTTTCTGATCGTGACAGATTTTCCATCCAATGAGATTATAACAATGAAAAAATAGAGAGCGTATTGACGTTGCGGACACCATTGTGTATTAAATATATTCTGCGCAGTTGGTAAGGCCAGATAAATATCAATATCATCCAAATTCCACTCTCTTAAAAAAAATAAAAGATTAATAATACTTATTAAGATTAATAACACTAATAATGCGTTAAATGTATACGATAATTTCGATTGAATGATTATGTTTGAATGAGTATGCTTTCATTCAACATTGTTATAAAATAATTAATTAATTTGATCTTTAATAATTTTCAATATCTTATTTGTTTAACACCGGCATTAATATCACGAGTCACCGGGTTTTGAGATCCATGATAGTCGTATGTTCATATTTGGTTAAAAATGACCAGCTTTGTGATCCAGTGCCATGATAGCAGAATTGCTATTTCCTTATCTCGCGTAGAAAATGAATTCGGCGACGCGAATTATGGCACCCTTCGCATAAACAGGACCGACCGTTTCGCGCTGATTTGATACGGTCCTTACTAAAGCCTAGTTTGACGAAACGTCTTCTTGAAAATTGTGAATGTTTTATAATATATCATTTGAAATCATCATTTATTTACATATATATATGTATATAATATATATCTATTTAAAAGTGCATATAAGAGCCTAATTAAATAAAGTAATACTGTTTAAAAAGATGGTGAATACAATATACGGAGCTAAAGGAAATTAATTCTTCTGGTATCTTATTGGAAGTTACTTCCGACGTATATGGAGAGTTTTGTCCAAATTAAAGCAATATAGTAGCTTTGTCGCAATATTGTACGTGCGTACGAATTAGATAAGCTCGTATTTTGTCCCATGTCCAAATTATGTAGTCTGAAGGGAATCACAATCAAGGCTTTACTTGTAATTCCGGTAGTGTGTTTTCGTATATTAATATAAATTAACTGTAACGGACCGGCGTGTGTATTTAAATTAGTTTTTTTAAACATTCATCATCGTGACGTGATCTTATCATTATTTACTGATTTTTTGTTTAATTGATCAAATATTAGATTTTAACTATTAATTGAACTGTCGAATGTTACGTGTTCTATGAAGTGTAGTATCACGTGCATTAATAAGTATGTATTATATTTAATTAACATATACATTGTATATGTATGTTGGTAAGTGTGATACGCGTCGTTGATCTGTTCGATATTTCGGATATCAAATAAGCTAATAAATATACGCGATTGATTATATATGGTTATAATACAAGAATAATGACGTATAATTGTAACAAAATGATTACGTAATAAAACAACAAATATCTACGTATCTCTGTTACATTATAATCAACATAAATATTGTACGAGGCTTGGCAAATATTATGCACAAAGCACTAGAGCGAAGTTTATCAATCACAAATTATTCCACGCTTTTATTGCGCGCATTCCTGAAAATAGCAAATACAATGCATATTCAACAAAATCAACGAATCTGATGTCCGTCAACGTAGCATCCACGCCACGGTACGGGCATAAATTCATTTCTCATTGTTAGGTGGCATTTATAACGTGGTCTAGAAAATTTTAATTTATGTTCAATTGTTCATGTATAAAATATATTATTAATAATATTTATTTTATTAAAATTTACGTATGAAATAAAAACGTTCCTATAAAACGATCCTATATTCGACTTACTTTAGTTTTCATGACCATGAAGATCTCATAAAAGGACACTTCATGGACATTCTGATTCTCTGCTGAACGCCACCGATATGACTGACATCAGATCAGATAAAGAAACATTTTTTTTTGTTTATAGACAAGGACTGTTCTGGTTAACTAGTATGTCAAAGGAATTTTATCAGAAATAAAATAGTGGTCAACAATTGGCCTCTAATTTTTTTTTTTTTGTTTTCTCTAGGGCCTCTAAGGACAGGCACTAGTAAAGTAATCTGACGTTATCAACGAAGATCAAAACATTAGAGCAGACAAATCTTGAAGTGTATGGCAGTAAGGCAGCGTAGGCAACCTGGCCCCCTCCGAGCAAGTACATCGATAAGTAGGTGGCTAGATTCGATTGGGTGCGGAAGGTCGGGGTCTTTGGCCTGGTACAAGTGGTAATCGATTGGTTAATGACAATATAGTTCGATTATTCTGACAATAAAATTAACTTTGTTTTCCCCTGATCAATTTCGAGAAGAAACTCATAGCAATCTAAGAATTTTATAATAATAAATTTAAAAATAATATAAAATATTATTATGAACTAAGGCACTTACTGAGCTATTAAAGTCAAAGTTTCCATTTTCCCTCTATAAATAATAGTAACTGGAAAACTTACTCTAAGGTCTTGATGTTTTCTTTTTTTTGAAGATCATTTCAAAAAGATTTTATTTGAAATACAAATCGGTTAGCTACTCGTACTTTTAATCTATACTAATGCATTGATAGCGCAACTTTTCACATACTGCGGATATTCGATTGAACTACTCATCGTCATTGGTTTTTTTCAAAGCAGACCGTTTGGCCGTGTTCATACAAGTGACGATTTTAATAAAATAAAAAAAAAATCGTATTTTTAAATGCAGGGTTGAGTTCGTAATCAAACCGTAAATATTAGATATAAAATTATAAACATCATCCGAAAATAAAAGAGTGAAGAATAACTCATTTTAATTATAGTTTTATAAACCGCAATCCACAACCACTAACCATTTGATATGTCGTTTAATTACGCGTTCAGGAACATATTAAGGGCACAAATTATATTTTGCGGTCACTGAACATTTCAATGCGACTGTATATAGAGGTTTCGTTGGTATCGTGTCTAGTTTATACGTTGTCGGATCGTGAAGTTCCGGTTTCAAAACCTTAATTTGATCAAAAGGAAAAGTAATTGGATTCTAAGGTCTAAAATTATATGGCCTGTTCTGAATTGGCGTATCTCTACTGGTTTGTAACTGATATATATTTCCGGTCTTGACAAAATGCTCTCTAGTAGTCCGATTGCGGAAATAAGGCTACACTTGTAATTACATTTTTCTGCAATTAAATATCTTCTGCACAATTGGTTAGTCTGTTGAGACTGGTCGCCGTTTGATTTCTGTCAAGGTTATTATATAAAGACCTCTCTATACTAGTAAGAGGTTCATTAAATTTAAATTATATGCCTATCATTTTATTTAATAAAATACTATATAAGTATAATATAGGTAATAAGTTTTTCACTATGTATAAAGATTCATAGTTGATTTCACGTAAACAGTACTTAAAACAAAGAATTGTTTGATCGATAAGTTGGATGTTTTTTTCCACTATCGTTTCAATATTCTACTGTCTCGCGGTAAGATCATAAAGTACGGATTATATTTAACTTGTATGTTTATTTTAATGACGCTTTTTGCAGCTTCATGAAAAGGTTTGTCAATTAAAAGTAAAAAGAGAAAAGGGGTCACGAAAATTAACTTTTAAACTATAATCTACACTTAACTAAAGCTCACAAAATACCGTTGGCCAGTAGAGCTTTGAACAAAACTTAAAGAACACTTAGCGCTCGAGTCAAGATACAAGGCATGCTTACTTCATCCAATAATCTGACAGATAGAGATTTGAAAACATACCATTATAAAATATGAAGTAATAAAAGTGAATACATAATTCATAAGTGATACGTATGAAGAGGGTCATTGAACTAAAGTCTAATTATAGAATCGTATAATAAGTGATTATAAACTATAAAACGTATATTTGGCGTACTCAAAGTAATTTGTCTATAGAGAACCAAATCAATTTCTCATAGAATGATTATGAGAATGATATTATATTTCTTGATCTAGTCTTATATCTAGTATTATAGTTTTATTCTTGATCATTGACAGTGATTTTGTATTCCGTGTACTATTTGTGAGCTAATCAATGTTTATTTTTAATGCAAGGCATGTACACGATGGAAATTTAAACTTATGCATTAATTTTCTTATCAATGCCGTGAGTTCGAGAGAAAAAGTGAAAGATTAATAAAGTTTTTAAATGCAAAAACTTGCATCATTTACACATCAGCTGGAAATTATTCAAATATATTCATGAGCAGCGGGAGGAGGTAATCGTCTCTAGAACTGCATGAATAAACAGGAAACAGCGAACAAATCACCGGGACTCGTAATATGTATATGAGTAACATTGTTGTGAATTACGCTCGAATTGAAAATTGTTATATATTTTGTAACACTTGATTGTTTCATTACTTATGTTTTACGAGAGTGAATCATATGATATCAATATTCATATACGAGTAGATATTCTTTAAGAGGATAGTTTTATATTTGCTTTAAAGAATATCAATCATATTATATTTATACAACAACATAAGTATAACCCAACTGTAAGATAATGTTTGCACTTCTTAAATAATAAAATAATTTGAATACGAGAAAACTCGTCCGCCACTATACCAAACAAAATATCAATACATTTCTTATATTATTAGAAGGCATATAGAACAATTTGTTATTAATTACAAAGTTAGTGGGAAGGAAAACATCTTTTGCAAATCTGTACATATATAATATTGGATGAAAATCTACCATATATGTATTTACTCTGCATTGAGCAGCGTTGTGTTTTGTTTGAAACACAACGCTGCTCAATGCAATCGAGATGGCCCAGTGGTTAGAAAGTATGCATCTTAACCGATGGTTACGGGTTCAAACCCAGGCAAGCACCACTAAATTTTCATGTGCTTGATTTGTGTTTATAATTCATCTCTTGCTCAGCGGTAAAGGAAAACATCGTGAGGAAACCTGCATGTGTCTAATTTAAACGAAATACTGCCACATGTGCAGGAGCAGCGTGGTGAAATATGGAGGAGGCATTAGCCCAGCAGTGGGAAATGTACAGGCTGTTAATGTTGTATGTTCTTGTGTTTTGTTTATTTTACTAAATATATTATACTGGATGTCATCGTGTCGTCAGGTGTTAGGTACAAAAAAGTAGCCCATGTCTTTCCTTGGAGTTCAAGTTTGCTTTATACCAAATTTCATCAAACTCAGTTTAGAAGTTTTTCTTTCTATAAAGCATTTTTTTTTTTCAATTTTATCTTATAGAATTAAACTTGAACATATAAAAACAGTTTCCATATTTCCGAGAATTTATTCGCTGAATTTGAATATGACCCTATCCGGAATTGAATCCGGCATCCATCCATATAAACATCGTGACAATTAAAATTTCTAATACGTTACAATTGGTTTCAGACAATATCATTACTTTTAAACGCTTAAATATAATATTTTTCCTTACGTATGTTATATAAAGGAAAATATTGTTACAAAAGAAAATAGTTTAAAGCCAATTTGATCTAACATTTTGTTTGAAGGAAAACTTACGACAATCGCAGACAGTAGAAATATTCGAGTGACCTTTTTATTTCCTTTGTTGCCTTGGGCGAAATTATAATAGCGGTCACGGGCAGGGTGGTCTAGTATTACAATAACCCTTTCTTGCGCCATGAGTTTTGAAGAGTCGTTTTAGGAGTTTATTAAATGACGTCAAAAACTTTCTGTCAAGCTGTTAAGGAACAAGATTGTATAAATCAGGTTAGGTAGTTCGCGGTTTCCCCAAGTGATTTATTTTTGTAGAGTTTCGCCTAATTTGCTCACTCTATTTACGGAATTTGCTGCAATATCAGCACTCATTTTGATGGTCGGTAATAACCAAAATATACAAATTTCATTTTTCTAAATTCAATAGTGTGATCAAAATTCACCCAGCGTTTATTTGTGTTTGTCTCCGGCCGAACCTTTCGAGTTACCTACATAAGTCTCAATCTCTTCTCCTCTTCTCTCCTTTTGTAATAAATACTTACCGAGAATGTAAGATATTTGATACGAAGATATTAAATCCTAACCTATTAGGTACGAAATTCGCTCGGCATTATAATTAGTTATTAAAAAGATTATTTTTTATAGAAAATGCGATATTTTCCAGGATATACACATATGGATAATTATAAAAAGTAAAGCCTTATATATGTAGAAACTTAGAGTGAAATCATTTCCAAGATACACGAAATTTTTTATTAAATTATAATTATTATTTTTATTATCAAAAAATAATGTAACATCAAACACATATAAAATATACAATGACTGCTCATTTAATGTTATCGGACCTATAAGCTTCTATATTTTTTAGTTCCGAAACGTTATAAAATGCGTCATTTATAAATCTGTTGTCCGTGTAAATGATGTGTCGCAGATTCAGTGTAATAATACTTTTGAATCTTCTTCGATCTTAACCTTTTTTCTTTTTTTTCACGGAATGGAAATTTTCACAAAGGTAACCGAGTCCCTTGGGTGTGGAAACCGGGATTCCTACACACTAAAACCACTGCGAGGGTCGTATTCATCATAGATCGAAGAGCTTGTTGGATCGTATAAATATAACACACCTGCGGCCCCTTCCGAGCTAAGTTACGATTGTGGCTCGGTAGAGCTCTCCTCGAGGGGTGAAGGTTATTTCGTCCTCTGCACTCCTCGTATGAGCGTACGGCAGCACGAAGCTATCCCGGCCTCCTCGTCCTCCTTAGGTCTGAACCAGAACACAAAGCCTCCATTTCATACGTCCACGGCCCCAGGGTAACGCATACGCCTCTTAAGCGTCGGGGCTGTATCAGAAAACATCAGGACTAACCTGTTTGACATAATTCTCTTTGAACCTTCTTCACTGGCTGTCATGTACAAATAGATAACAATAATTCAAGAATATCAAACTTACCGAGATTGAGTGATACAACAACTATGGGGGCTAGTACCCCCAAGTTTACTAGTTTTAGTAAATAGTCTGATAAAATCAATAACAAAAATCAATGTTTACTTTACTCAAGTAGGCATTTACGTGCATTTTTGAATCGTCATTCTAGAGAATAATTGTATTAGTTATAAACCTATCACTGGTTTGGAAGGTAGATTCTACCGAGAAGAATCGGCAAGAAACTCAGTCTTTACTGTTTTTTTACATTTTGTTACTGTTGCGTTACAAAGTTACGTCAAACAAATGTGTTGAGCAAAATGTTTTATTTATCAATATTTTTTTAATAAACGATTTGAATTTATGAATTGATAAAGTTAAAAATATCTGTCGAATTTTATTACAGAGACGCATTCGATCCCTTGCATATTATGAAGGGATGCGTAAATGGATTTTCCAGCGTTAAAAAAGTACCTGAGCAAGTGCAAAAGCGCTTCTAAAACTTCCCTAATAATGTAAAGGGCTACCTATCACTAGGCGGACCATCTGCTTATCTCGAATATAAAACATCGCTTCGTTATTTGGTTATACATTCATAATATTATTATAATATTATTTTTTACAGTACTCACCTCCCCTTTTTCTATATTGCCTGTATAAGTTACTCGAGAAACAATATGTAAAAAAACTAATTTCTAAATTTACTGTTTAAGTTAAAAATTGAATTCCGTATATGCCTTAGTATAACTATATATAAGTCTGAGAATACAATCTATGTATAGTTAAGTTTTAATTATTTTGTATATTTTTAGCGTCTGCTAGCAAGTGAAATACAAAACTACAAAAGTTGCAGTTCTTCCTATTTATGATCTACATTAAAGTTATTTAATAAAACGCGGAGTTTCTCTTTGAAGATACGCGCATACGTTTATTAATTTTTTCATAAACCTAGATTTTATGTTTCATATCTTGAAACTAAAGATAAATATATTCATAAAATCTTTCCTGAAACGTTTATTATAACGTTTATATATATTTTTTTCCTTAATGGGTACATAATGAATGTTTTGTTGGCAATTTATTGTTTTTTATCGTTTGCAAAAATGAGAAGCAATACCGCTAATAGTATAATCCGTTTCAAATAAACAATATATTATAGACAATTAGCAGACAAAACATTTATCATAATTATAAAATAAGGATATTATGGCTAAATAAATAATTGGATCCAATTATAAGTATCGCATATCTCGACAAAGAAAATATTTGAAATAAAATCACAATGTTTTTTTTTTAATATATTTGAGTACACAGGCCTCAATTGCGTTGGGTCAATATCCTATACATTACCATAAGAGTACTGTTTACTCGTTGGTGTTATGTTTATTCAGCATAGGACGTTTTATAAAGATTGCTATCTGTTACAACCAATGCAATAAATTACTAGCACGTACTATCGTTATAAGTATGACATGTAATAACTATTGAATTATAACTTTTTTTCTGTAAGTAGAATTGAGTTTTATTTATGTCATATCTCCACGGATGCGTTGTCCCTGCTTTTGTTGTTACGTTTTATATATATCTTGTATTTACGTTTATATGAACTCACCTACCAATACCTAGCAATACCTAGCTTATCTTTCAAACCGGTTTCATTATTATAATCTTATACGGTTTTATAAGTTAAAATAGGAACGATGACGTTTAGAAAAAAAAAATCGTGAATTTATCTTTGTTTATAAAAATAAAAATTAAAAAGTTATTATGCTGTAGGTTAAATTACGAATAAACTGATGTCCATATATGTACAACGTACGTATGGGTTATTTAAAATTCTCCGGTATATCCTCTGTATAAAACAATTATGTGATGCACAATGCACATCCCTTGAGTGTTAAATGCATGTTTCCAGCTCTCGAATGAAAAATAAGAGAACTGTATAATGTACAGCTTAAAAGTAAAGGAACACTTGCTTTGTCGAACGGATAATGTTGAAGAATTTTAACGTGCTTTTATTTTCAATGATGTTAGGCTGACAACGATAGGAACATCATTAAATACTTCATATACTTCGACTATATAAAGAACGTATACGTAATATGTATTTTAATATGATTCTTGAGTTTGAAAATAGAAGCATTCGCTTCACGATATGCTCCTAAACTTTTCCATTTATCTTAAAAACTGAACTATGAAATAAATTGTATTCAGATACGAAAGAACATTAAATTGTGTCCAGATGATAACATGCTTAAATTCCTACAGTTAGAGAATTAATTAAAATACCGCAAGCGATTCTCGTAATATCTAAAGGCTAATATTAAATAAGATCACTGAACTTTGAAAGGGAGTTAAATGTAAATGAAGTAAAGAGATTGCGTGACACTGTTATTTTAGGTCGACCGTTTCGTTTCTAGGGCTCAACTCAATTAAAGAAGAAAACTCAAAGACGGGTTTTGCAAAGACGCAACGATTCGCAAAAATAAAATTGGGTACGGTTTGTTGAAGATAATGAGGTATAAAATTGCAATATTTTTTGAGGACAATCTAAAATCCAGTTACGAACATTTGCTTTTACAAATAAAATTTAAAAAGATTGACAAGCTTGTGAGATAATTATCGGCAGAATTGCAAATTTTATATTATTTACTTTTTAAAAGATATTCTTTCAATATTTTCATCTTCCACTATATTCTTCCAATTTTTGTATTTTTAAAAACGTTGACTTTTTACTATAAGTGTTCATAAGTATGAACTTCTACTGTGATGATACTAAATATAGTATATTATCATTAAAGTAGAAGTTTCTAATCATGGAATAAGAGATAAATTAAACACATTTTTTTTTGGCTTATATGGAGTTGCATATTTACTGTTTTCCAACTTCATTGGTCAGGCAGACAGCGAAAAAGAAGAAATATCAATATTTTGCAACAAATTTAAACTAAAAAATAAAGAAAAATATATAATTTTATAACTCTGGTTAACAGATCAAATGAAATATCAGTGGAATGGAATCGTCAATTCTTTCATCAACCGCGAAATCCAATAATAGAACCACTTATCGTTTCGAATATAGCGCCGATGCCAAATATTGTTCCTTATATTCTGCACGCTCAGCATAAATGGATTTTTGACTAAATTGACTCTCGAACACTGTAAGCGTTAAGATTATTAAAATCCAAAGCACTATCCACAATAGCACGTGACTTTTTAGCTTTAATTTCGCTATAAAACCAGTATTATTGATATTCGTTTGTACACGTAGTACCACAGTGAGTGTTATTATAAATTGCTAATTTAATTGTGTTTTTTTTCCCTTAAAGTAAAACTAAGAAATATTATACAATACGAGCTTTTAAGAGATGGTTAATCAATTTTATAGGCCGTAAATTTTTGTCGTCAGGAAATTGCTCGCAATCATGCAATAATAAAAGTGGTCGGGCTGTGACACTTAGGTGGAGGTGCCTTGGGAATTTGCTAATTGAAATCATTCGTACATCATTCATAATTAAGTAACTCTCAGTTCCTGAATCAAAATCGAAGCATGCATACAAGCATACTAAAGGGGGAGGACTCTCTGGATTGGTCTTTAAAGTTATCACATTTCGACACATAGTTGTATTCACAACGATCGGAAATATTTTAGGTACAGGAACAAAAGTTTTAAGTAACGTGCTTTCCCAGTATACTTTGTGCTGCTTCTGAGTATTTCTTAACAAAAACTAAATAATGTTATATTTTCGTGATCCACACTTGAACTCTCGCAATCTTGTAATGTAACAATTTATACGTCAGTTAAAAATGATGTTTTTAAATATTTTATGCGCGTGTATGCGTGTTTGTTTAATTCAATAAATTAAAGTGATTTTATTTATTCGCATGATACATTTTTTTGTAGTATTATTCATTATTTTAATAAAATTAATATCTTGATATATTGTGACATGAGAATCGTATGGTTTGATATGGATTTCAAATGACTGTTAATAATTTACTAATCAATGTGTTTTCGATTAATATGAAATTATTCATGTTAAATTGCCTGTTAGGCACCTTCAACTGAAACGCTTGCTGTTAATATACTTTTATTTAAAATGAACAATAGAAATCCGGGATCTCAACCGAATTGTTCGGTTTATTCATCTATTCTTATGGTAATATGACCTCAGTGTCACGCAACCTTCTGTCCACACCCCGATAATATGCTAATGAATTCTATAGACTGACCTGAAAATACTTCCTTACAATCTACTCCGTTTGAGATACAAGAACTAAGAAATAAGTATATTATTATTATTACGTTTATCATTTAATGATTGGATATTGTTAATTGTTAATTGTCACTAAACTAAAATTATTAACATGATATAAAAATGTTTGAAAAAGGACATATAAATTATTATAAATAGACCTGAGATCGATATCATTTTTTTTATCTTTAAATAATTATTATACGCTGTAAATGAGTAGCGTGATTAATATTTTTTGTTTATTTATTCGTTACGTTGTTTTGCTTATGCTAGTTTTATAAAATTGCCGATGGTTTTCAAATAAATAAAAATATAATTGATTTTGCTATTGCTTTGTGTATTATATTGCTTGCTGTTACTCGCGGCTTTGCTCGCTTAGAATATGAATAATTGAATATATTTACAAATTAACTTAAAATATTACGTTAATGTAAGACCTCTTTGTAAACCACATTGGAGTGTATTTCAGCCCTCAGGGTAGAATATTCAGAAACGCTTAAATACGTATCTACTCAATTTTCTCAGTAACCCAAAAACAAAATTTCATGTTTCTATCTTAAAAAATGACGGATTTCTATACAAAGTTTCAACCCTTATTTCACCCCCATAGGGGTAGAATTTCGAAAAATCCCTCCATAGGAGGTATCATTATATGTCAGTTTATAAGTTTACAGCCTAAAATATAAATTTAATACTTCTAGTTCTAAAAATGACAATACTTTCAACAACTTACAACCTTTCATCCCCCTTTTCAACCCTTTACAGCACTTTTTTCCAATTAAAAACTAGCCTATGTCCTTTCTCAGGCTCTAGACTATTCGTGTACCAAATTTCATTAAAATCGGTTTAGTAGTTTTGGCGTGAAAGCGAGACAGACAGAGTAACTTTCGCATCTAAAAATTACTGAGTTTCTCTAGAAAAGTGTATGATATGACCCAGATTTTGGAAGTTGGCAAAGTTAATATTTCGATGCTCCTGAAAGAACTTTAAGTCTTGGACCCTGCGGCTGGATTCAGATTGTAACATTTAAACCTATTACATAGTTATATTTTCTAGAATCTATTCCATTTATTTCTTTAATAGCGCTAATGTAAAAATTTTACATATTATTTTTTGCATTACATAACTCTTTATTGAGGTTTTAAAGTAATTCTACTTAACATTACGCTACGACTCACAGGGACGGAGCGGTATAGTTTAATACGGATCAAACCGCGCGAAGTGGTAGGTACCTTAATATTAAATGGTATTAAACATCTTCATATACGTTAATACACTAAAAGCACAAAACATATGCACGTATAGGTAAGTAACAAAATAGGAATTTTATCATTTTTAATTGACAATACATATACAACATAATTGATGAATTAGTAACGAATTCTTATTCTTATTATGATGATTAATTCTATGAATGTTTCAAATATGGAAAATAGTGAAATCGAATTATAACTTAGATATATGAAAATACGACTGCGTAAGAATATTTAATAATATATGTGACTTAGCTAGACATGCTAGATCTATGTGTGTGTGTGTGTGTGTGTGTGTGTGTACAAAATATAAAAAAGTGGATAATAAAATTAATGTGTTTCAAAAATATCTAAAATTTTACTAGTCACATTCATCGTTAAAAAAAGAAATTAAATAAATAAACATAGCTGTGTAAAAAATTAAATAAATTGCACAGTCAAATATTCTTTATAAATGTTATTTCAGATGAAAAAGTTTGTTTTAATGGGCAAAATTTCAAAGGTCATTATTATAAGCCTCGTGTCGTTCTCTGTATAAAGTCGTTTTTACTGCAATAAACATCCAACAGGCCATTTGTGGTTTCAAGTGTTCTTTCAAATTAATCATGAGATCACTAAAGGCTTTGTTTACAATCTTTTCACACTTTTAATAACTTGTATTCATAAAGCATTATAATTATTTGTGTTTTCATATTAATTTTTGACCAAGTCAAATAAATATATCGAAAATATTTATAAATTATGTGAGAATTGTTTTATATAACTTTCTATTTAATTTTCTTCTTCTGCTTTTTTGCTTTTTGCTGTTATTATACAAGGCGATTTATATTTCAATGCAAAGGTAAGATCTCAAGAGGAAAAAGGGCTCAGCACTGGGACTGGCTTTACCAGCTGCTATTAGTTTATACGACTCTTAATTTTTCAATATCTCTTATAAATATTGCCCAAAAAATTATAACATTAGTTGTATATTAAATGATAAAATAAATAAATTTTAATGGTATTTCGTAGTTAGTTAGGATCGAGTTAATGTATTTAATTAAACCAAACTCAACCGCAAATACCTAAAACAGAAGGCAATTTAGAAGCGCTAATTAAGTTTCGTAAACTGAAATTTTCTTTGTTCTGTATTGCAGCGTTTCATAGTTAATCCAGCGGGACGTAAAATTGGGTGAATCAAAGCTCGTCAGCTACACTGCGTTTCAAAGGAGTTTTAATATGAGCCGACCGGAAACGCGGTGCCCTAATAGCTCTAAGTGAAATAAACTTAAACGCCCGCTTATGTTATTTATAGTAAACTAAATTAGTTAATATGAACATTCATTTTACTGAATAAAATTAAAACTGCTTACCCTACTTAGGTTAAACTCGTTCTATACATCTTAAGCGTTCTGTACTACGGAAGCATACTACTAACATCAATAGTGCTGTTTATTGAATCTATTATGAAAAGGATTATTTTTTAATATACTAGCAAAACCCAGCAGACATTATCCTGTCTGTGTTTTAAACCAATTATCATAACGATCGCTTGAACGTTATGGAAGTTGAGGTGCTGCATAGCTACCTAGCGGCGTGTTAGAGGAAAAGAGATAGTATAAAAAATTCCATGATAATATACACATAATCGAATAAACATACTAACATCCACTCTTTTATATTTTATACACACACACACACACACACAGATATAAGATGTTCTAAGTCATATATGTTATTTTATGTTTAAGCTATTGTAAAATTGTATTAGGCAATTATAATTCATTTTCGATTGTATCAAAATTTGCATTGTGCTATTTAAGTACTTACATACTATTATGGAAATGATATTAATAGTTGACTGCGTAATGTAATTAGATGATTTAAGTTGACTGTAATATAATTCAAACGTAATAATCGGGCGTCAGCTTTAAACATCAAACCGAAATTCGGCATTAACAAGTTAAAATGTACATTAGCCGTCTATACAGGAGCTAACCGAGCCTACTGGGATGCCGTATTAAATAAATCAATGTATGGTTAATCGAAAATTAGTTGGTTAGCCACAGATTTCAGTTTAACATCCTAACAGACAGCGAGTGCTATGGTTCAGTTTGCACATTATTAACATTTAGTGCAACGCTTGATTGCGTTAAGAGAATTAGGTCACATGTAACTATGTTGAAATATTACCTATAATTACACTTGATTTTGAAATGAAATTCCTATATTACTCGGCTAATAAAATGAGACTAACTTTCGTTCACAGGAATTAGTAGAAGGCTGAATTGAGATACTCAATAATAATTTCTCGCATATTTTATTACTTGCTACGAAATAAAGCTGAGCAAATTAAAACATTAAACGTAATGACGTTTTATTTTATGTGTTGCACTTCTTTGCTCGATTCTGTTTTTTTTTTAATTTTAACTTTCTTAATGAACCCAATTTTTATTATTCATCATACATTATTAATCGTGATCATCATTATTTTTGAAACTATTAAAAGCATTTATAACTAAATTGTTGCTAATAAATGGATATCCATGTTAAAATAAAAATAATGTATATTACAAAGATAATAAAAAACGTGGAGTTAGCGTGTTAAAATAAAAATAATGTATATCACAAAGATAATAAAAAACGTGGAGTTACCGTATTTTCATGCGGATATATAAATTAAATTTTATTCAAAGAACATATCAATGTAAATTAATTTTTAGATAAGAATAACAACGAAGCTTGTAACCGCTTTTTGTTGGTGCTAGCTTCCGTCATCATTCATTCAAACATTCATTTCATTCTTGTAAAATTGCGATTTAAAAATTCTTTTGATATGACTATTTAAATAAAGTATTATATTGATTTTGAATATCTTATTTTATTTCAAAGACAGTCAATAGGTTACACTGGCAAACTTGATTGGGATAAACAATTTAGAAATAAAATATATAGACCACATATAATAAGTATGTATATTAACACTTTATAGAGTACCTTCTTCGAAACCATTTACAAGTCCACATTATCCTAACAAACTGTTAACGCAGGCTGAGGTCGGAACTCAAATCAAATAAACCGGATTAGGTCATCGTTTTACGGCGGCTGTGGAAGTAGCGGGTCATCTAAGAAGACGCAATTCTCGTGGTCGTAGATTGAATGCAAAATTGGATGAGATCCCACTGTTTTTACTGTATGAGTTCCGAGATTGTTATACCGAGTTATCCGGTTTTATTTTCTCCCTCTTCGCACAATGTTTGAATGGTTTGATTGAATGTGACAATAGTGATTGTAACTGACACTTCGAATGCTTTTTATGTCTTTGTCTGCCCGAGGGAGAAATTTATTGTTACTTTACTATGCTTTATTTCTTACGTTAGAAAGATTCGATATCGAATGTTTCCACTTAGCTGGCGTTCGGAAGATTTTTTTTTTAATATTAAAATATTGTTTTATTTGCTAAGACCAATCGAACGAAGTTCCTTCCACTTAAATAGTGAACGTCTTAAACAGGTTTTTAAAAATAGAAAAACATCTTTTTATAGAAAATTATTACTATTAAGTTCTTAGTTTTATTTAGTTAATATAACTAATTAAACACAATTAGATTTAGACATAAATAACTTTTTATTCATATGAAATTAAAAAAATGAAACCATGGTAATTAAATTGTTAATATATATTTTTAAAGCAATTAAAATAATATCTATTAAATTAATAATATATTATGAGTTATGATAAAAAATATATATACTATAAAAGAAGGTATATTAAACTTATTACAACAAGCTCGCATTTGCTTAGCTTGCTTGCTGAGTAAAAAGTGTGAAAAGGAACTTCGTTACAACAATTATAAACTTATAAATTTAGCACACGAAGTAATACCAAAGTTAAAAAGTAATCTAGTCTAAATTTCGAATAGGAGTCACTAAAAAGTTAATTCAAGAAAGATTCGAAATTTTTCTCTAACATGTTACTTGATATCCGATCGGAATGCACTGCATGCCCTCGCGCTAATAACGTCGTGTGATGTCATGCGTGGCAAATAGTACTATGGCAGGTTGCGATGCTTCGTTTGCGATCTTATGAAAATTGACTCGACGAAATCAAATTCAGTTCGTCTACGTGACTTCAATACGAATAGACTTGGAATTAACAAATTTTGCTTTACAATGGAAAATCGTCACGAATATTAAACGATCGTCTACTCTCTTAACTCTTCTTATGATTCTTGCTTCATTATCTTAATTTGACTGTTTTTTAAAATATTTATATCTTTTTACTTATACTCAAGTTTACTTTGGCGACATAGTCTATAATAATAACTGTTCGACATAAATATTCTACAAGTATCGGCAAGAAACTCAGAAGTTTTTCTTATTCTAAAAATTAAACACGTATTATTGTTTACTTTTCATTATTATTATTGTTTGAGTATACGGACAGATATATCAAAACCTATAGAAATTGACGCTGTAACAAACAGTAACCAATCTTTAAATCAAAAATGGGCCACCCTTATATCTCTTGTGCCTGGAGTTACACTGGCTTATTGACCCTTCAAACCGGAACACATCAATACTAATTATAATTAGTATAGCAATAATGATTGCTATTTGGAGGTAGAATATCTGATCAGTGGGTGAGACCTGCCCAGACCGGTCGTATTAGTTAATATTCATATGCCCAATATGGATATGAACTAAAACGTACTTATTTATATATATTGGTACTGTATAAATATTATTATTATTATATATTTTTTACAAAGAAAGTATCCGACGTTTACAACTTATGACCCTACCTACATGACAGTGAACAACTGCTACTTGTTTCATTTCCAAACATGGGACCACAAACATATACGCTTTCTTAATATGAGAATTACCTTTGATCATTTACCTTATAAATAATAAGGATCACTAGCTTTGTACTTACTTACATACATTGTTTACATTCCAAATACCTTGCAGTAGGACCGAAACTGTCATTTTTAAGGCCGATGCCTAGTTAACAAAAATGCTGTGTAACGTGAACATTTTGTAAATATATTTTTTATTATTAAAGTTTATATCATTCCAAATTCAAAATTAGTGCAAAATGTTCAAACCTTCAATATAATAATTCAGAAAAATATTACAAGCACGTTCAAATTTTTGTTGTTATTTTATAGTTAACGATAATAAGCACCTGCTGATACAAAAATGTAGCAGTTTCGTTACTTAGTATGATAGATGAAGTATTTTTGCTGTGCAAAGCGAAAATTCCACAGACGTTGAGTTTACAAAAGAACGGGTGTTCAAAGCGACACACGTCTCCCTTCACCCCATTCTTGCAATTGGCTAGTTCAATATGAGTATCCCTTATGGCTTGTTCACAGTTATCAATAAATCGCCATTAATATTGATATTCATTAATTTCCTCTAAATTGAAAATTTTACTAAAACTAAAATAATATATTTAACAATTGTCTGTATAGGCATCCCCAAGATTGATTACTTTTATATTTATTAAAAATATTGTAATAAAAATTCATCGCGCAAAAGGAAATATCTAACAAATTTTAATGGATAGAAGCAAAAATACAAAACCAATTCGTCTTTTGAGTGTGGACATATCTTTACAATCGAAATCACAATGTGAACAGTCCGAAATACACCACTCTAACAATTGGCCAGTTCAATATGACTGACCCTTATTCCGTCACCCTATTCAAAACTACTCGTCCCGAACAGTCAGAGTAATCACATACTCACTGATGTCAGGGAAAAACGAGATTTATTGTATGGAATGTTCGCAATTGTGCTTCAGAAGTATTGGATCAGCTTTCAAAAATGTTCAGACGATTATTTGGTAATATGTCAAAATATAAGGGGTGTTATTCCTACAAATATATTTCGAACAAGACGTGTCGAGTGACCGTTGCGTCGTTTATTAACATATTTGAAAGTTATTGTAGTCATTTGAATTTATAGAATATAAAAACTTTTTTGACAACATCTTGTGATCAATCATCAATAAGTGGTCTTATTATGTTTTTTTAGAATATTTATTGAATGTATTTATATTAATTTGTATTTAATGTTTAATAATTCATTTAGTTTATATTAATTAATATATCGTTGATCCATTTATATAAAAAAAACTGCATTAATTATATAATGATAAAATAACACTGGATATCTGTGTGTAAGACAACTTTAACAGTATCAAATGGAGAGTTCGTAATGTGGGCAGAGCAATAGCGTTTGTATGTGTCAGTAACACGAACGCTTGTTACTAAATGGTTCTTCCGTCTAGTAATCTCAAACAAAATGGTCCTTATCGATTGCAAATAAATTTAATCTAAAAAGCATAATTGATTTAGGCTTTATCAAATTCGATTCAATCATTTAAACCGCTCAAAAGACTATAAAATATCTCTGTTAGTGTCATGAAAAAAGTAATGGGGACGGATCAATACAAACAAAGCAACTTCTTATTTTTTTAATACATTTAAAATTGAAATAGAGTATCAGAAAATTTTATATATTTTGTGTTAAGAAATTATTTCTTTTTCACTACAAAATCTATTTTAACTTAAAACTAATTTAATTTAACTAATTATTTAAATCTATCATATTTTACAAAGCACAACTAACCTTTACGTCTAATGTGTGATACGATGCGGAATTAACTGACAGCCATACCTGTGAGAGAGATAACAAAGTAACTTCACAGTTGCTTAGTCGTACAGGAATGTTGGAAGCTTTACAAACTATTTCCTATTGCAATCGCTTTCGCTTCATTTTATCACGCTATTTTATGAAGAATTATGTCTTTCGATAAATATTATACAACAAATTTGAGATGTATACGTATGTACCCAATACACCTACCTAGCAATAGTTCCACTTAATTGTGTAATGATCTCTCAAAATATTCCTTATTGATGACACTATGGCACATGGAAAAATAAGTTAAAATAAAATCACATATAATATTTGTTTTTATTTGGATTTCAGAGATGTTTATATAAATTGGAACCAGCATTCCACGGGTTCAATTTAAATAGCCATCTTAGACCATTCCAAAAAATACAAATGATCAGTATTATTATTATAAAAACATTCAAAAAATAAATACGAAGCAAAGTACTATCCGCAATTTTTATTATTTAAATCAGCTGGCATGTCATATTAAGAGAAAAAATTAGTAAAAATTATTTTGCTATTATAAAAAATGTATCGTACATTTTAAATAAAAATATTTGTATAAATTGCCTTTGCCATTGTTAGTAGTGTAACATATTGTATTGTAGGGAGCCAAATATTCGTATATTTTGAAACTAAGTTTTTCTTTTGAGCGAATGAACACATTCACGATATTATATTCTATAAATAGTCTTTTATATCACGTTGGTAAGTTTATTAGGAAAAATGACGTAAAAGGTTTGAATGAATATGTGTTTGAGTTTGAGCAGTATGCTCCATTGTATGTAACTGTGCTTTTGTTTTATATGTGCTGATGTTGGCTGAATTGTAATTTTTGCTCAGCAAAGTTGTATTCGAAACTACGCCCGTAATATTTTTTCCTCTGTAGCTCACGGCTGATATTTGCTCAGTTTATTTTTCTGTGAGTTTAAGAGCCCTCAAGTTGAACACACAGTCTGTGTTCAAGAGAGCCGCCTCGCTGCGCAGCCTCCGCCAAAGCTAATAAAAATTGTGACGTTTCGTACTTCCTTACTTTTTCAACTGTGAAATTCTACATTTTTAAATATTTCTCTAAACCTCTATTATTTTTTAAGCACCACTTAACCGTTCACTCTTTAGATTTTCAATCGGAAATGTTGAGATTTTATTTCACAAAATTTCGCATAATATTATACGTAGTTTTCTAAACGTTTCGGAACGTGAATTATTTAATAATTTTCTCAAAAGGCTACTTAAGCAAAGCTATTCATAAAAACATCATGACATATGGCCGCTATAAGTTTGCTCACAAGAGCCCGGGTAAAGCTGGATACGTGTAATTAGACGTAGTAGAGATTTATGTTACGACATTTTCCAAATTCTAATTTTTTTAGCTACACGTGTTCCTCAGACCTTTACCTGGTAGAAATATTTTTATAGACGTCTTCCTAAATATATTTGAATTTTTCATTATAGAAAAAGAACCTGTGTAGAAATACAGAACGACGATACCAAAAAAATACTTTAATAATATTAAATAATACAACTTTGATATAAAACTGGTCAATAAAATTAAAATGCTCAAGAGTTGCTAAAATAACGAGAATAAGTAGTAACGGGAGGAAAAATAGTTAGGCTCCATACAAACATATTTGGGCAGGATCGAATATGCACACTAATATTATTAGACTAAGTACTAATAAAAGGTTTATGAAGATGGTAACTAAGTATTTTTTTTAATAAATCCGTTTCTATAATTATAGGTTAACCTGTAGCCAACTTCACACAAAAATAATTTCGACGATCCATAGCAGTAAATAAGTGTGAAGCTTCATTTGTTTTTTAAAATTGATATAATTTCGAACAGTCAAATGCGAGACGTAGGATGGAACTTATGCTTTGAAGTTCTATAGTACCTTAGACTATCGTTCCTTCCTAATACTAACATAATTTAAATATGCATTATAATTAGATAATTAATATTCGTAAATTATAAAATACAGTGAATACATGACCTGGGACGAAAAAAATAATATAAAGAATTTGAAAGTAAACCTTACTACAGAAACTGAAGTGAATGTAATGTAATCACATATCAGATATTTCTCAAAATCTAAAGATTACTTAGCTTACATGCTGATCAGATTGAACCAAATAACCTGTACTAGAATGTCCTATATATACCATCTCAACTTTAACCGAAATGTACATAGAAAAATACCTACCAAGTAACTAAACAATAAATTACATTGCTTATTTACTTGGTGTTATATGGGGTTTTTCGTTTATTTTGTTCATGTATCACTGCAGATGTCAATCGGAGTTAATTGTCTACGTGCGTTTTCAGCCGAATTCGTCACGTACCAGCGTTATTCTTTTTTACATTTTTAAGCTAATAAATGTGAAAAGCCGAAATTACGGTCTCATTTTGTTGGAAAATGCGAAAAATTCATTTAGCACAGTAAGTATAGCCATGAACTTAAATGTAATTAGTGTTAAATTAAAAAAAAAAAACTAAGATTTTTCTGTTTTCCATACAAATTTTGGTACATTGGATATGAATTTTCTTTTTCCTTACTAATTTTATAAAGGCGAAAGTTTGTACGTATGTTTGTTACGCAAAAACTACTAAATGCATTTTACTGAAACTTTACGATAGTATAGCTAGTAAGTATAGCATCAGGATAACACATACCCAACCCCTAAAACGGAGCGAGGCCACAGGCAACAACTAGTTATAAAATAAAGTAGAAAAATGTTTTGCAACAATTTTCTACTTTATTTTATATATTGCGATTACAATATTTTTAGTCTAGACTGAAAATGTTCATATCACACGTATACATTATAAATATAATATATGCTATGTACAACAATAGAAAATGTGATAAAGTTCTCAAGATAGAAGTTCTTAATAAAATGTTATCGAGTATAAAGTGATTAATTAAACTCAGTACCAAGTAACTCGATTGTTTTCTGATACCTGCGAAAACGAAATCCCATTTCAATGATTACCAGTAGCGGACATTGCATGAGTACTTACGTGTAGCGTCGACAAAAAAAAACGAACACAAATGCAGCTTCCGGCAGTACGGTTAGCTCGGATTACAGTCGCCACGAATTGGATTCTAAGTTTTATACTTTTTATTAATCACTATTTGCACTTTATCCAGCTCGTCGGTACCTACTCTAGCTCAGTTCTGACGTAAAAATATTACTCATGAATGTTATATTATGTTGAGTAAATTTGTAGGAAAAAGGCGTGGAAGAAGAAAAGACTCCATCATCGGAGAGCTTTTGAAGCAATGAGAAATGTTAGTAAATGTGAGAGTTTTAATTTAGTGAGTAATTAAATTTTAAGCTGAGATGTTATATTATTATTAGGAATTTTGGTTTAGGTTCAAATTTGGCCAAATGTTTATCCAACGACGCTTATTGGAGTTTTAAAATAAATTCGTACTTCATTCAAAGCAATTCCAAAGACTCAGTACTCAGTGTTTGTACTCAGTGGAACATTTGCGCTTGATTCTCTTTTTATAAAACTTTGCATAAGTACTGATGATCTGCACTTTCAAAATGTTTAGCAAATTCATATATTTTGTATTATATTTATATTCAGGTACGTTGCCGGCCCTTAAGGAATGTGTAGGCTCTTTTCTTAAAAGTTCCCAAGTCGTGTCAGTAAGTAAAACTATGTTCCAAATTACAGCTTTCTGGGCGCAACAGTTTTGGCTCTATGTTGTTGATACATCATATGTCAGTCAGGACAAACCATTTTATAAGTACGAGCATAAGGTTAAGATATGAGTAATCAAAAGAGATATTCATATCCATATCACTATTAAATCCTTTAAAAACCTATTCCGCGTTACTTTGATACCATAACGTTTGATTTATACAACAAAGTTTGATGAAAATGTGTTCATAAATAAACAGCTTACCTCTATGTAGTCTATTCAAGGTATAGTGCAATACACAGTTCGTCTGTATAAATCGTTGAATATTCTGCGGACTGAGAATAGCTAAGTGCGGTATATTCAGTCTGAAACTGTTATTTACGTCAAAACACAAACAGCACTATGAACTGAACACTGCACACTTTTATTTTTATTTTATGCAAATAGAAAAACCAATTCACACGAAATTTATTCGGCGGTAAAGTTTGACCCATTGAAATGGCCAATTTTATTTAAAAAAATATTTGCGACAAAAATATATATATATTCTATATGAATATGAATACTTACTGTAAATTGCACAGACTCCTATAAAGCTTTTGAAGTTTCTAGCACAGTTTTCTATTTTTTGACACATTAATTGTTTGTAATTAATAATTATCAAATGGCATATGTCTCTTTCAAAGTCATTTAAAATAACGCCCTTATGCTCTTGTACCAGTCTTAATTGCTTTTATGTTTAATTATGTAAATGATTGCACTTTACATATTTGATACTAAATCTGTTATACTTCACTCAGAGGCTTTAAGTACTTGATTTATTTATGGTATTGCTTTACGACGATTATAACGGTTACAATTGGTAAAAACAAGACCTTTAAAATATCTAATATAATAAATTATAGTGAATGACACATTTATTATATATTTGACTGCCAAACGACAATGCGTAGTGTTGTTGTGTTCCGGTTTGAATGTTGAATGAGCAAATAACTGCAGTCACAAGGGAGATAACATATTAGATGCCAAGATTGGTGGTCCATTGAGGATGTAAGGAATGTATTATATTTCTTAGAGTAACAATGTCTTTGGGCGGTGATGACCATTTACCATCAGGTGCTTACCTATTTTATATAAGAATAAAAATACTTACCTTAATATTATTTCTTAGAATGTGCAAGAGTTAAATTGTTTTATGCATGTGTTATGTAAGAAAAGAACTTGTACTGTAATAAAATAGCATGTCAACATCTAGCAGCAATGCAACGCGCTATTGTGAAAATAGTTTTTAACTAAAGTCACAGGTCGCGGTTTTGTGTTTTATAGCGTTCCATTGCAATTGATGCATAAATGTGCTTTTATATGAATTCCGATCATTTATGAATTTTAAGTCAGCTTTCGATTCGATATTTCCCAACTATTAAACATTCTACATTATGTTTAACATTCAATTGTTAAGTTACTGTATACACCAGTTTTGATAAATCTTTTCAGTGATCGATTGTAATCGTGGATTAAAAAAAAAGAAAGTTTTATTTGTTTTCTTCAGAAAAAAGTGAGCGTCCAAGTAATTTGACCTGATGGCATAATGTATGGCCGATAAATGTCCCAACGTTGTGTTAAGATCTCCTCCCCTCTCGAGAAGAAGGCATGAACCTTATCTTTATAAAATATGATGTTGAATATACATATATGTGGTAGAATTTCATCTGAAACAAGCAGGTTTCCTCACGACTATTTCCTTTACCATAGAGTGCGAAATGAATTATAAATAGAAATTAAACACAGGTAAACTTAAAAAAACCAACCAAATTTCATTGTTGTAAGCATATTATGAGTTAATGTAAATTATTATTGTCTTTAATAACTTAATTTTTGAATAAAGTATATATTTTTATTGTCATTTTCTTTTAAAAATATGGTAGAAGACATTACGTTTTCTAATTATATAAATATAAATCAATGCTTTTAATTCAATGCAACACTATTTATTCTTAAATAAGACTACTACTTTACTTGGTGGTAGGGCGTTGTCCAAGCCCATCTGGTTAAGTACCACCCACTCATCAGATATTCTACCGCCAAACAGCAGTACTCAGTATTGTTGTGTCCCGGTTTGAAAGGCGAGTGAGCCAGTGTAACTACAGGCACAAAGGACATAACATCTTAGTTCCCGAGTTTGGTGGCGCATTTGTGATGTGAGGAATGGTTAATATTTCTTACAGCGCACTTACCATCAGGTGATCTATTTGCTCGTCCGCCTACCGATATAATAAAAGAAAAATTAAATTAATAGGAATGGCACAGAGAAACATAAAATATCATTGCTATTATTTTAATGAACGACAAGCTGGCTCATTAGAAATAATACGTGAAGTTAACCGAATCGTGGGCTACAATCCGCGATAGCACCACTAAGTTTTCATGTGCTTAATATAAGTCTTTGAATTAAATTATCATTACGACACCTGTGTTGGATAATAATCTGTTACATGTGTATCCACCAATCCGGACTCGAGTACTGCGATGTTATGAAATAATTCCAAAACTTCTCATTAAACAAGCAACGTTCGGCCAGAAGTGGTATTTATAAGCTTTTACTTTAATTCGATACGTATTATAAAATGAAATTATTAGTTAAGTAAACATTTGAATAATTCAAAAGGATTTCTATTCATAAACTTGTATATCCTACATTAAGTGAATAAAGAAAATGTGAATTTCAAGATAACAATATAGCGTCCTTCCGATTCCATTGTGGAATGAAAGAGGCCAATAAAACTGTATTCAGCGACGGTTGTTCAGCGGAGCATCGAGCGATCTGCATTTTACACTCAACGCCGTGAACGGCTTGCACTTTATTTCTTTACACTGCACCTTATACACCCATCAGACGCGCTTTCACATTGTTTATTCACTAGATCCGATATACGATCGCCCTTTGAAATATTTACTACGTAATACTTTGTTTTACGTGATCCGTTTAGCGCCGTAATGACTATGTTTAGTGTTCCTATTCATTATAAAATCGTACTAAAGTATTCATGCATTCTTTTATTTTAGTATTTTGACTGTTTATGTTGAAATTTTATAGACTTTAGATGAATTACCGTTAAATTTAAATAGCTAATAACTCTAGACTAATAATGCATAAACTATTATAATGGTTGTGACAACGGATAGATCATATTATCTGTACAATGTAAATGTTTGTCGTACAGTCTTTGTTTTGCCTGTGACGTCATCGTACCAGTGTAAGCGTATTTGCATAGTTGTTACGAATTAGCCTTGTTTAAGTTTTAAATTAGAGTAGCGTGAAAACGCATTTAAGTACTTCGTTGATTCGTGTATCTTTGTGAAGAGGTTATGAAATATTACTTGGAGTTTATCTAAATTAAAATTTTACTAGCTGAAACATTAAAAAAAATATTTAATTAAACTTAATCGAAAAATTTACAAAATAATCATCATCTCGTATGTCTAGTAAATATGCTCGCAATTATAGAAAGCATAAATCAGAGAAAGTCTGTCTTTTTAAGATAATGAAATAGGTTCTGAGAGTCCAATGGAATGTCGGAGCTACGACGGCGTTGAAATGCAAATGAAAAAAAAAAGTCATGCATTCAGAGGCCAGTGACATTACACGAAATGTCTGCAAACAGCACTGGAGTACGGAGTGGTCGTGTTATAGAAGCTCTAAACGATGACGTGTCGTGACCACCTAATATCGTCGTATCGTCAACAGGCATTGACGAGTCCAACATCAATGTGGACTAAGGCCTCCCCTCCAAAACTACCTTTTTTGGTTTCGATTCCAGTTACAATTTTACCGACCTATATAATAAAAACTAACTGCATAAAAAATAGCTACTATTTTTTTTAAAGTCAATGTTCAAAAAGATTCAGTGACAATCGAGGGGATATCAGTTAGTATATCGAATTGGGAGGCTTAAAAAAGCAATAACTCTGCAGATGAGTTCGGATTAAGCGAAGCGTTATCAAGCTCAGTTAATCCTGTCTTCAATATTATGGAATAAATTTTCGCTCTTAACGTACTTTTACAATTTCACGCAGGTTTAATGTTCTGGAAAAAAATGTTACTGTGTTTTTACAGAAATTTAAGTATTTGTCCTTTCCATTCGGTACTTTAGAGAAGTTCACTTGTAGTCAAACGCTTTACAAAAATGAGTTTTGCTAGCATTCAAAGTTTGAATTCAATTTAAAATACAAAAATGATTTTAGGATTTAAAGTAAAATAATAAAAGAGAAGCGAAAAGAATTATATTTGATATTAAACATTATAAAATAATAATATAACGACCTATGTGGTCGAGTAGTATGTACACCGGTTTTCATGGGTCCCGGGTTCGATTCCCGGCCGAGTCGATGTAGAAAAAGTTCATTAGTTTTCTATGTTGTCTTGGGTCTGAGTATTTGTGGTACCGTCATTACTTCTGATTTTCCATAACACAAGTGCTTTAGCTACTTACATTGGGATCAGAGTACTGTATGTGATGATGTCCAATATTTATATAATATAATAATAATGGATATATTGTTATTATTTAGCCGACGGTATTTTTGTCGTTGTTATATAAGTGGTTATATTTAAAATAAAGATCAATACTGTATGTACCTTTTTAAAACTGCACAACCAAGTCTCTTACTAGAATGTAATATTGTTTATTTTATCTTGAGTAAATCGCGTTATTTTGTACAATAAAACAAAAGTTAACAAATCAAAACAATGCGTCATTTTGCATGAAATCTTTACATAGAAATGCAAATAAAAATGCTCTAGTGTCAGAATTTAATGACTATGAGCGTAAGCTATGACTGTGCGTTTGTTGTTTTGCAAACAAAAACCCCTGAAATGAGATTCAAGAAAACTTTTTTTCGTCGGGGACAATACAATTGTTTATTATGATATCTTATTCAATATTTTGTACTTCAATTTTAAACTTAAGTAAAAAAAAAGGCGAACATTTAAAAAAAAAAAATACTAACCTCATTTTTTGTGCCAATGTTTTTAAAATACGCTCGAAAAATATATTTAAAATTTCGTGTACACAAAAAGCTATAAAAATTTGTATTTCTCGTACAATTGTTACGAAATACTGCGATTTTCTAATATACATATATATATGTACTTAATTATACGTACCAGATTCAGATTTCGATGAAAAATATTTTAATTCATTTGATAACATGTTACGTTTTAAGAAACACAATAAGTATAAAAGTTCTGTATAGATTTTCTTGTATTATTATTTAGATAATAAATAATAGTAAAGTTAGTATCGGTTAATTTCCGTAAGTTCAGTACAGAATTTAATTGTACATAGTTGTATTTATATGTATGTATTAATTTAATACAATCAGTAACTATTAAATTTCTTGTCGGTTCGTCTCGGTAAAATAATCGGATTGAAATTTAATTAATTTATCTTGTGGGCTGACAATTTAAAAGTGTTCGTAAAACCAATTTCAATAAAGTATATTTTTGATTTCACATAAAATAGACACCCTTAAGAATTGATTAATTAACTAAAGGCGATGATCCCGCTGAATCAAATAGTTTGTATATAATTTACAATGTTTTAGTGCCGCTCACGTACAGATAATGTAGATAACTGTCACTTTACGCTACGTGACCTGCGTGTGGAGTTCAATTTATCTATCGTGTAATTACAATAATAGATGTTTATAGTATGAACATTCTATACTCTTAAATAATTATCTATGGACGAATATGAAACGAAGTTCGAACATTTTTCAGATCGATACTGTTTTATTATATGCCTAATGTAGTATAGTATTATATTTAAATGTAAAAGTTCTTTTTCATAAATAGCAAGTGGACTACTGTTTGAAAATAAATATTTCTACATTAAACATTAAAAAAAAAAAATTTATGGCGTAAAAGCTTTGGTTTCACAGCTCGATAATACCGTTGAATTATATTTTAAATCCTCTACCTCGTTTGTCTAGGAGCTTGTTTATACGACTGTCGATCAAGATATATCAGATTGAAATCCCAGATCTGGCTTATATAAAAGCTATGGGGACATATTAAGAATTTACTTGTAACATTGCTGTGCCTTAGATGACACGTACCCGTTTATCTGATCTCTATCTGGCCGTGTCGTATATATTTTTTAACGGGTTTCATAAACGGGTTAAATAGCAGAAAGTGCACTTTCGTCTCTGCACATATTTTTGGACTATAATATATCCTGTGATGAAATACTAGTTTATTAACATGTATTTGAGGTTGCTGGCTGTAAATATCCCATTGCTGGGTAAATACCTCTTGTGTACAAGGTTACCTCTACTGCAGGTTGGTTGACATGCGGCACAATTTCATCCAACACATAAATAAAGCACATGCAAAGGTCATTACGGTGTCACGTTCTATTCACATGCCTCAATAATTACAAAATATAACGTCATTTATTTTCTTAAAGTATCAAATCGATAATATATTCTTTGTTTTCATATAGTTATGCAGCGCATTGTGAAATAGTTTCCGAACTGCAGATCATTATTTTTGCTCCAAATGTAGGATAAACATGCCTCTCTATCAATTGAATATGTATTTTCTCTTACAAGCTTTGAATATGTGCGCTTTCTTTTAATTTTACTCAGTTTTGTTTTAAGCTAAAATTGTTTCTATTGAAAATTCTAGTTTGTTATAATATTTTGTTTATATATTTGATGACTATTGTTAAACGGTTGTCAATTGACATGTGACATATATTTGATTTCATGAATATTGTTTATTGAATTACCCTTATCAATATGCAAAAATAACTAAATTATATCAGTTATTTTAATGTTTTTTAGTAATTAAAATCTGGTAAGTATAGTATCTGATACAAAAATATCACGCTTGTCATGGTGTCCTCTATTAAGATATTTATTCATTTGTTTTAACACCACTGAATAATCTGTGCATAAATAAATATGTACGTGTTGAAAAACGTTTTCTAAGCATCGACATGGCACGATTAAGCCTTTCGGCTTGAGATTAACCGGAAAATTAAAAATATATACATGACATTGACTTAAAAATGAACTAAATAAAATAGTTAAGTATTTTTTTAAAACATAGAATAGATTAGATGGTTAAATAAACATAGTAAAAGTCCGTCGCTTATGAAGGTTACTTTTGAATTATTTATAAAAAGTATGTTAGGCAAGAGTTAATAAGGATAGGGAAATTTTAATTAAACGCTGCAAAAGTTTACATTAGTACGTCTACCAAACATTTCGACACCAATGAGACGAAAAATTCATCCAAGTTGTAACATGGCTACATATTACTGAAAACTAAGAATATAAAATAAATAAAGGAGATAAAAAAAGTTTTAAAAGATATATTTTTTACAATAACTACCAATGATTGTCATTTTACACTAAAACATAAATTGACATTGGTCTAAATAAAAATGCGAACTAGAAAGACAGCGCCCTGACTCCAGATATCCTGAAACGTTTGAAAATAAGTCAGTTGGAAAAGAAAGACATAAAAGAAAGTATAAATAAGAATATTTCGATATCACATTCTGTTGTAGAAAAGACAATATATTATTTTTAGGAGAAACATAGAGATAACATATTAATACTATCCCTATTTTTAAAAAAAAAAATACATTCGGAAATTTTCACTCTCGCTAGAGTAATATAAATTATAATAATAATATAATATAATATATAATTAGTAATATATTGTGAGAAAGGTTTTTAGAATGGGTGCGGATGGATATAGAAGTAGGGGACGACCCAAGAAACAATGGATGGATTGTGTGAAAGACGATATGGTTAGAAATAATGTTACTTATGAGATGACGTCCGACAGAGAAGTATGCAACAAGAAGACATGCTGCCCCAAGTAAAATTGGAATAAGGGCAGGAGGATGATGATGATGATGATAGAGTAATATAAATATTACATATATACACATATATATATTATATTTGCTGATGTATTCTACAGACGACCTTTTTCATCGTTTTTCAAACACCTCGTATCATATTAATCAATTTTAATTATATAGCCTCAGTCTGTTCTGAAAATACATTAATGTAATGAGTTCCAAACCTTTATAGTAAATTGCAAATAAATCTAAATAAAGCAAAAACGTACTTCTTATTAACATTTATAAACAGTAGTATTTTTATTTTTTTATTTTGCGTTTCAAGATTGCTCATGCATTCGTTCACGACAATATATAAAATCAACCAATATCGATTGTGGAATTTTAATTCTAAATTATTATTTAAAATGAAATCAAACAAAAATATTATCTATTCTAGACTAATGGAGATACGTTTGAATCGTCATTATACAGTATTCAACTAAAAGTAAAGCTACCGCCGGTTCGGAATGCAGATTCTAAAGGGAAGAACCAGCAAGAAACTCAGTAGTGTAGTTAATTAGTACGTTCACAGGTATTTAGGTTGCATATTCTCAACCTTTAACTAGAAGATTCTTGACATGACGCAACAAGTCGTACGTGCCTTAATATATAACAAGTCTTTAGGATACTTTTACATAATAGTTACGAGAAACAAGCATCGCTAGAACGTTCAAGTATTTATCCTTAGCTAAGACAATGCATCCCTCTAGGAATCAAGTGTTCGAGACTGTAACTATAACTAAAAATATTGGAATTAATAATCGCTTGTCCCTAAAGAGTACGTAAATTGTGTAAAAGATAATTACTAGGGGTCTCGAGTATTTTTCTTTCATTATTAGTACGATTGGGTTTCTTCTCACAATGGCTGACTCTTTTTAAATGAACCTTTTTGAAAAAGATCTTAATAAACAAAATCAATTTATTTTTTGGTATATCTTGCGAGTACTTTTGGATCGACTAACAATATTATATTGGAAAGACCGAGACTAACATACTTATAAATGTACGCATATAATTTCACGGTGTTACTCCGTTAATTACTATATCGAAGTAAACATGAACTCTACCCACAGAAATCTGTATGCTTTGATTTCCGCTACACTGTTAGTATTTGTAAATCGCACCAATAAATTCTACACATCCTCATTATCAGACTGCGTCGTGTTCAACTATTTCGTTGAGTCATCATTAACATTGTTTCTAGCAAATATATTATGTAGACTTATATAACATAATAATGAGAAGTACATGGAATAGTTGATTACTTTGATTAATAATTAAATATTTTTAAAAGTTTTAATAGCGCAAAACACAAACAACCATTATATTTATTTGAAAAAAACTGTTCATGTCAACACGTATAATACATTTTATCTGAATAAAAAATTCTCTGAAACAGTCGAAAAGCTAAATAAAAAAAAAATCACACGAACACATTCATGGGTACAAATAAAAAAGGATTGCACGTTTTTAAATTAATAACAAAAAGGTTTACACAGTTACTAGACGCGTTCGCTATTATTTTACAGTGGTTTGTCTAGTTCGGTACTTTTCGTTTACCATTTATTTTACCGCCAAGTAGCAATATTTTGATTAAAGAGCAATAACAGCAAATCACGGTAGTGTATTATACACCGTCCAGGTGAACTCGCCCGCTTGCCCACCATTTATTAAAATAGAAATTCTACGCTTTAGTGATAATTATTAAAAATATATTTGAATCTATTGTCGTGGATCATACCATAGAAATGCCTCGTCGATCTAGTGGCTTAAAATATATAAGGCTAAAGATCCTGAGGTTCTGGGTTTTAACTCCAGGTATGCCTGATAAAAAGTTATTGGATGTTTTCACCTTTGGACTTGTGTTTGTTGCACTAACGTGTTTGAGAAAGCTCGTAAAGGCAAAGGTCCTACGCCTGGAGATTTACTGGTCGCGTTAGATTATGAGATCGTTATATAAGTAAACCTGTGATTGCACACACACTTGTGGATTACTGGTATATCGCTATAGATAGGCCACCATCGAAGAAATCAGCCATTCATATATTTGCTAAGATAATATTGCATATTATAAGTATTTTGATATAATGTATTGTATTTATAGGAGTATCATACGGTTAGTGTATATATTCGACGATGTAACATGATAATGGAAACCCTCATGCACGGTAAACGTGAGGACAACCAAGTACCTATATTTAGTCTGCACCTGTTATTAGCTCGCCACACAAACATTGTTATGAGAAGTGTATAGTTTATTTCCATTTTATGCAAATTGAAAATGCATTCTCTCTTAACAATATTCAAGTTAAAATTTTTGGTTTCACACTTTGAACAAGAGTGCAGTATATTATAATGATGTGAAGTAAAGTAAATTAAAAGCACGTAAGTATTCCACTGCAAGATCAAGGGATATTTTCCCTTCGAGGAAAAGGTATGTTTATTCCACCACGCTTTTCCAAGACGGGCTGGTGGATACACATGTGGAAGAATTTCATTGAATTAAACACATGCAGGTTTCCTGACGTTGTTTTCCTTCACAATCGAGAACGAGATGATAAAGATGAGATAAACACAAATAAAGCATATGAAAATTCAGTGATGCTTGATTGGGTTTGTAGCCAAATCATCGGTTAAGATGCATTCGTTCGCACCACTGGGCCATATTGGCTCTCCATAGGGAAGCAAGAATAATAATAAGGATATATATGCTTAAAGACGACTGAAAAAAAAAACAATAACGATTATTAAAAATATAATCTGATAATGTTGATGCGTGTGATCGAAATACTAAACTCAATCAACATATAGATATAAGATACGGCAAACAATACATATTACAAATATATCTTACGTTCTTATTACATATAGAATATGTACCCTACTCATAACATCATTATGTTTATGCTTATTAAACAGCAGGCTTTACTGATAATAATTTATACTGTTAACAGACATTACCATTAACAGTTATTGTAGAAGTTTTAGATGGCTTGGCTAATTTGGGCAAAGCCACGAGCAGCCTGTTCTTACTATTAGTGATATACCCATTTCAAAACTTAAATCCGGAAGACCCTGACGTACACATGTACATTACTACTACATAAAGACCCAGCTTCCTATGTCTGTACTCAGTAAAATGATATTATGCAAACTTATAAAAACATATTCGTTCGAATTTGTATATATAGCTATAACTATTTTTGTATGTGTTTCACAATTAATCTAAATTTTATTATCTTCTGAATATATGTATGTATATTTTCACCTTGCAGATAAAAATAGTGATTAATGATTAATACAACAAATAAAATATGAATACAATATGAAATACGAACATCTAATAGGAATAATAAAAATATTTTTTTACGGAATATAGAATGTCAAATAAACCTATTATTTTCTACGCCTACGTACAAAGCTCAGGTTTTTATGGGATGGCCTATTATATGAAAATTGGATTTTCATGCAAGTTTGTTCGTTATTTTAAGTGAGCACAGGTGGCGCTAACAGGCGTCGTTGCAACGGAAATTGCCATCGGTTGTCGGGGAACTTGGCGCTCCGACCGCCCACACTTGAGCCCTCGTTAATTGTTGGCCGACAGTGAAAACAATTAACAACACCCGTTCGAACAGGTACAACTACTCTGACTCATCGTGCAATACCTATTGATTATTATAGTTTAGTTCGTTTCACAATTAAGTAATTGAAATTCTTTTTTTTCAATTTAAATAGTATTATGGAATAGGGAGATAATTTTGTACCTATGTAGTTATTCTTAAAACAGAATCATATTATAAAAATAGATACCTCATTTATATGACGCGGAAAAGCTTACGTCATATGATTTCATAACAATGACATGCACCGTTTACAAATGATATTAAGACCTGTTATTTTTTGCTTACAAACACAGTTATGTCTAGATGAAGAAAGTCCATTAAAACAATAGAGCGCTTAGACAAATTGATAGTAACGCAAATGAAAGCCACCGCCCTGGACTTTAGAACTTAATGACCCCGAGTCAGAAGGTATGACGGTGCATTAGCAAACAATAGACCCTGAAACCGAACCTCACGTAGTCCTTTATCTTCCACGATTGTTGTAAACAAAGCGCCCAAACTAAAAGCTTTCACATAGATTCATATTGCGGCCATTTTACTTATCCAACTATCGGTATCGTTTCATGAATTATTACTCTGTTAATTGTAGTATCGGTTTTCTGCGACGCACGAATAGATAATGCAGATATATTATCGCTTAACTGTACGTGACCGAGGTGTAATGTCCCTTTATGTATAGCGCAATAAAAGTTATATATGGAAGCAACCTATTTGCTTTATCTGTATGAAAGGCATGAAATTAGACAAATAAGCTTTCCTTCTGAGACATCAGAATATCTTATCAACTTTACTCGAATTATAAGTTTTTCATTTGTATTCTTTTATCATTAATAATAGCTTACTTGGTGGTAGGGCTTTATGCAAACCCTGGGTAGGTACCACCCAATCATCAGATATTATGTCGCCAAGCAGAAATACTTAGTATTTTTGTGTTCCGGTGAGTGAACCAGTGTAACTACAGGCACAAGGGACATAACATCTGAGTTCCCGAGGTTGGTGGCGCATTGGTGATGTGGGGGATGGTTAATATTTCTAACAGAGCCAATGTCTATGGGTGGTGGTGAACCATTAACATCAGGTGACACATTTCCCGGTACGCCTATCTATTAAAAAAAAAATGTTGCAACGAAACCTTTTATATTTTATTCCTAAATCGTGTTCAATTTCATATATATTTTGTAAAATATAAAAACAGTATCAAGAAATGTGTTTAACTAATGTTACCTAAAATACTGAAGTAATAAAATTATAACACATTTGCCAAGCGCGTAGAAACGTATGTCTCAAATACAACATCAACAAATTATTATATAGATAGATACAAAAGTCGCAACAGACATTTATTGTACTCGTAAATATACTCTCTATTAATCGTAGAATAAATACTTTAACTTGTGCCAATTAATTCTCAACACTATCTTGTTAAAGTGTAAAACTTGAATTCGTAGCACAAAGTGGAACTACAAAGTACGTGAGTAGTTGTCGCTCTATCAGAATTAGGATGGCCGAGCGTGACGTTAGGAGACGCCTTTAATCCGTTTGCTCTTGCAGTTAACCGAATAGGACGTGAGTTGTCCAGAAACTAAGAATCAAATTTGGTATATGGCTTGGGTGTTATTCCTTTTGACGCTATCCGAAAGCTATGGTGTTCAGAATTGTTTTTGTTTGATAAAATTGCATTATTTGATCGTGACCTCAATGTTTTTATATAAAGCCACGCAATGATCAGGATATTATAGTGGTTTAATAATATATTTAATAATTTAATCTTTACTAATAAATGAGTAGTCGTTTTTTTTGTAATTCTTGACTTGAAAAAAAAAATACTAAAAACTTAACAGAAAATGCAGAAGCTTTCGGATACGATTTTAGTATATTATATATTTTTATTATCTGTATTAAAATTTAGACTATTGACGTGGCAAGCATAATTTTTATGTTCTTTTATATATTATTATACTGATTGATGGCATGTGCTGCATCTATCAAGAGTATGGACTATCACGTCAGTCAGGTAATTTGGGGAGGTGTCTAAACGCAGTGGAGCGTGTTAAAGGAGGGAGCGGTAAATGCTATTATATTCTTTTAGTATTATAAATATTGCAAGTATGTTAGTTATTAGTCTAGTTATAATGTTTATATGGTTTTACCCGTGTCACTGTGGGTCATGGTATGTTTAATAGTAAGTAACAGTTTTCAATGAAACTAACATAATAAAAAATCTAATCGAACTGTTAAATCTTGAGAATAGTTTGTTCAATATAATTTATAACATAACAACTGAGTTCCCGAGGTTGGTGGCGCATTGGTGATGTGGGGGATGGTTAATATTTCTAACAGAGCCAATGTCTATGGGTGGTGGTGAACCATTAACATCAGGTGACCCATTTCCCGGTACGCCTATCTATTAAAAAAAAAAATGTTGCAACGAAACCTTTTATATTTTATTCCTAAATAGTGTTCAATGTCATATATATTTTGTAAAATATAAAAACAGTATCAAGAAATGTGTTTAACTAATGTTACCTAAAATACTGAAGTAATAAAATTATAACACATTTGCCAAGCGCGTAGATACGTATGTCTCAAATATAACATCAACAAATTATTATATAGATAGATACAAAAGTCGCAACAGACGTTTATTGTACTCGTAAATACACTCTCTATTAATCGTAGAATAAATACTTTAACTTGTGCCAATTAATTCTCAACACTATCTTGTTAAAGTGTAAAACTTGAATTCGTAGCATAAAGTGGAACTACAAAGTACGTGAGTAGTTGTCGCTCTATCAGAATTAGGATGGCCGAGCGTGACGTTAGGAGACGCCTTTAATCCGTTTGCTCTTGCAGTTAACCGAATAGGACGTGAGTTGTCCAGAAACTAAGAATCAAATTTGGTATATGGCTTGGGTGTTATTCCTTTTGACGCTATCCGAAAGCTATGGTGTTCAGAATTGTTTTTGTTTGATAAAATTGCATTATTTGATCGTGACCTCAATGTTTTTATATAAAGCCACGCAATGATCAGGATATTATAGTGGTTTAATAATATATTTAATAATTTAATCTTTACTAATAAATGAGTAGTCGTTTTTTTGTAATTCTTGACTTGAAAAAAAAAACTACTAAAAACTTAACAGAAAATGCAGCAGCTTTCGGATACGGTTTTAGTGTATTATATATTTTTATTATCTGTATTAAAATTTAGACTATTGACGTGGCAAGCATAATTTTTATGTTCTTTTATATATTATTATACTGATTGATGGCATGTGCTGCATCTATCAAGAGTATGGACTATCACGTCAGTCAGGTAATTTGGGGAGGTGTCTAAACGCAGTGGAGCGTGTTAAAGGAGGGAGCGGTAAATGCTATTATATTCTTTTAGTATTATAAATATTGCAAGTATGTTAGTTATTAGTCTAGTTATAATGTTTATATGGTTTTACCCGTGTCACTGTGGGTCATGGTATGTTTAATAGTAAGTAACAGTTTTCAATGAAACTAACATAATAAAAAATCTAATCGAACTGTTAAATCTTGAGAATAGTTTGTTCAATATAATTTATAACGTTAAATGGACCCTAATAAGACATATTCCAAAAAAAAAACAAAACGTAGCATATATTTAAAGTGATCTTATAATATGAACGTTACAATGTTCCAAAAGTCTTTAAATCACATTTAGATCGCCACCAGCCAATTTATGGGTTTTAGTCCATTGGTATATTTTTTGTTATATGCATATGTCAAAGTTCATTTGTGTTTTTCTAGATTAAATTAGCACTAAATTATAAAAACTCAGGAAGTTTCCATTAGAAATATAAGTAGGTGGAATAAAAAAGTAAATAAATTCATGAATAATAATATATATATATATATATATATATATATATATATATATATATATATATATATATATATGTTATTATGTTTCAAAATATTGTTATTCAAGAATTTATTTACTTCAATCATAACTAAAAGACTCACTGTGGTATTATCCATATTCATATACTACAAGTATTTAAAACGAGTTATTTTTTTTTGTTTTTATTTGGTAGAACTCGATATTTTGACATTATCTACGAATATCTTGTTCTCGTGAACAGTAAGTAGTAATAAAAATACCATTGTTAATTTAAAATCTTATATAATATTCATATAATTCTATACTATTGATACAAAACATTTATTTTATAAAAGTGTATCTTTTCATAAGTGCATATTTGCAACTCTTTCATAGCGCTAAGTTGATATGAAATCGTTAGTATATATGTATATATCGCTGGACTCTATAAATTATACCACTTCACTAAGTGCTGCGGTGGAGAAAGCCGCAGGCGCTCCTACACGACATCATGTAGTGCATCGTAACGCTTCGCACACCCCGGTAAAATTGAATCCACGTCGGCACCAATATGTGAAACCGAAAATTACTTCACGAATATTATATCTTAACTTAAATTACAATTATTTATATTAACTTTCTGTCACTATTAATAATATAATAGTTTTATTTTTTGTACCTTAATATTTGTGAATATAAGATGTTTAACGAAATATGTCGGTGATGGAAAACATTACAAGTAAGTTTTGAACCATAAGGATAAAATGTTCATGATTTACCAATCATCAAAATCTAGTATAATCTAGACCTCATGGACTACCTCTTAGAATGTCCACGAGTTCTACTTATAAATGTACAATATATGTAACTGTTTATAGTAATTAGACGATACAACTCCATAGGACCTCCTTTTGTGATTTTTTTTTATATACGATTCGAAATAGTTATGATAATCTAATTCTAAATTTCCTATATCTCCAAAAAAAAAAAGAAAATCGTATGTACTAATATGTGTTTAATGTATACAATTTTTTAAACCGATTTCAAAGATATATTCTCAATAGGTCTGAACATATAATTTTTGGTAAGCCGATTTTTATGATTATTTTTATATTTGATCGAATATAGAAGTTGATTCAATCTTAATTCCATAAGTATCAGATATTTTTTATTATTATTTATTTTAAGTGTATGCTGAGACGTTTATTTCAAAACATTTTAATGAGCTATTAAGATTAAATATATAGATTATATACTTACATTACTTATTTTACATGAGCCGAGATGGCCCAGTGGTTAGAACGCGTGCATCTTAACCGATGATTTCGGGTTCAAACCCAGGCAGGCACCACTGAAATTTCATGTGCTTAATTTGTGTTTATAATTCATCTCGTGCTCGGCGGTGAAGGAAAACATCGTGAGGAAACCTGCATGTGTCTAATTTCAACGAAATTCAGCCACATGTGTATTCCGCCAACCCGCATTGGAGCAGCGTGGTGGAATATGCTCCAAACCTTCTCATCAAAGGGAGAGGAGGCCTTTATCCCAGCAGTGGGACATTTACGGGCTGCTTATGATATGTTATGTATACTTACATTATATAATAATACATTCGTTATAAACGTTAAGAGTTATAAGTCCTATATCATGTTCTATATATTTTATTCTTGTTTCAATTGAATTAATCAGTAATCAAAGTGTGTGGCAGTAGTGTAATGGTAAATTCTACGCCTTTGTACTCATGAATAATTACCGTAATAGTGTAATTGAATTCGTCATTGATTAAACATTAATTTAATCTTAATGCTTCAGTTCAAATAAGACGATATATTTTTTTTACATATAGTATTGCTTTTCAATAAATATATAAGTTTTAGATATTTATATTAAATTGGATTGTTATAATGTTTAACGCTAAATTTTTAAAATAAATATAAGTAATATAATTTTATTATATATATTTTATCATATAAAAACAATGATACTGTTTATTACTTCATTCAAATAATTATTTGTATTTTTTTCTAAACTTAATTAAAATAATAAATATAACTTAATAATATTTCAAATAGTAAGTTATATATGCTTATACATATACTTATGTATGTAGATGGCAATCTTATATTTTAATAATAAAAATATATATTTATATATAAAGGTATAAATGATTAATGAAATAACCTTTCTCATTTTTTTTCTGTTTTAAGTGTTACCTAATCGTATAAAAAACCAAATTTTATTACCTAATGCAATACGTGAAACTACTTTTAATAGTATCAATGAAAACTATATTTTTCCTTAACTCCCACAAAGGTCCCATAACGAAGTGGAATAGCCAAATAAGAAGGTCTTAATGTCGCAGTTAGCTGAGAATTCTCCCTTGTGAATGCTGGGTCATTAGCGCCGTGTTATTGCGAATTACCCGTCCGGGACTATTCAGATAAACCGACTAAATATGTAGTCATTACAAATCTGTCAAATAATACGCCAAAACTGAAAGAAGATTGAATTTGATCGTGTATTATTAATCGCTTAATACTATTTCGAATTTAGATATCATTAGCCACACTTAAAAGATTATAAAATATATTAATTTTGACAGTTTGACAAAATATTTTAACAGATAATGTAAAAGACCTACTGCTGGGCTAATCCTTATTTTTAAGGAAAAATCGCCTACTCCACTACACTGCTCTAATTACTGGTTAGCGGATACTCGTGACAGATTCATATCTGGCATATTCACGGTGTCCTTTTTGAGATAAATTATTTGTGCTTGTCCGGGTTTGAACATAGGATTACGACTCTTCAAACGAAATCTGTCTATATTATAAATTAACGTACCGTGTATTTATGCCGTAACGGCGGATAATTACTCATTCGTTCAATGTTAATCAAGTCACAAATTAACCATTAAGTGTCTAAAAAAAAAATGGTTTATTTTTGTATAATCTGCTGTAATCTCCACCGATGTCACCTCAATCGAACAGTATTTAAATTTACACTTCGCATTTGAAAGAAGTCCACAAGCTTAAATCAGAATATCTATTAACATATAAGATTGTGTTGAATTAAATTTTTAATAAATCCTATATTAAAAAATTACAAAACAAGCATCCATTAATTAAATAATATAATTAATATTGGTAAAGTTATTAATTAATTTAACATTTATTTAAAAAAATAAGAGGTTACCTAACTTGGTATCCATTTATTTTCTGATGACAAATACGTTATTTTCCAATTTTTATGAAGATAGCAATCTCAGCGGTGAAGAGAATACAGGTGTGTTCAAGCACAGTTTCAGTCTCTATAGCTTCAATTGCAACTCCTTTGGATATTCACTTAATGCCATTGTTCTTTCAGATGTAAAAACAACAACTTGAGTCATAGAAAACATAGAAACACTACAGACTTTTAATGCGAATTTATTGACGGAATTATTAAAACTCCCTTAAAATATTAATTAGTAGCTAGAACAACGAGGCAGTCAGTGAAAAATTTATTCTTATGACAAGTAACAAATGTATTTTTAGTAGGTTTATATATCATTTAAATTTGCACTTTAATTATAAACCGATTTTGATGTTTCCTTTTATTAAAGTACCTAGTCCCAAATAAGTGTTCTTTGGTATAGGAAATTGTTAAGCATTATTTGAAGATAACGTTTATAATTTTTTTTAAGTTAATATTTATTTTTCTTCAAATTAAATATTTTATTTTATCATTTTCGAAACGTATATATTTTTCAACTTAATAAATCCAATCGTTGTGAATTCACCTTTTAAGTATTAGTAGATCTCAAAACGGAACGCTAGCTGTCGCTTCAAATTTAAATTTTCTGAATACAGTTGATACTTTGAGCTGTGTATATATTATTTTGCGAAATGAAATCTGTTTACATACCCACTTTCATGCCACTATATATTATACGAACCAGAGTTACTCGTGACACTCTAAAGAGAAGATACAGTGCAAAGGAAATTCAGTCTTCTTTTTTTATTTTAAAAATGTGCCTACATTTTTAACTTGCTGATGGTAAATAATGGTATGTACACCATCCAAAAACATTGACACTCTAAGGAATATTAACCGTCCCTCGGTACCTAAGATTTTATTCCATTGTGGAGTTACACTGGGCGACTATTAGGTCGTAGGGCTTTGTGAAAGTCGATTCTGGGAATGTACCACCCACTCATCGTATGATACAGCCAAGTAAAATACTTAGCAGAAATTACTGTATTCTGGCTTAAAGGAATATGACTAAAGGCACAAGGGACAGCATCTTAGTTCTTAAAGTAGTTATTGGCGATGTAAGGAACGTCAATGTCTTTGAGCAGTGATGACCACATACCGCCTAGTAGCCCAATCGATTTCATAAAAAAAATATTTTCCCCTTTTATTGTTTTTTTTATATATATGTATATATATACTATTACGTCTTAATGAATAAAAGTAAATTACTATGATTAAAGTCCCCTGTTTGTTTTTAAAAATAGGCTGTTGTTAACAAAAGCCTTGAAATCCATCAAGCATGTCGCCGATCTTATTTAGATAAGTAGCCGTCGAAAGCTGCCCCACTTAGTTCACTTGACTGATTACTGTTAATGAATGTCTCACTTTAATCTTTACGTCCGCCAAACTAGATTATACGTTACAAAAATAAAAAAAATATATGGCTATCTTTTATTAATTTACAGTTTCGAGCACTGAAAACAATCGCTTTTAAATATTATCGTTTGAAACGGCGTAATAGTAGGTAGATTTCCATTTAACCTCGTGTATGTAATTTGTATAAGTATATAATAGTTTGATTCGTGTGTTTGTGTTGTATGGATTATTCCATATAAGTATGTAATAAAATTTATTTACCTAATATCCACATTCAAGTCAGATTTAATCAGGAATGAATTTGTAGAATTTTAGGACATATTTACTTATTCATAAATTTTTAGAGAGCTTCCTATTATCTATTCAGAAAAGAAAATTAAAATAATGTACAATAGTTTTCGAGGTGGCTGTGTGCAGTGTCATCGTAATAATTTTTTATAATATTTTTTTAAACATTATAAAAGTTCGATAATCAGTATTTTATGACTACTGGTTCTTCTGCAAACTTTATATGAACGCTGGAATATGTCATTTAATAGTATAATAAGGTATTCTATGTTATTTCATATACATATTATACTAAATCGCTGGTGTACAACAGTAACCGACCGTTAGAGTTACGATTAACCAAAGTTTTTCTATCAAGCCTCATAGATAATTCTACCAAACATAAGCAGCCTGAATCGTTTCTGAAATATAACCGGACATAAATCAACTCACATACCGTACATTTGTATTAGACGACGACTATTGGAACTATGTCAATATCAGTAGACTAATATACATGCATCAGCTATTTCAGTTTGTTCATTGAATTTATATGATATTGAAATCATAATACAGCAATATTTCAAAACGATTAAATATACTGATGATTTTTTCTAGTTTTGCGTGATTGGCCAAATCAGAAAATGTAAATATAATAAAATAATATAACTAATAATAATAAATAATATAATACAAACAGCCGATGAATTGGATTGACGAATAATTCTCAAATGAGTATACCCATTTGATAATTCGTCAATGGAATCAACCATTTTCCCCTTTTTAAACAAACAACACGCGTGTCGCTAATGAGGATTTTGTCAAAAATAATAAGCTGCCACAGTAGCGCGAAATGTAATTAAAACAAATGATTCTTATAATACAATTTTTTATTATTTTGTAATTACTAACGTTGGAAAAAATAAAAGAAGTCCCTTTCAAAATCAATTCCAATTCTTTACAAATTCAATCTAATAGTGAATAACTGTTTGACGGTAATATACCACGACCAAAGATAGATCAGGAGCAGAATTAATAGTATTACGTTCTTTCCGAAATACCAGTGCTTGCCATCGTCAACTTCTTAACTCCGGTCTCCCTTCACTGAAAATCTGGTGGCAGAGAAACACAATAGCATATGTATGAGTCCAACCGGGGATTTTATCCCAGCACCTCTGTACCTGCAGCTTCATAAGCAAGCCAGTAGGCAAATGATATTTAATATAAAGAAATGGCAAAACAAATGAAATTATAATTAAAAAATACATTAAATTAGGTTAATACAAATCACTACAGACTGGACCGTCATAAATTCAATTTCGATAGTGCGTGTTAAGCAAGCATTGTCGCTTAAATAAATTAAAGTGCCATCGACGCTTCCAAATTTAGAGTGCTCGAATGTCACCACAACAAACGTATAGCTTTATTTACTGCCTCCATTTAATCATTTGGAAAATAACTTGCTGTTATTCAGAATAGTGAGAAAATTAGAACACATACCTTATTTGTATGCAGGTATCGTTTCATTGGCCATACACATATATATATATATATGTGTATGGCATATATATATATATATATAAGGCATTTTAATTTAGCGCACTTAGAATATAATTTAAAAAAAAAACTGAAGAATCGTAAAATTTAAATTAACTTTCATATATAAAAGAAAATAGTTTGGTTTGTTAATGTTTTTGTCGTCATATCTGATGCCAAATTTTTTTGTTTCTACCAGCCATATCCAACAAAGTTCTGCTTGGTTGAAATGGCTGCTTGGTTGGAAATGACAAAATCATTTCATGCAGAGGGATTATATGTGAATGGGTATTGAGTCTGAGCGTCGTACAGCGTTGTGTAGCGTTGTTCCCTTTGTTGGTTCTACTGACTTAGACTCTATCAACAGCTGGCTACCATTTTGTATCATCTAAAACTGATTGATTAATATGCAAGTGCAACTAGAATACTCTAGAATCTTACAACTTTGCAAGTGGAGTTGGAGTTGCGAGCAAAAAACATCGCGGTTAGGTGAGGGATCAAATAGGGATTGGAAATAAATATTTTATTCAAAGTATGTCCTTATATTTTTCTTTTACTTTCTCTTTTCTGGCTCAATAAAAAACGATTAGGTTAGTATTGAAATAATCAGAATATTGCATCATGTAAAATGATATTAACAAATATTGTATATAAAGATGGAAAAGACAGCAATTGATGGACAGCTGCCGGCAGTTTATCGACAGCTGATAAAAGATCTAAAGCTTGCGATAAGTCGGGCCAGCTAGGAAGCCAGTTATTACTCGATGGTAGGTCTTTGTGCATACCCACCTAGGTAGGTACCATCCACTTGTTATAAGATATTCTACCTCCTAGAAGCAATACTCAGCTTAGTGTTGTTGTGGCTTGAAGAGTAAGTCAGCTAGTGTAACTATAGGCACCAGGGACATAACATCTTAGTTGCCAAGGTTTGTGGACCATCGGCGATGTAAGGACAAGTTAATTTTGCTTACAGCCCCAAAAGCTATTGACGATGATATACACTTACCATCTGGTAGCCCCTTTGCTCGTCCACTAACCTCAAAACAGAGAAGAGAAAAAAGCTTCAGAAAGCACAAATAGTTGGATTGCATAAAATTCAGAAAAATAAATATTATTTTATATTATTATTTATAAAGCACTTGCATGATTGCTTAGAGAAATATACTACATACTTTAATTACACAAGGGAATAAAGGTTTGACAACCAGAACAGTAATCATATATTTTTGTTGCACTACCTTCATCTTTCACCCATCAAGTCATCAAAGTGGTGTGAAAATTCTCATATAAGTTTTATTCCAAGTTTCATATTTCGCTAATATTAGCCTCCTACATTACCCGCCCACTATTAGTACACAAATCCTCACAATATATTATTCACAATATTTCGAGTTAACAAGTTTTTTTTACTGTTATTACATAAAGTTGAATTAGTTACTTAAGTTAAAACTTTTTTTTCGCTAGTCATCTAAGAAGATTTTGTAAAAATCCACCAAATAAATATTGCTCCTATTTTAGATTAAGATTGGAGATATTGAGAAGTCGTGAACACCTCAAATGTGTTGTGTCATTAAAAATGGCCTTTTACATTTCTATGTAATGTCATTTTAGTCAAGCGGCTTTTATCAATATTTAGGAGCAGAGATTTATTTTTATATCATTATATAAAAATATATCTCTAAATGTAATTTAGTCTTGTTGGCCTAAAATCAAAATCAATAAAATATTTTTTAAAGATTAGGAGCAGAATTGTATTTTTTTCACACGATAAAAGTTTATACTTTAATCAACAGCATGACTTCACCAAAACAAGTACAATAAGATAAAAGTTCCTGGAAGTATTCTGGAAGTTCTACCTTTTACTTCAAGGCAGTACAGCTAAAGAGGGTATGCAATTATAGCGTTTTAAGTAAATGAGTTTGAAAATATAATAATTGACTTTAAAGTTTCGAACAACGTTAGCAAAGTACTGCGAGGTTTTCAGAATCTTACCTATCTGCTGCTAGTGACCTGCTCTAGGAATTTAGTACAATAAATTTAAGACGATAAATATGTATTTTATAGGTAGTATATACCTATCGATCAACACTATAATGACGTAGTAGTATTGTTTATACCTGTATTTTCACATGATTCTTTCTCATATTATGAAAAAAATATTATATCCCTATAATTTGTATGATCTAAAAATAAAGTTAAATAAAGTATTTCATTATATTTATTTACGTAAGAATAATTAACATGAAGTCCTAAAATATATACAAATATAAATTAAAATAGTTACTGTATAAATTGAATGGATAAGGACTTTATTTTAATAATTCTTATGTAAATAAACTTTAAATCATAAAATATAAGTAAATTATCATACATACATAATGTATGTTATCCTTCTCAACCAAGGGGTAATTTTACAAGCCTTCTCTCTTTCACTTGTGAGAAAGCTAATGAAATAAAATTATCAAAACGCATGACCTATTTCAAGAAAGAAAAAAATCCGATATACATTTTTCAAATACTCTTTTAGGTTACAATCTTTGATCGATATGAACTCTAATAGAGAAGTGAAATCAAATATTTGCATTGAATGAAAAACGTACTGCCAAAACAATTTTCAGAAAGCTTTCAAATTTTGTTTTTGGTGATACATGAATGTTAGAGAGTGATATTAGTACTGATTGGTAGAATTGATTTTTATCCACTACAATTATCGAATGTACATTAGTCATTTATTAGCCTTTAAAGGTTTTTTTTTAGTTCTTATTTATACTCAATGTGTGATAGAACTTTGCCATAACTTTAAAGGGTCACATAGGCAACTGTATCGTAAAATAAATTGTTTTGTTTGTTGGCTGTCGAATTCGATAGTCGTAATTGTAGTAGCTCGTTTTTCAAACAGTGTGTTCGAAAACCAAATGAAAGGCATTTTAGGTATATTTGATTCCCTACTGACAACGTAGTTTATCTATCAAGAGGATCCAGATTTCAGCAATCACGATAAAAATGAGCCAGTTACAAATTACGGTGGCAATGCCGACGAGGAGGCATTGCGAAATTATACCTTAGCCTACGCAGTGGATTTACTACTACTAGGTTAATTGGGGTACTAGAATATTGGCTACCAAATAGAACGTCACCCTCTCCCACAGGTACTAGCATTACAGGAAATTAAATTAGTTCTCACAATGCCAATGTATTGCCACTCGATTTAATAGCAGGATACCTCGTTATACAACTCATTATTTACCTCGTGTCTTTAGTTATATCTACTCATAATCCTTTAAAACCTAAAGACAACAATTAAAAGTACCCATGCTTTAAAGAGGAATATTTCCTAAGTGTGTGGTATATATCGAGACCAGCCTGCACTAAGCTCATATTACTGTTTATAGATTTATTATAACTTTGTTTCTGAGACATCATTGAAATTTAATGAAATAAATAACCGAAGAGTGTTTTATATGACAGAAATTTGCTTTTTAAACTCATCAAGCACCAAAGGGATTTAGTTCCTGACGCTCCACTTAAAAATTCCCCTAAAGAATTATAAAGAAAGTGGTGTCATCTTGGAGGCGAATTCGTTGGAATCTCAACGGTTGGTTTAATTAGCCGGTGTAATGAATGTCGAGGCACGTACGCTGTAAATGCGGCCCATTACCTGCGTAATTCACGCAACGATAACAAAGGCTCCAGCGAAATTGCTTGTAGATGTCTGGGACTAAAATGCCGCGAGTGAACGTTCCTTATCTTTTCAGATAAAGACAAATAAGTATCTTTGGTCCACGATATTTCATTATTTCGTCAACGGAAGATTCAGCCGGAGATATACATTAAATATTTATGTCTTTAAGTTATTATGGCACTACAATTCTTGAACACGATAGATCGTCAAGATCTTTTTCTCAGAAACGCGTAAAGTTATATAGGTAGTTGAAATTAATACCAAATTCTAAAATCTACGGTAACTTGTCGCTGTGAACAAATAAAATCATTACAATACCAAGATATGGCCGTTCATGTCACATTTCACTTCACTTCATTTCATTTTGCATACATTTGAAAACGGAATTTAAACCCATAGTCAAGAAGCAATATCTTGTAGCACCAGTGTACGAAAAAATCCGAATACCGTAATTTTGTTGTTACATCAGTGTTTATTTGTCGATCGGTTTTGTGGTACCGACCAATGTGTGCGGAAGTGCAACTCACGCTTTTTTAACAGTGTTATTTTACAGTGTTTGGAAAATCATTGAATAACTGAGCTTCCTCAAAAAGTATATTATTCTTACGAAAATGTTATGTACCGGGATGACGAACATACTTTAAATATTTATTTCTTAAATTGTGTATAAAGATTCGTTGCGAAAATTTACTATTTGAATTACTGTTTTGTCATTTTTTTTTTCTTTAAGTAAAAACTAACTGTTTAATATTGAAAAAGCCGTTACTTTATTCAGTTCCGTTGTGGGTGCTACGTTATACTAATGAAACAATGCTGTAGATAAGTTTATTTTGGATGTTTTTTTAAGGGTAGTCTTTGCTAAAGTGCCCTATATCTCTCGTAGTTACTCTAAATGTGGTTTAACAAGGACGTTAAAAGCGACAAAATTGTAACCGAACAGTATCTTGCTTTTACAAAATATTAAAGCATTGTTGAAGTATAATTTGGCCGCGTGTTGTTACGCTCACTACACAGATTTATCTCGCGTAAATTACTCTACAGAGGCTCTTGAGTACAAATGTCTCTCGCAATTACAAATGTTTGAGACTAATGATTTTATTTGCGTTTGTTTAAAATAATGTAATAATATTATAAGCAAAAATCATAAAACGTATAAACAAAATATAATAAAATAACATTTTTGCTATTTTATTATATTTTGGGTACATTTTTTTAAAAAAAATAATGTACTGATACAAAAGTTAATTTTTTTTTTTGAGAAAAACACTTTTCACTTCGGATCATCATCTTCTAATCTTATGAAATTATTTTTTCGTACTTCCTATACTATTTTTCGTAATTGTGTTATTAAAATGGTAAGGACAATTATATATTAATAATTATTATTAAAATTAAAACCAGACTTGAAATGACTATTTGAAAACTTGAAGATCTAATTAAAAATAATTAAGGAATATTTCTCAATGTTTCATTATTAAACATCTTATGTTATTATATAAGGTCAAATCATATAAACTTATCTAAATAATTTTAATTTGTATAATTTAAACCGGTCTATGAGAATTTAACATATATGGGTTAAAGTCATTAGTAGCCCTTCCAAAGTGAACCAATAATACTGTTGATTAGAATGATCTTCCTATCCGGGTTAAGGACTGTTACTAAGGGTTAATGGTAATAACGAAAACTAAAAGCTTATCATATCTTTGAATAAGGGTAGAGAAAGTTCTAACAAGAACAATATCTAAACTGCGAGGATGTTAATGATAACGAATAATAAGTACCCAGTAGATAATTGTAATGAATAAGATTTAAACTCCGTGGTTGTATCTGACCGAGTGCAACCATGGAGCATATACCACGATACCAAGATAAACCCATATCTGACGACGAGAAGTTTACGCCCATGATGGCCACTGGGGTCTGGCGCTTAATTTGGGGTGTGATGCCTGCAGGCGCAACACACTGGTGGAGAAAGATGCCTCTCGCCTTACTATTTTTCGCAGGTACTTGCCGAAACCGTCATTCAGTAAACCAAATCCATATGGGACGAAATATTTCGTTAACTGTTTGCAAAGTACCCAAGGTTTTCTTTCCATCTGCAATTCAGATCTTCTTGGGTAAGAGTTCTACCACCGCTATGGAAACTGTTGTCAACTCATAATACGACAGTACAACGAAAAATATTAAAATTTAATTAGTCTATGCACTTAGAACACTACCCACCCTACTTACTAAAACAAATATGTATATTCCAGTTACTAATTAGAATATTGGTTTAGTATTACACTTAATTATCACAACGAAACATGCATTTACATTTTACATTAGAAATAATGAATCTACGAAAAATATTATATTGTTAAAAATTATATTTTTTTCAATGGTTGTTTCACTACCTATATAATTTTTATTTAAAATAATATGTATACAGTATACATGGATACTCTTTTTGAGAATAAAAAATCAGTGCAATTTGACCAGTTCTATCTTACAAATTAACTATTAATACCAACAGTAGAAAAAAAAACATAATATTTATACAATCTATTAATATGTTTATACTTAACATTTGTCATAATAAAATGCGAATTTCTTTATATTTAAAGTAAATACTATTTTTTTGCCTCTTCCATACTACTCGCATTCGTCATCACAAATAAAACGATCTATAATTAAAAGCTTTGAGTGACAACAAAATGTTATAGTATCCGTTGCAAATTAAATTAGGTCTTGAGACTTGTTTTACGTAAACACTTCGCCTGAAATCTTTTAAGTGTCGAGTTGTTTGTTGATTCAACGGAATTTAATTTCAGTCTGCTGCTGTCCAAAAAGGTTACATAGGAATCCTTTAATTTTAGTATTTTGAGTTTTTTTTTTAATTAAACATAAAATTTTAAACTATGGAAACAAAACTATCATATAACAGCGTATCGCCGCATTTACTGCGTTTACGCTTAGGTGGTTATTATCAAATTGATCCAAGGTCACCAAAATTACGAAAAATGCTTCATACTATTTATATGCGCATTAGTCTTGCATGGATATTAGTTTATACAATACTACAAGCGATTAAAGTGTATGAGGTAAAGTAATTAATTTAATTTATATTTAAAAACCTACATAATACAAAAGATAATCAAACCTGACTGTTGATCTGATGACTGATATATAAGTTAAAGTTTTAAATTGTGTAGCTGTGCCCGCGGTTAAATACGATTATGCTTGCCAGATTCAGACTGATAATGTACATTGTCTTGGCTTTAGTTTGACAAATTGGTCGACGGTATAATTTGCACAAATATTTTTTTCAAACCGTTTACTAGGTGGTATCGCTTTGTGCAAGCTCATCTGGGTAAGTCAACCCAACGCATATTCCATCGTCAAACCGAAATACTTAGTGTTGTTGGGTTTCCGGTTGGGTTGAAACGACCCTACGACCAAATAGTCAGCTACTGTAACTACAGGCACAAAAGACATAATTTCTTAGCTTCTAAGGTTGGTGGTCCATGGCGATATCTGAATACATAATATTTCTTACAACGCCAATGTTTATGAGCGGTAGCAACCATCAGGTACCAACCATTTGACAAATATACTTAAAGATTGAGTTTATTAATTCATTTACTATTAGTAGTTTTTTGATAATTTATTTTTACATGCTCCGTTAACTTTGTGTAGGTGAGAGAAGACATTGATAAAGTTATGGCAACACTGTTTTTATTTCTGACTCACACCGATTCAATATATAAGCAAGTTGTTCTGACGGTAAGGTCAGACGAGATTGAGGAGTTGTTGGATATAATGAGAGGTAAAACAAACATCACTATAATAATAAATAAAAATATGTATATTATATAAAGTGTGACTTTTAATATGTATTAGGAACGCGTCGTAATTAAATTCGAATTTTCAAAAGTCAACTTTTACAACAATATTTTTAAGGGGTTTTTATTCTATTTTTTTAATGATTCATTTACATGTGCATTATGTTAACGTGGAATATATATGTAAACATTTAGATTGTTTGTTTACTGGCTTTCATATATTTAAGATAAATGGCAACATCGATTTACATATGAAAACTAGCTTAACCTGCGGTTTTACCCACGCGAAATTTATAAAACACAAACTTACAGTTCCCGTTTTGCCCCCCTTAGGGGTAGAGTTTCGTAAAATCCGTTCTTAGCGGACGTCTACATGAGGTACCTACCTGCCAAATTTTAAGTTTTTTAAAATTTCGTGATTAATCAGTGAGAGGTACTTCGTTTTTGTATATATACATAGATTATCTCTTGATAAAACTAAGTGCAGATAATTATTGTACCAATAAACATGTTTTTCTATGTTTAAGGTTCCCTTTACAATCAAGATAATCCTGATCACAAATCATTTTTATTGGAGGTAGCTCGATACAGTGTCCTTATACTACATCTAGACAACATATTGGCGTTATTTACTTGTTTTCTTTGGGTGGTTTTGCCGTTCGTACTACACTTACAAGGAAAACCCGTTGAATTTGCTGTTTGGTTACCTTTTGATGTGAATATGGATCCACTGTAAATAATATTTTATTATCAATATTTTGGTTAACATTATTGTTAGATCATCACGTACATTAACTCGTACATGCCAATTCTGAAAAAACTCTTTACCATAACAAATGAAACATCGTAGGGTCACACATATACGTAAAAAGGTAAGTATTAATTAACAAGAAAGCACAAGGCTTAGTTCGTCCTGCAGATGCAGACTTGGCCGTGTATTAGATACTAAAACCTTTTTCCGAAACGCAATAAGAAATAAATTTTATATTTTATAGTTCAGTAGTTTTTTCTGTCAGACATTACAAAAAAGTTTAATAATTTATTAATTTAGATTGATTTATGTTTTATTAATTACATGTGTTGTTTTTACAGATTTTATTTCACAGCCTTATATGTGTGGGTGACAACATCGTGGCTTGCATTTTGTAATACAAGTATGGATGTCATGGTTTCGTTTCTTTTAGCTCAATGTAAAACACAACTTTCCATAGTAAGGTAAAATTATGTTTCAAATCTTTACAAGTACTAATAGTATTTCGTGAAACCGTTCTTACTTACTGAAGCAAACGTGATCATAATTTATCTGGAACACTAAAATACTTATTTAAAATATTATGTGCTAAGAATATGACCTTTTTGTATTTTGTACTGAATTTCAATTTAAAAAAAATAATTACGTTCGCACCCACGTATACATATTTCAGGCATGATCTCGAAAATTTAATGCAAACAAGCAAAGAAGAAAGTTCATCAACTGGAGAATCTTACGCAGATGTTATAAACAGAAGATTTAATAAAATATTACAACATCACGTACAGATTATTTAGTGAGTCCAAATAGTATTATATCCTCGTGCAATTTTAAATTCATTACACAGTTTTAAAGTGATGAATTTGTATTTGTACCTAAATGATTTGATGTCAAAGCCTTGTTTAGATTAATCGTAAATTGATATAACAACAACATGCAATATATCCTCTCAGCCATGAAAACTTTTAATGTGTGTGTATTTAAAAAATATTCGCTATATATTTGGACCTATCATGGAATATTAATTGCTTCGTAACGCTTGGGTGCATTTCCAAAGATTCAAATTGAACAGATAATTGAAATACTATTGAATAGGTACCTAACATATGATTATATTACTGACTATCACGCTAAACTTAAATGGTTCCTTATTACACAACGTCGAGATTTCCGATAATTACTGTTTTGCCTGGATTCACCTGGACTACCACTATCCTGACTAAAACTTGTCTTATTTTGTTTTTTTTTTTTCTTATCGGTTTTTGTGTTACTTATAATATTTTACTATTTGTTTTAATGTTTATGAAATAGTTGAGTATATATACATATTAAAGTCTTCTTATTTAATACAATATTAATATTTATAATTTTTTCAAAGTTTTGCCAAAAAAGTCGAGCATATATTTGGCAATGCGGTGGCTTACCAGTTTCTAGCAAGCGGGTGGATTATTTGTACATCAGTGTACAGAATGGTCGAAGTATGAATATTGATGAATTTTTGTTTATAAATTTCTCGAAAATTATCAATTAAAATATTTTCATTTTTCTAGATGAATCCGGCATCTATTCAATTTTTATCGATGGTGTTATACATTTTTTGTATGCTTCTTCAAATATTCATGTACTGCTACTATGGTAATGAAGTTACTCATGAGGTAAATAAAATAAAGTATTATTTGATATATGTGATATTTAAAAAAATGCAATGCTTATTTTATGTGTACTAATATAACAAACACTTTAAAAATAGTCTTTCCTAGACATGTTTATCTTCAGATAATCATGACTATAAAAGTGTTTTTAACGTTTTAAACAGGTAGATACTATTTGGTCGAGAATCAAGATTGTTAATATATAATTTCAGAGTAAAAAGCTTATGCAATCTGCTTATTTCATGGACTGGCTGAATGCAAATGTTAAACATCGACGTCATCTTATTTTTTTCATGGAAAGAGTAAAGTGTCCCATACAACCTTTAGCAGGAGTTATCATTCCACTTTCAAATGAAACATTTGTTTCGGTAAGATATCTACCTACTAAAATATAATTTAAAATTTACCTTTTCAATCGACTACTAAAATATATCAAACAATTGTTTAAGACATAATTGAGAGAATATGGTAGTGATATGTTATGATAATTTAGTTTACCATCTGTTATTCTTATTTGATGCATTACTTAGTTTAAAATCATGTTTTAAATATCACGAAATTCAGTATTTATCATCAATTTGTTTCAGATAGTGAAAAGTTCTTACACATTCTACGCTCTTTTGAAGAATAATAACTTATAGATTTCACTGACATTTACCTATTTATATAATTAAGTGATATATAGGTTTTCGGCACATTTCTACCTTACGAAATTTATAGTATGAATCATAGATATTTAGAAAAAAACATATTGTTCTACAATAAAATCTTGATGTCTAATAAAAACGGTCTTTTTCTTTCTTTTCTACTCTTTCTCGCTCCCTCACTCTGTAGTACTATCTCGGTCAAAAACATATAATAACAACTCACACACAAATACAACAACTCTTTAAATATTAAAAACTTAGTAATTAAACCTGAATTAAATAATTATTTATTACCTAATTAATTTGAAACTGTGTAAAACTGCTTGGAGATACTTTTTAAACATGAGCAATTGCAATTGCTCCGTATACTGAAAAAGCATAAAATACACTTCAGCAAACAATGAATTCGATTAGTAATTCGAGGATAATCATTTGTAGGCTTAACACAAATTGACACGTGTATTTAACACGTTTTTTTTCAAATAAAATATATACTAAAATAATTTCTTTGAGAGATTTAAAAAAATATATAATTATTACTAATTAGAATTATATTATTTTGGCTCTAGTTTCCAATAACGCATATATATCGATAATAGTTATTAAGATAAAATAAGTATTCATATATTTATAACAAATAAGAAATTTCTTCTTCCAGCCCAAATTGTGTTATAATCTCTTTCTCTGTAAAACTTTATTTTATAAATACACTGTATACAAAACTCTGCCACTCAAATATTATCTGTGGAAAAGAGCTGTCATACTGTGTGCTGTAAGCTGTCATGTGTCAAGTTCTTAGATGCCATTCAAAAATATTTGGCTGCGGAATATGGTTTAATAGTGTTTGTGAATATACCGTTATTATTGAGTGATTGCAAAATTTTCATAAAATTTTAATATTGATCAGTTTTCAATGCTGCTCATAAAGATGTTTCGGTGCGTTATTGCATTAATTTTAATTAATGTCTATTATCCGAGTTCCGGACTTCCTTTAAAAGGGAATGCAACTCAAAATCCTATAGCACAGCAATTGCAAAATCTCGCAAATATTTGTGAAAATTTAGTTCTATCTGATTTGATAAAAAAGCAAATAGAACACTGCAATGTCAGTGAACCTGCTGATACAAAGACAGAGTTCAAGTGTTTGATGTTTTATGATATAAACAGTCAGCTATGCACTGCTTTCCGTCGTTCTAAATTCAATTTGCAAGAAAACTATACGACTAAAATGAATGAAATTCAAGATATTAAAACTATATGCAATCATGCAAAAACATGGAAATTCACAAACAAAGAAAAGTACCCTAAAAATGAGCCTATTGACCAAGTATTTAAAAATGAAATATTCTGTATACAAATGTGTTCAGTGGATGAATTCTTGAGCGCAGATTCTAATTTCTACTGCAAGTATTACCAGTGGGGATCAGATGTTATACAAACCCAAATACCTACTTCGACACAGCAAAATATAGGTGCAGCTGTACCTGTATTAGCAGAGTCAATTTTAAATCCTATCGAAAATAACACTGACATTTCAAATACTCCAAAAATCGAAAATGGCACAGTATCTACCAGTGAAAGCATCAAACCAATACAAACGAAATCTGTAGTCAATGTTGAATCTACAAAAACTGAACTATCCAGTCTAGATGTGGCAGGCCAAACATCTACAGCCAATCAATCAGCAATAGCTGATGCTCAGAAATCACTCGAAATTGCTCACAAAATAACTGAGCAGTCTGCTCTTCCAATTGATACCAGTCTATCAAAGAATGAAATTGAAAAACCCCCGGTTGAAGAAGAGCCTCCAAAGAAAGATGAAGTTGAAAAAAATAGTAATATCCAACCAGTTGAACAGAAGGAATCTGTTATTGAAAATCCTAAAGCGAAGCAACCAGTCGGTGACATTGATGAAGATCAAGAAGATGAAAATGATGATGGTAAACTATAGATGTTTCGTGTCAGTAATTAAATTAAATTACTACCAATGTAAATAAAGAATGGGATTAAAAATACTATTGCTATATATATTCATACCCGTAGTGACTGAGCGAGAGGCAAATTGAGGTGATGCTATTTTTCCAAGACCATTCTTTATTTGCACAGTTAGTAAGACTGTCCTTTTAATTTTTTTAAGTATAACATAAGAATATTATCATTTAATAATAGCGACATAATAATTAAGATTATATTGTTCTCCCAAGTGTTATATGTAAGTCAAAAAGACAATATAATATTTAATCAGCTTACTGCAAGAATTCATTAATAGTTTAAAATCACTAAGTGTGTTAATCATGGACATTAATTTATTGATTTATTAATAACTAGGCATATTGCATAAAATTATGCAATACTGCCTTTTTTCCTATGGTTATTATACAGTTTTTTTATTACTTTACAATTCAAAATATACAAACAGCAGTCTTTTTATCTATAGTATGTTTAAATTTACATAATATATAGAATGACTACTATTCATCGGTAAATGAAATTTATAAAAGTAAATCTTATTTTAAATTTTCTTAATTGAATGTTTTCTTGTATTGATTTATTTTGGCAATAAGGTTGTTACTGTTTAATTATTATTAATATTATATATAATAAGAAACTATAAAAACAGTTTTTAACATAATGGTATTCTGGGTATGTTTGTAATGTATGTATATTCATATATTAGAGTAAATACACTACACTAAAATATTATCCTAATTAACATGTTTGTCATTGTTTTGATAACCTGTTTTTAAAGATAGAAATGTACTTAATTAAAAATTATTATTTGAATATGTCTTATTGTATAAAATCTATATTAAAGTGCCTTGTATCACTCGATTTCAGATGCAGAATATGTCCAAGGTTCTGATCAAGATGACACTGTCATGAAACCAATTGAATCTGATCCTAATTTTGATGATAATAAACCTAAAAACAGTAAGTCTACACAATTTTCTTATTATAATAAGAATTCAATTTATATTTTATTATATACATCAGTGTTTCTAAAATTAACAACAACAGTAATATAAAAACAAAAAGTTAAACAGTAAATTATTTTTATTTTTTTATAAATTTTGATATAAAAATATCATCATCATATATATCATTTAAATCAATTCATAACAGATGAAAATATGGTTGCTAGTTAGGCAGTTTATCGTTCCATATATGCATATAACAAAAATTCTAGTTGGAACTCAAAACATACCATATAAGTTGATGTGACTCGGTAAATTTAATAACATTAACAATGCATGCATTAAATGTTTAAGTTTTTTATTAAAAGATTTTGAAGTATATACTCTACTTTTATTTATAATATTTGTTAATCAAAATTTTATTGTTGCAGCCCTGAGTGCATTATTGCGTGCTGGAGGAAAATCAGTTAAAATACCATTGCTAGATTCCGATCCAAATATGGATGAACAACCTCACAAAAGAGTTGGAATTGAATCTATAACATCAGGTCAGTATCAATAATTAACCTTTAAAATTCTGATAAGAATCAATCAAAAACATGTTTTACTAGAAATTTAGAAAAAAAAACATAAATAAGACAAGGTTATAAAATAAAATTATGTCTATCTGATGTTATAATCAGTTCATATCTGATTTCTGGTTAGGATTTATCTAGATTATAAAAAATATTAATGAGTCGTTATTACTTACAAATTAGAGTTCTGTTTTGATATTCCACTGTTATGATAATAAAAATATTTCAAGTTTCGCTATTTAAAATATATTTTCTTTATCTAAATGGTTTTAGTACAAGATCTATTGTTTTGATAATTTAATTTTACTTCTAACTAAATAGTATTTACTATATACAATATTAAATATAAGATAGGAACAATTCGGTTTTTTTTTTTTAATTACATTTTTATATTTAATCTGAATCTGCCATTGTTCTAAATAGAAAGCTTTATCTTTTTCTATAAACAATTACGAAAGAAATAAAAAAGTAGCTACAGTACAATATTATATATTCCTATGTTAAAATAGTAATTTATATTTATTTATGTTTGAATAAATGGATCGAAAACTTTTTGTACGTATTTAATCAGGTGAGACCTTGAAGTAAATACACGAAATAGTTCTGACGTTCATTCTGTTCTAAATATTATCAAAACGGATGCATAAAACAAGTTTTAATTGAATGAGATTTTGAAGTAATGATTTTTCGACTTAGTCTTTTATCACATCGATTAGATAGGTACTTATTATGTCAAAGATTTCAAACATTATTCGTCGTGTCAAAAGGCATACAAATCGTAGGTCATATTTATAAAAACGACTTAACATTTTTAATTATTTTTTTGCAACCATAAAACCTTTACTGATTAAGGTACTATATATTTTTTTTTAAAGTCCTAATACATTTTTAATAAAGCACGCATACTACACGGTCCGCCGCGTGAAGCGATATTATATAGCTCGTCCGCCTTTTCAATAGAATAATACTTAATAATTATATAATAAATTAGCCATTACTCAGTCTAGAAAGCTGAGGTTTGGTACTTAAGTATATTTTATAAACTTAGCATCCGCCAAAAAAGGCTTTTGGAATCTTTAACATTAAGAGATGTAGATTTATCATACTATTTTTCTAGTTTCAGAAACATTTCCAAATCCAATGCAAAATAGCTACGCTGAGGAGGATGACCACTTCTTCCCCTTCTTCTTGACTGCTATTATAATTGTTGTGTTGCTGTATATTTTATATCACAATAAAAATAAATTTACAAAAGTGGTAAGTAATAAAACATATTATTTTTTACTTTTTGTCCTCTGTTTTCATATTAACTAAAATATTACATGGATTTTTTTCGAGAAAAAACAAATACCAATATAATTTGTTTTTTTTTTTTAGATTTTAGGATTGTTAGTTGAAGGTAGACAAACAGGCCGGCGTAGAAACAGCCGTGGCCATGCCTACCGTCGACTCGACACTCTGGAACAAGCCATGAACACCAACACCGCGGCACCGCCAAGCAAAATTATATATTGAACGACATTCTCTATTTTTAGGCTAACAATATTTATAAAACTAATTTCGTTTGCTGTCGAAACATCTTATCGATAACAAGCAACTGTCCTTTATAAAATAATTTATATGAAAAAATTACGTAAAAAGTTCAAAAACGCACATGTGACGTCATTAATCATGTATTTTTCATTGGATTGATTTACTGAGTAGTGTTACTGACTTGTAACATTTTATCTCATTGTAATCAAATAAATTGTATACTTGTTCGCCTCTATTGAGATTTTTAGGCTTTATGGGTGGGAATATAAAATTACAAAAACACAATTCTAGTATGGTCAAACATTTTATATACTTGGCCCAAATACAACTAATTTTATAAGATAATTATGAATTAGGTGTATACTTTATGAAACATTATTTTCTTATATTGATTCCTATTAATTTCTAACAAAAAAAGAGATTTCGTTTCCGGTTTTCCACATCACTAAATAAATTACAGTACAACAAAAAAAAATCTTGTATTCCTTGTGTAAAGTTATTAATAAAAGATTGGACGGTGTTAAGTACAATAAAATGAATGATGAGGTTTTTTGTCTGATTGAAACTTATTCGAAATAAATCGTACATTTAAGAACATATTTAGTAATATATATATAGTATAGTATTAAGATATTTTACGCTTACTCTGCGGATTACATTCATAATCTTTTTCAATGGTTTTTGTTAAAATATTTTTTGCAATTGCAATTATTTATTTAGTCATCAAATTTTGGGTCCATATAGTCCAAAAATAAATAAAGTAAGTCTAACTGAGTAAAAAAAAACACGCTTATTCCTTTGACGCTTAGGTACAACAAAAAGACGATTTTCGATTTTTGTTTTGTTTAAAACTTGATTTTACAAAAACTTCTATCAACGGCGCGTATTAACAAGAAAAGTTGCCAATATTCTATTTGTGAATTTCCTCAGCTAGATCTCAATATATGTTGTAATTTTTTTTTTTTTCAAGGCAATTTTTTTTTTTCGGAGTAAAAACCAATATCACCGTAACAAAGAGGCATTAAAATATTATTCATAATTTTAGTTAAAATATAAATAAATTCAATAACAATGTATTAGCGTATGATTCGTATGTATATGAACTTTTCTACATAAATGTATGAAAATTGTTATAATTTCTAGATTTTTAATCAACAGAACTTAACGAGTCTATAATTTTTCTGTATGTAAATGACATATACGTACTACCTTTTCGGAATGTAAATCAAATTAGATTTTTGTCAAAATCGGATATCTTTAGTGAAACGTTTATCATATTATTAAATTCTCTAGCGTGGTAATAAAAGGTCCAAAGTACATTTTTGAGTCAACCAAAATGTAGGCATTTGCTAATTTATTTAAAAATTTATTTGAGGCAGAACGTAAGCTTTACATTCCTGATAGTATAACCCAAAAGGACATATGTTATATAAAACATACTTCTGATTACCAAAGTAAGAGTGATGGATATTGGCCCTTTTAGCACTAGGCTACAGATTTATTTAATATGCAACAACTTTTCGTTATGTATATCCAAATTACATTCACGACAGATGTCATTAATTAAACCTTTTTTTAATCGTCATATTGTAATGGTTTAATTATTTGTCTATTTGAATGTAAATCTTCTAAATGGAACCTATAAATTAATTAGTTTAAAACCAGTTATGTTATTACTACATTTTTATTTGTACTTCTACTGAATAAAGTTTAACTTATTATATGTTTGTTTTGATAATCTCAATTAATATATTGAGTAGATTAATACTTCGAGTTATTATATATATGTTCCAGTACGACTAATGTACCAGTTGCTATAAAGATTTTTAAATCCGATTAAAGGATAACTCACAGTAATTAAGTCCATTACGGAAAAAATCATATAAAATATTTTTACAAAATTATTTTGTATTATATTTATAAATACAGAAAACAAGAAAATACATCAGTTCAGTGTCGTGTTCTTAAAACATATTTTTAACCAAAATAGCAAATCACACTAATGAATTTTGATGTATGAGAATTTTGTTTTATTTATTAGTAGTGGGCGCCCGCGGCTTCGCTCGCTTTTTAGTGATTGGTAGTCTGGTGTTGCGCAAAAAAAGGAACGTATATCCTTCCTTGTAGTCCGAGCTTCCTTCATATCATATTTTATCAAATTCGGATCTGTGGTTTAGCTGTAAGAGAGCAACAGAATTATTTTCGTATTGATAATATTAGTATATATATTTTAGACAGACTGGTCACCAGGTGGTAAAACGTAGTGGTACTAATAAGAAATACTAACCATTGCCAGACCAAATAATCAATCACTCTTGGGAAGTAAAACGTTGTCCCTTTTGCTTATAATTAGATATTACTCAGTGATAGGGCTCATTCATTATTTAATACGGAATACAATAATACTAATTGTTACAGTCTAACGGTAGAATAAAAGAGGAATGGATGGTACCTACTCAGACGGATTTGAACCCCTACCACCAAGTTTTTTGTAACATGTAGGCTAGCAAATGGCCACCTAATAGTAAGTGGTGACCGTAGCCTATAGAAAGTGGCGCTTTAAGAAATTTTAATTATTCCTTGATCTCCAAAGCGCCGCCAATCTTGGGAAATAAGTTATTATGTACCTTGTACCAATACTTGCTAGCTCACTCACCCTTCAAACCGAAGTAATACAAAGTATTGATGTTTGGCGGTAGAACATAATGATCAATGGGTGGTACATTCCCAGACGGGCTTGCACGAAGCCCTACCACGAAGTAAAAATCTGTGAATCTTAATCTTAGATACTTAAGTATATTACCTACCTATTTAATGTTGGTTATTTTTTGTTCGTAATCTAAGCGATCACGCATCTATCATCCGATTGAATTGAATCAACAAACACTCTTTCGCTTCGCTAGGAGTATTAGCGATCTATGCTCTTTGCAGTTTATAATAGTGAGCAATAATGTTATATTATATTTCTATACAGAGTAATCCTTCAGATTATAAACAAGCTCCATCTGTTGTTAACACTAGAAACTAGAGGCTGTGCGTCAGCCTGAAGATTTGATCTGGCTCTGAAAGCCAGTTTATATATTTTTTCAACAGAGGGCTGTGATAACATTAACAACGCCGAGACTCAAATAAATGACAAGATTCGGGTCAAGAAACATTTGGGTTTTGTATTATAAGTACTTAAAAATGTTTGAAGCCGATAAGCTGATGCCAAACAATTTGCTGTAGCTATATTCATTTTTTTTTAGCAATAATTATAACAACTAATGGATATAATCTTAATTTAGTTTCAAGCCCTGATTTCTCAGATACTTAATTGTCTAATCATTATTCATCTTTGAATTTTAATAATATTTAATTGTATTAAACTTTTGCGTACTTTACCAGCAACATCTTCTTCCGTCTATACAAAACCAGCCACAACAAACACTTAACACGCACACATTTATTATATAGTCTATTCCACGCTCAAGAGGAGTAAATCAAAGTAAAGAAATTGATGCGACATCATCGGTCGAGATCTTAAATAATCTATGATATTTATTATGAATCCGTGAAAAAATGGTTTCTAAGTAAAACTAAATTAGATAATATACATAAGTAGTGAAGTGAAGTTGTGCTGTATTAGATTTATCTAAAGCTATATTCATCGACGACAATCTGTAGTGCAAAATATAGTAGAGCTATAAGCAAATTTCAATACGCATTAAATAAATCTGTGTATCTCTACTCCTTCGTTTGGAATAGGATGAAGTAGGTCCTATTACGACTTACTATAAAACTGGGTTATAACGCCCACACGTTCTGTGATGTCTCTTACGCAAACAAATATTATACAATATAATATGCATATATGGTATATATTTTTAATGCATGAAACGAATAATTATCATGATATATGTATATATGTGACCATTGATGACGTCTGTAGAAATATCAAAAGACTTACCTCGACTATGTCGTATACATTCTATCTTCATTTTTCACTTGAAGGTGAAGATAAATATTAGTTTCAAGTGTTTGTATATATGTTTATTAAGTGATAAATAAATTTGGTGTCAAAAAATAACAACAAAAAAATTTGGTGTCAAAACCATTATTTATTTTATTCATTGCCATTTCATCGTATATTTATTCCAAAACCCTCGCTTACCTTAAGGTGGGTTTCGGTGTTTTGATTTACTACAACGCTGACACAAATCGGACTATTACATGTATACGTATCTATATATTTAGTAGAATATTTTTTACCTTTTTCAAACTCTGCGGAAATGCTTCTTAAATGCGACATTTTGTGGCTGATGAAAAAAGCTCACCTATCTACGGCAATACTGACAATACTGGCAAACTATATTCTGTAGGAATTACAGCTGATAAAAATCTTTCATGATCTTTTTTTAAGTTACTATATTCGTAATAAGTATAAGAAATATGGCCACCAAAACTCTATTTTTGTTGTTAGGGCTTTGTGCAAACCCATCTGGGTACCACCTACTCACCAGATCTTCTAATTCGAAACAGCAATACACTTAGTATTATTGCGTTCCGGTTTGCACGGTGAATAAGCCAGAGTAATTACTGACACTCATAGGTATACCATCTTAATTCTCAAAGTTGGTGGTGGAATAGGTAATATTTCTTACAGCGTACAATGGTAGGTACCATCAGGTGGCCCATTTTCCCGTCAGCCTACCTAAAAAAAACATATGGATAGACCGATATTATGCAGTGATTGTTTTTGTGATACCTTTGAGATTCGTCATTCGTAACGATGACGATAATTCCGTAATGAATAATTAGTTACTATTTCGATATGTATTGGTAGTTCGTAAAAAGTTAAAATAAGTATACCAATGTAGCTATTCTATTGTTTATATTCTAAAACTTACATATCTAACACATATTCAGGATATATATGTTATTTATTATATAAACATTTGGCGTGGATAGCATTCGAAAGTATTAAATCCCGATAGAACGAAATCAGCAAAGAGGGATACAAATAAGTGCTGAATAGTACAGAGTAAGCGCACATGTTTCCGAAATAAAAAGAGTTTTACGTGTTTTGACCCAATTTTTACAGCAAATTTCATTCGATCCCATAATGACTACGGTGCGAGTATTACGTAAGTAAGACTAAATGATACCTGTCTACAGATTTAGCACATGCACACACAAATATATAAATACTCACACATCTAAAGGCGGAGGTATTACAGTAAGATTAATTATAAATATTTATTAGAATTGTAAAAATATTTTTTTTTAAGTTCGAATCCGATATGATGCTTGAGTGATCTTAATAATATATCACAGAGATTGTGCGTATTTTCAGGGATAAAAAATACTCAATGTGTTATTTCAATATCTAAGACACTTATTTATACCGATTTCATAAAAACCCTTTTATTCTTTGTTACGCCTGAACGTTTGTTACTGAACAACTGCTCAGGTTATTGCAAAATAAGAATAAAGCTCCACAGGAGAATTCATTTTTCGGGATACAGAGTACTGTATCCCGAAATTGTTGAAAATCCGATGTTTTTATACAGAATCTAAAATACATTGAAAAATTTCGTCTAACCGTTTTTTGCCACGTGAAGCGGTAATTGCATAAAAATGCTCCAATTTATCCCAGTGGAACTGCACTTTTTCCGAGTAAAAAAGTAGCTTGTTAATAAACAGAATCAAATCGTTGTTTTATTGCTGCTTAAAAATAGAAAACGAAAAAAAACAACAGACACACTTTTGCATAATTATAATATTAGTAGGGATGTAAATTCCTATTCCATGACTCAGTGCCAACGAAATTAAAATCTTACGATAAAGCTTAACCACCATGAAGCTGGAGTATAATAAAATTATGCTACCGTGCACTTTTAAACCTCGGGAGCTGTACTCCCCCGTATATAAATAGTGTATTTAAAATAATTTACTATTTCATTCCATATACACTTAATATGAAATTGAAATTAAACGACCATAAGCAACACGACCTCGTTTTAGGAAATACGTGAAGAATTATTGAAGAATATAAAGTACTAGATTGCGCGCCATTTGTTTACAAAGAGGCCTACAACAGGTTGGTGTAAAATATGTCCTTTTATGACGACACGAATTAATTGAAAATTAAGCGTAATTCGGTTGAGTAGTTAAGACATGAAAGCGTAACAAACAAAAATTAATAAACTTTTTATTTATATACCTCTTTATTATATACATCTATTATAATATACTATCACACTTGTTAAAACTTTGGAATAAATTAATCGTCGCCCATTTAATCCATACCTATTATATCACTACATAGTATAAAACAAAGTCGCTTACCGCTGTCTGTCCCTGTGTATGCTTAGATATTTAAAATTGCGCAACGGATTTTGATGCGGTTTTGGATTGATAATTTTAGAGGTTTCTAAAATGATGTCGTTAATAAACCCATTTTTTGCGCTTACATTGCAAACTCTGGCTAAACACCTTATAAAGGTCTTCAAAAAAGTCCGCGGTGATATATGTCTATCTCTTAGGGATAACCCACAATCACCAGCATGTTATTTAAATTAATATTTTCGAAGATATTACAGATTTAAAACGCGGTTTATATTGTCTAATGATTGAAAAACTGTGAACGTTGTAAAACATTCTGTAGTATATTTTATATCAGTAACAACTAATGGATATAATCTTAATTTAGTTTCAAGCCCTGATTTCTCAGATACTTAATTGTCTAATCATTATTCATCTTTGAATTTTAATAATATTTAATTGTATTAAACTTTTGCGTACTTTACCAGCAACATCTTCTTCCGTCTATACAAAACCAGCCACAACAAACACTTAACACGCACACATTTATTATATAGTCTATTCCACGCTCAAGAGGAGTAAATCAAAGTAAAGAAATTGATGCGACATCATCGGTCGAGATCTTAAATAATCTATGATATTTATTATGAATCCGTGAAAAAATGGTTTCTAAGTAAAACTAAATTAGATAATATACATAAGTAGTGAAGTGAAGTTGTGCTGTATTAGATTTATCTAAAGCTATATTCATCGACGACAATCTGTAGTGCAAAATATAGTAGAGCTATAAGCAAATTTCAATACGCATTAAATAAATCTGTGTATCTCTACTCCTTCGTTTGGAATAGGATGAAGTAGGTCCTATTACGACTTACTATAAAACTGGGTTATAACGCCCACACGTTCTGTGATGTCTCTTACGCAAACAAATATTATACAATATAATATGCATATATGGTATATATTTTTAATGCATGAAACGAATAATTATCATGATATATGTATATATGTGACCATTGATGACGTCTGTAGAAATATCAAAAGACTTACCTCGACTATGTCGTATACATTCTATCTTCATTTTTCACTTGAAGGTGAAGATAAATATTAGTTTCAAGTGTTTGTATATATGTTTATTAAGTGATAAATAAATTTGGTGTCAAAAAATAACAACAAAAAAATTTGGTGTCAAAACCATTATTTATTTTATTCATTGCCATTTCATCGTATATTTATTCCAAAACCCTCGCTTACCTTAAGGTGGGTTTCGGTGTTTTGATTTACTACAACGCTGACACAAATCGGACTATTACATGTATACGTATCTATATATTTAGTAGAATATTTTTTACCTTTTTCAAACTCTGCGGAAATGCTTCTTAAATGCGACATTTTGTGGCTGATGAAAAAAGCTCACCTATCTACGGCAATACTGACAATACTGGCAAACTATATTCTGTAGGAATTACAGCTGATAAAAATCTTTCATGATCTTTTTTTAAGTTACTATATTCGTAATAAGTATAAGAAATATGGCCACCAAAACTCTATTTTTGTTGTTAGGGCTTTGTGCAAACCCATCTGGGTACCACCTACTCACCAGATCTTCTAATTCGAAACAGCAATACACTTAGTATTATTGCGTTCCGGTTTGCACGGTGAATAAGCCAGAGTAATTACTGACACTCATAGGTATACCATCTTAATTCTCAAAGTTGGTGGTGGAATAGGTAATATTTCTTACAGCGTACAATGGTAGGTACCATCAGGTGGCCCATTTTCCCGTCAGCCTACCTAAAAAAAACATATGGATAGACCGATATTATGCAGTGATTGTTTTTGTGATACCTTTGAGATTCGTCATTCGTAACGATGACGATAATTCCGTAATGAATAATTAGTTACTATTTCGATATGTATTGGTAGTTCGTAAAAAGTTAAAATAAGTATACCAATGTAGCTATTCTATTGTTTATATTCTAAAACTTACATATCTAACACATATTCAGGATATATATGTTATTTATTATATAAACATTTGGCGTGGATAGCATTCGAAAGTATTAAATCCCGATAGAACGAAATCAGCAAAGAGGGATACAAATAAGTGCTGAATAGTACAGAGTAAGCGCACATGTTTCCGAAATAAAAAGAGTTTTACGTGTTTTGACCCAATTTTTACAGCAAATTTCATTCGATCCCATAATGACTACGGTGCGAGTATTACGTAAGTAAGACTAAATGATACCTGTCTACAGATTTAGCACATGCACACACAAATATATAAATACTCACACATCTAAAGGCGGAGGTATTACAGTAAGATTAATTATAAATATTTATTAGAATTGTAAAAATATTTTTTTTTAAGTTCGAATCCGATATGATGCTTGAGTGATCTTAATAATATATCACAGAGATTGTGCGTATTTTCAGGGATAAAAAATACTCAATGTGTTATTTCAATATCTAAGACACTTATTTATACCGATTTCATAAAAACCCTTTTATTCTTTGTTACGCCTGAACGTTTGTTACTGAACAACTGCTCAGGTTATTGCAAAATAAGAATAAAGCTCCACAGGAGAATTCATTTTTCGGGATACAGAGTACTGTATCCCGAAATTGTTGAAAATCCGATGTTTTTATACAGAATCTAAAATACATTGAAAAATTTCGTCTAACCGTTTTTTGCCACGTGAAGCGGTAATTGCATAAAAATGCTCCAATTTATCCCAGTGGAACTGCACTTTTTCCGAGTAAAAAAGTAGCTTGTTAATAAACAGAATCAAATCGTTGTTTTATTGCTGCTTAAAAATAGAAAACGAAAAAAAACAACAGACACACTTTTGCATAATTATAATATTAGTAGGGATGTAAATTCCTATTCCATGACTCAGTGCCAACGAAATTAAAATCTTACGATAAAGCTTAACCACCATGAAGCTGGAGTATAATAAAATTATGCTACCGTGCACTTTTAAACCTCGGGAGCTGTACTCCCCCGTATATAAATAGTGTATTTAAAATAATTTACTATTTCATTCCATATACACTTAATATGAAATTGAAATTAAACGACCATAAGCAACACGACCTCGTTTTAGGAAATACGTGAAGAATTATTGAAGAATATAAAGTACTAGATTGCGCGCCATTTGTTTACAAAGAGGCCTACAACAGGTTGGTGTAAAATATGTGTATGCTTAGATATTTAAAATTGCGCAACGGATTTTGATGCGGTTTTGGATTGATAATTTTAGAGGTTTCTAAAATGATGTCGTTAATAAACCCATTTTTTGCGCTTACATTGCAAACTCTGGCTAAACACCTTATAAAGGTCTTCAAAAAAGTCCGCGGTGATATATGTCTATCTCTTAGGGATAACCCACAATCACCAGCATGTTATTTAAATTAATATTTTCGAAGATATTACAGATTTAAAACGCGGTTTATATTGTCTAATGATTGAAAAACTGTGAACGTTGTAAAACATTCTGTAGTATATTTTATATCAGCATTGCACCCGTGCGAAGCCGGGGTGAGTCGCTAGTATAATATATAAACGCTAGCTAGCTCTGTCTGTCTTTTGCTCTTTTACGGCCTAACATATAAAACGAATTACATTCAATTTGGTATGAAATAAGCTTAAACTACAAGGAAGTACATAGGCTATTTATTATGCCTAACTACTGACATTTTTTTTTTTAGCATTAGCAGCCCGTAAATGTCTCACTGCTGGGGTAAAGGCCTCCTCTCCTTTGAGGAGAAGGTTTGGAGCATATTCCACCGCGCTGCTCCAATGCGGGTTGGCGGAATACACATGTGGCAGAATTTCGTTGAAATTAGACACATGCAGGTTTCCTCACGATGTTTTCCTTCACCGCCGAGCACGAGATGAATTATAAACACAAATTAAGCATATGAAATTTCAGTGGTGCCTGCCTGGGTTTGAACCCGAAATCATCGGTTAAGATGCACGCGTTCTAACCACTGGGCCATCTCGACTCTTACTACTGACAACCAAACCTTAAAACGCGAGCGACGCCGCGGGCAGTAACTATTATGCTCTCTTTTTATCAGTAAAAAATCAATATGTTACCTACATCATTTTTAAATTCTTATTTAATCTAATAAGGAATCATTTAGTCATTAAAATTTCGTTTTTTTAGATTAATAATGGGAATATTTCGTTAAACAAAGACGAATGAACCCTTTCCCGACGTCATTCTTCATATAAATGTTTGTGTTTGACAATTGCACAAAATTATTTTGCTGAGAATCGTTGTGAGCTGCAGATTTTTTATCTGTACTTAAGTGTTAAATTGTTTCACAAAATTATAGATTTTTTTTTCTTTGTTTGTCGTTCTGTTTGCAAGTAATTGGCTTAATTTAATCTCAAGCATTATTTTACACACTTATTATAAGTACATTGTATAGTTGTTATTATTTCGTTTTAAAGGGTGAATAAACCTATATATTATATCATCAGATTATTTGGCAAATATATCGTTTTTATGAGTATATATATATATGTTTTTATAAATAGTTTTATTGGTATTTCGGCACAGTATTCGTTTCTAAAATAAGATTCCATAAATATTTCCAACTATTATTCTAGGGTATTATTTTTCAAGGACACGCTACAAAAATATATATAAAGAAGATTTTTTAGTCGATATAATACTGTATAATTAGACAAAAAAAAATGTTATGACAGTATAATTATACAATACGTATTTTTTTCTACTTATATTCATATTATTATTATATTCCTGTTGTTACAATATGTAAAGTTTTTTTTTAAACACTTTGCTTTTGTTAGTTACATATCGTTACAAAAGAGGCCGCCCTATTGATTATAAAACTCACTACCTACATATTCCATCATATTAAATCCGAGTGATTTTAAATTGATTTCTATTTCAAAGAGGCCTTTTCCAGTCTTCACTGTTTGATCGAGTTTCGTGGAAAAGATTTCAATTTAAAAAAGATCAAAAACTGCTCTTACTTAAATATATACATATACTTAATATAAATTGTAAGCTTTCTCGGGCGATGTGTTAACTATGTTTAATCGTCAGTTTGTTCTAAATTTTGTCGTTTATATTATGGGTACACTTTCAGGACAAAGTTCTTTACTTAATTGGGTCATCAATTTGATTGTACAACGCTTAGAATGAATGGCCGCTCAAAAATATTAAGAGATTATAGTCTTATGCCTCAGCCGACCTTACCCCCTTGTAATCCTGCTTTTGTTATTTTTAATCTATACTAATATTATAAATGCGAAAGTAACTGCGTCTGTCTGTAATTTTAATTTTTTATGCCTAACGTCTGATGATAAGCTAATATAACCTAAATTATAAATATCTGCGAGGATATCTTTAAAATATCCAGTGTGGGGAAGTCAGTTTTTTCAGTACTGATTGACGAAACAATAGACATTTCTAGAACGTAGTATTTTACGTTAGAACTTTCTACAATTTTTCCTTATTTCTGATCTTACTGGCGAAGGCATCACATCATGCATACCGGCTAGAAATCATTGGAATACATACTACAAGTTGTGTTGGTAAAGGCTATTAAAGTGCTTCAGCGATGAGTGGAAGTTTCATGGGTGCTCAAACTGTAATAAGAAGAAAATTTCCACGACGACTTTACTTGCATTGTAATGCTCATTAATTTAATTTAGAAAATACGGAGGCTATTTAAGGGTTTCGGTACTAAAACTTGTGTCGGGATTTTTTCACACATCTGCACTACGTTCGACTGTGCTGATAAAATCAATCAAGTCTTATGACAGATTCTTGACATAAAATATTAGTAGCAAAGTGCGAAACTCAATGGAAAGACACCACTGTGTGATACGTTTTAAAGAAATTATTTTGCCGATATGAAAATATGCATGCTTTGAAAAGCTTTAACCAATTGCTGGTCACGATTAAATGTTAAGATATTCTAATCAATCTAAGCATAGCAAACAATTTCATTGATGTTTTTTTTTCAATAATAACTATTTTTTGTAAATGCTGCAGATTTTTCCAAAAAGCACTTGTGACCTGCGCTAGCGCAGTCTACTATACATTACATTACATCTTGAAGTGGGGTTTATAGTGTGGCAAGCGAAGTGATCAAAAATAGTTACTGTGCAAGAGCCCACCAAGTCACTACCACTAAAGCTTTGGACAACTGTAACGTAGTTATATTCCCCATGATTCATAAGCTTCTCGTGAACATGTAGCGCCTACAGCAACACTAGAGCATAATTTAAATTGTTGAGGAGGCTGAAAACCATTTTTGAGAAACAGCACTGAACAGTCACGTCTAACTAGATAAGCCTTAAACAGAAATCACCGTGACGAACTCATCATCTTTGTCGTTGATTGTCTTTGAATTTAAATTGTATTTGTTTAAAATGATGTATTATTTAGTTTGTTATAACAACCTTACTTAAAAAAAGTATTTTGACCACCAGTAAAGTAAGATAAGTTATAAGTTAGATTTTACATTGCGTTGCGTTTACCATTGTTAGTGCAGCCGAACATTACACATTAACATTAACAGCCTGTAAATATCCCGCTGCTGGGCTAAGGCCTCCTCCCCCTTTGAGGAGAAGGTTTTGAAGCATATTCCACCACGCTGCTCCAATGCGGGTTGGTGGAATACACATGTGGCAGAAATTCGTTTAAATTAGACACAGGTTTCCTCACGATGTTTTCCTTCAACGCCGAGCGCGAGATAAATTATAAACACAAATTAAGCACATGAAAATTCAGTGGTGCTTGCCTGGGTTTGAACCTGAAATCATCGGTTAAGATGCACGCGTTCTAACCACTGGGCCGTCTAGGCTCATGTGTGCAGCTTTAGTGCAGCTGAACGTTTTTTTAAAATGATTATTTAGTCATTGTTTAAAAAACGACACTGTATGTGTTTAAAAAATAGTAATACGTATTCGTTTTGTGTATTTATTTTCTACATTACATTTCAGAACTACTGTTAGTCTGGCGAATAATGCTTCTTCGGCTTATATAAGTTATTTTAAATTTTATCGATTGCACTGCAAGTTGTGCGATATACAATCTCGACTAAAAGGCAACCCTACTTTTAGCCATATGCAAATGTAGAAATTAGCAACTGTGACAAAATGGGGGCATGTGATATTAATAAACAAATGGTATTTGGTTATATATCATCAGCTTATTTGGTATATAATGTTTTTATTAATAATTTATTGGTATTTCAGCACAGTATTCGTTTCTAAAATAAGTTTGCATAAATATTTCTAACTTATTATTGGAGCCAATAATTTTTAAACACATGATACAAATATATATATTAATAAGATTTTTTTAGTCGATTTAATACTGTATAGATAGATAAAAAAGATGTTTCGAGAGTGAACATTAGATAATTTGGCTTTTATTTGCGCCGAGAGTGCACAGATTATTTCTCCAATTTCACGTGCGATGGTAAAGATGGACAATTACAATTCCATATATATTGTCGAATTGAGTTTATATAAAACGTAATAAATGACAATAGAATAAAAAAATCTACTTTAAATTTCCGAATATCTTCGCTAAAACTTTATAAAAGAATAACATCGTCCTGATCGATTTCGGCCAATTTCAAGGGAAACTATCATGTGTTCTATAATATGTCCAGCGTAGAATACTACTTCGCTGGTCATAGTATAGACACAAGTATGTGCGTAAACATAGGCCCTCTCTATTCCCTCATTTTCATAATCCGATTTGACGCAGGACCAACTACGTTCCGAGGCACATAAGTGTACACACTTCCAACTTCCAGACACCGGGATGCTACTCAAAAATGTTCTACTGAAAACCCAATAACTTTTTATTGGTCGTACAAGGGGCTTGATCAAAGAACTTAACTACTTACTGAAGTGTTAAGTGTTGGCAATCATGATATTTAATGACGTCACAACTACATAAGCTGATCGTTTATCTTTGGAACTGCAGTTTAGGCTTAGTTATGTATAATTTTGGTTGCTTTTTTCTTTCATTATATCATTTGGCTTACGTGTGTTTCTGAATCTCAGAGTGTTCTTTGTAATAGAGTTATTTATTTATTTATGTATCGTGATGCTCTGGAGGAAAATATGGCGCAGAAATATTTAATTCTTAGACAACTTTATACTGTCTAACTCACAAAGGATGTGTAGGGTGCCTCCAAACCTTTTACTTGACAAATAAAAGTAGATTCCTTTGTTCTTCTTGAGTATACCCATGGGTATAATAAACATTATGTGTGGGCCATTTATATGAAAATTTTTTTGTAAATGATATACTTTAAATGAAACTCTTTAGAGTGAGACTTTTTACTTTCGAGAACATTTTTTTTAATAATTAAATTTTTACAATGTCAAACAAAACCAGGAGATTAATGAGTGTATAAGACTTTAATAACAAAGTTGCTAAAAATAAACAAATATGAGGAATGACATGATTATTGTAAATTCTGCAATTGCGCGAAGTGAATACATCAATATATAATATATATACATATACATCTCTATATATTTACATGTACTTCAGTAAATCTTTTTCCAATATATTTACATAAGTACAAAGATTAAAACTGAATAGGGTTTTAATGTTAATCAAATTAATTATCAAATAATATATATGTATCTAATCTAATATTATATATTTCGAAGATAGGTACTGATTATTTATTTATTAACTCAACCAAAAATAGATATTTTAAACCAAAGGAATATTTACTAATAAAATATATAAAAAACAAGAAGGAATATTGAATATTGAATGAAACAACCAACATAGGTTTTATACAATTGTTTCCTGTCCAAAAGTCGGTCGCAATATGAAATCAGTTTTTAATTACGCCTTTAAGCCATTTTTTTCAAACATTTTAAAAGATACGTAACGGATCTCATTTATTTTAAATTTAACGTATAAGGTTTTAATCACTATATACATTTTTAAACATCAATGTATAACTTCTTTTAATATCAAAAATAAGTAAAAATTATTACGTTATTTTATAAACGTAATAATTAATTTACAGGGAATCAATTGAGTATCAGCCGAAAAATATATCTAACTTAATAATTAACGATCTTTGAATTTCCATTTCAATTCTATTGTTATACAGCTATAAATAATTATAAATATTTTATGAAACATGATTTTAAATAAAATTATTTTTATTTTTTTTATCTCACGCGTGACATTTATTACCATGCGTGTGATAGAAAAATACTTAACACGGTATGAAAATAGGTAATACGTAGCATAAATAAGGGTTCCTGCCTGCGGTATAATATATAATGTATCCTTTTATAAATGTATCGACATTGGAAATAACGTTTTTAATATATAATAATGCTCAACCCCACATCAGCAAGTTTATAGAATGGCTAGCAAGCTCATAGATCGCAATCCGATCGACCATGTACGGAATGAAGTCGACATACAAGTTTAACAAAGGAATCCAATGCCAGCAATCATAAGTCAAACATCTCAAAAGCATATAGATGGAATAATGGAATATTATATCTCAAATTTTATTAATGACCGAATAAAAAGCCAGGGCGCCTATTCTACTTACGAATTGTGATTTTATTGCATCGAATGGATACGTTATCGATATAGTATAATCGGGATCGTCTCATAATCGATATAAACAAGAAGAATTGTCCCTCAGTTATTATTAAGCTGAGTTTTATTTTTGTGAGGAATAGTCAAAGTCGGATCGGAATTCGGGAACGTTTCATATCCGTTATACAAAAAAAAGTTGGCGGTTATTGTAAACAGAGCCGTAATCCAAAACAGGAAAATTTGACCGCTGGAATAATTTTCAATGAAAAGATAACGGAGAAAATTAATTTCTTTCAATATAAGCCTGAATACAAAATTATTAGTTCGAATAATATATTCTAAGTTATTTCTAAATAAACACGAATAAAGCTTCTTCTTTACTTTTAAAATATATTCCATAACAAGCAGGACCTACGGGTGATATTTCCTTATATTCATAGTAAGATGCAGCCAATCAAATCAAAGAGGTAAATTGTACATCAGAGAAGCTCTAAAAGATCCTGAAAAGAATGCGTCAGTGGAATCCAAAATCGATAAAGAATTACTAATAATAATGGACTCGTGAGGTTACTCACTAATTCTTATACCGGTTAATTTTATTTGTTGAAAGAACAAGCAAACTTATGGTGACATTTTATACATAACTTAGTATTAGTATTTACACGTTGGAAATAAAATACTAGTTTTATAGTCACTATATTGTAGTTTGTTTCTGAGTGACAATAAATGTCAACTACATTAATAACATCTTCTCACCAATTGAGTTGAGATAAATTGACTTGGTATTTACTTTTATTTTAGACAAAATAATTTTGATAGACAGATTTAGCGCTTCTTATGATTTATTTCACGATGTATTATTCCCCTTTTATTAAACGATGATTACAGAAATAATTTCACTGTTATCAAATTATTCGATTTTTTTTTATTAATGTATAAATAATAAGTTTTAAAACTAAAATAAGATTACGCAATAAATCTCGCTAAGAACAGTACGAAACAAGAAAATATTCTTTTCTGACATTCTTATCTACAAACTATTCATGTATATTTTTAATTAATTTTAATTTAATACATAGAATGATTTTCAGAGAACCGTGGTCATATGCCGCTTTATTGTAAGAGTTGTTGACATAACAAGACACGTTTTAGTATTAAAATACGTTATAATAGCACTACGCGATAGTATTAAATGTTACTTATTATACCTCATATATATATATATCATAATGATAAATACCTCTGAAGGTAGGTCAGAACAGGTGAAAATACATACGACCTAAAATGAATACCCTCCTTTTAACGTCGCCATAATCGGGTAATAAAAATAGGTTACCTAATTTTAAAGCACTTGATTGAAAATGGTTTATAAGTAGATATCATTGCTTTTAATTGATTTTCAAGATTCGTGTTTATAATTCTTCGACATATAAAGGTATATAATAATTATATTATTATGTATACATATTAATAATTATAACGTATTTTGACTTTAAGTCAAGTCAAAGCTAGGCTTTCATTAATTACTCCAAGTCATTTTATGAAACATTGCGTATATTTATATCGAGCACTTACAAATAGTCTAAAACGTAGGTACGTTTAAATATGTAGAGTAGGTACTCTACATATTTAAATTGTCACACGCTTACTTAAACATTTGAATATTGACGGTAAGTACAAATAAGTTAATTATTAATAGATTTATGTACTTGATAATAATAATAAACAATATAAACTACAAATGAAACTTACAAACCATTATACATTACACACACTCTACAAAGTTGTTGCTAAAATTTTCCTGCAGTGAAGTTTTTGTTCAACATGTAGTATTTAAGTTATGATTAAAAAAAATTAGCTAAATAATTATGAAAGTAAATTTTACCGTAAAACTTTTATTTAGTACATTTTGTTTTTCGCAGATATTTCCGTAAGCTACTCAGATTTAATTATTAAGCTTGTTAATAAGTGCATGTATTTACAAGTACTTACCAACGTTATTAATAAATAGTATATTTAGTACTACTATATAAAAATCTAAACATTAACTGCTTCATAAAAACAAAACACAATTAGTCTAACGGAGTTAAATTGTTTCACAACCTTACAGAAAATCATCAAATCAAATTTGTGACAAACAAGAGTGTCTTCTCTTTAATTTATATTTTTATTAATATATTCTCTTTAAAAGGTACAAGTGTGACGTAAAAAGACAAAAGCTTCCGCAGTATCTGGCAGTAATCGATTTCTTTTTGTTTCGTACATTGTCCCGGCCTCTGAAAGCAGACGTTCTCTGTAAACTTGCGGGACAACAAAGGACTTTTTAGCGATGCGTAACTTTACAGGATACCTAGAACTGGTGTTATCATTGCGCTTTAATGCGCAAAGAGATGAATTTTGGTAAGCACTTTAACGGCTGACCGTTATCCATGTGCTTCATATTTTAAATATAGAAAAAAGCTAACTTCGGCACAAGTTCCCATACCCAGTTTTGCCCTCTCTATTAGTCTAACATTTGTTTTTTATATTTTTCAAACATTGTAAAAAGGCGAACTTCGACATGAATTTTCATCTCCAATTTCGAGGGCTAGCGTGTTGAATTTTCAGAAACGCTTTAACAGCTAATAGTTTCCAGTCGAATGTAATTCAATATGCTCATGTATTTGGAGAGTTTGAGCGATTTTGAAGCGAATACTGTGAGTTTATATGTCTCAAAAACTTCTAGGACGGCATATAATATATATCTTTAATAGATAACTTTCAGTAAAAATGAAAGGAAATTTTGTTAAGTGTAATTGTCATATACTATGAATACGTATCAAAATAATTAACAAATTACTTTACTTTATACTTTATTGTTCACCACAAAGAGAAAGTAAATAAATAAAATATGTATACAGCCTAAATAAAAGAAGTCTAATTTTGGCAACCTTATTGCTACATAGCGATCTCTTCAGGCAACCAACGGTGTAGCTCATAGAATATGAGATGCTGTAATAATAAACAAAATAACATTAATTAACTTTATTACTATTCATGGAGAACATAATTTTTTTTTTTATTAAAAAAAAATACGAAATATTAAAATGAACGCCTGCAAAAATATGCGAGACGTACGAGTATACTCGTAATTGTACGACGCATTAGTACACTACAGACAAATATTTCGGTTGGTGAATGTTTGGTATTTAATTGGTTAAAAAATGTCTTGGTATTAGATCTGATTTTACCTGTACGAATTTGGGACGGGCATCAAATAAGCATTATAAACTTTAAAATATGACCTTATAAATGATCAAGAATTCCACTAAAAACCATATAGTGCATATAGTGCATGCAGTGGCATTACAGTATTGTATAAATTGAAAAAAAAGATTTTATGTAAATTTTGTGGTTGTTCGGGCTTTATACAAGTGTGTCTTAAATTATATAACCTGTTTTTTTATGATATCCAAAGCTTGTATTGCTGTTTTTGGCTTGAATACTACGTAAGCCGGTGAAATGCAATTAATGGTACAAGGGTCAAAACATCTTAGATCCTATGGTCAGTAACATAAAAACAAGACATGGTAAGTATGGTAGAAGTATGATAAAAAATCATAATGTTGTGATGAGAGATCTGCTATTATTTTGAAACCGAGGAAGAGGGATGTTGACGACCTTATCTCCATCATAAGAGGAAATAATCAAAACTCAGAGACATTTAAAAAAAAACCACTTAATTCATTATGCCCTAAAATTAATTTTACGTAAGAATTAGAGTTTTTCTGATGGTAATATACTTTTTTCATTGTTTTTAATCGTTAAATCCCCTTATTCCCTTAGATATTAGTTTTTTGGGCCCTATTGTACACTAAGCCCATTGCGGAGCGCACTCGACTTATTATCTTACTGCTTGCTGCTTAGTCCGTTACTGTACGTAACATATACTGTCACGTAATATACGTATACGTTTCGACATATCTTCAATTATTAAATATAATTAAATTATTATCAAACCGTGTCATAGCTTTTGTTGATTAAATGATGTTATTATACATACTTAATAATTAAAATACAGATAAACTATGGACATTAAATTTATTCTTTCGGAATGGTAATTTATTAGTCTCGATTAACTTCTTTTCCCATGACACTATTATAATGAGCCATTAAATTGTTTTCTCTTAATTGGCTGTATATAATATGGTGTCAAATTTAATTGCCAATTTTCTTTTCATGTAGCATCCACGTATTTCAAAACTTTTATCGCACCGAATCACAGTGACTTTCAGCAGCGAATGGTTATTACAACTATTTGTTGCAGCGGAAACTAGCGACGACTGGCAAAAATGAGGGATGTTATATATTCGATAAGTAGACTTTTTAACTTAAATTTGGTCACCGATTAACTTTATAAATTTAGAGATTTTTAGATAAAGAAAGTAGAAGATACAGAACAAATAACAAATGTATTTCATACAGAGGAACTAAATACGTGAACGAGTAAAGATTATTAATGTACCTAGAAGAAAAGACGCCTGGCGAATATGATGTACTAAAAGAGCAACAACGCAATTATTCGTAAATAAAAAATAGATTTTACCATTACCTGCACTGCTTTGAACTACTTTTTTTTCATAGTCCAGACGCTTCCTTGGTGCCTTAATCAAATCGGCTGGCCACGCAATTCCCGATCGTATTTTAACATGCTGCTTTTGAAGAGCGAGTACGTACCTGATGTCTTTTCAAAGAAACAAAGTTTTTATAAAAGCTTATGATTAATGCCGTGTAGGGTCTGCCGTTTTCGTGTATCAAATCTTTTCTATGATCACGTTGCAAAAATTCCATCGTACAAATATAATTCAAAAGAAAGTTATTGTTCGAATGTATATTTTTCCGAATCCACGCAAAAATTAAAAACACCATAGATATGAATTTTTCACATCATAACAATAAAATTATTCTTTCAGAAAAGAATTACCTATCTACGTACCATATCATGAAATAATGTAGTATATTTTTTTAGATGTAACTAGGTACCTCGTTTTTAATATGGCAGATATCCAGGGGATCTCCGGGATTCAAATCTTTAGTAAAACTTTTCAGTGAATAGTAAAAATTTGAAAGGTACACGTTCTTATCATAAACAGATATGTAGCAGTATTTACACTTTCGTTCCTTCATAGTTACGTAAGCTGCGTCTGATCTCTCTTCAATCGACTTGGATTGATCCTACCGGCGTGAAAAACGTTAATATCAAGAACATCATCTTTTTAAATTTGGCGATTCGAACGCTTTTAAAGCAAATTCTGATATATAATGAGTATACTAAAACGATAAGTTTAAGATTTTTATAGTGAAACATTTGTATGGACAATACAATAAGCAATAGCTTACATCGGTCCTTTCTAAAAAACTCAATATTCAAAGTTAGGTAATATGAGCGCTGACCTATCAGAGTTCATATTACCTAACTTAGGTCGATCCTTCTTGTGTTATAAGTGTTTGACATATCTAAAAATAAATTTAGATATATATCTTATCCTTACGTATTCTGAAAGGGGGGACAGTATTTAATGTATTATAAATTATGCTAGCAGCGTAGCTGTTAACCGAAAATTGACAATTGATATGCACAGCTTCATCCAGTCCAGCTAAATTCATCCATTCCACAGACCAATTTGGATTTGAAATGGAAATTTCGGCAAATCGATTCAATTTTGGATACATTATAACAATTTTTGACAGTTCGAATAAATTACTTACCTTTGGCATGAAGTATCATTCTAATTACCGGTTCTTATGAATTGTCAAAAGTTTTGTAGTGGTAGTCATCATTTACTACTATATCATTTAATACTACCACTGTAAAAAAAACCCAAAAACAATTTTAATATAAATACTTGTGTATTATATTGTGATTAAGTGATTAAGTAATGAGACCAGTGCAAGGAAGCTCGTGAGAACAACATTTATTACAGTAAAAAATAGCATGAAGATAAGTTAGGTAAGCAAGCTATCACTGAGCTAGACGATACAAAGCCACGTGTAAGCAGTCTGAAATAGGGTAAAATTCCAGTAAAAAATTAGCATTTTATCGCCATCGAATAGAAACTTATTTGTTGCCGTTTAGCCGTTTTCCTAGTGTACTAAGGCAACAGTCCAGTGGCAGTTCATTCGAAGTAGGATCTGAATAGAATAAGGAACCTACCCTAATTGTTTTAAATTAGTAAAATAATCACCCAGTTACAATGTAGGTAAAAAAATATTTTTATAAGGAATTGATTCAGGAACATAGCGCAACTGTTAAATAGGTTAGTAGAATTTCCCATAGTATTAAAGGTCATGTTGGTCGGTAGATTATTGTCAAAGAGTCGTGGGCGAAATGCGGTTGTATAAATATGATATAATGAATATATGTGCCCACGGTTTGCGTTTCTTCAGTAACTTAAGCGCAATAAATAAAAACAAAAATAGTAAGTACCACCCACTTGTCATATATTCTACATTCAAGCAGAAATACTTTGTATTATTGTGTTCCGGTTTGAAGGGTGAGTGAATCAGTGTAACTACAGGCGCAAGCGACATAATAATTTAATTCCCATAGTTGTCGGTCCATTCGAGATGTAAGCAATGATTAACATTTCTTATGGTGACAATGTCTATGGGCTGAGTTGACCACTTACCATCAAGAGGCCCGTCCGCCTACCGACTTCATAAAAAAAATACTCTTGACGTTTTCCGTCAAAGGTTCTAGGTTGTCGTTTAGTGTAGTAAGAGTGTATTAGGTCTTCACCGTACACCCAATAAATATAACTAATTGACAAATCCAAAAGGTAAATAATTGAGTCTAGACAAAACAGAGAATTTATTCATTAAAACTAGCAAGAGGACGTGCTACTATTAAGACTTTTGAAATACATTTAGGTACAGCTACTTTATTAAGCAAACACGAGTTTACAAGTTGTATTTAATTTGTCTTTAGATTCAACAATTGTGCACATAAAAAGTTATATATATATATATATATATATATATATATATATATATATTGTTTTATATGCTAGGTAAGATGAAAAGGTTATGTTGAATGAATATTTAAACCTATCGAAACCTATCCACAGTTATAAATTGTTACAAAATAAAGTTTTTTAATCAACACAATATATCCGCAAAATTCAAATAATTGAGATATTTCGATATTAAATCCATAAAATTCAATGACATGACAGATCAACGGGCTGCCATGTTCAACGTTTAAGGGTGCATTCAGAAATTGTGTTCCAAATAATATTTTTTTGCTGGGGTACAGTAGACTCGATGGAAACTTATCGACTATAAATTATAAGTCAATGTTTATGAAAAAGTTATATGTTATATTAAAAGTAAAGGATAAATCGTATTAGTTTACTTTTATTTATTGGACCCAAGCGCCAACCCAGCTTGGTTTTCATTTAGTGTATAAATAGTAGGACTTGATGGTAGGTCTTTGTGCAAGCCGGTCTGGGTAAAAAAACAGTCGCTACGTATTCAGTTATTATTAGAGCCGAGATGGCTGAGTTGTCATCTGGTTAGAACGCGTGTATCTTAACCGATGATTGTGGGTTCAAACCCAGGTAAGCACCATTGAATCTACATTTGCTTAATTCGTGCCTGTAATTCATCTCGAGCTCGGCGGTGAAGTAAAACATGAAGAAACTGCATATCTCTTGTTTCAGTGAAATCCGGCCACATGTGTATCCACGAACCCGCATTGGAGCAGCGTGGTGGAATTAGCTTATCGTGGCTTTAGCCCAACAGTGTGACATTAAAAGGCTACATACACTACACTACATATTCTACGGCCAAAAAGTAGTTCTATTGTTCTATTGTTGTGTTCCGGTTTGAAGAGTTTTTGAGCTAGAGGCACAACAGATCTTAGTTCTCAAGGTTGTAGGCAGCCTGTCCGCCTATTTTAAATATGTATATTATTTCAAAACGAAATTTCACTGTAGTCAAACAAAGGGACTCGTGGGCGACAACGGCTTTTCGTATACACTTGGTCAACGCAAGTTGAAACCAAAAATCAGATATAATATATAAGTATTTTAATATATATTATATCTGACTCAAACATTTATAAACTATTGTAATAAATATATCGGATATCGGGAAAATCACAATCTCACCAAGCCGAACAATACTACTTAAAATCCTTTTCCTCAATAATATAAAATGCCTTGGCCTAGAAACGTTACTTCATTAATTTACATAAAAAACAAACAATACAATCGCCACGTCAAAATAACGCTGTTAAATAAAGTAAAGAAAACTATCAATCAGTAATATTAAATTGTATCACAGCTATACTAAGACTTCCGTTTTTTGAAGATAATTTTTCGGAACTTATTTCACCGTGTTGCTTTAGTTGATACACATGTGGCAGATTTTCATCCGACATATGCAAGTAATACCAAAATATATTCTGTTACAGTCGAGCACGAAATGAATCAATTTAAGCATATTAAAAAAAAACTTGCTCTAGTATTACATCCACTGAGTCATCTCGACTTAAGTATAAAATAAGTCAATTTATTTTTTTATTTTTAATTACACTTATCAGTTACTGAACGTAGTTACAATCTATGGCCATATTGTAACGGAACACAGTAAAGTCTAAAGATAAAACGTTGTGCAAACGTTTTAATGACGTCCTCTTACTCTAAATACTTAGGAACGATTTTGCCGTATGCTAAAGGAACTTTTGCAACAGTTACACCAGTTAATAATCACAGAACATGTAAGAGTATTATTACACGGCTAGGTTCCTTTCATGCAACATAAGATTGCCCTTAAGATATTTATGTGGTATATGAATGTTCAAATCAAAAAAGAAATAGCGGATTAAATTCATTGATGAAGAAAAAGTATATTTATTTTAAATTACTATAAATTAAGATTTTTATGATTCATCAGTTCCAGTGCGCAACCTCTTTGGAATTTAATAATTAAAAAAAAAATGAGCAGAGGTCTAGTGGTTTTTAAATAAAGATTCGAATTCGGGCAAGAAAACTACAAACAATTATTTTAATTTATTTCGTTTAACTTACGAAACTTAAACATAACAGAAATGTATAGAAAAGATTATCGAAAAAAAAAATCAGTTTCGTTAAGAAGTTAAAACGAGCAAATTATAGTAATTGCGTATATATTGTATTATATAGGGATTGTATTATGAAATCGTGATAATATAATTCCACGAGTGACACTGACACTACAATTAATGTGAATTTTGTCATTAGGCTTAATTTCATACAATATTAATATCTAGAAACTATCCTTCTATTCTAATATCATAGAAATAATCATAATTAAATAACGTGGGTTAATCTTTAGCAATTATGTTGTTACATTTCAAATTAGACTAAATTAATTTACAAAAAAGATTATTTAAAAAATATATATATTACTTTTAAAATCAACATTTATCTAGTGGTAGTTAATATTTCTTCAGGCTTATTTGTTAGACTCTTAAATTAATACAAAACAATATTAAAATTTCAATGTAAATATTTTCAAATAAACTTTATTTTTAATTTACTATTTTCCAATGATTTAAATTATATATTCTTGGACAAACTTTAGATGACTAAGAAATATTAGAAATAAAATATTCGGCATGTTTGACAAAACTATATTTTTGTTTTTTTTTTCATGATTCATTTCATCTTATCGCTATAATATTTTTTTATTATATTAAACCTTTTTTTAAAGATACAAATAAATCAAATAAATATCGGATTAATTTTAACATATATATATAAATGCGTGTATACTTAATTTAAAAAAAAAGCACTAAACTAATATACCTAAAACTTATACGACTTATACGGGTTTTGGATGAGGTTTTGATATTTTTGACGATGTCGATGGTTTAGTTTGTAATAAACTAAAATACCTTAATATATCTATCGTTTCGAAGCCTGATTGAACTATTTTTTATTATTAATTAAATTATTAATTATGAATTATTTTAAAATAATTCAAAGTCATTTTTGTACTTTCTAATCATTAACTCGTTTCGCACACGTTTGGTACGTAGACATTATTTAAATTATTATTCATAATGCAATATTATAATATATTTATTTTATCTTATGTTTTTTAATTTTATATTATAATTATATAATATGAAATTTTATAGTATAAGATCATTAGGTCTCGATTTAAAACCATCTATGTAACTTATACTTATTGAAGTCAAAGAACTTTTATTTGACACTGAGTTGAGAATATTGTTGTATGAAAAATATTGTTCCACTTGATACATAATCTTTAAATTTCAAAGTCAAGAATGCAATACAATATATCATGATAAAAGTTTGCCGAGGAACTAGATATTACTTTGTCTGTACAAACAAACAGCACGTGGAACTATTTCAACTTATCTTTATTTGTACGGAGACAAGGACGGAAATATTTGTTTATATTGATATGCAAGTACGAGTATGCTTCTACCTAGATTGGCTATAAACTATATGGTTAAAAACTATCAACACGCTTGAGCGTGTTGGTAGTTTTTTCAGAGGATTGTCCCAACTGTATAATTATCACTAATGAGTTACTGAGTATTATTTAACCGTTAATTTACTATATACTAATTATTACTGCAAAGTCCTCCGGCATCGACCCCATTCCAACATAGCCTTCTGACGTACTGTCAAATATAATAAGTATGATATGATTACTCAAAGATTTGGACATAGACAATTTTACTACTTTTTAGTAATTTTTATGTTCCCAAAACCAATTTTAAAAATCATTGTTCATGATATACAATTAGTTTGTTGTGATTTTTTCGCTCATATTTTCTGATTTAAATGTTATGTGATGATACATTTGGAAGCAGACGTATTCTTCGTATAAGAATTATTTACAGCGAAGACTTAAGTATGTATAAATAAAAAAATAAAAAAAACTACAGCATAAATCATGACCTGAGGATTGGCAGTAACAATGCTAACAGCAAAAATTACCGTAGATATATCGATGCTCTAGGCGAATAATAACCTCCAAAGATATAAGCCTAAATGAGGTAGATGGCAAAAAATCCTTTGAATCTGGCGGTATTTCAAAATATTTATTAAAGTATGGGGTCAATGTTTCGTAAAGTAATTAATTTTTTTCGCAATTTAAACCGGAAAAAAAATGCAAAAATTTATATTTATTATTTTCTAATATAATTATGGGCAATAAAAATTAGAAAACTTGTGAACAATTCACAAATTGCATAATACTTGACTACATTTTGAGAAATAATATCCAAATGAAAGAGAAATCATAAAATAACGTTATTTAGTTTAAGTTTCTACATAAATATCTAAGTATATTTATGTTAATAGCGTATGCCGATTTTTGTCCCAATACTTACCATTATGGGATTATTGCTGCTCATATAAAATCGGTTATGGTCTCATTTTGAAGAGCATCAGCCGTAAATTGTTAACCGTGCATTATTCTTGATTGCAATTTATTAAATTGTTACGATTTAACAAAGAATTAATTTTAGAGAGCGGATTAAAATTACTGGCCGGTTAGAGAGATGCGGCCGGTACGGTACGGCTGTATAAGAAAAAAAAAGAAAAACGTAAACATAATTAACATAAATTGTATTCAATAAACTCCAATTATAACTAAAGTGATGTATGTACTAGGGTTTTTAATTTTAATATAGACTTGCTGTTTAAATTAAATAAATTTAAAACAAAACCTGTCATAATAGGTTTCGAAATTCCTAAAAAATCTTTTAAATAACCGCGAAGTTTCGCGGTAGTAGTAAGTAATTAAGTGAACATTACAACCGCATCAGGGAAAAACTGTGCGTTTCTATTTTTACAACAACAATTAAAGGGAAATATCCATAACTACCTATTCACATTTGCAACAGTATACAACCATAACCATAATATATTCTAATATATGTAATATGGTGGTGTCACCAGCACAAAAGGTGAGGCCAAAATTTAAAATAATTCGGTGAAATAGAACTGGTTTAAAAAAATCAATTGCAAGAATCGACCCATATGAACTAACATGTCAAGGTAAGAAAAACGACTTAATAAGTTTTGGTTGATAAATTATATCAAGTCAAAATATAATTTATTCAAACATATTTAAATCTTCTATTAATAAGATTAAAATATGTATAAAGTCACAGTCCGCTCGAATAATCAAGATTAAAACCAAAGCTAAAATGTATGTAGTAAAAAGTAAAACAATATCATCAAGACAATTAGTCTCGACTGGTGACTTATAAGTTATGTGTGAAGGTATTAAATTTTTTTATTTAAAATATTCATCGATATTTTTTTTTATTTTGTTATTATTATTTTTTTTTAATTTTCTATTTATTTTGTAGTAATCACAATAGTAATAAATTTAAAACATTTGTGTCTCTTGTACAAATTTTCAGGTTGTTAATATTTTATGTCTGTTTTATTATATTCATTATTCATTAGTATTTTTATATTTGTTCTTTACTGCTACGTATATTTTTTTTTCACTTGTTATCTTAATTGTATTTCATTTTTTTTTTTGCTTAACCCTATTTCCTACTGTAGTCTCTTATAATTCAAGGAGCACACAACTTGTAACCGTTATATTGTTTAATTTTAAGATTATGTATTTAGTGTGTATCTTTTGTTGGAGACTTATGAAATAAATAAATATCGTATATTCGAGTACCGTATTTAACTTATTATTTACCTTTTTAATATTTTATTTGGTGTTTCTGATCAAGGTCATCTGGGTAACATCAATTGTTCCGCCGACAAATTGCAATTAGTTACATATCTGTGTATGTCATTAAAAAAAGAACTACTCTACTCCGCCTACATATTTCGACGTTATTTTTAGTTCCATGGATTTCCTGCAAGCAAATATGAAATAATCGCACCAAAACCTACAAATAAATAAAAGATATATTCAAGCTCAAAGGTCAAAAGTATAGGTTTTTGTTGCATGTTAATCGGAAAAAGTAGGTAGGTAAGTATTATCATAAAAATATTTTAAAAAATAAAAATTGTAGACCATGCATATCTTAAATAAATAAAAAAACTCCAACACTCGGTCAATTTTGACTGTATTACATGTTTCTAAATTTTTTACAGTCATTCATTTAAGATGTGCTGTTTCCTTTATTTAGAGATGAATAAAGATTACATTTAAAACGTTTTGTACATGATTGTATTTTTATTAATAATAAAAGTTGAACTAATTTACGAGTTATATTCTCCTCAAATGTTTTTAAAGATAAAATAAAATTGTAATAATCATAAGATTTTGATTTATCATAAAATAATGTTAATGACTAATAAGTCTTAGTAATTTATTGCGCGGACTTCCCATATTTTTTAAAAAAATCAGTCATTTTTAATACATATATACTAGTCATCGAACCTGACTGCACATGGGTAAATTTAAATGTTATATTTTTGGAAAATATATTAATGCAATAATAATCCGCCTTTTTTTCTCTGCCTTTACTAAGCCCATCTGGGTTGATACGACCCACTCATCAGATATTCAACCGCCAACAGCAACATTCTGTATTGTTATTTTCCGGTTTGAATGGTGAGTAAGCCAGTGTTACTACAGGCACAAGGGAAATCATCTCAGGGCTGGTAACGCATTGGCGATGAAAAGAACGGTTAATATTTCACATTTTTTTAAACATAAAAACGGTAACCGATACTTATATAATATAGATATAATTATGAGGTCGATGACTTTTCTTCTTCGAATATTTCATACAAAGTTTCGATGTGTCTGTTATTTGTTTGGAAAGTCTGGACAGTCATTTTGTACATCGACATAATATGCTCCAAGTAATATGTACATATAATAATATTGCAGGAAAAGTGGGCTAGCTTAGCTAGAGGAAAGTAAGAATATATGTATTCAATTAAAGGAGTTATATTTATAAATATATAATATAGATATTACTTGTAATTAAAGCACTATTCATAAAAATATGATTGAATATTTTTTTTCAAGTCGAGATGGCCCAGTGGTTAGAACGCGTGCATCTTAACCGATGATTTCGGGTTCAAGCCCAGGCAAGCACCACTGAATTTTCATGTGCTTAGTTTGTGTTTATAATTCATCTCGTGCTCGGCGGTGGAGGAAAACATCGTGAGGAAACCTGCATGTGTCTAATTTCAACGAAATTCTGCCACATGTGTATTCCGCCAACCCGCATTGGAGCATCGTGGTGGAATATGGTCCAAACCTTCTCCTCAAGGGAGAGGAGGTCTTTAGCCCAGCAGTGGGAAATTTACAGGCTGCTAATGTAATGTAAATGCAATATAATGACCTCTCTAATGATTTTTTCGATGCATTAGATGTCATTCTAAAATATTATTTTAATTGTATGCTTTTTATAAAATAAAATATGCATATCGGAGCGTGACCAACGTAACGAAAGTTAGTTATCTCACAGAGTACCTGCATAACGTTCTCATATGAAAGAAATATGTATATTCACATATTACTAAAAATTAAAAGAGTGTCATAACACTCATAACTGTGTTTAAAGGTTTTATCATTATTAAAGTAATAACGTCTTTTTGTTCTGTTCCTACGAATTATGCCCTTTTTTATTTGCTCGTGGAGCGCTGAATGTTTTTACACATATTGATTTAAAGATATTATATTGCAATAATTGTTAAATAATATATTATGTGTTTCGTGACACTCGAGCTTCCAGAAGATAACTCGATTGAGTCTAGTAAGATACGGGAAGTAAAATGTTTACGCGAGCTACTGTCCTCGGATCTGGGTATCTCCTGAAAACCCTTGCAGACAAAAAAGCACGAAGAAGACATTTGTAGTGATATGATTACAAGTTAAATAAATTGGCTTAGTATAAAAGAATTATACAACAGAATAAATTTGACACATTTGAAATGAAAATGTTTATGCCTTATAACTCCTGAGGAAGATAAAGGAACATGTAAATAATAAAAAAAAAACTTTCCTTTTTTAGAACCTATAAAAGTAAGATCTTCTTATGTTTTCCCAATACATATATTTTGTGGGATAATGATTATTACTAGGATTTCTATATGAAATAAAATATAATTTACTGTGTCTGATACATAAATGAAATGGGCGACGCCGTGACTACTTATATTTCGATGTTTATTACGTATATACTCTTCTACTTTTTATATATAAATATTTATATATATGTCACTTTTAAGAATTGATTCTGGATGGACAGTGAGGTCAATCGCTCTTTGTCACGTTAGAAAAACATTGAATGTCAGTTGCCAAGAAGGATATGACAGATGTTGTCGAGGCCTATGAAATATTGTAAAAATCAATATATATATGTATGGATATATATATTTCATGTAAATTGACTATGTATTTCTTTTGAAACAAAACACAACAATACTAAGTATTTCTGTCTGGTGGTAAAATATATGATGAGTTGTCTGGTATATAAGTATATATGTACAGCTATATGTACTTGTCTTTTTTAATTTCTCGTCCTTTATCCAATTATGAGTTCCGACTAAGTTTATTGATTGATTACGTTGGTGATGGTGGTCTTCAATTTTCGTTCCTATTTATCTCAACGTTCGAAACTGGGTTGCTAACTTTGATACCGAGCTTGGCAGATTCAATAGCTTTCTCGCAGCTGCCACAGCGTGTATAAGTTTCTGTAACTAACAACTGCACTGATTATCTCATTAGTGAAATTAAATCTCCGCAATTATTTATGTTAATAATCCATTGGCACCTTTGATGATATCAGGCAATGAAGTATTCATTTTAATATTTTCGTTGGTTTTTTTTGAGCTCGCTGATTAATTAAATGCAAAGTTTACTGAAAGTTCGCTTAACGTGGCATGCGGGTCTAACAGCAGTTGAAAAACTTTCCTTTTGAAACGGATTCATCCTATTATAATATAGCGTTAAAAGTGAAAATACTATGTACATTTTTATAGACATATGTTTAAAATGTGAAAATTAGTGAGTTTATAAATTTTTTTTTACTCAATAAAGCTCGAACTCAGACTATTGTAACAAATTATAGCATACTGGCTGAAGTAGATTATGCCGTATAAGATTTGGGAATGTAAATTTACGTTAAGCAAATTAGAGGGCTACGGTTATAGTCTGCTGATTCGTGTAAAATATGTACTCGTATGTATGAAGATTAATGTAAAAAATATAATTAATTAAGAATATATTTATGGGACGAATAATCCCTAATCTTTTAAGATTCACTCCTATTTACTTCACTATTCGCTACCCTTAGTTATTAAGAGATATCACTCTCGTATCTGTCCCTCCTTTTGTCTATCAATCTACGGGTCGACAGTAATTGAAATTTGGCATTGTTATAGAGTTGTAAGAATGTAATGACTATTATATAATTTAGAGTAAAAATCTAATTCAGATTTTGGAGGGCGTAAAATAGGAAACCTTATCAATTTTTTTTAAGAGCTTGAGTGTTATGTTAACGAATGGTTCCTAGAGTTCATAGAGGTTTTTTCTAATCTTAAATTGTATCCATTCATAGAGAGCACTCTATTTACGTACGTTCCTGTCAGTGTGTGAGTGCCTGTGAGTTATTATGCAAAGATTATGCGGAGCTTGTTTTATATCTTTAACTATACTTTAACGGTATTGCTTAGAGCATGCGGTGACAAGTTTTTTTTTTTACTTATTTATTTTAGCATTACAACTTGGTCATATAATTACTAAATGAGTATTAGATTTATTTTTCTCGCCTTATTTTCTAGCGTATAAATACGAAACCGAAACTCCATGCGATTTCGCTTCGAACTCTGTCGCTATTTTTCGTATTATGTTCTATATAGAGTACAACTCGATAGGTCTATCTATAAATCCAATGCAAAGGGTATATGCATGTGTAATGTGTATGTGCCACTAAATCAATTTGCCAAATAAGGTTATGGTACAAATATAACATATATATAAAAGTAAAAGATACATACTAATATAATAATAAAAATGCACTCATTGCTTTATAGCATGTAAAAACATTGGCACATTTCCAGTTTGGGTTAAGAAATCCTGAGTGGCCTCAGCAGCATTTTAAGGCACTACAATCTGAAATGGACAGGAATTTAATAAGCAACATTTTATTGCATTTGACTCATAAAAAGAATTTATAGTTTTTTTGACGTAAAGATCTGAATCACGTTGACACTTTGTTGTGTGCTTAGGTATAATAAATTCCTACAAAAAACAAAAACTAAATAGCAATATGTCGTTTTTTTGTACTACGAAATTCGAAGCACAGAACCATTATATTTAATTTGTTTACCTAGCTAGTTAACTTCTTCTAGCCATAATTTGTTAGTACTTCTGCGAACTTTTCGATCAACTTTTATGATCATTGCGGTCGGTCGTAAGTCACCAGCTAATAAATTGGGGTTCGGGAGTGCCTTTACTTTACAAAGATTATAATGAAGTATATAAGATGCTTGTTATTTTACTGTTAAATTCTTAAGTTATTCATGAGAAAATTAAAATGAAGTTATAAGTCATCATCAAAAAATATATTATTATTAATGCCGATTCGAAAACGAGAGCTGGTACAAATTAATTTACATTATTAAAAAGAAACACTTTAATATGGATACAATTAAATTTAAAAACAAAGTAAGTATTTTCAAGACTCAAAAACGATAAAAATGTATTCAGGTTCCACAAATAAGTACCTTTTAATTTTAAATTTCAAGTTATTTTATTTTAATGTAATAAAGAATTCGGAGTAATTATTTTTAATTGTTAAAGATACTATTATTATAATTAGTTAAAATAAATGTCTACATATATTTTTTGAATTAACGAATTATTGTCAGATAAACTCGATCCCCGCTTGCTAGTATAAAATTGTATGTCCTACCTTCGCACGGCTTAGTTTGTACAAGGTGCGCGGGCGCAAGAATCGGCGTGTCAGCCACCGTCACGCTACTCGAAGTCATATTGGTTTTTACAATATTTTTTTGTTTAGTGCACAGTGTTTTTAAATGTTTATGAACAATAAATAGGCGAAGGTAAGCATTAAACCAAATTTAATAATAATTAATGACGATAATAAATAAAAATTACATTTTGAATGTAACGGAAATGCATGTTCAAAGCCATTAATCGTTGTATAATTTATCAACCACAATTCGAGTTTTATAATTTATATCACAGAAGATTGTTGCCCCTCATTTGTTTTTTTGAATAATAACTTTTACTTTAGTGAAATGATCGTAGTGGCGAAAGTAAAAAAAAATAAAAACAGGTAAAATATTACGTCTTTAATTCTCTGTCATTTTTGAAAAAGGAAAAAGTATGTAAATTCATAAGTTCATAAGGTTTATGTTAAATATAAAATGTATATTATAAAATTATTAGTGAATTGAATATCCAATTTTATCAACCCACGCATAATTCAAATTAAAACATTAAATATCAGCCCAGGAAAAAATATAGTTTTTTTAATTCCTATATTTAACAATATATATTTTAGTGCAGTGTTAATGGCTAGAAACCGTATTATAAAATTAAACATTATATAATTTCTTATATCAATAAAAACCGCCTCAGTGAAACTATTTAAAATTTTGTCAAACGTTACGCACGATACTCTCACTCGAATCTTATGTCACACGTGACATGCTCTCGTTAAAATTAGTAACGAAACACAAAGGGTAAAAACATCACGATTTCAACGTCTACACGAGGTTAATGCTTATAACGGCATTTATATCACTAACTATGGTAAACAGTGATTGTTATTCTACATTAAGGTATCGGGCGCGTTATTGAAGTATTTCATGCAATCACCGACAATGATCATTCGGCGTTTGTGAGACAATCAGATTTACCTATTATTATGGGCCACAATGCCTTATTATTTACCAGTGTCGCACGTTTTTCCTCGACACGGTTACGGCTGATAGGAAACCAGTACTATGTTGTGAAATATTTCTGTTTAATGAATTATATCCATGGAATTCTAATTATTCATCATAGTAAATAATTATAGCGATTGGAAGTTACTGGTTTGCGTGTTTATCTAATGAGCACCTATATTAAAAAATCAAAATAATTGTTTTCAATAACAGCCTCTTACCACATTCCGGTAGTATTTGAAGCACTCGCTGTGATAATTAGACCTAACACTTAGAAAATTACGGTTACAGTTAGTCATTAATTCGTTGAATGCAGAACAATTACTTTAAAGACAATAATACATTTTCTACTTGGTTAGTCTAGTGAATATTTATAAGGCTGCAGTATCAGATTTTGAATCTCGCGTCATATCTATAATAAGTTGTTCGGTTAGGAGATTCTGAACAATAGCCTGTAATTTAAAAGTTTTAAGTGACTACGTCCTTGTGGTTCCTGCGGAAGTCAATAAAGATACATTAAAATAACAACAAGAATATTCGATTAAATGTTTTCTGTCTATTTTTCTCATAATAGAAGATAAAGGAAAATAAGAACTTTTAATAAGCAGGTACCCAGAAAATGATTGAAAAAAAAAACGGAACCTTAATAGTTCGCGTGCTGTATGGATATATTATCTATGGCCTTAAAACAAACGCGATCTGATCAAAAACTCAGGAAGTTGAGCACTTGTAATCTCATTGATCTTATAGTGTCAATTTTGATATATTACTTACTATATTTTATGTAACGTGGCCATATGACTTATGATATTTTAAGTCATGACAAAACATACTACTACAGTTGTTACTGACATTTTTTTGCAATGAGTATAATTAATCGAAATAGTAGGTATTTATACCATGTTTTCAGTTCCTTCAATAAAACGGAACAATTCAAACGCTTAAGAATTCAAGAATGAAACAGTGCCAACTGCTGGCCTTATGCATTTTTAATTCATTCACACAACACTAACAATCACGTGTACAAATCTTTGCACGTAATCTTAACGACGCATTTGTTTTATTCTTAAAAAATAAAAATAAATCCGAAAATGAGCCGAGATGGCCCAGTGGTTAGAACGCGTGCATCTTAACCGATGATTTCGTGTTCAAACCCAGGCAGGCACCACTGAATTTTCATGTGCTTTATTTGTGTTTATAATTCATCTCGTGCTCGGCCGTGAAGGAAAACATCGTGAGGAAACCTGCATGTGTCTAATTTCAACGAAATTCTGCCACATGTGTATTCCGCCAACCCGCATTGGAGCAGCGTGGTGGAATATGCTCCAAACTTTCTCCTCAAAGGGAGAGGAGGCCTTTAGCCCAGCAGTGGGTAAATTTACAGGCTGTTAATGCTAATGCTAAAAAAAAAAATCCTTATTAGTTACGATCTCCTGGGGACCGAGGTTAAAACCCAGATGGTGCCAAATAAGAAAATTTGAGTTTTTATGACAGAAAATTCTCAGTAGTCCTTCGAATTAAATATGTATGAGGCAGAGTTGATACTCTCGTGAATCCTGCGTCTGAACTCTTTCCAATCGTGCGTATAACCATCGGATTATTAGAATGAGGAAACAGAGAATGTTTCTTCGTTTGCGCACGCTTTTACTCATATCACTAGAGCGAATGCGCTTAAAAATATAATCGAACATCATTACTCAAGGCATTAATAGTATTATCTGTAAGAAGAATTAGGAATTAGAAATGCAGAAATGCACGGCAAGACCATAAAACCTTCCCATTAGTAATAAAAAGGTACATTAGCAGATAGGAGGTTGTAGAGTTGTGCAAGTCGTGTCTTTTATAGTTTACTGTAGACAATAGTACACGCTCCGAAGGCACATTTGGTTCTTCTGAAAGTTATTTCTGTCTGTGGCAATACGCTTTCCGACTTAATCACGTTACCAATCTCGAGCGTAAGATGTGTGCGATTCTTTAATCTCATACTCGAACAGACACTGCCTCATTTTATCATGTCCTGCGAATGTAAATCAAGTAACCGATTGTGTAATATATTTAACGATTCATAGATTTGGATATAGGAAATTTAACTAAAATTATTAGACTTTAATAATTAATAGATATATAGACTTTAATAATGAGACTTTAAAATACTGATTGTAATAATGAAATATCTCGTAAAGACCTTTCAGAACATTGTTAAAGGAATGAATCTGAACTTTCTTTACAGCGTGTTTACCAATTTATTCGCAAACTAAAATTAATTTTTTATTTATACTTGGCTTCACGATTCTTTTTTCGTCTTATATCTTTATAGAGTTGAGAAAGTAACTCATTGAACTTTAAGCGTATTTTCCTTTTATATAAAATCTTGTTTTTTTTTTCCTACAACAGCTTGAAAAAAATGACTTAATTCATTCAAAATGTTATTATAGAACAGATAAACTAACATATATATTTTATTTATTTTGTGGTAATCATTTTTATACATTTTGAGTGTTTTTATGAAACGTTAGAATTATAAACAACATGACATTGTTAGTTATGAGTTTAATTTCGTTTGTTATTTTAACATTATAATATGTACGACAGAATTTCTAGAAAAATCTGTCATGTCACTTACTCTCCTTTTTTGCAAGAGACATTTGCCAGTAATAGAGCATTTACCTACAGACTGTTCTATTGTATATTAGTATTTCCAAATATATATTATATATGTTTTTAATTAATTAAAGTGTTTCTAATTTAGATTAGATTGAGATTACAATCTTCCAGTTTTACTGCAGAAAAGAGACCGAAAACAATTGTCTTAGACTTAAATCTAATAAAAGTATCCTATAGACAGATTAAAAACTTTTTTAGGCTCAATTATAATAACAATAAAATTTACGACGTAATGATGTAAATTTTTATTGCTCGTGCAATAAACTTTTATTATCATATAAGTAAGAATTCGATAATCATGGAAATAAAAACAATTGCACAACTTAAAATTATTTAAATCATATCCATAAGCGCTTTATAATATAAATAAGTTATATATAGCGTGTTACGTTTGATTGAATTAAACGCGTTTTCATAATAACTGTATATAATAGGTCTTATGCAAAATAAACCGTGGTTTAGATTGATTTAAATAATTATGAAAGGTAAATACAACGATCGCGTAAAATCGTTTATCGATCAGTTTATTTGTAAGGTAAGGTAGAAAGTTTATATACTGTAATGGCCATACAACCAGCCTAAGGCTGACATTCATGGGGTACAAGGTAATTTAGCGCATTCGTGTATGACGTAATATTACTCTGATAAAGTTTTATATTTATATTTGCTTTAAATATTTTTATAAAATAAGGTTACTTTTATAACTATTAAAATGCGTGGGCTTTGATATAAAATTAGATCATCGGATATAACGCAATGCACTTAATTTTTATTACTTTTAACTAAAATACTTTACAAGTTAATATGTTTTATTAATTTATTTTAAAATTCATACAGATTCATCTTTTTATAGTCCGTTTTCAGTGTCTTTTATAAGTAAGTCTAATGAGTTTTGGCAATGCTGATGGACTATTATCCTAAGCGATAAACATACGACTTGACAAGCAATATGGCTACGGGGAATCATATTGATATTCATCTTTACGACTTTAAGTATTTCCCTGTCGATAATATATTGTATGCTGTATTACTGGGTTTTAGGGTTCTCGTGAGTGGGAGTTAAAATTTATAATATTGAGATTTACATAATATGTTTGTTCCAAACAATATATTATTATTAATTAACGAACAAGAAAAATACTCATGAGACAATATTAATGAATAATTATGTAACAGTTTAATTATACACTATTTTATTTTAATAAAACAATAAATGTATGTTTTATTACGGTTTCATTACGTCAATTAAGTAAATGAACTCGATATAAAAAATATAAAAGATGAAAAACGATCACATAAATTTTACTTTCAATAAACGTTTTTAATAATTTAAATAGTTTTTTTTTTATAAGATGTAAATAATGCCAATATTGCATATTCCGCAAATATTACAACTAATCAAATTGTTATCTAAAATGGAATTGTAAGAGCCAGATCTTAGAGTATCTTTTCGCTAAAACGATTCAATCTCTTATTTGATCTCGTGATTCAAAATGTCATGAAAACCCTTTATTAAATTCTACCACACTATACGAGTTTCACAACTAAATGATCCACCTGTTTTTATTCCTTAACTATAAAATTTATATCCGTGAAAACATTAACGTACAAGCTTTATTTCAGATACACTTTCCCGGATACGAAAAGGATCTTTTTTATAGCGTCCTTTTTGTTATATAACTGTGTGTAGGCAATCGTTTCTTCATCATTATGACCTTTGTAATAAAACTTTATTTACTTATAGTTAGTGATAGACAGAGCTCACAAGAGATTGATAGAATTTTCCGTTCGTTTCTTCATGTTAATCAGCAATTTCCACCGTTCATATAAATCAGTCAATGGTTACTATGTCGTACATTCTAGAATTTTTTTTTATCACGGATGTGCTGACCTATCCAATAATAATAAATACTTATAGCAAACGTAATTGCCTGAAGTCTGAACGATTCACATAAACGAAACTTGCAACTATTGTGTTGCTAACACCCGTTCGTGATAATAGTTTCTGTAACTCATAACATATATCACCAAAGATATGAATTGCGAACAGTTGCGAACATAGAAATTGCTAACTAATTAATGTGTTTTATTTTCACTATAAATGAACGTAAAATACCTGTCTACTTATTGCTAGTGCAATAAAAGTAAATAAATGGATAAACACAATTGAAAAATATTTATTTTATAAGCAATCAATTTCTAAATGATAAAATAATTTAAATAAGTAATTATATTTTTATTATTCAATATTGCAAAAATAATTGCTTTGCGAAATCTTTAAGCAAAATGACTAAGAAATAAATCTAACAGACATTCTCGATTCAATATTAATAAGCCAATATTTAATTATTAATTTATTAACTAATATATTTCCATTTAACAGATTTATTTATAAAAAATAATAATATTTAAAAGCATAAGAGGATGTATAAAAACATTTAGAAGAATACAGTTAATAATAATGAAACGTAGGTGTTATGGTACATTCAACTTCATATGTAGTTATTTTTGTATAATGAAGTCCGCGTGAAATGACAACGAGAATGTTAATTACTTTACCCTTCATAATCTCAACTCCGACACTGTGGGTACATAAAATTTAATGTTAAAACTTATTATAAACTATTCTATATTCTATATTTTCTAAGTAAATCAAAAGTTGAATGTATATGATTTATACATTAGCATTAAACAATCCGTAGTATTTATATAATAACAACTATTCTGTTAAGGAATCTGCAACTATTTAGTTTAGTCAAATGTAATTAGTTAAATTTAATTAGAGGAGAGATATTGAGAGGCTAAGGTTAAGTGTAGAAGTACAGCCTACGAGATGGTATTGGCCCTGACCGTTAAAAATAAATAATAAACAAAAAGAAACGGGAATCAGAGACAGTACTATAGCGCAGATAGACGGAAGTGCTATAGATAGATCATTGGACTATTAATCTCAAAGCGGGTGCGTCACATAACGATTAAATATTTAAAAAAAAATGAAAATAGGATCATACGGCAATTAATACGTATTTAATACTTTTCCGCAGTCTGCTTATTTGTCTTACAGTTGTAAGTAATTGATATCAATTTGGATTTTTTTTATTATTATTTTTAAATTATGCCTATTGTATGTCTATCTCTCGATAAAATCCACATTCAAAAGATAATAACGATTAACGATTAAAAAATCCTAAATTGACTGATTGATTCATTTTATTTGTAAACAGTAGATTCTGCTGAGGCGAACCGGCAAGGAGCTCAGTTTTACTGTTTGTAACGAAATAAATTAATACATATTATAAAGGGTTGGACGTCAGGTCCGACGTCCAGGTTAGACGTAATAAGTTAAATCTTAATTCCTCCGTTGAGGTTCAAGCTTGCTTCGTACCGAAATTCATCAAATCGTTTCAGTGGTTTGGCCGTGAAAGAGCAACAAAAAGTTATTCTCACATTTATAATATTAGATATACAATTACTTTTTCATCGAAAACTAATCCTTTTATTGTGTATTTTTTACGTGTGTGTATTTTTCATTGTGTACCTATACGTTTTTGTACCTATCTCAGGATCTCATTTTAGTCTCTAATACTGAAACACCTGTGGCTAGATGCATAATGTTAATAGCCTAAATCCAGGCTTACAATTTAATTATAGCTTGTTTAAATATACAACATAAACTTCAACGTTGGATAAAATATTAAAATTTCTAAAAACATAAATAATATTTATATATGTATGTTGGTATCTAAAGTAATATTATAAATTTGTTTGTTTGTATGTAGCGAGTAATCTTCGAAACTAATAATCCAATTTAAAAAAAGTTTCTACTGTTAGAAAGGTACTTTAATCCATAGTGCTATATAATATAAATTATATTTAAATATAACATCATATAATTTTCTTTATTAAATTGCACAGGTGAGAAGCGCCCGGCGGATTGCTAGTATACTTGTTTAAAAACGGTTTTTTATTCATTTTGAAGGTTATACAGTATATGTTCATTTATGTCAAAAATTATTAATTATTTTTCCTAGATGAGATCGCTCTCTTAATTAAGCCACCTCTTGTACATCTTCTAAGTCTGTTCTCTATGTTTAAGCTTTATAGGTATACAGTAAATAGTATAATCAATATAAATTTATCATGCATTTGTATTTTACTTATGATTGTGATATTGTAATAGCATTTTATAGCACATTAAAATCGTTTGTACGTTGCATAAAATCATTGTAATATAAGAAATTTTGATTCTAAGAAATTAATTATACATATAATGTACAATTTAATTCATTTACTCGTAACTTGAATGACGCCTATCTACAATATTGCCATCGAGTTAATTGCGGAGCATGCTCTAGTTAACTGCAAACTTCTAGACGAGAAACACCTCCTCCACGTGTAAAAGACAGCTTCCAATTCGGTTTTACTCAACCGACCTTGTTTCACTCAACATTTGTCACGTGTTCGTGTAATGACTGTTACGGTTTTGTAATAATAAAAGCACGCATTGATCTACTAGCACATAACTGACAGCAATGATGACGTAACTTAAAATATCAATATGACTTTGATTATGATTAATATATAACGCTTGTGGCATATTTGTCAGTCTGCCTACCGAATGTAAATAATTAAAAATAAAAGTTTCAAAATACAAATTTGGTAAATTACACCAGCATCGATAATGCGATATTTTCGGTCTGCTTTTGGTTCTGTTAAATATGTATATCTGTTTGTTATTATTTGTTTCGAATGGAACATTATAATATATATTCTACACAAATAACTATATATATATTTGTAACAGTTTATCTATGTTCATTACAGCACGGAAGAAAAATGTGATGTAATTTGTATGTAGTACGTATGACGGACGAAAGCTATTTATAGTAGATATATTTCTATATTTGGAAAATCGTCGGACTTGACTTTGTTTATGCAAACGCTAGGAAATCTAAAACAATATTGTGATTAAATGATATCTAAGACATATCGGTTAACGGTAATATAATCGGTTATTTATAACGTATCCTACAAATAAACAACACACTTATATATATAAAATTTGATAAGTAGTAAAAGTCAATAAAAATTACTTGAAAAATAAGAAAAATCTTGAACAATAGGTAACTTAAGCTCGATAAAATTACAAAGTAATAATCATAATACATAGCCTTCACACATTGTGATTACGGGACAAATTCTTCCGGAAATATTAAGAGATATTTGTAAGAACGCTAACAAGATGTTAAAAGATTGAACTGATACCGTGATACAGAGCAATGAGTCAAAACGATCACCATAAATGTAAACGATCCGTCGCGTTTTCCGATTAAAATTCATAATTCTTAATATTATTTAATTAAAATATTGTTGAATTTTTATCTTTTATATATGGAAAAATCTTTAAGAAAATTAAGAAACCAAAGTCCAACCAAAGAGTTATTATCTAATGAACGGTAAAAATAAAAAGGTATTTAAAATAATTCATACAACGTTGTTGCGTGCGAAATTTGTTAAAAACTTAAACCTATTAAAGAGTACGGCTTGACATATTTAAAATATGTTTGTAGGAATTAACATAATTTGATTTAAGCAAAATTTTGAATTGTAATATAATTAATTACATTTGATTATTATTTAACGGTTTTCATTTTTCCCATCGAGAACAGATAAAATTGACACTAAAATTTATTAATTTTATTGAACCACATATAGTTTCTCAAAGTAAGTATATATTAAATTCCGATGAAGTATATTATTAATATTTTTTATATGTTCCAACCTCAAAAGGTTATATCATCTTTTCATTATTATTCACGAAGTTTTACGATGGTACCGAATATTAGTTTGTGTTAAAATAACATATTGTGTATTTTCGAGAATGAAAATGAATTAATTAATATATACCCTACTTAATATCAAAGATCATTTCAAATAATAATTAAGTTAGCAATCTATACATATAGCATCGTTTGTCCTGGTCGATAATGTTTGATCTCTACGATCCACCCACAACCAGAACTACTGCCGTAAATAAACCGTTAATAACCACTAAGAAAATGTTATTCATACAAAGTTTAAATGATATTTAACCACTAAGAAAATGTTATTCATACAAAGTTTAAATATCATAGTTATTAACGGCTAGTTTAATATATAATAGTTATTAACGGCTTATTTACGGCAGTAGTTCTGGTTGTGGGTGGATCGTACGGAGTCGCGACCGGTAGCTAGTCGCTGAAAATTAACACGTTAAATAATTAACGAGAAGTAATAATGTTCAAATAATATTTATTATCATATAGAGACTAATTTTAATAGCATTTTAATAGCAATTTTAATGCAATAATAATTTTTAGTGAGATTTTTAATAAATAAATCAAATTAAATGGATGTAATTATAAAATCATATGTTACCAAGCGCTTAACTACATAAGCTTTTAAATAATATAACAGTTTATAAACTAAATCATTAGAAGTTATTGGTTCGGTATGTTAGTGGAAAATATTTGTTAGATATAAAATATCTTAATCGACTTATAGTATTGCCTTATAAACAGCCCAAATAGTGAAATACATTACCTTAACTGTTGGCAACACACAGTTTCTCAATACACGAACCTTGATAATTTATTAGGTATGGGCTACATGAAATCAGTTGATAATATAATTATATACATTCCATTAACATACATTACATCACTGTATTAACTTCTTTAACAATTTCAAAACTCGTTATTATTACTTAAGCGAAAGCAAATTTGTAATATTGTAGAAAATTAAACTAAAATCTTCTGAGAATTTATGTCATCATGCAGCATTTTGTACATCAACAGGAAAACGCATGTTCGTACGATATTTTACCTTATAAGTACAAAAGTATTACCCTTTTAAATTCTTACACAAAAGTATATTTAATGACAGACTATTAAAGAATAATTACCATGTATAAGGGTACAATTTTATTGTTGCCAGTGTCAAAAAATAAATTTCAATTATTTCATTCAGAGAGTTTCACAAGTGATTCTGAATCGTCATACACTATTTAATAAAGAATTTTATAAAGTAGTTCTACCAAGATGTGATGCTAGTAACTCATTATCTCCATTTTGCTAATATCAATAAATATACATAGTAGTACTACCTGTGTGTAGGTATCACCTTACCACCGCCAAACAGCAGTAATTTGTATCGCTGTGTTCCGATTTCAAGGGTGATTGAGCCAGTATAACTTCAAGCACAAGAGACATAATATCATCTTAGCTGTCAAAGTGACTGGCTAAGCAATAGAAGGTGGATAATTACCTATTTATACTAGCCCATTTGCCGCCCAACTTGTCATCATCATAATCAGCATGTATTAGTCCACTGCTGGACATAGGCCTCCTTCTAGGTGTGCCACTGAGCCCGACCTTCGGTCCTTCTCATCCACTTCCTACCAGCCCGCCTATAAAATAAAAAAAAAAACAACTATAAGAGGAAGACTTTAAACTATTGGTTATTACGGCTATAATATAATAATAGAGCAAAATGCTTTCCTTTAATTTATAAAAATATGCAATAAAAAAGTCTTGCATTTTTTGCGCGCATAGACAACAGTTTCCTTTAAATTATAAAGGCTTAAATTTCAAACAAAACAAAAATTAATGTAAGACAATATCTATACTTCTTTATTTAAAACGATGTCAACGTACTATATATTTTATTATAGCAAAATTAAATATTAACTCCTGAAATGATTTTAAAATTAATAATGTAATGTGTTTTTAAGCACCTCTTTATAATAATTTATTTTATCAAATACAAGTGACACATTTTCTTAAAACAAGTTCTCATACGATAAGAAATGTAGGTTTAACGTACTAAGTTATACTGCCTAAATTATTACGGTTTTACGTTTAAATATATATATATATATATATAAATGTGTATAAAATAAGTAATAATTAATATAATATCGTTTTAATAGAATAAATGAGTCACTAGAACACTCAGTGCCTATAAGTATTTTAATTTCTATAACAATAAAGTTTAAATATTTAATCATTCGATTACAATAAAGTTTTTAATATAGATTTCCATGACTGCAATAGCTTACAATAACAAAATTATAATAGCGAGTGACGTCATCGTATTGATCTACACAATATTTTGCTAACAGTAATAATTTCAGCACGTAATTACTTTTTAAGCGTTATAGAAGGTCAGCGATACAGTTTATTTTCGTTTTTAGCGATAGATATACTTATTACGCAATAAAAAATAGCTACAAGTTTGTCTTATGTTGATTTTAGAGTGAAACGGAATCGTGTCAAATGAACTCGGTTCAATCGAAACGTTATATTAAGCGATGCGAAGCAGCGATATTACTCCTGAAATCGTGCGCGGTTGGATACACAAGTTCCCTTTGTGTAACACTATTATTGGTTTTATAACGCGTTACTGCTGCGATAAATCCGTTGTGTAAAAGATAATGAAAAATAACATAACGGTTTAATTTCCTTTTTAATAGTAAAATCGCTTCCGTAAGTGGTAATTAGTTTATGCAAAATTATGGATGAAAGTGATGGAAGTATTCATACCGTTACATGAATTTAGCAAAAACGTTGGCAATATTAAAAATTCTTTAATAACTTATAGTTTTGTTGAACCTTCGGTCCCGGGACTTATAAAAAGTTTAGACTATTTTAAATATATTCCATTAATACACAAAAAATGTTACAACTTTTCAATGCATTTATTTAAATTTAAAATGAATTTTGTTTCATTAAAAGATGGGCCCCGGCTCTGTCCTTCTTGTATGTTTTAGTATTTATCTTTTAGAATAAAATTAAACTAAGTGTTATGGTACCAGTAAACATTCTGAAAAGTTTTTGATAAATCAACCTGCAGTGATGATACTGCAGAGTCAACTGCGCAGGAGTTACGAGTATTATAGTAAACACGTAGTAAAACGGGCATACTCTTTGATCTGTAAGCAATCCAACAACACTGGATAACGTACAGGCGTTGGACCAAAGGCTTTGTGTTTTGGGGGGCAATATATTGTAAGAATTTAAAAAACTTCAGAGCCCTAATTTTAGAGCTACTGAGGATTTCACGATAAAAAATCCAAACCCAGAGCCAATAATAAATTATTGAGCGTAACCATTAGAGGGAGATCAAAAACTTCAAACTTGAAAGTAAAAAACAAAAAAAGGGACGAAGTAGGTGTGCTTTACAATCATTATCTAAGAACTGGGAAGCGAGCTCCGGGCATTCAATAATAGCTGCCAGACTCTTACACCAATGTCGGTACGCAATCCTTGCTTAGGTCAGAGGCGTAACATAACATTATGGAGATTTTCTTCCGTGTTACCTTCTATTTGATATTGCTTAAAGGCGTGAATTGACATATATGTTCTATAATATAAAAGGCCTTCGGCTAATGAAATTGAGGTTACGTCTGATGTTGTCTTTCATTAAAGACATGGGTGCAATACGTTTAATATAAAAATAAAATGTAAAACTTTTCTTTTATTTATTTAATTGTGTGAAAAAGATAGATTATATTCAAGATAGATGTGGGATGATGAATTTGAAAATGGAAGGCGATTGATCGGTGTGATCGTCTTGCTACTTCAACAACATTTTGAAAACAATCTACTTAGTAGAAATATTGGTTGTAATCCAACCTAGATAAGTGAACAAACGTGACAGTTTGTATCAGTGGACTCGATTATTACCGATCTTAGAAAAAAAAGTATCATTGATATTTTCGAAACACGTTTGAGCTACCCGCGTCGTATAAAGACCAATATTTTGAAAGGATCAATACAGGATCAAGTGATCTCTTTGTCCGTACCCAGACATCCAGAAAGATTATATATTGCTAATAAATATTACCCGCACGTCCGCCCTTATAGCTGTGTGCCAGAAATTCAGGATGACTATTTTTTTCGAGAGTGTGTCTTTATGTTTGGCACGCTTTAAGCCTAATTAGGCTTAAATGCTTAAATGGCTTTCGATGGATGGGTAATTTGTTTTGATTTTGTTATTTTTTTTAACCACCAAATCAAATAATAGCTAATAGATTTGGCCCAAAATATGCCAAAATCTGTCAAATCTATATATAAAATATTTAGGTGACCAATTAAAAAAATATATATTTACAGTAGCAGCCTTTTTTTATTTTTTTTATTTCCCAAACAAGTGACGAATGAATTCCACGACCCATTACAAAGACTAAAAAAATACTCTAGCACTAGTATGTTAAGTTCGTAAGAAATGTGTAACAGTTTTCAAAGCTAAAGTGTAAAGATTTCATTGAAACGATCTTGAAGTTTAATTGTATCATGTTAATTATATTTCTTATTGAATTGTAAGTATATTAAATGTATATTACCTTCATTATTTGATAACGTAATTTGTTTGTTTACATATATACTACATATTACGTGGAAGAACATGTATGTTTTGCAGTTTGGTAAAGATAGTAAGATGTTGTGATATTTGTGAACTAAGTTTGTAATTGTAAGATTTACAAAGACGGAACTAGCGAAGAGCTAGGTTATAATATAACATTGAAGGCACGTTTATAAACCCGTGCTATAATTGCTTAAATTCTAACCCACTGTCGTTTCATTTACAAGATTTACACCTAAATAAAGAGCTAATTATAAGTAAAAAATACCTCAACTCAATTATGCAATAAAAATGTTATTGATAATAGTTATAAATAAATATCACTGCTTCAATTACCAAAATTATTTTATCATAAACATTAAACTCTTAACTATTATAACTATTTACGTTTGAATTGCGTCTTAAGAGAAGTTGTACCAGTTTGTTTTCTATCATTTAAAATCATAAACTACTAACCCAATATGTCAAATAAAACCTAGATTAGCTTCAAGATTAAACTATTACGATGTTAATTTTTCTAATTATTATGTACTAAAATACATTTTAAAGAAAATATCATTGGCTCTTCTAACGTATCGGAGTTAAACTGTAAAAACTGTGCAGGGATATGTATTTTATTCTGAACTCAGTTAACAAAAGAAAATTGCAACATATATTTATATCATATTCGTATCTTGACATATTTAATGAAAATAATGAGACCTTATATATAATAAAATAAATTAGCTTTTACATTTTGTCAAGTAAATTCATTTAATGTTTATATTTAAAAAAATAATTTTAGACAATTCTTATAATATTATACAAGATTATATAGATGAATTCGTGAAGTTCGTGTTAGTAGTTTTATACAGGATTTATGGATTTAATTGTATGTTCACTGATGTATTTATGGCTGGATAAAAGCAATGGTTCACAGGAAGATCACATTCTAAATCAGATGCATTGAATTTTATCGCCTTAGGTTAATATGATTATATGATTGCGATTAATTCTATTAAATGTATATATATTAGTATTATAAATGCGAAAGTGACTCTGTCTATCTGTCTCACACTCTCCATGGCCTAGTTACTGAATCGAATTTGATTATATTTGGTATGAGGCAAGCTTCAAGTCTATGGAAGGTATTTAAGTATTTTTCGTAAACCAAAAATTATATTTATACTTTGTTAATGTTCTTGAATAGTTTCTGAGATATTGTAAAATGCAATGCATACAAATATTTTACAAATAATACGAAAACAACATTACAGAACGTGCTGTAAGTTTTATTAGCAACAGTTGAAGTAGCTATAGTTCTTTCCAAAGGCAGGACGAGTAAAGATTAGTTCAAATTATGATATAATATCTAAAATAATTTATAGTATTCATTTTGGATCTTAGAAAAATTACCGATTTGAAAGTTGTGTCAGATTTTTAAGAAAAAAACTAAAGGGTATACAAATACTTTGTGGAATAGAGTAATATTAAAATAGAGATACATTAATCAAGAACTGTTCATTGTGCAAAATAAAGCAAATCCCATGGGCTATATAAATGTATGGTTTGTTGATCTTTACTCTTCCTATCGCTGGAGTAGGCTATGTGTAACGTTATTTATTTTGTATACATAAAATTTATAAAATATATTCAAGGAGGCTAAATCATTGTAAACAACATGGATGTTTTTACTTAGTTAAAGAAAACAAAATAAACAAATAATTTCGTTTGAAGAATATTTTTTTTTTGACTAGCCATGCCGATGCCGCCTCGTTTCACAAGAGTGAAAAACAAAAATTTCTTAACTTGTTTCCGGCTCGGAAAGTTAAAAATCTCGGCTATTATCTTCTTTAATATTATGTATGTAAACACGCAAACCTTCTTTAAAGTAAAGGAAGGTTTTTATTGATGGAAAACGCGTTAAAACACGTTGTGTAGCTTAAAAGATCTAAGCGTAAAGACGGCGGGAAGCGTCATGATTTTATACTATGTAGAGATTAGAAGTGGAACCCTAAAAACTGATTTGTAAAATGAATGATTAAAATTTAGCCTTATTACGATTGAATCTTACTTTTCCATTGCTTTTGCACGCCTGTCATTAACACAAAGATTTTTTTCTTAAAGAGAATATCACGAAGACAATTTCAGGATCGTATTCAAAATGAACGTCTTAAAAACACGCCATATCTTTTTAACATTATCAGCGCTTAATTCATGATTTACATTATTTATTTATTTTTATTCGGGAAATATAAAGAACAAAATTAATGAATAATAGCGGGATGACCAATCAAGCTTCCTCTATTTATTAAAAATAAGATTAAATACTATGAATAATTAACATCAATATTCAATCATTTAACAACCGGTATATTATTAATATTTTTTTCTGGGAATTTTTAAAAAAAGAAGCTTATATTTTAATATTTTATCCCAGCATATCAACTTTATATACGCTTATCAAACTGACAAGTAAATTACTTCTGTTCATCATCTTAACGTATTGAATTCCTGGAACAGGCCCGGGTTAGCACGGATTCAATTTATTAATAAACAAATTGATTTGATATAAATGACATGTATACTCAGAACTCACAAATGTAGCTTTCTACCAGTGAAAATTTTTATAGAATTGGTTCATCAGTTCCAGAAATTACCTTCTACATACACAGAAAAAAAATTTTTCAAGCAATTTTACCAACTTCTTTATTATATAAAGATTAATACTTTTATGTTAACACTATTGTGATACCGGAAGTGGCTCAAATAATTATTATTGTGCTTACTAGTTGTTGTATTATGTAAAAGGGTATATGGAAAATTATTCGAGATTTTTAACCAAAATTATTTTTAGCTATGACTGATTGAGTACCGAATTAATATAGTTAATTATTGTTTAGTGTTTAACTTGGAGCTATTGAACTTTAAATAATTTGTCATTAGATTCAAAGATAGTACATGCACGTTAAATTAGAAATGATAGTAGTAATATTTTGAATATTCTTCTTCTTCTTTTTCTGTCTGGCATTTATTAATCCCAGCTATTGCCAGGGTCTGCATTCCGACTAAGTCTATTCCACTTTGCACGGTCTTTAGCGTCATTCTGTTTAAGTCCATTGGCTATCATGTTCTGCTTCACGACATCCAGCCATCGCTTCCTTGTAAATTATAAGTAAATATTAGTTACTGAACCAAACCAATTTATTTTATATATAGCTCTGCTTCCAAATTTAGCATGCACAGAATACAGACTATACAGACTAATACAGACTAGAGCCTAAACGTATTAACCTATTATAGCAGTATAGTCACAAATCTAATTTTATAAACCTAGCTACGTATATTAAAATGTCTGCTGGAGTATTTCTCAGTTGTATTCATGTATAGAGTATATGTATTAATTTTTGGATTATTATATGATCTTTTCCTCATACTATTGATATTATTGATTCGTCTTAATATCAAACTGCGTAAAAACGAAGGGTTTAGAAAGCATTCATTCTTTGAAAAGTTCAAATAAGATAAAAATTGAAATGAAATTCAATAGTGGAAACGTGCCTGTCACTAAACTTTTTCAATAGCTCGATCGCTGCTTTGATGGAAAGCATTGAGTTGACAATAAAATATTCTTCAAATTTGTATCATTTTAAGTTATGTATATGTCATCTACAAATAATGTTTGTCCTCTATGCGATCTCAAACGATTGGTTGAATTTGATGAAACTTTGGTTAGTTGTTCTAAGTTAGATCGAAAAGGTTTTTGGATAAAAACAATTTTCGTTAACTCTTTTTTTGTATATTTAGCTGTTGATTAAGTATATCTTTAATACGCTAAAATAATTACATAAAAAGAAACATATTCATTTCTTTATTTATTTTGAAAAACAAAATCATATTATTTGATTTACTAAAATAGGAAAAAAACCTTAAATATTATTTTATAACGTTTCGCTATGAATTAAAAATATAGATGATTTTTAATAAATGAATCACAATTATATAAAATAGTATATACTAAAAAAGAGTTTTTGTATAATAAAGAAAATACGAACAAGGCGTTAACGTTATGAAACAATTTGACGCAACAAATTGGCTTCCAATCAGCTCGATTTTGACGATGTCTATCAGAAATTTAAATAGAAAAGAAAAAATAAATAAATTAACTAGACAAATAAATCAAAATTTAAAACATTACCAGAAAAAATCAAAATATATATTATGTAGTGCGTAGGTAATCGTGTTCATATTATGATGTGCGTAAAATAGTTGGAACGTATTTCTATTCATTATTCACGCAATTATGTAAATAAAAAAAACGTTGCATTTATTAATGTGATTGAATAAATTTGTCTTTATAATTATATTGTAACAATTCTGTATTTCAAAATAGAATGAGATACTTAATAGTTAATAAAATGTTTGTAACTATTGAAAGTAATTGCCCTAAAAGTAGGCCGGTGTTGCTTGATATTTTTCTTAAGCACACACGATGTTTATTTTTATTCATAAAGTTATTTGCTAACATAAGAGTTGTTTCCATTAAAGCGTTAATTATATACGACTAAAAATTAAAAACATATCTAAATATATATAAAATTACCAAAATCATTAAAATATTTATCTGAATATAAGGATTAATAATGAATTGGAGAAAATCACTTAGTAAATAAACGTACGAAAATAGTTTCTCGGATAAAACATCAGAGTTCGGCAATAATATTACACAGACCTTTCTCGTTTATCGCTCTTTCTATAAAAAAAAAAAAAACCGCATCGAGTGGTTTAAAAGAAATTAGCGGAGATATAGACAAAGGCCGAAAGTGATTTTTTTAGCATTATATACTATTCATCATTATTATTTTTATGTAATGTATGATGATACGTACGAGTATGTATGTAATATACGTGCATAAATTCGAGATCCAGTTGATGGAACTAACTGATATTAACTAAATACCGTGTCTAAAATTCCGGACAAGTTTTACTGAGTTTTCGTGACTAATTTCTACAATTCATCTCGTGCTTCGGTGAAATTAAAACATCCTGAGGAAGTCTGCGTGTGTGGAATTGAATTCCGTCGCACGTGAATACACTAAAGACGCATTGAAGCGGTGTACCGGAATAAGCTCTAAACCAAACAAACATTCATAATGATAAGAGTATAAATACATTGTTTAACAATATTGTTTTTAAATAAAATTTCGTGGTGACTAGTTGACCTGTTTATGAAAACGTTTTTTCTTTTTTCAAACTATAGGTACAGGTTTCTGAGGACAGAACATTAATCAATTACAGCATTTTTTTAAAGAATCGTAGAAATGCCTTAAATGAATTAAGGAATTACTAATATTCTTATTTAATCTCCCTTTTAAGCTTATTGCTTGTGTTAGTAGTGTGCCATTGACGCTTGAATATGTGTATCAATTGCTTATTGTTACTAAAGTTTTCGCCAACCCGCATTGGGGCAGCGTGGTGGAATATGCTCCAAAACCTTCTCCTCAAAGGGAGAGGAGGCCTTTATCCCAGCAGTGGGACATTTACGGGCTGCTTATGTTATGTTATGTTATTGTTACTAAAGAGTGCTCATTGAATGGTAGCAAAACAGCTTTGAAATATAATGATGATTATTGTCTTTATTTACCTTTCTTGTTTGTTTGTTTGTTTGTTTGTTCCTTTCTTGTAAAAATGTACGTACAAGTTCGGTTTGTCATTTATGTCAGGAATTTGAACTGCTTTTATATCCGAGCATTCAAAAGTTGCATTACTCGTTTAACCAGTTTTAATGCAGCTTTCACATTTATATAAATAATTTTGACAACGATTATGTCCGCTCCAAATAAAAAAATATGCATTTAATTTATGAGCCTTTCTTGTATAAGTATATATTACTTTTTTTACTTCTAGTGTTTTGTTGTTAACATTCTGAGAATATAATTAATTTTAAGCGTAATTTACTGACTCAGGTTCACCTGTAATTCCGTTTTGTAGTTTACATGTGCAAAGAAAAAATTGTTCCTAATATAAATTAGGAACAGTTCTTGTAGTCTAGTAACCGATCGCTTAGAGCTATATCTAACGAACCTTTATAATTATTCATTCTAATTTGAAACTTGCGAAATATTTTTTATAGGAACAAATTTATATTATCCTTTACGAAGTCTTAACTCTACTAAGCATCAATCAAATTTGTAATTAATGGTCTACTGACTAAACGAATTAAATTAAACTAACTAATTTTAAATTAACCTTTAGTAAAGATATAATTGTCTTTATTTAAATTCAATTTGTGAAACAATTGTTCCTCATACTTGATAGCAGTTAATATAAGGTAAGCGAAGATCGTAAGTCGGTTGGAAGCATTTGATTGGATTATGCCATAATAAAAGGTTCAGGGCGTGGGTACTCGGGTTCACAGAGCAGCCACGACCTCTGGGTCTCACGTTCGCGATTAATCACATGTTGACAGAAAGTGAAAGTTTTCTTCATATATTTCAGAAGAAACCCTTTTTGAGACTTACTTCTTTTGGTAAGTTATAATTAGAAATGGAAAGAAATGTCGATATAGAATTTATTTACTTACGCTTTTCTTTGGACGATTATATTGTTGACATATGTACAAAGAAAGATCATAATAATAACGTAAAAATAAAAGCACGGAGCATGAAGTATGCTGCTTAATAATATAATGATATAACACAGAATAGTGACGTGGAAATCTGGTTACAAGATTAATTGAGAAAATTACTTATTATTTTTATAATTTTAGGTTTCTTAATTTGTTTTTTTTTTTAAACCTTTTGCCGTCTACTGCTAGACAAAAGCTAACCATTGAAATGTTGTATAGATCAGCCTGTAAATGTCCCACTAAGAAAAAGGAAACAGTCAAACAAACTATACAACATAGTCCGTTATCCTGCTTACAGATCAGTATACTATTTTAAATGCTTTTTTCTTCATATAAGTAACATTTGTTCTTAATTTTAAGTACAATAAGAAATTAGTTAAGTTGTAAAGTTATATATTACAATTAATATCAATAATGACTCACCAATAGTGTATTTTTTAACAGAAATATTTTTCTTGTTTCCATTTCGAATTGTAGTAATTTTCGTTGTAGTAGTTAACGTTAATACAGCTTCGATAAAATTCTATCAGTAAAAAACCTAATTTGAAGTAACATATTCAATTAACGTAAAGCGGATACGAAAAAAAAATCAAATATTAAACGGTGCAAAATAGAAAAAGGGTGTGTATAGTCAAGGTCTTCGTAACGTAACTATAAAATGTTAGGGCTGCTCTACACGCTCGCCATTTAAATAATATTATTTAACAAGCTGTGAACTGATGAGCAGAAAAAAACGTAAATAAAAATTAATTTAAAAAAAAAGTTAAGTTAATTTGATTCGTATGTCGTACTTTATATTTTACTATTACTCGTTGTTTTTTTATTAAAGACACAAATACACTCTAATATTAATGAACAATAAAAACCAAAATAAAATTTATCATTGAATATTAAGATATAAGTGTGCTTAATTCACACCGAAACACGAAAAAATTAATAAGGATATTATTGTTCTGTGCACACATGCAAAGAAGTATAACGAAGTTCAACAAACCGCATTTTTGGCAAAATACTTTCAATTATTTAGAACTCCTCGGATATTGTGTAATATTCTTTCCTTTTTCTCAAACGACAGTTGTTGGGTAAGCAGCATTCCTACAAATTTATTAAAATATTTATCCTTATCTTTGCATTAACATACAGCACCGACTTTATGAATTGCATTGCATGTTTCTGATATCACTTTTTAGAAGATGCTTCTACGTTATTCGATTCTCGTGAAGCAGTATAGTTAATACAACATAATATTCAATGTAATTATATTCAAATTGTTATACAGGTGTGAATGAAGTTTATATCTAAATTAGCGCTAAAATTACAAGGTTAAATTTACATCAAACTATAAATTAAAATGAAAATCGACTTAACACCGGAGATTGAGGTACAGTGGGTCTCGTGAGAGTCGTTTTTAGTCGTTTGTATGGAATCTAATAGTTTTATTTCATGAAATAGACAATACATATAATTAACTAAAAAAATGAGTTTGCTATTATACTTGGTAATAATAGTTAAAATAAAATAACAAATAACCTCTGCGTGTTATCGGGTATTTAAAACGCCCATTAACTGTGGCCTCTGTCGACGTAATGCCGCAAATCGCGATCGGAAAGGTTGCACGTCACGTACAGAACTGAACTCTTCTTCTTGACAGGACAGGTCTTTTAAATTTACTCTATTACCAATCTTATTAATTGATCCAAAACTCTTTAAGACATGTCAATAAAACCCAACTACATTTAATTATAATGAAAGTTAAAAATTCAGAAAACCAGTAGATCCACTCTGGAAGATAACTGTGGTCTCATAGACAAACATTTTACGGCATACCTGTGTAATTATTATATTATTAAATTCGTTTTTTAAAGTAAATTGAACGATTTAAATATCTTTCAAATTTAAAAAATAGGCCAAAAATTATATAATTAATAAAAAAATATTCAAAGTATGTGCTATAATTTATTTAATCCATCGAAAACCAAAACGAAATCGTGTGAAGTCAATCGGTTACAATATTTGAAAAATGTTGTCGTGACTTCCTACTTCCATGTCGACCTACATTACTATTGTTAGGTTTTTTTTTTTAATTATAACGATACGTCGTAGATCTTATCATATACTTCATTATAAACAACTACCATTCGATCACACAATTTTCAATGACAACTAAGGTTCTATGATTGGCAGTTCATTGACTTTATAGAGAATAGTTAAAATATATCTTCCAAGTCTATTAGTAAATATGATTATATCAAGTAGGCAGGGCAAGGTATTGGTTCTTATTCAAACAATTACGTCACTAGAGAAAAAATATACGCGTTAAATAATTAATTCCGTATAATAGTTATTAAACAAATCTATTTTTTATATAATAAAATAATAAATCCACGTGTCCAATCACGCAGCGATTTTTTCAAAGTTTTATGTCGTTGAAAGATTTCTCTAACGTAATAAGGAATGTCATATATTTCGAAAGAAACTAATTTTGATAAATTTTAATAGAATTTTGCAAGATAGAAAGTGAATGTAGATTGGCTATACACGAGTGAGGCAATAGGCCTAGAAACAAGCAGTGTTGGTAAAATGATAAAGTATCGCGCTGCTAATGTAAATTAAGTTTGACGAACAGTTTGACTTGAGAAAAGTAATATAAATTTAAAAAAATAGTAGAAGTTATGTATGCTATGTAATTTATTATTATTACCGGAAATGTGTTAGAGCGTAGAACTATTAAAAAAAACTCGATTAACTTACGTTAATTTTTAAACGACTATTTCCGCCAACGGCTGCGCTCGAGTGTGCCAAGAGGGTTCGATACCCCTGACAACCTGTATGTTAAAATGTTTTGATAATCGGTTGATTAGTTAAGACGTAACAGCGTAACAAACTAACAAAAACAAACTTACTTTCAAATTTATAATATTGGTTAGAATTATTGACTTGCTTATTGAATCTGCTTTTGATAAAAACTAGAATTTTATCGATTTTAAGAACGTTTTCATTTCTTCTGATATCTCCCATTTCATATTTCCAAGCAATTTGATAGATGATAAGACCTCGATGAATGAGACAGTTGAGAAAAATTCTATTAGAAGTTAAAGGTTATTCGAGTGAATATAACAGACTTATGCACCCTTTTCTTCCTGAACACGTCTTCAATAACTTTCGCAAATCGTAGTTCTATATGTACATATTTATGTTTCTTGAAGACCTTTCTCGCACGATACATTCAAATGCTACAAGCCGTTTAAACAACATGTATGTTTGTAGGTCACTGTAAAAACCTTAATGTAGTAGATTGTTATGATAGTGTAGTTGTTGATCGACTATTATGCAAATTGAGGTTACCTAATTCACATTTTTTAGATATTAATGTAATTGATTCTACCAATTGTCTATTTTTAACTTAGGAAAAGTGATAATTCGTACAACAAATTTATATTAACATTTAAAATAAGTTTTAGAGCAACCAAGTAATATTTATTTGATTGAATTATATGTATCAGAATAATTCTTAGCCTTGTTTCTCTCTATAGAATGATTTGTCCGGAATAATTAACTTTTTTTTTTAATCCAGCAACGCAACGTACGTCTTTTGAATTTTTAATCGAACCATTCAAATGACAAATTTCGACTAGTGGCAATTGGAAAAAACGTTCTTAAGAATGTTCAATAGAACCACAATAACAAATATTTAAATACAATGAAGTAATTTATTTTGCATAACTAAGCCTCTTTTATATAAGTTTCTATAATTTGGTAGTATTAAATGTCTTTGATTTATACAAATCATTTGTATGATATTATGCTATTTTATTTAAATTATGATCAAGCTGTTTGTATATGTGTCTTAAAAATAAGTAAGTAACTTTATCAGAGACAAATGTCATGATTGAATGTATTTTTATATGTTTGTATTATTATAATGATTCGTATAAATCAAGACATACGAATATTATTTATCAATATAAAAATATAATAATCGTACATTATTTCGTAAAGGTCATCAAGGACGCGTCCACTCTATGCCGTTAGCGACTTTTTGTTCATAAAACATATCGCATTTCTCGATACAAAACATAAGTGAAATAGGATTACATAATAATAATAATATTTTGAACATTTACGTTTCACGAATGCAAACAAATTCTTGCGTTGCTAACGATTTAGAAATTGTTGTTAAGCATTATGTCTGACCACAACTCTCAAGGATTAATTACCCGCAGATCTCAGATGAGAGCTCTATCATTTTCATCGTCATTCGCTTCCTCTTACACCATTTGTTAGGAGTTATTAAAAACGCGCTTTATTTTTCCTTCTTAAATTTACTGAAAAGAAAAGCAACTTATTTATGATGATATTCGATATATGATGAATTTTATATTATTCCTCATTTTCATATTTAAAGTTAATATTCGTACTATACTAGTATAATTCTTAACAATTATTAAAAAGGAAGTAAAAAAACACCCTGTAAATGCCTCCTCGCCACTTGCGGAGATGAATTTACATTTGGTTTGGTGGATACATATGTGGACGACAAATGTAGGTTTCTATACGACGTTTTCCTTCACCGATGTCCAAGAATAACAATAATAAACAAAGACTAAGCACATTAAATGCTTGTCCGGGTCTAACACGCAATCTTCAGTTAAGCCTTTGAGCCGTCACGCCTCTTAGTACTATAATCGTAACATTGGTAATTACTATAATATTTGTACTAATTAAACTGTAATCGTATCAGTTACCCAACCGACATAACCATTAGTAAATCGGAAATATAAACAAAATACCTACTAATGAATATCGACTTGACCAAATTAGTAGCTATAAAATGAGCTCATTTTAGATATAAATAGTACTTTTTTTCTACGACGTTCTTAATAGAACAAATTGCAAGGAAGAAATTAGATCGTTTTTGTATGAAATTGATTAGGTAAAACCCAGATCGGTAAAAAGACACTTTAAGATAATTAATATAGTTGATTGCAAGCCGGATTTTTATAAGAAGTGAAGTGTTTTTATTTATGAACAAGTGGTTGAGTCTTTAGCTCTTGGCTTATACTCCTTTTACAGTATTAGCAATTATTCTTTTTATAGATAAACCAAATGTTGTAATATGTAAACTGTGTATTTAAAAAAAGTGTAAAATTAACTTAGACCTGCTTATTTACGTAAGTGAATAAGGGGCTTATGTTTTGACATCATTTTGTACGATGCGATGAATGCTATGTCGAGAAAATATGGCTCAATATTTGGACATCAAGAAAAAATAATTGATTTTCACGAAGGTCTTAAAAATAGCTACTGTACAAATCATAACTGCGTGGAATGATGACAAAAATAGCCGTAGATATTGCTCATTGAATTATAATTAAATATGAAGTAAATTATTAGACGTAGAGGTCGAATAGTATTCTTGGAAATTATTTTTAAATTCCCAAAATGAAATGACATAGTGGTAGTCAGACTATGTATGTCTGTCTCTATCCACCCTATTATTAACTTAACGACAAAGATTTTTAGAATTACTGTATTCCGGGTTGAAGAGGAGTTAACCTGTGTTTGTGTGTGTAAAATCATTTTAGTTGGTTGATTATATTACGGTTTATATTTCTAACATTACCTATGTATATTATAGGCAGTCGTGATTACTTTGACTCAGATGGCCTATTTGTCTGTGTATTTTTTAACTTGAAATTAAATAATAAAAACTTTTCCTTGAAAACTTTTCGTCGAAAATGTTTTTGTGTGCTAATGGATAATATACTTTTTTATCTTAATTTATCAGATGGTAATACATCACCAGCGAGTGCTAATATACAGATATAAAAGACATTAGATACAAAGAAAATTTTGTAATGTAATTCATTTCCTTATACTGCAATACATTGTTTGTTTGTTCAAATGCAACAGATATAATGAATGGTACCGATAAACCTTTTGAAGTAGACAATTGATTATTCACAACAATCAAGCTTAACCTTGACCTCGTTATGGAGGCGAATGAATGGCTAATTACTGTAATAAAACCTAAATCTGGGCAATTGTTTCTCGATGATCGAATCATTCATCAGAAATTTCGTCATGGCAATGTAATTAATTGCTCACGAATAGAGAGAGGAAGCTGTTAATGTTAATGATGCTGTATATTTTATTACACATAACCATTTGTAAATAATAATAATAATAATAAAAACGATCTGTTTGTAGTATGATGTGCGGCATTTGTTATTAGGTTGAGAAATTTGACTTGGATGAATGGTAATTAGTTGATCACACGTAACTTTTTTCTCACCGCAAATTGACTCAGATCGCTGTTACATTGTCATAACGGATGTGACATAATATGTAATGTATATCATCGTACACAAGCGATGAGCTGCGATTTTCAATAAAAAAATTATTGCAATAAAAAATAATTCTACGTTCGTGTAACGAAGCCTTTGTACACTAGTGGATTTCTTCCGGTTGAACTGATGATGAAATTATGATGATGAGTAACGAAACTAAATTTATTCAAATAAATTATTTATTTATGGTTTTTATAAAGATTGTAATCGGTCACCGCCACACGTTTCGTAACACAGTCATTATTAAACATTAAAGTGACCTTACTTGTTGTACACATTCAATAGAAATACTTTCTCCCTTCTTCGTTTCTGTATAATTTAAGTATTTAAGACGACGACTTAAGTATATAAAGCTGGATTAAGATTATAGTATCGAATCAGCAAAGTCTATAATTACGTAATTACAAGTCCAAGGCGGCGCAATGGCAATGGACAGCATGCCTAATACCCTTGGCATTGCTAATACATATATATATTCTATACTATACTATACTTCCCAACTTGTCTACTTTCTCTTTATACACACACAGGCTACATAAATAAACACTATCGTGTATTCCATGTTGTTGGCAGTTAAGGAATAAACAAAAATACTTTCTTTGTTGTTACTGTCAAACTGTACAGTAAAAATAAAAGTAGTCGTATAATGAATAAAACACATTTGGCCACGTGTTTTAAATTAATGCAATTACGGTAAACAATAACGTGTACCTGATTTAAGTGTCGAAGTCGATATCAGATAAAGATCCGTTTATATAGTAGATGGATTGCAACAGTTCTCATGGGAAACTTCTCTTAGAAAAACATAGTAATTGAATTAAGGAATTTCTAATATATACTATTCATCTGTAAAAAAAATTATGTTATTAATAGCTTAAAAATTATCAATCTCTTAAAAAATACTCTAGTAACTTGATTGTAATATGAAAATGGCTTAACCGATTTTAATGAAGTTTCTGTATTCGAATAATTAAAGCTCATTCAAATCACACGTGACTGAATCGAAACCTTTGTGTCTCAGAAACGTTACATGTAAAAACGTGCTGTCAAAAGTATCACATCGCATCCAAGTTCCGATCGATTTTAAAAGAAACGGTTGTTATATGTATAAAAACATTTATTGTAACTAATTCTCAGTTATCAAATTTGTTAGGCGAAATATTAGATGTCGGATGTTGCGTTTTATTACTGTAATGTAATAAAACGCATTATAAATTGCGCTTGACAGAGCATGTTTAATGTGGCCTAACGATATCTTACGTAAAAACATTGTTATAAATCAGATGATTATATATAATGGTTTCAACCTTTTTCGATACATCATTAGTAAAATTCAATACTAAATTACATATTTATTCATCTTTCAAGATTAACAAATTTAACCTTGTTTTAATTTTGACACTAACAAATCCTCTCAAAGCATCATATTTGAAATAAACTTATGGTTATAAAATATATTTAAATAAAGTTCAACATTAAGGAAATAAGAAATATAAGTTTCTCGTCTTCTAAAATACTGGTTGCATTTACTTTGAAAGAACTAAAATTGCATTTCCCTTCTATACCAAGTTTCATGTCTAAGTCAGCGGGAAAAATAACATCAGTAAAAAGGAAGGTCTCTTCCTGCTATTTGTTATTTAATAAATAAAATTATATTATAGTTTGGTTTCAATTTTAAAAATGCTCTTTTAAAATTGTAACTTTACCACCAACTAAGCTATTTAGTGTTCTGTTACTAGGCTTACTTAGTCTAGTGGCTAATACGGACTACGAAGTCCTGGATTAAAAAAAAAACACTATTCACATCACACATACACACAGAAATCAGGCCATGAGTCATGGGTTTCTTCACCGAGAACGTCTCAGTTGCGACTTAAAGTCTGGAAGGTGAAGGTGTTTATACTTCTGTGCCATGAAAATTGCGTAAAACGACGGGTCGGATTTGCTGTCCCATGAGATTATGAAATGGGCTATAATATATCCTGCTCAGAAGGCTAGTCTCAGTAGAGCACTCCCACCGTGACCAAAATAGATCAGGATGGCATTATCATCACAACTTTTAGTAAAAAAATATATAATCTATTTGTACATTCTTATTCATAACTTCTACAAGCACAGCTCATTTACGGCTTAAAATATATATTTTATTCTGACTATTAAAAGAATGTTTTTTTTTTTGGGGCATATAGGTTTGTCACTATAAAAAAATCTACCCTCAAATTAGCGACAACTGATAATGAATAGCGATAAGGAATACAAACTCGTTGTCACAGTGTAAAAAAATCCGTACATACGATCATTTATTTTATTTTTTATTTTGTTTGTTTTAAATAAATGTTATAACTTCATTCTTTGTATCTTTGGGCAATTTATTGTAGATTTGTACTCCTGCAATAATTATATTTCTCATACCCCGAGCGGTTCAAACTTGGGGATAACAAAATTAATCGGTCATTCAAAAGTGAACAACAATTAAATTTGCACATAGATGCCAAAAACTTACATTTACATTTTGATGTATTTATTGGTTATAACATTAAATTTATTTGTTATTAACATGCCATACGGTTATTATACTTATACCGCTGACTGTGTGTGTGTGAATGTGACAGATGGTCGTAAATATTAATGGTTATTGCTCGACTCCACCGACATTACAGAAATCCGTCACTTGAAAATGAACGCGCTAAAATCAATTCATTATCAATCTATGCGAGCAGCGACAGTTCTGTGGATAAACTTCAATTTAAAGTATATATTATAGGTTCGACATTGATCACGGGTTCCTTTTTTCGATTATTTATTTCATTCTTAACACATCTACAGACTTACTGTATTTAATACCTACTATACTGTATACTGTTACTATATCCGGTCCTCCCATAGAATTAATATATTTTCCTATTAGGTGTATAGTATAGGTGTGTAGTGTAGGCAAAATTAAGTATAGGTAATCAAATTTATGTAAAACGAAATTCTTTTTTCAAAATATACTTGGGCGACCCACAATTGAAAATCAATAGTCGTTTTAACAGTTATTCCGACCCTCTCCTCCGTTCTCATCAGTATGTAGATTAAAAGGCACCTTTTTATTGTCATATTGCTACTTAATTGTTTTGAATCAATTATTTAAAACACGCTTAGTCTCCAACGTTTGCGTTGAATTCTGTAATTGAGGTTACAGTTATCTGAATATATTAATGTAAGGACTGCCAACTTCGAGACTCCAGGCTGCTCCTGAAAATTTAAACAAAATAATTATTACCGGTCCGTCACGTTGTTTGAACCGAGAACTACGGGCTCTGTGGCTTTATAAGCCAATAGAACAATGAGGCAGTCCACAGTATATAAAAATAAATCTTAGAAGCGTGATTTGAATTTATATTAAGAAAATGCTATGGTTTCCGGCTAAGATAAGACATCTCATCAATTCCGGTTACCCTAGAGACTAATTCGATTATTGGGTCGAAAGCGCAGAGGAAAAATATATTTTATATAAAACTTAAGTTTGTAGTTAAAAAATATAAAACGCTCAGATTTTATTCACTAACAAATGAAGAAAAAATCAGACCCAAAAGGTAAACTTAGGAAGATGATTGCGATCTATAAGTGCAATCTATATTTATCTTTGTTTAAAGACTATAACGTTTATATAGACATTCCGTTCTATATTGCTTTCGTTTCAGATCATAAAGTAGAAATTTTAGGGCCTTATAATATTATACTCATACTAGATATCCTAAACAAAGAAACATTTGATGACTCTGTGGGATTTACCAATATAAGCGTGCTATAAGTCTTACCAAAAATTCGATTTTGATGTCCTACATGTACAATAAAAATTAATATATATATTTTCAATATAATATATTATGTCGTATAGATTTCCAGTTATTATGACCTATGCAAAAATATATTTATCTGCGCACACAAAAAGTACAACTAACTCGTGTTCACGTCACTTGATGAAACTGCATGATAGGAAGCTTGACTGCTGCCTATCAGATGAATCCCAGGAGGAATATTTAAATATTTATACAGATTGCCTCAGTTGTGCTAGGACTTTGTGTAGGTTATGTTTATAGGAAAAATAATCTAAGTTATAATAGGCAGCCAATGTAAAGGGTCACCATATTTTTATGGCTGCCTGTTATCAAAAAGTGTTTACGCGAACGAGTTCCCAGCAGATAATTTTATGTAATTTTAAACAAGGTAAATCCTTAAAGAAGCAGATATTACGTGCTTGGATTAATGGTCAACTTTGTTTAATTAAAAGCGATGCTTCTCTTGGGAGTATTTTCCTTCATCCTGCAGATTAATATTTATCGGCTTCCTATTAAATAATTTATTGATTTTTTAATTTAACCAAAAACAATTTGTAGTTATAATAAAAGTCATGGGATGCAATGAATTAAATTTTAGTTATGTTTTATTAAATTTATAGGTCTCAATTTTCCAATAGTATTAGTTGCAGAATGTCAGTTAAGAAAAATTTAAACGGAATAGCTTAATAAAATTATTTTATAATTAGTCACCTTTTAAGATTATAATTGGATCCCAAAGACAACTCACTTTCAAATTAATATTCCCCAAATTATAACATTTTAAAAATATTTTGCCCCTTTAACAATTTAATAGCAATTATTTAAAACGCAATTTTGCTTTTATTTAATTAAAAGCTCAATCAGTCATTATGTCAATAATTTTGATGATCATTATAAAACATTGTGTAAGCTCTATCTTCCAAACCAAATAACTGACGATAGTAATGATATATACATAATGTAAATGTACTTAAATATAAATGTTAAAACTAGTATAAGATTTAGACTTTTAAGGTCACTTCCTGTCATTATGTTTGTTATTATTTATTATAAATTAAGATAATATCAATTATTTTGTTAAAATAAAAAAACGATTGCATTTATTTTAAGTCGATTATCTGCTTCTAAATATACTTATGAATGTTATCACGATTACGAGTTTCGACATAAACATACTAAAATAGTTTAAGTTTTTTCTTTCTGCTCTTCGAGAAGCGGTAAAATATTTTTAAATCTTGTATGAAACTTTCTCTTTGAACTTATTACAGCATGATACAAAATTGGAAATAATGCAAAACTCAATTCATAGTTTTTATATTTCTAACGGAACTGATGTGTCGACACAAAACATTGTTTATAAAATGATAATTTGATGTTGAACTAGATTATAAGGTTTTTCTTTCGTAATGATATGAGGTATTGTATATAATGTATTCCACGTTTACCAATGGAAAGATATTCTTCATCAGGGGTGACTCAAAAAATATAAAAAAATTTACAAACGCCTATATGAGATATACAAGTACGGGTCACGACTGTTAATGTTACCCTTGCAGTAATAACTGTGCCACACAGACATAATAGTACCCAAGTTTACTCTTCACAAAACATTATGAACGAATACGGCTGTTTTATATTTAAAGTGTCATTAAATAAAAAGACGATATATGTACGCATAATCTTATACGGTGACAGACAACAGCTCACATGCGCGATAAAAATAAATCTAGTGTAAATAAAACCAATTCAATATTGGAAAAACCATTACAGATTTTACCTTACCCTAATATTTTATTACTACGATCAAGCAAGAAGTGTTTCGTTTAAAATGACATGAGTAAATAAAGTATATTTGCTTAAAAATAATACTTTAATATTATTATCCACGCAGCACGATATCAAAGACACGATTTTTACAATTGTTGTTACTGTTACTTAGATTATTTGTACCTAATGTTTAATCCATACTAATATTATTATAAATGCGAAAGTAAGTCGATCTGACTGTCTATCTCGCTTTCACGCCAAAACTACTGGACCGATTTTAATAAAATTTGATACACAAATAGTCTAGAGCTTGAGAAAGGACATAGGCTAGGAAAAAAGTGCTGTAAAGGATTGAAAAGGGGGATGAAAGGTTGTAATTTGTTGAAAGTAATATGATTTTTAAAACTAGAGCCATAAAACTTATATTTTAGTCTGTACACTTATAAACTAACATATCATGACACCTACTATTATAAGGGGCGAATTTTGGAAATTTTACCACTAAATGGGTGAAATAGGGGTTGAACGTTTGTATGGAAGTCCGTAATTTTTTAAGTTAGAAGCATGAAACTTTATTTATGGGCTATAGATTAAAAATGAGTAGATACATATTTAAGCGTTTCTTGATATTCTAGCTCTGAGGGGGTGAAATAAGGGATGAATGTTTTTATGAAAGTCCATCATTTTTTTAAGTAAAAAAATATGAAACTTTACTTTTGAAATACTGATTAAAAACAATTAAATACGTATTTAAGTGTTTTTAGATATTCTACTTCTAAGGGGTTTAATAGGTGTTGACATTTCATATACAGGTTAGTCTGGAACAGTAACCCACTAGGTTTACTCCAATGTCCAAATATAGTTTGTTATATATAAGAAAAATATAATAAAGTAAGTCTGGGGAAAATAGTACGGAATATTTCATATTTTAGACTTAATCATCATCGAACCGCTCGTAATAACCATATCGTTTTAAAATAAAATGTGTTCAAATAAAAAAACACAATATTCTCTATTATTCGAATCTTGTTCAGATAACATCCATGCTCATAAAATTAAAAAGTTTTAAATATTTATAATATACGTTGAACGTTTAATTTGATTTTGTTATTTGTTGGACTTCAAATTATCTTCACATAAATTCTACCTGTACCGTGATACTACACATATTTTAGCCGTATTTATGATTTATTGTACGTTCTATCCCCCGGGTTATTTTGAGCCAATTTCCTGTAAGTATTTTTTATGGCCCATATCCCTGTACAGTTCCCATGATTGTTTAATGTTATAACCTTTTGTTAAGAACATTTGTAACAAGTTTGATGCTACTATGGAAATATAAATCGTTTTAATGATAACTCTTGACTAAGTATATATATAAAAATAATTTATCTAAAAATGTTGTTTTGTATAAATTATTATATTCGTATTATATATATATATATATATATATATATATATATAAACAATTTACTTTTATTAATTTAAATTATATTTCTTTACTAAGGTAGGCTCATAAAAGTACTTTCAATACAGAAAAGATCAATCAGTATGAAAATATGGATTATAATGTAGATTATCAATACAGATTTACATTAATTAAGTTTAAACTATTCTATGCATATTAAATTATTGTTTTTAATCTTAGGACTGTAAAAAATACTATTACAAGTTTTTATTTAAGTGCACCTGTCTAATGCACTATGTCTGGGTCAAGTCTTGCAACTTAATTTGATCTATATTATTGAGCTAAAATTTAATACACACTGACTTACTGACTAGTGACATTCTCATATAAGTAATGCGTTCAAGGCGGGCTATGTTTATATTTTGTTTGAACTTCTTTTAGCTTATTTTCTTTACACGCCTTAACATTAATATGAAATGAAACGACACAAGTAAAGTAGGATGACGTTTGGCGAGTGTCAAGTGTAACCGTCACGATCACCAAAATATGTAGGGTCGTTTGTTCTAGTTTATTTGTAGTGCGACACTCAATCTAGACTTAAGTGCTAAACGAAAACGAACGTTCAAGACAAAATTCTTTCAGTTCTTTGTTATTTCACGTAATATTTATAAGTTATTATATGTAATCGAGTGTTCACATTTAAGGAGAAATAAATTTTAATAAATATCTACAATTTCATTAGTAATTATGAACAGATGAAAATTTTAATTGTAGAGTTTGTAGTCATTTCGTGGTTAAGTCACTCGACCCCTGAAAAGTTTATGACTTTTGCATTAGCATTATATTATATTGCTTTAATATTATTTAACAAAGTGTTAAAATATATTAATATATATATCATAATAATTATTATACGTCTATAATAAAAGACACAGATATCAGTATCGGCAAACATACATATGTCTATAATAAAGTTAAGAAAAATATAAACACAGATTTTATAATATTATCCCTTAACAAAGTTATTTTTAACTAACTTACACACCAATATAGTAGCAATAATTCGTGGCAATTTTGGATCATGCCATTTAAATTGTTTTTCTTTTGTTTCAGATAACAATGATTAAATTCACAGCTTGCCTTTTGGCAATATGTAATGCGGTATGTGGGCAATATTTAAATTTGCTGACGAATCCTGGTCAAACTTTCGTACAAGGCGTTTCACCTTCGAATTTTCCTGTGAACAATAGAGGCGTATTTCCAGCCCAAAGACGGCCTGTCAATGGGCTTGGGTAAGTGTTATTGAGAAAAACGCATATGGTATATGAATTATTAACATTTTATTAGTATTAAATTTCACACGTTGATTTATTTGTATTTTTCTGTAAAAAAAAATATGTTGTCTTTTATATGTAAATATGTAAAATTTAGAGTTTATTTTACTTTTAATATATTTTAACTAATTAGATAAATCACGAATTTATCTGTTTCCTGTATCTTTCCTTTTCTTATGAAAAAAAAATTATTATGATTGTTGAATTGTGTGAAATTTACTTTTGCATGAGAAATAAATTTATAATCGTTAAATATAATTGTGCTCCCCTTTATAACATCAAAGTCACAAAGAAACTAGATTTTGCACATGTCGCTAAAATTGCTTAAGCTGTCGAGTAGTTCGCTTTACCCCCAAAAGGAAATGTTTAAACAATGCATAGATTTATGTCCAATTAATTGTATACTAATTTGTAGAAAAAAACAACGAATGAAACGGTTATTTGATTTACATCGATTCGCTCTATAAACTTTGACGCCATCGCTGCTTTCCATCAAGCATTGCAACGTTGAGCCAAAGCCTTAATAAAGAAAAAAAAAAGTTTCGTGGGAATCTTGGTTGGAACGAAATTCCTATCACAGATCATGTATTACAATGTCTTTTAATTACATAATAGGATCATTGCCAAGGTTTGAGAGTAATTAAATAAAAAAAAAATTGACCTCGTAAAATAAATGTTTTAACATTATTGACTATAAATAACAAAAAAATAACAGTACTATATATTACTTTAGTGAGACTTGTATTATTAGATAACACATACTCTAGTAGAACTGACGTAATTGTCGAAGTCTTACACTTATTGCGGCCGAGCTCTCATTCACCAAGTGTCTAAAGTGTAATTACGTGCGTGATAAGAAACTTCGTTCCAAAAACATTCATTATGTAGAAAAAAACGTTTTGTTCGTTAATTATCCCTATTAAGATTTGCACATGTCTTTGTAATTAATATTTAATGCCTCTTAGTTTTAAGTTGCATGGACTAAACTTTGCACCAATTCTGTTAACAGCTACCTTCAAGCGCTGAATATCGAAGAGCTTGCGAGAAAACACAACACAAGGTTATTTTATTGCCATTTTATCTATGACACAATGAGATAACATTTTATGTAAAATTTTTCTTACTAAGCGTACCTTGAGCAACGTGAGCGGAGTTATGTTCGTTTCTGTATTTATAAGAGTAAAACATGTTTTCTCAAATTTGAATAATTTTCTCATGCGCCACGTTATAAAACAGGACATATGCTGCGTATTTCAAAAAGAAATATTTTTTACTCGGTTCTTCACGAATGTCTTTTAAATAGTTTCAGTTATATATTTTTCATCTGTGGTTTTATTTTCTAATTAATATTGCTGAATCTGAATGAAATCGTATGTAAGATAAACAGACAACTTAGTAATATTTTAATAGTATGTTTAATCTAATAAAGATGTATATTGTTCAACAAAAGCCTTAAAAATATATTCTAATCAAAATTAAAAATAAATACAAATCATTACCGCGCCAATATGAGATAACAAATTTCCCCCTTGTACTTCCGATCCTTTGATTGACATATGAACGTACCCAGTACTGTCACCAGTGGAGACATAATACTGTAGATGTTTTGTTTAAGAAACCCTTTCTTATTTCAATCACAGATATTGTGCTATAAAACGCATATTTAATGAAATAAAACGTAAGTAGGTCAGGTAAATTGGTGAATAAAATTATTCACAATTCTGTACATATTTCTTATGAGAACTTTAAGATTATTTGTAAATAAAAAAATATGAAAATAGTTTAATGTGTATGTAAATAAACAAAGCTCGGTCAAGTACTGATAAAAAACTCATAAATCACAAGCATTACCTTAATTCCTAGTGACTGACGTAAATTAATTATTCTCTAATTTTTTTGGCATTTTTACGATTTTGCTCGGCGGGATGTTAATACATATTTAAATCTTATCTATTCAATGTTTGTTTGTTTTATTAAAAACATCAAATAAAAAACATTATCAATAGTGTGTTTCTTTATTTAATTTTTATTGTATGATAAAACCTTGTACAAAGATTGTACAAAGATTATTTACCGTTAAAGATTAAAATGATTAACCAACATACACAAACACATCGCAAGTGTATAACCTTTTAATTTAGTTCATAATTTTTAAATGTTCTCTAATTTACAGAATTTATTCTAATCATCTTAACAATACAGTTTCAGCAACCCACCTCCGCCTTTGGGCTCAGCACAGGATCCAGCCACACAAACCTGTGGACTCATTCCACCTTATTGCCTTAAATCTCGGTATCGTACAATAGACGGATCCTGTAATAACTTGTTTAAACCAGCTCTGGGGACGCCTCAAACTCCTTATGGTCGATTAGTCGAATATAAATACGGCGACGGTGAGTAACTATAAAGGAGATTCAATAGAATATAACCATTGCTTGTGTTAAAATATATGTATAAATATATAATAATTCCGATTATTTAGTGATGCAAGAAAAGATTTCGTGGGTTAGATATTTTTCTGTGGGGTTGATGTGTTGACTTTACGTACAAACATTTATTTAATTAAAAAGGTGCATTAACAATAGTTTTACACAAAATCAGGAAAAACATAGACGTATATAAATTAAAACAATATACAAAATTCACAAATTTTAACATTAAACATATTTCTTAAAGATAAACGTATTAGATTAAATTATTAATGTTTGAGTATCTTTCTAAAATATAAGATGGTCTTTAAAATATAACAACAATATTCAAGTTATAAATTGAAGCGTTCATTGTGTTGATTTATTTCATTGTAGAGTTGAAGACGGGTCGTGAATACAAATTAAGCGACTGAAAACTTTAGAGAAATCTGAGCAGATAATTTCCCTTTATAGTCAACATTTCATTTACAGATGAGATATAAAAACTGATCTTTAATCATAATTAATTACACACCCGGAACTTCGTAGGAATGCTTCCATTATTAGGGAAATTTCATAATATTCTAATTTTATTAGTATAAGTCATTAGGTATATGTCATAAATCATTCTGAAATGGTAAAGTTTTTTTTTTCGACATTATTATTTGTATCTGAGTATAATTCATACAAAGGACTCGATTATCGGTTTCAATCAATCATACTCACTTCTGTTTCGTAAATAAAGCGTCGTATTTTACGAATAAAAAAGTCATTTAATATGTATTTAGGTAACTTTGTGTCTCTCGATACAAGATTTAACAGTATTGTTTAATTTAACGATATCAAAGATTTAATCAAAATTTTCTTTCAAGTCTCTGTAATGGAATTATTCCTCGTCAAAAATGAAATATTAACCGGTAATAATATTTCAGGTTTTCGGTAAAGGTTAGGTTTTAGGCTTTCTAAATATAATTTATATTAATATTATTTTGTATACTTTGTGAACTATATAATGAAGAATAAATTATATATTAAATAATATTTTGACACTTTTTGTAAGTTTAGAAACTGTATTGCATTATTATAATAATTAGTATTCGTCTATGTATCTTGTATGTCCGGTATAAATATATTATAAACTTTATATTATTAAGTGATTTTTAATATTGTAATACAATATAATAATTATATAAGACTTATAGAATTTACTAAACTTGTATCATTTTTTTTTAATGAAGAAATAAAATGCGTTTTTTGATATAATATTATTATTTCTTACAGGTGTAAGTTCTTTCCCTACGTCTGTGACTGGCAAGGATCTGCCCAATGCTAGAGTTATAAGCTCTTTTCTTTTCCCTGACAAAAAGCTGGTTGACCCGATATGGAATTTAAATGCGCAACAGTGGGGTCAAATAATCACGCATGATATGTCGCTCACCGCTGGTATTGCACAAAGTCGTGAGTATTATTTTGCCTATTTACGAAGGTACCTTGATCTTAATATATTTCATTGTGATATGCTACCATTTGACTTATATGGATAATTTATCCGCAACAAATTTAATGTATGTGCTTATCCAGGTCTCAAAAACGCCTTTTAAATTTTATGAGGAGGTAACAAATAGATAGACAGAGTTTCTTTAACATTTAATTGAATTTGATTTGTAGTTAATATATTTCTAATATACTTATTCAATAGACAACTTCAAGCTAGTGGTTATATTTTCCTTAACTCTGCTATGCGACCTTCTATCGTGACTTTCAAATAGAAGTAAAAAGAGAAACAATAGCATTTTATGATCATTGTCGACATTATTTTTTATAAGAACATTTAAATGGCCATTACAATGGCCATTTAAATGATTTAAATCTATAAGGTTTAGAATCGGCAAATCAGTTTCATTTACAAACGGATACAATTAATTTGTAGTATCAAAAGAAAATTCTTCGAATCGTTAATCCCCTGTGTTTTGTTATAAAACGTTGGATGAAAATGATAAAACATTATTGCATTTTTTTTTTTGCATTAGCATTTGCATTCCCACTGCTGGGCTAAGGCCTCCCCTCCCTTTGAGGAGAAGGTTTGGAGCATATTCCACCAAGCTGCTCCAATGCGGGTTGGTGGAATACCCGTGTGGCAGAATTTCGTTGAAATTAGACACATGCAGGTTTCCTCACGATGTTTTCCTTCACCGCCAAGCACGAGATGATTTATAAACACAAATTAAGCACATGAAAATTTAGTGGTGCCTGTCTGGACTTGAACCGGAAATCATCGGATCAATTTTATTTACAGACAAAGATACAGTAACATGCTGCGATGACAACGGCCAACTGGCACCAGACGCGGCTACAAATCCTCTTTGCGCTCCCATCCTTTTCCCGCTAAATGATCCAGTCCATCCCCAAGGATCTCAATGTATAAACTTCGTCAGAACAGGAACAACCAGAGACAGGGGATGCACACCACGCTACGCTCCTGCTCAACCGGTAATATTCGTTACTTATTCGTATTAAGATTTATTAACTACATTTGTAACTCAAGTATAAGTAAAAAAGTATCTAAATGAAGATTTAGAGCTTTATTCCAGCACGCTGCTCCAATGTGGTGGAGCACTTTCGACACATGTAGGTTGTATGTGTTGAAATACACATGATGTTTTCATTCTTCTAATAGTGCGAACGAAAACTCAATAGTACTGGTTGAAACTTCATCGTAGATTTAATCGATCCCGACTGTCACTGGGATTTGATTGCTGTTGTACTTTAGCGTTTTTTACTATAAAACCTTATATTTATTCTACAAATAATAATGTACGGAAATATTTGAAATATAATAATGAGGCCGGGTTTTGGTTTCTAACCTGTTATGGATTGTTTTTACCCTTTTTATATAACACAACAAACATTTTTTAAATATTAAATTTTTAAATTTTATTTTATAATATATATTGGGGTTTTTTTGTCTTATAACATAACATAATATTAACAGCCTGTAAATTTCGCACTGCTGGGCCTAAGGCCTCCTCTCCCTTTGTGGAGAAGGTTTGGAGCATATTCCACCACGCTGCTACAATGCGTGTGTATACACATGTGGCCGAATTTCATTGAAATTAGACAGCAGGTTTTTTCACGATGTTTTTCTTCACCGCAATTATTGGTTAAGATTCGTTAACGTTACGTTCGTACGTTCTAACCACTGAGCCATCTCAGCTCATATTTTATGCTTGATTTTAATTAAATTGCGCTACTTATTAATAACATAGAAAAGTATTATAAATGACAAACTTTTTAAATCAAAAGGGCCTTATCTAAGGTAAAGGCCTTATGTAGTATAAATATATTTTTTTATTAAATTTTTACCACCGGATGGTATGTGTTCACCATAGACATTGGCACTGTTAAATTAACCATATCTTAAATCGCATTAGTGCGTTATCAACCTTAACCAGGACCTAAGATATGCCCCTTCAATTACACTGGGTCACCGTTTAGATCCGAACAGAACAATACTAAGTATTCCTTTTTTATACCGGGAGCTACCTACCCCGCCAGGCTTAAACACAAAGCACCAAGTAAAGTTTTACAAGAAATTTTATGAATACAAAATATAATATACAGAAACTAGAAATCCATCCATCCATCAATAAAAACTACCCTTTTTGATCTTAAGTAGTAACATTGCATAACAACCTTATTATAAAATGTGTTTACCGAGCGCTATATATGCTGAGAAACTGAGGAATAAAATATTAATAATCTATAAAAAATTAACTAGACAAGAATACTAAGCAGTAAATCTTCCTAAGGAGTATCAATCAAAAGTTTCAAAGCAGTTTCAAAGTACCTGACATTTAATTTATTACTCGCATCAGTAACTATTTTGTATTTATGGAAACCACTTGAAGGTATTACATTTAAGCATTTTCGCTTTTATTGGGTATTTTGGAGGGATTTTGATGCCAACTTATGAATATTTGTAATAGGCTTTGCATACTGTTGAAAATCAATAAAATGATTCGATGTTTATGAGAAGTTTACTAGTCGCGGAAAAACATATCAATGTACGTATTAGTACATTATTGTGTGTTTATTTTTAAATATGTTTGATATCAATGGGTAATTTGAAATTAATGAATTAATCGACAAGGAGAATTGCCTATCACCCCGCACAAAGGATAAAAACGTTGCAGATATAATATATTTTATAAATTAAAATCATTTTAAATTTTTGTAGCTCTCGACAGTAACTGCGTATATGGATGCTTCATTCTGCTATGGAAGCAGTGAAGGTCAGGCTAGACCAATAAGAGCTTTCGTTGGAGGTCGTTTAAAGACAATTCTCAGAGGAGGACGGGAATGGCCGCCTCAAGATCCTAACGTTACCCTTACTTGTGAATCGGCACAATCACCTAACGAACCCTGTTATTTAGCTGGTGAGTATTTTTATGTAAATCCACACATAATAAACTGTTTGAAGCTGTATTGGAATAAAAGTTAATAAATTGCCAGTACACGTCCACAAATTGAAATCTCGTTCTGAAATCAAGACAAAAATAAAATAAATCGAATTTTATACAGGTGACATTAGAGTAAATCAAAATCCTCAACTAACAATTCTGCAAATTATCGTTCTCCGGGAGCATAATAGAATAGCTGGTATTCTATCAGCAATAAATCCACACTGGGATGACGAGACGCTGTACCAAGAAGCGCGTCGTATTCTCATAGCTGAACTACAACATATCAACTATTATGAGTATTTGCCAATATTCCTAGGTAGGTTTTTTATTTTACGTTGATACAAGTTTGCAATGAAAATGTAAAAAAATGCCTTAGGTTTGGTTTAGGATAAGTTAAACTTTGCTGTGTAATGTTTTCTTTCGTTGCCGAACACATGGAACACAAATTAGGCACATGAAAATTCAGAGATTCTTGACTGGGTTTGAACTCAGGAACATCGGTTAATATTTACGTATTCGCAATATATATCACATATTCAAAAGCATAAATTGTCAGTTTCAAAGTTTACTAATAAGTTTTTTTTTATTTAAAAAATAAAATTCTCTAAAACGAATAACGCAGATTTTGCTAATATTTTACATGCACCCGCATAAGTACCCAAAGAACTAGAACACCAAAGAGTGCACTGTACACTGACAAGGAAGCGTGACGATACATAATTTAAATACTAAAATAAGATAAATACAAATTTAACTTTTTATACTGACGTTGCGTTGTATATAAAAATATAAATTCTTTAATATACCAAGACGGCACAAAGCTAAGTCCATACAACAATATATTTACAGCAATATTTATTCATTTAATTATTATAGCAGACTATTCAAGTATAAAATTTTGACTAATGCTTTGAAACCCGACGTTAACTTATATTATCCTTTATAAACTGTTTGTGACTGTAAATAGAAGTAAATGTTACATATGAATCGCTCTAATCAAAGTTGGATGTAGTGTGAAAGGCAACTTCAAATTTAGCCTCACAATTATGGTGCACTGTTGCTCCATTTCACAGTAAAATTTTACTCACATAAAAGAGTAAAGTAAATTTCGTTGATTGTTAAAATCGATCTGAACAATTCTGTGTATTGCTCTATTTTAAGTTTATGGTTCGTAAATAGCTTTAAATAAAAAAAAAAAGGTTAAGTGAAACATTTTATTTTATAGGTTTCGAAAATATGGTAAAGAATAAACTTATTTACCCGGGCGCTCACGGGTATGTGAACGATTACAATCCGAAAGTCGATCCGTCTGTTCTGGACGAGCACGCTACAGCCGCCTTTAGACACTTCCACTCTCTGATCAGAGGTTATTTAAAGTAAGTGTAATTCGTTTCGGGGCTTACAAGCCTTGCGTTAATAAATAACAATATAAATTATTTATAATAAATTTAAAAATATGTATTAAAAATATGTTTGACGGTATAATATATGAACAATTAAAAATTATATGAACTAGATTTTAAGTAAAAACGAGATTTTAATATATAATCGCAGTAATAGAATTAAAACACTAATACTTACTTATATGAAATATATATATTAAATTCATTTTATAATAGTCGGAACTAGTAGAGCTTATCTGTACGGAAACGCTTATTACAGTGAAGAAAGCGTCATACACACATCAAAAAAGTATATCACCATATTTTTAACACTTCACGAGTGAGATATGGCATGAGTTCTTACTGAATAGCACGGCATGTTAAAAGCGATTTGAGTTAGTTTGTTTATTAGTAAAACATTCGGAATTATATTAACAGAATACTGAAGGACTGATTTGCATCGCATGATCGGTTGTAAAACCGATGTAGAAAATAATCTTTTGATAATGTTGGTATCTTCACATACTTTTATATCTTTTGTAATAATACAACCAGAAAAATATAAACTTGACAAAAAAAACAAAGTTACTAACATAGAAAACTTGTGTTGTATACTGAAATGACCTAAAATTTATAAGTCCGTAGAGAGGTACATCATGAAATCTCTGAAAGCAAAGTTATTTCTGCGTGTTAGACCCAAACGATCTTTTATACAAGAGTACAACACTAAATTATCTCATTTTTGTTCCTATGTTTTTTTAAAATAGGAATAAAAATGTTTTTATTTTTTAATGTTTGTATTAATGAATGAATAGTACGATTTATTTTTAAATATAAAATAATTATTTTTACAACAGACCATTATTTTAGGAATTCCTCGCATATAAAATGTTAAAATAAATACATATATATTATAAATTCCTCAGATATGATATATTAAAATATATGCATATATACAATAAGTTTCAACCAAAGAGTCCCGTAAAAAAATATCAAAAATGTAATATTGAATATACTATTACAGATTAGTAACAGAAAGCAGACACTTAGCGGGAATAGTTCGTCTCAGCGATTGGTTTAATCGTCCGCTACTTATTGAACTCGAAAATGCTTTTGATGACTTAACGAGAGGTCTGACGTACCAAGCGCAAGACTTCAGCGATCAATTCTGGGACAGCGAGATCACCCAGTTTTTGTTCAAGTAAGTATTTTATATGACATTATTTATTTAACAGTAATTAGTATGCTACTCAACAATTAACGTTTAAAGCAAGTTGCGGTCTTATTTTATTTAAATAGAACATGTGTTGTATAAATTAGCGCCATTTGTAACTAATACTGTAAACTTAGGAGATTAAATGGAATAAACAGTTGAATTTGAACCAAAAATTATATATAAATGTATTAAAAATGAAATTTATTTAATATTTCGTAGCTTACGCCAATTACTATAATGAAAACTGGCTGAATTAGTGTGAGTGAACAATGATATGGTGTGTATAATGATTGCATTATCATTAAAATAATAAGTATAATTTATTAGTATCAGTTTAATTAATCAAAATTGTTACATTAATACATTTGGATCAAAACTGAAATAATGGAAATATAGAAGTATATTAAAAGGTTATTTACTAGTTTAATTGTTAAAAATATGATTGTGTTCAGCTATACGTGTAAAAAATGACGAACGTATTAGCCGGATTAAGTCGTTCACAAGTAAAAGCACAAAACGTGATCCACGTACCTCATTGAATGTCTTACAATACAAGAATCGCTCGCTTTCAATCTGTAACATGAATCATAAATTCTTTTGTTATGTGTATTTTTTTATAAGTAATATATGAACTTATTACATAAGTAATAAGTTGGCAATATATTGAAAATTTTACAGTCGATTTACTATAATACGAAATTAAAATTATACTTATTCGAGAGATATCACTCTTGTTTTTAATTTTGAAATAAATTATAGAAAAAAAATATGTTTAGTTTTTTATATGGTTTATAATTTACAATTTTGTAGTTATATTTTTACTTATTAATATTCATCCTCGATTTATTAACATTCACACTTTGCTCATCGTTGAAAGCTGCTGAAATAAATACACACCTACATAAATACATAACGCCTATCTATATCATACAGTGTGATTTTTAGATTCTTAAGTAAAAAGTGTAATAAATATTCCCAAACTCCTTTACAATGTATATTTTTTACAGGCGTAATAACACTTTCGGAGGAGACCTTCGAGCGATAGACATTCAACGCGGTCGCGACCACGGTCTCGGTAGCTACGTGAGCACGCGAGCTGCCTGTGGCCTCCCCGTACCTCATACCTTCCATGAGATGTTGGACTTTATATCAGCAGAGGTAAGGTATTTATTGATTTAACAGCTTTTATTTCCGTGAATAAGAAAGTCTCACGTTCCTTTCTTATTCACGGATAATATTTTCAAATACATTTATTCTAACGTGTTTTTGAAATCGATAGGGTTTAGTGAATAATTTTAGGAAAAAACATCAAGTACTTCTTACACCGAATCTAAAATGGCTTTGCCTATGCTCCTGTGAGTTCACTAAGTCACTCCACTACATTAGATTGGTGAACATAATGAATAAAGCGTAGTAATGTAGGTACTCCCTTCGACCATTTCAGTACTAGACTAAGTTGTTCAAAATGACCATTCCTATAGGATATATTAATGGCAGAATATTTTAATGCCAGATGTAGTAAAGTTAAACAAACCCTAGATTAACATTTTCGATGCGGTTTGCTAAATTATAAGACAACCGTTCTACAGAAATTTCTTGATTAAAAAAAAAATGTTCATTTATATAATACAAAAAATTTCCACTCACTCGTAATTAAGTCCACTGTTCCACTTTAATTTTACTTGTATCCACCGTCCCACATTGAAGCAGCTTGGTGAAATGAGCTCCGAATTTTCTCGTCAAAGAACAAGTCTTATTCCAGCAGTGAATATTTTCAGGGTTTACTTTGACACATAATGAGCTATCAACAGTGATTGTATTCACAGATTTGTTTCATTGAAGCATTTAAAAGGTTACTCGAACATAATTCGTTTTAATAAATCGTTAGAAGCAGACAAAAATACAAAACATTATATTTTCTCCTATCCTCGTGTAATTCATCAGAAATCTAAAGAATTTCTAGTACCTACATCGAATCAGTTGAAGGCTATTAATTTACAATGTCAAAGTATGAGACAAAACTGAATTTACTGGAAAAGATTCACTTTTATATTTTCTTTTGAGATAAAACTAGATGCTGTAATAAGAATTTTTATTTCGCCATTTTTAAATCAGCTTATTGTTCCGTATAAAAGCATATAGTTTACATACCCTTGACTTCAATGCCAGTTTTTAGTGTTCATTTATTCGATTCAATGATTCAAAAAGATCTTTATGGATGAATGACGCCTTTAAATGATTATTAAGAAGGCTAAAAACAATAAATATATACATATACATTTATATACTATGTGAAACGCTAGAAAAAAATGTCACGTATTTCCCGATAAAAAATATTCTCATTGTAGTTCGAATTTTCAAAAACATCGACATACAATTTTTACTGCGTGTGCTTTTATATTTTTATTCAGCAATTCTGTTGCCAATATTTTCTAATACAAAGAGACGTTTATTCTTAAAAAGAATTTTAATTAAACCAAATATATATTTTAAACTATTAATAATTTGACTTATGGTATCTCTTTTGAAAACTAAACCGACCTTTAATGTATTGCTGCTGAACATAGCCCGACTATGAAGTTTAAATGATGGAAATTATCTATTATATTGAGCCGAGATTGGCCAGTGGTTAGAACGCGTGCGTAGAAATTTCGGCTTCAAGTCCAGGCAAGCACCACTGAATTTTCATGTGATAAATTTGTGTTTATAATTCCTCTCGTGCTCGGCGGTGAAGGAAAACATCGTGAGGAAATCTGCATGTGTCTAATTTCAACGAAATTCTGCCACATGTGTATTCCATCAATCCGCATTGGAACAGCGTGATGGAATATTCTCCAAACCTTCTCCTCAAAGAGGGAGGAGGCCCTAAGGCCTGGGCTAACCCAGCAGTGGGAAATTTACAGGCTGTTAATGTATCTATTATAACATGCGACCGCACCACAATATGTATGACGTATCATTCCGTCATACATATTGTGGTGATGGTGATGTGTGTTTGTGGTGTTTGGTTTTTTAGATAATTATTTTTAACAAAACTATGCACTATGAACTCAATATATATAAATAAAAAAACAGTTCCCAAGCTATTTATTTTATACGTAGATTAAATAAGATGGATGATTGAGTAGATTTTCAGTTTCAGTGTCACATATCTGATAACAGACCCCACTACTAGTACCGCCTTCACACGAGTAGTAATTAAGAGTCGAAATGGTTTTACCATTTATATTGGATTGGAAAGAAAAAACTTGGCTTTTTTTTGAGTCAAGAGTCTTTGTTGCACCAAAATTTTATTACAATCAGATGACTGATTCATATTTATTTACTGAGAAAGTTATAGTCGGTGTCTTTATAGTCGATAATAACAGAGTTAATATTTTTTCTTTCGACAAGTGCAGGTTTTCTTACGTAAAATATTTGAGAACAAACATACTGTAGTGCTATTCTGTAAGGACTCACTTTGAATATTACTCGGGAAATGTTGGAAGCAGACTTGCAGTGTAGTGTAGTGTAGCTTTTTGATACGTGTATCATATTTTGTATATTATATTTATTACAGTAAATATTCCACATTTCACATTTATATTTCCTTTCTAACATTTCACAATCGAGTTTACTATTTACGCGTGTACACTATTCTTTAAAAATATCTCCCGGAGGTGACTATAAAGTATTTTTAGAATAAATTCAATTATTTAAATGATTTGAAATATTTATCAGTCGTTTAATTAATTATTAGTATTAGATTATTTTATTGAACGTATGTATATATTTGTACGTGAATCTTATTACTATATCACTCAACCATAATCTTTGTTAAAACCACGAAACGATTTCTAATGGCCTATCACATAATATAAAAACCACTTAGATTGAGGATACAGACGACGAGTAATGACGAAAAAATAAAATAACCGGACAACCATTAGCGATACTAAAAGCGTTTCTAGCTGAGTAATTTGACGTTAAATATCATCTATTTTGTATTTTTTTTAGATCTACAAATTTTAACACTATGTATGTACATCACATATCGCTTCCCAATCACTAAAATATTGAAATTAATTACCTGAAGCTTAATTTTTTACATTAGCAGCCTGTAAATTTCCCACTTTTCCTTTTCCTCTAATGCGGCTTGGTGGAATACACATGTGGCAGAATTTCGTTGAAATTAGACACATTCAGGTTACCTCACGATGTTTTTCTTCACCGCCGAGCACGAGATGAATTATAAATATTTATTTTATTTAAATAGATAACTATATTTAAACTTAACGGGATATTTTATTTGTTGTTGCAAATTGAATAAATTTAAATGTCATTTAAATGAGTCAGTAATTAATATGATGCAGTGTTGTTAAACATTTTCACCAATTTTATTTAAATAAGCCCAACATCCCATTATGTATGACAGAATTATGCGACATACAGATACTTTCGTGTCGCATGTTATAATAGATAAACTTCGTCTATCAAATATTTATTAATACTTCCTTGAAGGTAGGCCCATACTTAAACTCATCTGGGTAGATGCTACCCACTAAATTTTACCACGAGACGGTAATATTTATTATTGTTCCGGTTCAAGGGTTGAGTGAGGCAATGTAACACAGGTACACGGGACTTATTAACATCTTAGTTTTCAACGTTACTGGCGCAATGGTGTTGTTAGGAATAGTCTACATACTTAAAAAAAACTCTTTATAATTGTAATTTACCTTTCAGAACGTCGAAGTACTCAAAGCTATCTATGAACATCCTGAAGACGTGGACTTGGTTGTCGCTGGATCGCTAGAGCATAACGTTCCTGGCGCACAAGCTGGACCAACGTTCCTCTGTATCCTCACTGAGCAGTTCTATCGTACACGAGTTGGCGACAGATTCTTCTATGAGAATGGTGATCCAAGTATAGCATTTACACCAAGTAAGTTATTTTGTAGTATTTATTTCACCTGAAATTATTTTCGAATATAGAAGATACTACTTAGTTTAAAATGTTATCAGTACATTAAACTATTTACACGAATAAAAATACTTTCATTACTTTTTAATGTTAAACCTTAAATAATTTAACACAATTTATTTTCAAAATTATTTTAAATATATATTTTATACAACCATATACCTAAATATATTAAAATAAAATCTAAAGACTTCCAATATACATTTAGATGCTTTGAGATTTAATACAGGTTATAGCATTAAAGTTCAGTCTTACACGAAAGCAAATTGAAATTTAATAACATTTTCATCCAACTAACGGAGAATATTCTTTAAAGTGACATTGTCTGGGAATATTAAATTCTTGCTTCATTTTTCTGTTACGCTTCAATTATTATATTAAGTAAAATATATTACGACATTATTTAAAAAAAATGCACTTTTTATAATAATATTTATTTTTGAAGTTAATAAATTTAAATTTTAGATTATAATTTAAAAGAAATCAGTTAAAAGTTGTATAATTTACAAAGAAAAACCAGTAAGAAATTTAATTGTTTCCTTTTATACTATTTTATTATTATTCAATAGATTAAATTTATATATCAGGGATTTAAAAATACTGGAAATCAACAAACACGAACTCCTTTACCTCCTAGTTTTATAATGGATATATAATTAAAATAATATTTTAGAGTTAAGTGTTATATTTAATAATGGTATTAAAATATTCAAAACAAAAATATTTTTCAGAATTTTACTACTGAGACGATAACTCTCGTTAAGTTATTCAACTTGACTTGTGTTGTGTAATAAATTATACTGATATAATATTCAAATAATTACTTAAGTATTTTTCAAATGGTCACTTTGTGAGAGAGCTAGTATGAATAGTTCCACGAATACATAACTTCTGTCTCATCCACAGGTCAGCTCGAAACCATTCGCAAAGGGTCATCAATCGCTCGTATTTTATGTGACAATAGCGACAATATCCGACACATGCAACCGAAAGCCTTCCAGCAAATTTCGTCCGGGTAAGTTCATTGCTCACTGAACTCTGTAATACGTTCGTAAGTTTAAATCTAAATGGGTTTCATAAAACTTGCTTAAATGATAAAATATGTGATTTACAATACACGTCGTTTAATTAGATAGTAGTTTCTCGAATAAGATACGTGAAATTGAAAAATTCTGAAAGAGTTATAAGTTAAGTTTATATTCAGGACAATGGAGGATCGAAAATCTATTCTCAACTTTGAGTCGTAATATCTTCGATCTCAGTAACTTTGTATAGCTCTGCCGTAAATAGAAGTTGGGATGACTTGCAATTTCATGTGATAGAACCGGCATTTACGGGACTATATATTTCAATTTAATATACCCAAAAACGATTTCTATCTGAATTAAATATAGCTGAAAAAAAATTTAAATTAGGTAATTTATTTCTATCAAATTATAAGTAAGGTTAGATTTTTAGGTTGTATAAAAAAAGTGATGATTTCTAGGAAATCGTGTAACCGATAGTAAAATTATATATTCTTTTTAAATTGAAACAACTTGTTACCAAAAAATGATTGATCGGGCACTCTAAAAAATAAATTGAAGCTTTTAGTAATTTGGGGCCTCAAAATATGTTTATTTAAATTATGTAATGAATACTTCATAATATATAAAATATATTTCATAGTGAGAATTTCAAAGATAATGTTTAAACTTCACGTTACATTAATTAATTGGTATTTTAAGCAATTTCAGGATTCCTGTGATTAGCATATTAATGCCTTCATCCCTACCCACCTTGTTTACACGAACAATAACTTATAATACAATTCTGTTTATGTTTCGTAGTTTAATAATTTTAATTGTTTTTGTATATATGTATATTCATAGTTTTATGTAATTATTATTAATCTTAATTTTGTTATTGGAACGTTTATTGAATTTGGTTTATATACCCAAGTAGATTTTACCGTATAATAATATTAAAAATATTTTGCTTAAAATAAACAAAATAATTTTATAATAAGGAAGTATAGTAAATTTACTTCGAATGTAAAAAAGTATTTCATGCAAAAAAGCAATTCCCGATTCAAGTCCATATATGAATCGGCGCTAGTCCAATGTTTTACCAACACTTCTCTATGCAAAAATTTACCACAAAAGTTTACAAATATACATTTATATTCCTATACGGGTTTATAATATAGTTCTAAGGATTTAATAGTAGATAATTAAAAATGATGAAATATTCTTGAATAGATATTAAAATCAACTGTTTCTAGAAATTAATTAAAAGCTAATTATTTGAAGTTTTATGTAATTATTGTTTTTTTCAGAAATATGCCTGTGCCTTGTGACAAATTGCCAGCCATCGATCTAAGTCTGTGGCAAGATTTTGAATTTCACTAATTTATTTTTATTATTTTCCTAATTTAATTCATGAAAATTTACCATGTTATATAAATTAATAATATAATATTGTATATAAAAATATAATATAATTGTATAAATGCTATGTAAATGAAATTGAATGGGAGTGAAAGAGAAGTTACGAAGAATGAAATGTATATAATATTATAAATTAAATATGAACTATCATAATGTAATAGCAAACAGTAAAAAATACTTTACATATCAAATTAAGGCTAAAATGAATTATGATAAGCTTTATTTTTCCTAACAATTGTTATATAATGTCAATAATAAACAGTACAATTACAATGCCCTTACATAAGTCATTGTGAATTTTAAGTGATTTTCAAATTTAATTTTAAATTTCTTGTAATATAATATCCGTAATGTTCTGTATTAGTACACACGTTTTTAATCCCTCAAAATCATAGTGATATTTTATCATTGAGGTTTTGATGTCATTATTTAATATGGCAGAAATTTTACTAGTACAAAATCATCGAGTAATTGAAAGTATAATAGTTTATATTTCTAATAGACGTAGAAATTTCGCACGCCTCTTTTAATTTTACAACAATTTTTTATGCCCCTGTAATCATATCATTCGATATAAGAAGCTACTTTTTTTTAACTATATAAACGCATACTATAAAATCTTCCCAGTTTAATTGTCTCGTCTGTTTGTATGAATGCAATTATAAATATCTCTTGTGTATGAAATGTAATTCCAAAGCAATAATAAAGTTAATAATCAGTTTTTTTCTGAATGCATGTAATTATTTGAAATGTTCTCTTCTTGTAAATAAATGTGTTATGGAATGTAATTTCTTTGTTTTACTCACAATCCTTCTGGTAAATCTCATTGACTAGGTATTGATGTGTTATTATAATATAAGCATCAATCAATTAATGGCGAGTAACTGCTTCATGATAATGATGATTGATCTTCTTTTGAGCGATTTCGATTATCATTCAACTTGATTTGTAGATTGATTTATAAACTGAAAACATCTTTGATATTAAACGACGACCTCCGTGGTCGAGTAGTGTGTACACCGGCTTTCATGGGTACGCCACTCCGAGGTCCCGGGTTCGATTCCCGGCCGAGTCGATGTAGAAATAGTTCATTAGTTGTCTATGTTGTCTTGGGTCTGGGTGTATGTATGTGGTACCGTCATTACTTCAGATTTTCCATAACGCATGTGCTTTAGCTACTTACATTGGGATCAGAGTAATGTATGTGATGTTGTTCAATATTTATTATTTATTTATTTAAATAGTAAACAATAATAATAAATATTGTAATAAATTAGTACAAATGCTTTGCTGCTAATTAAGGTCGAAAGCTATTCTAGCGTGTTATTGCGTGTAATGTGTCGTGAGAGTCGTTTAGTAATAATTATTGCAAACTCTGTCTTGATATGATTGCATTCATTAAATATAAGAAAAGATAAAGATTGTTATCTTTATTTATCCTTGGATGAACGTAAACTGAATTGGCATTTAAACTCAGAGTACTGTCTACGTTTATAAAAATGTATCTACTCAAATATATTCGCGAGATATCAAACCAATTAAAATTCAATGAAACGAAAGTTTGTCGGAACGCAGACAAGGGTACTGATGTGACTTAAGGAAAATCAAAGACATTCCGAGGAAAACGAAAGTTTGTATAAAATAAAGAAATATTTATATCCTTAGCTGAAATTTATAAATACCATTTTTGTTATGTTCGAGGGGAAGATTTTAATGAAAATTATCATTGTTATTAAAATGAAAAATATGTACTTAGGTAATTAAAATATTTAAAAAAAACTGCCTAATAGAATACCACGTTGAAAAAAATAACAGAAAATTTTACTAATTTAAACGAAATTCTTTTATGCGGCTCACAGTTGAGCGAACTGGCAGAACTCTTCACGTAAGGGGGAGTTATGAAGCCTCTAGGCGACCTCATTCTCTCTTTCTCTTTCTCTTGTACACTATTTTTAATATTTTTTTATTGAAGCTTAATTTTATTTATTGTCATTGAATTATGATATCGACCGAGAGCGTGACGATGATATTGCTCTTTTAATCTAGGAGCGCATTCAGCATAACCTGAACCATTTAGCAACAAAGCGGAACCCGCACCACCCTACTTTTTGAAGTTCATATCGTACAAATACGAAAGGAAATGAGAATGTGCCTGTGTGCAGAAATACAGGTATTGTGTGCTCTTTTATCTCATATATGGGCACACATTCAACAATGTCGTGAAAGTAAACATTCAGCACACAGATAGCATAGAAATCGTTGTTTTTCAGTAGTATATTAGTTATGTTGTATGAATACATTTTGTTTGTACCTTCAATCAATATTAACAGAGACTGAGCTGAAAGTTTTATTATAATATTTATATTAAATAATTATAATGTACCTTAGAATCCTTTAGAAAATATGTCTTTATTAATACTTTTACAAATATGAAATTAAATTCGTTTATTATTTTATAAGACAACACTATAAAACAATGTGTTATTTATGTTGGACTGCTTTTATAGTATTAATATAATTAAATTCAGATAAGTAAATAACAATAAAATAAATAATAATTATAATAGTATTCCATACCAACTTGAACAGTTACTTAAATATTACACAAATTGTATATCATGCATAAGTAATTGCCCTGGATCAGTCACCCGTTATAGTCGGGCAAATAACCAAGCAATACAGAGCACTGATTTCAGGTAAAATATATAATTAAATCATATTGTACCATCAGAATAATATATAAGTATAATATTATTTAATTTATTATGAAACAAAATCTTATCAATTGACTATATATTGCTTTTGAGCAACAGGAGGAATTGAGTTCTTTGTCGAATCTTCTTAATCGGATCTATATTCCGAACAGTTGTAGTGAAGCTACTACCGGTTCGGTATATAGGCTATAACGGCCTTTATATAGTATTTTGATTTTATTACATATACCATAATATTCCAGCTCAGCTCAGCTGAAAGAAAAATAAGTCTTTTTAAAAAAAGATAAGTGGCTCTTAAATCAATGTCATCGATTCTGTTATAACTGTTCCAAATGAAATCTTAAATTATTGCAATGAGAATTCAGAGGGCAATTTTTATTATCTTTAAATCTAAATTAACCTAAATACCTTTAAAGTGTTTTCGTTCCAATAATTCACAGATAATGTCTTAGGGATTGATAACTTTGAGCAATTTTTATTTGAACGTTCTGAATATACGCATTTAAAAACTTTTTTTGCGTCCGCGAGCTGAGATGGTTCTGTGGTTAGATCACATGCGATCTTATCCGATGATCTGTGGATTCAAACCTAGCCAAGCACAATTGAATTTTCATGTACTTAATAATTGCTTATTATTCTTCTCGTGCATGGCAATGAAAAAAACACCGTGAGAAAAACTTGTATGTGTCAAATTTTAATGAAATTACGCCAAATATGTATCCATCAAACCGCATTAGAGAAGGGTTGTGGAATTAGATCCATACCTTTCCTTCAAAGAGAGAGGAGGCTTTAGCCCAGCTGTGGGAAATTTATAAGCTCTTACTTTAAGTACGTTTAATTTTAAATATCATATATTTTAGAAAATAAAGCTTCATGGTATACTTAATTAAAATTAACAGAAAAAATAAAATCAAGTACTTTTTAATTAATCATATTTGAAGAAATTGATATGGCTATCTGAAATTAATATCTATCAGAACTATCAAAATAATCTGAATTATCGATCAGCTTCTTACATATGGAACTATTTATAGATGCTTATAAGCAAGATGCTTATAATGGTTATATAATCAGATACTGTACAAAGTTTAAGGTGAAATTCGATATCTTGGCGGATAAATGTTACCAATTAAGTTTAACATTTCCTAACCATGCCATAAATAAATGTAGCCTGTAATTATAGAAATAATTGACCTGTAAGTAGATAATCTCAAGGACTAAGGTAATAGCGATTTCTTCAAATAGAGTTTAGTTTTTTGTGTACAACCTCTATTTCTAAGTCAACGTAATTAAAAAATATTCTTAGTAACTTTAAACATTATATACTAACACTCAAAATTTCATATATATTTAACCTATGCTTTTATATAAAGCTCGTTTATTTCATCGCGGTTATCTTAGGATTGACTAAACAGTTTTAAATTTTATTGTGTATGATTGCTGACCAGATTTTTGATGACGATGATGATTTGCAGCCGTAAGGAATTTTAACCGTACCTTACATCGCTAATGCACAACCAAACTTGGGAATTAAGATGTTATGACCCTTCTACCTGTAGTTACACTGTCTCATTCGCCTTTCTAACCAGATCACAATAATACAAACAAAGTATTGCTGTTTTGCGATATATATAAAAAAATCCTTGTATAAACAAGAAAATTTCACATATTCACCTTTAGAGTATGCATCGCAGCAATATGCAGTAAATAAAGATACGCATCGTTATTTTGTCATTTGATATAACGCATAAGCCTTTAACACAGTGATATTCATTATAAGTCGTATCATAGACGCGAACCATTAAATAATATACGTCATCAACTTTGTACGTTTTCATCAAAGTTGTGAACAAGTTATTAAACCGCAGACCGTGTTCGTTCCTATCGAGAATCTGTTGAATTGTTACGTAGTCGTAATATGATTTTTTTTTTCATATTATTCATGAATACGCCATCCAGGCGTTCATAAATAAGATAATATAAACTAACTATATATATCATTGAATTCGGTATGGATCCTTCTACAATATATAATTTAAAAAAAGAGGAATAATAGAATATTTGAATATGTAATTTAAAAAGAAGGTACCGTGTTTGAATGAAATGGAAGGACTTAGTCAGCACTTTTAATATATATATATATATATATATGTTAGCTCTTGATACTTGGATAAAACTAATAATATCACGTCATATTCAGAGTCAGATTTTTCCTTGTTGATTAAAACTTCTAATACAATTGATACGAATTGCTACGTCATATACCATATCATAATAATCTTGTATTTCTTATGGAATATTTCTGATCATTATTTCAATGTATTTCGAAAAATAATAATATTGGGATTATTACAAAATATATATAAAACCTTATTATAGAATTAATAACATATTAACATTAATAAATAAAAGTTATTTTATGATTTTGTCAGTTAACTTATAAAATAAAAAATATATTTTAAGGAAAAAAATATATAACAGTATTTTTGTAGATAATCAAATGATTATAAAACTCATCAAAAAAACGCGTAGGGTGCGGTTTAAAGTCGCGTCATTGATAGGGTAGCCATGATATGGATAGCCATAGTCGGGACAGAGATCGGATGGAATGAGATTAATATGACGAGGATTACGTATAAAAAAATTATGTTAACGACTTCAATACATAAATACTAAATAAAACTCTACTGGTCAATGATAACCAATTGGAACAGTGACAAGAATGCTAACAATATTTTCGCGTTGAATCGCAAATCCACATACAGAATAAACGTAACTACATACAGAACATAATACTAGCTTGTACTCAGGCCTTTATCCCGTAAAATGTTAAAAATATTTGTTAATAAAACGGGTATATTATTATTTCATATAAAATAATGTAAACATTGAACTATATAATAAGTATTTTGGGTATAGATAATGTATTGAATTATCATATTTATTTTGTATAAATGATTTCTGAAAGTTATATTTTTGATTCTGAAATTATTACTTAATGAATAAATCATTTCCATTGTTTGAAGGACCATTATTTGGAATAGGAATTACATTAAAGAGGAGTCAGAGACTGTTTGCAAATACTTTCTTAATATTTCTCTAAGTAGATAAAGATTGAAAGAAGTAAGATCCTTTTAAATATTTTTGTGATTAGTGTGTATGCAAAGGTGCACTGTGTATACCCTCACTATCATAATCCGATTGGACGGCAAATCCGATACGATCAGATAGAGTACAGGTGCAGGACAAAATGCCTTTACGTGGTTTCCGACCGACGGGAGAGCACACATTTCGATCTTTACGACTTTAGACGGCTGTTACTGAGAATTTTTGGCCCGACCTGAGTTTTGAACGCAGAACTTCGAAATCTTCGTTCTATCTAGCCACTGGAACAACGATTCAGTCACTTATAATGTATGTACACAGCATACACATTACAAAGTGGAAGCAAATATTATAATCACTGCCATGTTAAGAGGTAGCAAGCAATTGTTAATCTTTTGGTTGATTTTGTACGAGTAAATCCGAAAGATAAACATGAAATATTACGTATAATATTATACGTCGAAGGAAAGTTGGATAATTAATTATATTTCAAAATAATAGTATAGGGAATTTTTAATTTTAATAACGATAAAAAGGTTTTAGTCGTTACTAAATTTTCCCTCCGTGAAAAACCACATCTGTTACATGTGACCCATACTTCAAACATATTTCTTCTATCGATCACTGCGGCGTTTCTAAGACGAGGGCAGTAGAGGACTACGAGTATATTAACTATCTTATAGCATTATAGGTAGAAATGGGAACGTACCGAGTAAGGGTCGCGCTAGTGAAACCTGAAATTTTAAGCGCGCTCTTTAGCCTGGTGAATATAATTTAAAAACGATTTGTTTTGCTTACGGTTTTGCCTTTTTTGTAAATAACTAGCTTTTGGTATTTTCGTCGCATTCACATTCGTAACTTATGAATTTCTCAAAATACAAATAAACTATTTCTAAGTATCACAATATTCTTTTAAATATAATAAACGGGTACCGGGTAAAGACTGTAAACATCTTAATGCAAAATCCTTTCTCAAACACGTTTTTTCGTACGTTTTCAGACGGTTTCATCATTTATAATAATATCTCTCAATCTTCAAAGTCCATTGAAATTGCGTCTCTAAAAGCCCAAGTGGATAATTTCTAATCCGATTTTCTTCATTTTTACCAATATCTGGCACGGTAAGAAATATTAACCTTTTCTTAGTCGATGTGCTTACAAAATTGAAAACTGAGATGTAATATCGCTTCAGAAATATTTATATGCCGATAATATAATCGATAATATTCCCGAAAAAAAATATTACAAAAATTTATAAAATATTAAAAGTAAATTTAATATTTTATATTAAATTATTTTTAAAATAAAAAATATATTAAAATAATTTTGTAAAGTCATTTAACTTTGAGTCGAACTCAGATGAAGGACACATTAGTCACGACATTGAGAGAAGTAGTTTTCTTATTATAAATTCGAAATATATGTTGGGAACAATGGTGTATGGATATTGCATTTTATTTCTTCCCAAAACAAGATTAAATTTGTTGCGGGTAGCTAAGCTTGCAATTAGCTGACTAACGGAATACAAAGAACCAAAAAAGAAATAATTGTATAATTTAAAAAAGTTTTTTTTTTGTTTATTTGTAAAATATATATAAATAGAAAACTAAGTTTTTTATACTAACGTAAACGACCATTAATTACGTCGCATCGAATACTTATAATGGGGTCACGTGTGTAAATTTAATTAAGTAATAGTTTAACCACAAAAATAGCTCTTTGAAAAAATGAGATGCTAACTTCGTAAATAAATTATATCTTATTCGTAAATAATTTAATCGCAATTCATCAAATTTTAAGAATTTGACTATATATTGGTCGAAATATATGGAGAACTACCTATAACTACTACTACTACTAACTAACTAATATAAATGGATTTTCAATTTAAAGATAAAAAATATTAAAATTATTTAGAAGCAGCAATAGTGTAATTTTAGTGTAATTCTGACTTCGTTTTGTTTATCCTATAGATCCACGAAACCCCAAAATTAAAATTTGAACAACTTTTTACATTGAAACAATCAAAAAATATAGTAACAATAATACTTGAATTTGTTGATCGGTTGATTTTTAATGAATTTTAAATAATAAGAAAAAAATAATAAATGTTGTTATATATATGATACTGTACAGATAACATCTGAACAGTTGGTGGCTTTACTTTCCTATATATATAAAAACCCGCACTGACCCCGCCTTTTGTTCCAGCTTCAATCTACATCATACTTTAGATCATCCGTTATCAGATTTAATAGAAATCCTATTAAGTACGGACCCTTGACACCCGTCCCGAACACTTTACATTGGGACTTATATTAGCCAATTCGCTTGCACAGTTGACGCACACACTCATAGTTTTCAGAGTCCGCGTTGCTTAAGTAAACCAGTCAACCCGCACTACTTGTTCGTGTAGTAGAACTTAGTTGCTCGGTTCCGGTTTTCCGGGTCGGTATATACTATAACCATTTAGGATGTACGTAATTTACAAAGTGAATCTACTAAGCATTGATTTTATTGACAGATGTTAAAAACATGTATTAGTTTTAAAACTTGTTTTTATATATATTTAAGCCTATCGTATTATCTATCTGCTGCACAACAATACCCCGTTTTTTTTAAGATAACGGGAATTCAAACTCAAAAACAAACTGCTTATGAAGATACCCTTTCAGTAAGCAGAGTGGTAGATTAGGTATATATCACCTTGACGACCTCCATGGTCGAGTAGTGTGTACACCGGTTTTCATGGGTACGCCACTCCGAGGTCCTGGGTTCGATTCCCGGCCGAGTCGATGTAGAAAAAGTTCATTAGTTTTCTACGTTGTCTTGGGTCTGGGTGTTTGTGGTACCGTCGTTACTTCTGATTTCCATAAAACAAGTGCTTTAGCTACTTACATTGGGAGCAGAGTAATGTATGTGATGTTGTCTAATATTTATTATTATTATTTATTATTATTATATCAAAACTCTCATTATCCTTATTCGAATTGCTTTCAAGTTAATACGTGCGAAAAATCTAATTTAAGTTTAACATATGCTTTTTATTAAACCCAAGAAATAAATACATTAATATTTATGTATCCCACGGATTTCCATATATTTTAAAACTTGACTTTAAACAATTTATGCATTTTAGTATTTTTGTACGTAAATATTTTTATTGCACTTTTTCAAGTTTATTTTAATAGATCTAATGACCGAAAGCAAATAGCATTTTCATTCATAAATGACGATTGTGCAAAGGCAAGAACTTCTTACACCATTCCTTCCATACGGAGCAAATACACGAATAAGCACAAGATTAATACCACAAACACGTATAAAGCTCATGAATACTCAGTGGTTGATGCCCGGTTACTAACCCGTGATCTAAGGTTAAGATCCACACGTTTTACCCACTGGACCATATCAGCTCTAAAAATATAATGAAGTAACTTCTGTGTGTTAATAAATATGGAACAACAATTCAATGTAAAACAGTTTTGTATCTTTTCCGTATAAAGTTATAATGCTTTGACAAAAGATACGTAACCACAATAATACACTTGGTTGAGTATTTTATTAGGGTTCCGTACCCAAAGAGTATAAAGGTCTTAGTAATAAAGTACCGACCCTATTACTAAGACTCCGCCGTCCGTCCGTTTGTCTATCCGTCGGTCACCAGACTGATGCTCATAAGTCGTGACAGTTAGACAGTTGAAATTTTCACAGATGATGTATTTCTGTTGCCGCTATAACAACAAATACTAAAACAGAATAAAATAAATATTTAAGGTTCCCATTACAACAAACGTGAGTTTTTTGCCGTTTTTATAGATTTGATTTTTTTTTTTTTTTTTTCGTGAACGAATCTCTAGCACTAGGTCTGTTTTTTTAGATATTCCATATTTAATTGAATTATTGAACGTCGTACGTGTAATGGATACAACTAGACGAGATTATAAACATAATCCAAACGGATTAAAAGATATAGTATACTTTTTATATGAAAGAACAATTAGATATTGTCGACCTCTTTTATTTATTAATAGTTATTTCAGCCTTGCTCGTTTAGGTATTTTAAGAATCGGTTGTCAAGTATAAGCATAAAAAGGCTTTGTCCTTCCATGCAGTTCAAGCTTATTTTAGATCAAATTTCGTCAAATTTTTTTTCGTCGGCAATAGACAGACAGACAGAGTTAGTTTCGTAATTATAATATTTATATAAATAAGTGTAGTTAAATAGTGGCTGATGCTTGAGGTGTCTCCCACGTAATATTTACTCATTCAACTCCTTGAAAGTAAATCTATGACAATTTAGTGCATATCAGTCGGCGGTGTGTAGGTTTACAATTTAATGAAGTAAAATATACCTATATGATATATTATTTACTTATAATAAGTCAGGATCTCACATTAACGTATATCTAAACAGAAATAAATAATCAATTTGAAACAATACATCTAAAATTACCATGATTTTTGTCCTCCCTATTTTAAACATAAACTTGGTTAATACGATTTATCCATTAAAATGCCTCGGACAAAGTGTTTTTATATGTTTTAAATTTCCTTGTTTTGCCTGGAAAGAAAACCGTTAATTATTTTATATAACGTTCACATCATAATCATAAATATCTCATGAATAAGCAATAAATATTTATAGTCTGTGTCTGTTGAAAAACTAAGAATATTATCATATTCTAAATTTAAGCGGAAAAGATACAAAACTGTTTTAAATTTATTATGAAAATGACTATTTTGACGAATAACTAATATCCCTCTACCATATACTTACAATTAAAATAAAGAGAAATGCTTGAGTAAATAGCGGAGATGAAACAGCCTAAGTGGAGTTACATCATTCATTACTTATCTTCATTTAGTATAAATACATAAATATATTCGAACATTATATTTATTCCACGAGGAAAGTACCTCATGAATAAAATGAAACATTTTCATTGTTTTAAAGGTTACTCTTATTATAATCTTGAAATTAATTTGACTATTACAATAGAATTTAAAAGCTCTTTCAATATTTAAGAACTCTAAATAAGAACTCTTAATTTATAACAACCGTAATCGTGAAATGCCATCTAAAGCTTGTTTATAATATTTTATCTGTTTAATAGAAAAATACTGTTTTTCTAAAGGTAAGATAGGTAAGGTACCTATTGGAAGAAGTAGTGCTTTTTATCTTCTCGAGATTCAAATTCGCTGTAGTTATCCTCCTCCCTGAAGGTCGTAACAATCCGATTTACTATAGAATTTTAAAATAAATCTATGTATAATACCTATATCGTAATATATACATTTATTACCCAAATTCTCAATATTAGTTTGTGATACATTTTAATAAGGTATATATGGAAAATAATTGCATGTTCGAATTAGGAAAATCACATACAAATTCAAAATCTAAAATATAAATTATTTGATGAAATAACCTAACCCTATTTACTAGCAAAGTTGATCCGGCATTTTAAAATTCTATCGATAAAAACAAGCAAGAAACTCAATGGAACTTTTAAGTCAATAATACACAAGAACAATCATACATAATTGAATTTACGTATCCTTAATATGGTAAAAATGATACTATACATAGCATAAGTAACTAAAATGATTATTTTACATCACTAGGGTGCTTTCGTTGTTGTGGATATATCAGCAATAACAATATAAACAGACCCTAAAATCACTGACAGGATATTGGATTGAATAGAAGCGACCGACCTTTGTGATTTTTCTACCATATACGTGAATATTATCTAAAAGTATTTCAAAAAGTTAGAGGACATTGACCCGAGATTAATTTTGCGGAAAGTATTTAAATGTTATATTGTAATTATGATAAGCGAACAAGATGTTTACACTTTATTTAGGTCCATTTTTAAGAGTAAAACTGTAAAGTGTAAGTTACTATAAGGAAAATAATCAATATAATGTTTTAAAAATTTGAACTTAAATAGTTTTTTTCTACTTTTAATCATTACTATCTCAGATTATAAAACAAAAATATAAAATATTTAATTAGTTAATATTTATTTAGTTACAACAAATAATATAAATATACTTGACGCTTTTACTATTGAGCAACACGTAAGGTAAGGTCTTACAAGTTTTACATAAATCATCATCATCAAAATTTTTTTAGATGTTTACACCAAATTCATCACTTTACATAAATTAATATGGAGTAATTGTAAGAAACAAACAAACGCGTGCATCTTAACCGATGATTTCGGGTTCAAACCCAGGCAAGCACTACACAACATTTTCATATGCTTAATTTGTGTTTATAATAATTCATCTCGTTCTCGGCGGTGAAGGAAAACATCGTGAAGAAACCTGATTGTATCTAATTTCAACGAAATTCTGCCACATGTGTATCCACCAATTCGCATTGGAGCAGCGTGGTGGAATATGCTCCAAGCCTTCTCCCTAAAGGGAGATGAGGCCTTAGCCCAACAGTGGGAAATTTACAGGCTGTTAATGTAATGATGTAATGAAGGAAACAAGTTGAATAAGCACATCTCTACAGTTTCCTCACCAATAAGTGTTATTTATTTAAATACAAATTGTTGTTCATATTTTGTTTAGGAACAAAATGAAAATTATAAGAATTAAATGTATCCACCAGCTTGTAATTTATATCCTAGTATAAGATGATGTATATTTTCCTGCGAGTCCGACAACGCATCCGCAGTAGCTTTTATATTGCAAATACATAAAGGCGACGGTAAACACTAACCCTCTGGTGGACCGCCGACTTGTTTATCCACATTAATCTTTGGTTAAGGTCTTTACTGACTTTATTCCATTGTCTCTGCTTTATTTGTGATACGATTTACTAATAATACTCTTGTAGTATTAAAGAAAATATCACGCTAAAGAATTTTGATAAATATATCGATTTTAGCAAAATATTATCAGTTTCAATTATCAGTATGTAGCGATCTAAAATTATATTCATTCTAATTAAATTTTAACCGATCATAAATTATTTATGCTTAAACGATTCAATTCAAATTTTAATTATAAATAAATAAACAATAAGAAGAATGTTACTATACTTTTTGTTACAATATATATTATTTTAGAATAAGACAAACCGCTAAATTGTTTTTGAAAATCTTGTATTGTGCCTGCAACCCGTCTAACTTAACTAAAGTTTTCGCTTCGAGAAGCTTCCGTTTTGACGTGAAATGTACAAATTTAATAATAATTTATAGGTGTCAAACGGAAGGAACATCTTGAGATTACTTTTTATTCTACTTTGAAAACGTCAACGGCAAAAACAACCTAAAGAAAATGTTAAAAGAAAAATCCTTATATCACTGAGCACTACTGTTTATTTGAAAAATATTAGCTGTCCAAGATGAAACACATTTCTTTTTTTTAATTTTATAATTGCATGTAATCGGAAAGTATATGTCATCTAATTAATAATATATGTATAAAATCTACATATTACAACAACAAACAATAGTTTCGTCAACTAAAACCACGGTATTGATGCGCCATTCAGGCAGAGATTGTTTGTACACAATATTTATATTAAACATTAATATCAATAATATTCATATTTAATATCTTTTTTGTTATCATAGGTTATGATTATTTTATATATACATATATTTATATAGTTTAAATCATTTATTGTTTCTGTATAGCCCAATGCCGGTGTAAATCCCCCTCTTACGCCTTTCATTTTCACGTTCCTCGTATTCCAATTTTAATATACGTATAAGTTAATTAAAAGGATATTTTCTTCGGGGTTTCTCGGAAAATAAACACAATTGTCTTCCGAATGAAAGTCTATGTCAATAGCGTAAAGTGAGGCTGTGACATGTCCCTATAAACCTTATACACTTACACCCGCCGATACACCTACGCCAGGACTTAAAGAGAAAATACTATATAGCTACTACTAAAATAATTTTATTATTTCACTTAAACGAAATAAAAAATTACACAGACCTATAACATAACATAACATAACCTATAACTAATAATAATTAACATTAACGATTTTCTAATAATGGTTTAAGTTTAATATATATTATTTATGTATCCTCCTAAGAATCCTCAACCAGGGCGGAACGTTCGCTTATGCGAAAAAGCTCTTTTTTTAGAATAAAAAAAATAATAATAATCATGCTTTACTTGTATTTGCTATGTAAAATCTAGCTAACTGTTTCGAATTCACAAGAGTATATTATATCCCTGTGTTGCCCTCGATTTAATTAAATTAATTATAATATAATTAAAATCGAGACAAGCGAATCTTACCACAAGTTTCTCGTCGGTTTTTATTCATTTGTTCAAACAGAATAATGTACTTATGTATGTCTTTAACAGAAACTTACTCAATCGGCTCCTACAACGGTCGACTCTATTCTACTCTCCAGAAATTATAGGAAATCAAATATAACATTTCTAAAACTATGAGCTCAATTTGCAAAACATAAAAGATAATTTTTATTAGCAGAAAGACTTTCAATTATATGATTTTAATAAAAATCATTGTTCTTTAACGAACGAATTAAATAAAAGACTATAAAATATAGGTATTATGTGCCTACTGACTTTCTGTAGACTGTATTTATATTTTATAAAATATTTATAGAATGTTTGTTAAAGATTGGGCAATGTTCAAGTTGTGACGGATAATTTCTTACCTAGATATTACATTGACTAAGCTACACGAATATTTAAACGAACTATAATTATAAAATAGAGCTGATGTCCTGAAATTATTTAAGCTATAATTTGAAAAAGGAATGCGTGAATCCGGAAAAACAATTTAACAAAATCTTTATAATATTAGAACCATATATATAACATAAGTAGTTACACTAGTGACAGGAGGGCTGATTTATTTTTCGCTCACAGGATCGGAATTGCGATTTAACGCATTCTTGACACTATTACACGTCATTATTTACATAGTAGCTATTTTTATTTTTCGTTTGTATATACTCAATATTATATATACGATCAAATGAACGTCTTGAAGCGAAGTTCGATCATTACTACTTGAGTCGCTTTATTCAAAGATACAATGTTAAGACTAAAAACTTTTTATGATAAATCTCTAAACACGAAGTGAAAAGTGACAGTACGACGTGAAAAAACAAGCTATAAAAAATAAAAAATAAAATTAAAAAGGAGTCGATTATGAATCGATTTGTAGTTAATAGTATCTTCGAATGAAACGACGAACATATAATTTAAGCCGTCAATGAAAATTAATAAAATAAAACCTTTCGGTATCCTTTTTAAAAAAAAATTTAGTGAATGTGAACAACAAAAAAAAACTGAACCTCTATCAATTCATACTTTATTTGGTGTTTCGTATATAACATAAGATACATAATATGTACCCAAAACTATGGAAGTCAAACAAAAGCTTATACAAATACCAACGTAATACAGATCAACGTAAGCGTTGTCCTTCGATGAATTAAGGCTCCCAACACAAAGACTTCCTGCTCTCTACAAAAGTTAAACGACAATAATACGTGACCTCAAAAAAAATGTCAAGATATTTTATTTATACATAATATTATATTTAGTGTTCCTGCTTTGTTATAAATAATCTTGGCTTAGTCTTATTTATGTTCAATACCGATCAATGTGAAATTCCGTGTAACTCCCATGTTTCCTTCATTCTATGTTAACTTCGACACTGTTTGACCAATTACAGTAAATATTGTCACACTTTATTGGAATTTTTCACGGAGAATACACTTTGTTATGTTTGTTCCCCCACTAGATGGCGTTGCAACACTCCAATTTTTATATAGGCCAACCGAGTACTTTTTTTTAGTTTTACGAGGAACAAATGCATTTACGTATGCCGCCCGGTCGGGGCCCGGGACGGCTATTTGGGTTTTACCGGGGGCTCCTCGAGTTTCACCACACCGCCTAATGGTGGAGCAACTGGAACGCTCGTGGCTTACAAAACTTGGCTTACTTTTTTTTTCTATTATGTTGGCTTAAAGTTAAGCCATACTTTAAATTTTTGAAGCATAAGATGGATGAAAATAATATCTGCGGTGGATAGTTGGACATTGAGTTTCAGAACATCCTGTTTACAGATAAAGAAAAACTTCTACCGGACGTCCAAGAAAATAAATAAAACTAAACTAAAATATTGTTCCGTTTGCTTGCTCGCTATTTTAGTGAATTCATAAAATATTCATTTGTCGAGGAAGAGGTTATATTTACAGTAGGGATTCACAGTATTATTTGAATTGCTTAAGCTCCTTGAATGACTGTGGTTATTTAAACAATCCCTTTAATATGCACTCGACTTTATAAGGAATTACAATTTATTATATTCGATATGTTTTATAAATGGAATTGAATATTATTTTGAAACATCAATCGGCGCGTGGGAAGACCGTGTGCCGTGACGGCAAACGGAATGACGCTCTTTTATTCTGTCATGCCCCCTCCACCATTGGTCTCAACTCTCCAGGAGCTTGGCGCGTGTACTTTGTGAATACATGTAACTTAATATTCATTTGAATAACGAAACTATTTTTCATTTATTTTACTTCAATTATTTTTTTTATTCTCTTTTTAAATAATCATCAATTTTGTTGTTTTATTTCTGCCAAGCGTCCCGTGACGGCCACATTGCTTCCTTATTTAAGTGACTCGTATATTACACTAAAGCTTAAGATAAATACTTTGCTTGTGTTGCTGGGTTCTCGTTTCATGTGTGAGTGTACTTACAGACAAGAGGAATATAAAATTTATATTCTATGATTGATTGTGTATTTATTTTTATTTATTTAATTAGGTTTGCTAGCAGTTGTTACATTTTGATGATACAATTTATTAATTTACATACTAATTACTTTCTAAATGTACAACTATATTAAAGCAAACACGACATGTACGATTAATATATACATTCTGTTAAGCGGTTCCAATTTGACAACAAAGTAAAAAAAAATGATCACATGGTAGGAAAAATTAATAATATTACAATTATAACAATTAAAATAAAGTTAAAACGATTTCTTATAATTTAAAATTTAAAATAAATTGGTTATTTAGATTACAATATCATCAATTTAATAATAGGTTAACAGTATTCAACAATAAATCTAGTCAACAGTTAGTCTAATCATAAAATACAACAATAAAATATTTAATATATCTTAAAATTAATTTATATTATGGCATGCATTGATAACGAAAACAATTAAAATAATTTATCATTCAATTATAATTATACAAATCATCATTTATCATCTAATAAGTTATAGAATTAAAATAGTATTGTTTCATAAATCGAATAAAAAATTTAGTTTATTATAACGTAAAATTTTGTATAAATTAAAAATTTGAAATTTGGACATCAATATAGAATTAGACGTTTTTAATTCGGTCTATAACTAGATGTCGGAACTTTGGGAGGCTTACAATGTTTAAATCTATTGAATCGCTGAAGTCATTGAGCAATTTGGACATTCGAGCAACTGCTGAGTGATTACCAAAAACTGTTTTCCGCCGTGGTGTGGAGAGCGGTTTTACTGGGTTACGAGGGTATCTGGATGGTGCTCTAAAGTTGAATTTGGATAGTAAATGGGGACAGTCAAGTTTGTTTCTAAAGATTTTATATAAGAATACTAGGTCTAATAAAGTTCTTCTGTTTTCTAAGGTCATCATGTTAAAATATTCGATTCTCTTAGCATAAGACGAAATTTGTTTAGCAATACCCTCTGTGTATGCTAAGTGCCATAGGAAACGCCTCTGTATACGTTCTAGCCTCAACTGATGGGTAGCATAATGTGGTCGCCAGACCATACTGCAGTATTCCAAAATGCTACGTACAAGGCTGTTATACAAAATAATTTTGGTCTTTACGTGTTTGAAAATTCTACCATTCCTTAAAACAAAGCCAAGTATTTTTGTACTTTTATTAACGACATGATCAATGTGCAGGGTATATGTTAATTTCTGATCCAAAAAAATGCCAAGATCCTTTATATGGGTTACTTCCGATAATCTTTCGTGTTGAAGGTAATATTGTGTCGGTAAAATGTTGTGTTTGCGTGTAAATTTTATGTGCGAACATTTTTTTATATTAAGTGACATGCCATTAGTCTTAACCCATTCGACTATTCGATTAAAGTCCATTTGTAAGAGGACTGAGTCGTCAAGCGAATGAATAATTTTTGAGAACTTTAGGTCATCAGCATATAGGGACGGTATGGAGTATTTAAAACACGTTACGATGTCATTAATAAAGATATTAAATAGTATTGGCCCTAAATGGGAGCCTTGGGGTACGCCTGTTGCTATCATGTATTTGTTTGATGTGTAACCATTAACTGCAACGCAAAAACTTCGGTCGCTTAGGTATGAAGAAAACCATTGCAGCGATATTCCAGAAAAACCATAAAGCTCTAGTTTCTGTAGCAGAATACAGTGAGGTACTTTGTCAAATGCCTTCTGGAAATCTGTGTAAATAGCATCGACCTGTTGTTGAGAATCAATAGCTTCACTTAGATATTCAGTGAAGTTCACTAAATTCGTACTACAAGACCTGCCCGTAACAAATCCATGCTGATACTCTGATATGAAATGTTTCATATACACTTTTATATAAGGACATACTAAGGATTCCAAAATCTTGGCGAACGTGGATAACATGGATATTGGTCTATAATTTTGCACTAAGGAATCTTTGCCATCTTTATGAATAGGCACAATCCTAGCTTGTTTCCATGCAGTAGGAAATATTCCAGTTCGCAAAGAAGTGTTAACAATTATGTACAGCGGAAGGGCCAAGCTGGAAGCACAATTCCTAATCAGGATAGGCGGTATGTTGTCAGGGCCAGAGCCTTTTGAGATGTCTAAGCTAGCTAGTTTATTAAAAATAGTTTCAAGGGTGATTTCTGGAAATATGAAGTTGTCGCTGATACCTGTCATTGGAAGAAGATGTTTTGAGATATATTCTTGAGTTAGACGTGTGACATTATTCGTCGGCTTGTAAAGTGTGCTAAAATAACTAGAAAATAAGTTGCAAATTTCTTCTCCAACACTGGTTGTGATCGTGCCGTCACTCATTGATGAAGGGTAAGAACTTCTATTGTTTCTCTTACTTTTAAGGAAGGACCAAAACATTTTAGGGTTTTTGTGGATCTGAATCTCAATGTTATTATTATGGTTATTGTATGCGTCTTGAGATAATTTTCTACAGCGTTTACTGATTAACTTGAGTGATAAATCATCCATTGGGTTCTTATATTTTTTTACGCGTTCTAATAATTTGTGTTTTTCTTTAAGTCTCTTTTTTAAACTTTGGCTAATCCAGTTGGGATAGCTATCTTTTTTAACATTTTTTAGTGGGACAAATTTTGAAATTAAGTTTTGTAAAGTATCGTATAGAAGGCATACCATTTCATTGACGTCAGAACAGGCCTCCAGTACCTTATACCAATCTAATTCATCTAATGATTTAATGATAGAATCAAAATCAGCTTTAAAGAAGCAATATTTTTTAGTCGTGTTACTTTTTAGTGTATCATATTCAATACTAGGGATGCGAATTTCTAAGGGAGGATGCAGCGAATCAATATTGCAAACAAAATTATTAGACAGTTCCACGATGCATTTAGGAAAGTTAGAGAGTACAAGGTCTAAGATTTTATTTTTATTATTATTGATGGTATTAAATTGCTGTAAACCATTTTCAGATACAAAATCTAATAATAACTGCGCAGCAGGAGGATTGGGCTTAAATAATGAATTTTGAAACATATTCCAGTCAATACAACTCAAATTAAAGTCACCCACAATACAAGTGTACATGTCATGTTGCTCGGCTACGCGATTACAATTATTAAAAAAGTGTTCAAGAATCGGTTTTTTAACGGGTGGTGGAAGGTACACAGCGCATAAGACTAATGACTTGACGCCTTTGAAGTTTGGAATTTTTAAAGTGATCCAAATATCCTCAATATCGCTTTCCCATTCGTATTTTCTACAGGATATTAGATTTTTATTAATACCGATAAGAACTCCTCCACCATCCGTTTTATTGCTGAGTTTGCAAGAGCTTCTGTCTCTTCTGTAAACATTATATCTGTTATCAAACAACTCACTGTTTAATATTGAGCAGTTTAACCACGTTTCAGTCAACACAATTATGTCGTGATTATTAACAGAAATATTACGGTATACTTCATGGGTCTTAGTTTTTAAGCCACGAACATTCTGGTAAAATATATTCAAAGCTGAGAATTTTAACAATAAAAATACCAAAAATCATGACAACACTTTCAGAAAATTACCGACATTACTTTAATGTGTCCAAAAACTCCATATCCTTAACTATTTTGAAATCTGAACTGTCATTTTTCCGAACAAAGATACGCCCGTTCCTTATCCATACGTATCTATAGCCCTTTTCCTTTGCCTTGATTCTTGTGGCCGCATGTAGAGCTTTGTTTGCAGGCGATAAATGTTCCATAACATAAATAGCTTTCTTGATTCCCCCGATACCTAAATGCGATGTGTTCAATTTATCATTTGGATGCGTTTTGTTAAATTTGATAACAGATGCTAGGAAGCTGTCTCGAACATTCATTGAGCTAAACTGAACCACGATAGATCGTGGCCGCGGACTTTGGCGATTAGCTTTAGCTACTCTAGAACAACTTAATATTTTATCTTCGGGGATTTCTGATCCAATAATATTGCCCAGTTGTTTAATAACTGTATTTAGATTTTCGTTTCTGATTTCTGGAACACATTGAATCTCCAAGTTTCTTTCCCTGGCCCGCTGTTCGAGATCGTTAATACGGGTGGTTAAATTATTTAAATTTGTTTGTGCTTTTAAATTCTCGTCCTTCAATTCTTTAATTAAATTTATATTCGATTTATGTTCTTTAATAAAATTATCGTATTGGCTATTTATAAAGTTGATTGACGTTTTCATTTCACCGAGTTCGTCTTTGATTAGCTTGAGCTCGTCATTCAAAATAGACTTCAGAGATAATTTTAACTGAGTAAGCATAACATTCATTTCGTCTTTGACAATTTCTTTAAGCATATCGCGGTATTCGCCATGGGGTTCCGATGCAGGTGGAGAGGAGAGAGCCATTCTCTTTGTAGATCTTTTGGTGATGTTGGCATTATCGTGTACTCCTGTATTGATCGTTTTCGTGAGAACTGGTGTATTCTCGTTATTGCCTTTTGATCGCTTAGGCGTACATGGTGTATTATCTGTGACTGGAATTATTTATATGTGTAACAGTTTCAATAACTATAGGAGATCACTTGACAACAAGTGATATTTTTGCACATTTGTACAAATAAATAATAATGATTTAAACTACTACTTACATTTATCGTATAATATTTAATTAATTTTGAAAAATTTCAGAATTACTTTAGAATTTGTTATTTTGTTATTAAATGTTCTCACCAGAAAATGAATTTCTTAAACCCAATGATTTATTTTATATACATACTCAATGAGTATGTTTATGAAACTTACTACAAATTATTATTATTACAGACAATTGCAATCGAATCAATAGCGAACCATGAATTCATCAGACATTCAAATGATGCAAAATTATATGGTTCGATAAAGTTAAAATTAAACATGATGGTTTTTTATTGAAATATTAACTGGTTTTGAATTTCACTTCTAATTTAATTAAAAATAATTTAATTAAGGCGAAGGAAGTGCTGGTTAGCACACATCATCTAATTCTGTCAATAAAAAAGGGACATAAAATAACCACACAAGGCAATCAAAATTGTAATCCAGAAATTTCGATTGAGGTTCCTGAAAATAAAAGCAGGCAGACAATTCAAATATAAACTCAATCAAAAAAAATATAGTTACACCAAAGGCAAAAAGTCAGTCAGACAAACAGCCGATGGTTTTTTAAATTTATTAACATAAAAATCGTGTGACATGTTCATGAAAACGAGATCATATTTTTTTTATTTCAGCAAGAGCAACCTACTCCTACTCCTAATACTGAAATATTGGCGTCAAATAGTACTCATTCAAGCATAAATATATAATGAGTCGAGATGGCCCAGTGGTTAGAACGCGTGCATCTTAACCGATGATTTCGGGTTCAAACCCAGGCAGGCACCACTGAATTTTCATGTGCTTAATTTGTATTTATAATTCATCTCGTGCTCGGCGGTGAAGGAAAACATCGTGAGGAAAACTGCATGTGTCTAATTTCAATGAAATTCTGCTACATGTGTATTCCGCCAACCCGCATTGGAGCAGCGTGGTGGAATATGCTCCAAACCTTCTCCTCAAAGGGAGAGGAGGCCTTTAGCCCAGCAGTGGGAAAATTTACAGGCTGCTAATGCTAATGCTAATGCAAGCAAAAATATCAACCTACTTAAATAACAAGCTATTTCAAAGATTGTGGGAAAATCTTAAAGTTATGATCACATAATAAATCGATTTATGTTATCATAGCAAACTCTTTTATTCGCATTTTATATGATATCGTAATAAAATTATACCTTCAGAGACCGTCGATTCAGTTAACTGCACTTTAAAATATTTATATCTACTTTACGAGATACTGAAAATAAATCTTAAGTTATGAACGTTTCAAATATCGATTCCATGATTTTGTAAGCCATTTAAAATCAACGTTTAATTATATAGGTTACGCTGAAAAACCTGGCCACACGCTTTAACTGAGTTTTTTGTGTACTGTTGCGGGGAACGAGCCTTGCCCCCTTAATATGCAAATATGCTTCTTCCCGAGTGGAAGAAGGTTTGGATCATATTTCACAGCAATAGCATTTCAAGATTTCGCAGAAGCTCATACAACACATGCTCTCCTCGCGAAATTGAGTATTAAGTAGCTTCGTGAATCGCCATTTTCGTTGTGATACTTCTATATGTTATTTTATACTTTTATCCACAGCAATACTTTTAAGGATTATATGGAAAAAATATCTTTTGAATTACTGTCTAAGCGTCAATGTCACAAGTGTCCGAGAAAAATGACAGTCTACACTATCAGATGATTGAATCGATGTGTTTTGTTAAATATTTCTGAATATAAATATAATATATTTGAAGATTTAATTAATTAACAAATTATTCAAGGAATTTAGTTTAACTTCATTCATAAAAACAATAAAATTGCAAATAGTGTACTTTTTATAAACATAAAGTCCTGTACAAAGATGGCTAATGTATTGTATTTAAGATTTAATTAAATTCTGATAAAAACGTAATTTGATCAAAAACCGGTGAAGCAGAAGATAGAATGTTAAAATGGGTGCTATATTAATTTAAGGCAATTGTGTCTAGAACGAATTTACTTGAACTGTCTTTTTCAATCTTTCTACCTTTTTTCAATACGACCGTACGCTTTTTTTTATATGTCCATATTGAAAAGAATAAACTAAGTAATATTTTTTATAATTCGTTCGTTATATCATATTATAAAATAAAAAAAACGCGCGGAATATTATAATGAAACAAAAAGCGAAAACTAAAAGCAAGCTATGGAAATAATAAACTTTTATTAATGTTATTGTTACATAATGAATCATCATTATCATCAAAATGTTCACACAACTTTTCACTTGTGTTTGAATAAACTTATACAGTACTTTGTCATTGATCAATTCGATAAAACTCCTTAACGTATCGAAGTATCTATATTATTCTATATTAACAATATATTTTATAAGATCCAACACACCTTACACTTTTGTTTTACTTTAAATTTATAACTTGTCAGTGACAAACAATACAGTTCCAATAAAAATGTATAAACTCAAGAAATGAATAGGATCTTAATGTAAGTTCTCACCTTTGAGGTGCCTACCCGTAGCTAAACGGTGGTGTAGCAATTATTTCTCGATTTCATAAAAAGCGATAATCTTAGCTTTAGCTCTTTGCATTAACTGTATAACACACATACATAGTAAATTATCCTAGATGGATGTCAATCTAGCCCAAAGAAGCGAGCCCCAGGAAGAAATTATTAGTATTCTTATGTGCTTAATTTGTGTTTTTAATTAAACTAGTGCTCGGTGGTAAAAGAAAACTTTAAGAGGAAACCTGAATTTGACGAATAAAAATCAGCTACATGTGTTACTTAACTATATTTGAGTAGTGTATTGGAATTAAAATTAACGCCTTTACCTCAAAAAGAGATAGCCTAGCTGAGCAGTGAGACATTTACCTTTTTACTTTTACAATAGATAAAATAATAACAAAGTTCACCAAGGTACACACAAAGTACCGCAACGTCAATAGGATTTTCCACTAATACAAATAAATAAAAAATTCTGACAGATTCGGTTTTTTTTATTTAAACGACGATGAATCAAAAGTTCAATCGTTAATAAAAAACTATTACGCTTTATTAAATATTATTAAAAAGCGGTTATACAAAATATTACACGATTATTCGAGGTAAGCAGTTTCGAATATTCAAAATCAATTTTTCAGGTCAAAACTCCAAAAACCGTTTTGTAATAATTCTAACATAAGTGTTTACAATATTTATACAGAACTCAGGATCGACTCAAAATATATATACTTATTTTATATATATGCTAATATTATACATATGAAAGTAACTGCCTGTCTGTCTGGTGCTCTCCACGTTCAAACCATTGAAACCTAAAATTAAAAACCTAAAACCCGACGACCCCTAAAACGCGAGCGAAGCTGCGCTAGTCAATTAGTCTTATATAAAGAATTAAGCTATTACAGCTTGTAAAACAACATTTTGACATAAAAGAATAATTACCACTGCATTTGTGAGAGCTAAGTTAATTAAATCTGAAAGAACACAAAAGGTCAGAAGAAAAACAATTGAAATGAAAGCTCATCTAAAATGAAATTTGAAAGTGAAAGTTTGCTTTATTTAATTTATGATATTTAATTGCATTCTTCATTTTTAAGTGATAGGAAAATTCATGCACTATTTATTAATCTTAATTTTTGAATAAGATATTTGGAACACTTCGTAGTTATATTGAAATGTGCATATCTCTACTCAACGCGATAATATGCGTTCCTAGACTAAATATTATGACATTTCATAATTATTTGTTGTTGAATTAATTATGATGTAACTGAAAATATTAATAATATCCAAATTTTTCTCAAATATAAGTAGAAATAGGACGAGCAAAAGCACCATCTGATAGTAAGTGGTCACCGCTGCCCATAAACATTTGCGCTTGAGACCTATTAACCATTCGTTAGATTGCCAATGCGTTACTGGCTCACCCGTTAAATCGGAACACAACGATACTAATTATTAGTACAATATCCGATGAGTGTGTGGTACCTACCCAGACGGGTTTGCACAAAATCTATGTAATAATTATTTTCATGTTCATATAATGTAAATAAACTAAATTCTGCAGCTCTTGTTAATTCAACATTACCTCAGAATGAAACTTATTATTTATGAAATGTTATTAAATATGAGTAATCAATCAATTTTAAATATATCAGAATTAATGATTAAAACCTTAATTACTATTATATGCAACAGAATGTGGTATGTCGCTAGTGGATCTGTTTTTAATGAAGAATGAACGTACTAAAGCTTCTCTGAGCTGTATATTTTTGAGCTGAACTGTAAGTTATAAGCTCGGGTATGATTTGGTCCATTGAAGTTGAGCTTGACGCTTCATCGCGCGTTGTATGGTCACAATCTTTAATACCTTCAGGTATTATTGTGTATATAATTTAAAAAAAATTTGTAATACCTACGTTTTTTCAAATCGAATAATCAATCGAATAGTCAAATGTTATCATAATTTAGTTTAAATACTATATTTCTTCCGAGACGCCGATTTGGTTCGAATGAAACAAATGAACTTCTATCTAAGAGATTATGTGAAATGTATTGTAACGCTTAATTATAATGCTACATAATTGGAGTTTTGGGTATCAAATACCTACTGCATAACTAGAAACTCGATAAAGTATCGAGAAAAGTACATTCGACAAATTTTACTATAGGCTCGACGTAAACATTTTATTGTTAATGTTAATAATTAAAATTTTATTTGTCATAGAGTTAGGAATGACTAAACTGTCTTTGATTTGATTTCTATTGCCTAAAAGGATATAAAAAGTAATAATAAAAATTTATTTGACCTCAAATGGTTTCTAAATACCATACCGGATTCTTTGATGTTCTCCTGACTGTTCAGCATAACAACCATTCTCAAAGGCGACTTGTCATTTACGTAGGACATATAACAGTGCACTGCGTGCATTGTGTGTGTAAGCTCAGGTGCACTCTCTCAACACAAAATCCAACACGACTGAACGAAAAGAGTTCGGGTTCTGAAAACTGTCTTTATGTACTTTCAAAGGCACGTGAGTGTACATACTTCCAACTTCCAGAATCCGGGCTGTTACCGAGATTTTTTTAACGGAATAACCCATGAGATAATATTAAAACACCTAAAATGTCTGTTTAAAGTGCTTTCTTGAAAACATTGCTGGCTCTCATGGACTATCACTTTTAGAAACATATATTTTTTTTAATATAAAGTATACAAATACATAGTAATCATTATTTGTATTTAATGCGTAGGTATGTATATAATATTTGACAAAGATTACTTGAAAGACTAACAACGTAGAGGTGAAAAGATTACTTGGTCTTATGTCTGATTACACAGACCGACTCAGAGAACCTATAGAATTTTGGTGCACCGATTCTTAATTTGAAGATATTTGAACTTAGAATGGTCAAAAACAAGTATTTTTGCTGTTTTTGACTTTATGTAACATTTCTGGTTTTTGTCAAATTTCGACAAGCCGTATTATTTAATTTAAAAAATATCCTGTTAGAATCTCAACATTACGCATATAAATTCGTGGTACTTAGTTTTGCTTTTATAATAAATCAGCTATAAAAAAGTTGATGAAGTCGTTTTAAAAAATCACAATTTGTTATTTCTGACGATCTGCACTAATATATTTTTACCAAAACAATAAAACAAGTAAAGCGCTAAACCAATAAGATATAAATATTTGCGTCTTCAAAAGAGAAGAAACAGCCGCTGTAATATTTTGTCATATTTACATGAAGGTCTATTGTATCGAATATGAGACTCTTAGCATGAACGAGCCTCGTTAGTTTAACTGAAACTCACTCATATTAGCTTCGTTATGTACAAGCCTTGTAATTTTTATTAAAACTTGCTTACATATTTCTCTATCGATAATGGTACCGTGCACGTCTGCATCTTATATAATAAATCTTTCACGTGAGTTGACACTTTAATGGAATAACACAAAATTTCAAAGTGATGTTAGACATATTTGATAAATACAAATATTTAGTATTCGTATGGAATCCATTTGGAGTAAATTTTATCGATCTTTGAACTGAAGCCCTTTTTCGAAAGTGTTAGCTATGAAGTTAAAATAAATCTTTAGTATTCTTAACTCTATCGGATCAAATTTTAATTTGCACAGTCAGTCAGTCAGTCAGAAAAACATATGAGCTGGTGCACGGCGCCATAAAGAACTGCAAAATATAAGATTTATTAACATAAAGACTTATAATGAATTGCAATATAGAGTTAATACGTAGCAATTTAAAGTATGCCACCACTATATGGAATTCATTTAATAAGACACGTATGAATCAGTTGGAACGCATACAGCAGAGATTTTTGAAATACCTGTCTTTAAGAATGCGAAGCCAGCAAAATTTCAAATTTTACCCGCGTGTCCCTAGCCTCTCAAATACGGGGTCTCTTTTTTATGCTTTTTCTAACAATTTCGACGTATTGCTGTCAATGTTATACAAATTATGCAGAAAAATATGTTACTTTATTAAAAATAGTTACGTAAGCTTAATTAAATTAGCCTACTCCTATGAAAATAATGCTATGCCTTTAAAAATGTTTTACACAGAATAGAACTTTTTATATTTTAAAATTTATTACATGTAAATTGTAAAAAAATAAAATAAATTATTGGTATTTAATTGCATATATGTATAAACCTAAACAAAATATTATATATAGATTTTAAAGAATTTCCACGTCTGTCATTTCTGATAATTAATATTTTCAAGTTATCACAGCATCCATATAGTCAACTGAATAAAAAGATTTCATGTATATGGAGATTGAATGCCCGAAGTTCAATTAACAATATCTATGTGACGAAACGCCAATCATCGGTTGCGACGTCATCTCAAATGTATTCCAAATGTAATCACCAACCAATCAAGAACCTATTCCAATTACACGAGGACTGAAGACAAATAAACAACTTTGACACTGAGTCGACATTATGTCATTGGTCGAGATTTTGAATAATAAATAGCTTTCTTTATGGATTCGAGTATAATGGCATTTTTAAATTTCCGCCAATTATTATGTATACATTATTTTGTTTAATAAATCGGTAGTTAAGTGGAATTAAAAAAATGAATATAGTGTCTTCTCTCAACCAATGATATTATGTCAATTGAATATCGTAGATGTTTATTTGCCTTTATTCCTTCTATGATTGGAAGATATTTAAATATTGTGATTTTATGCGAATATTATTGCTGAAATAGGTGTAATCAAGTGCATTTATAATTATCGCTTTTGTCACAATCGCCATATATTTTGATAGTAGAACGAATTTAAACGTCATCTAAAAAAATCTTCAAGGCGCTTTTATCATTTAACACCCAAATAATGCTACTAGTGATGTTACAATCAAATTTATCTGTCCTATCGATATAATTGTCGACGAACGTTTGATTTGAGGAGCAGGGAAGTAAAATATCGCTTTTTATTATTTGATTCTAATATGACGGTCGATTGAATTTTTTGAGTACCAATAAACGTCAGTTACTCACTCTTACACAACTCCGAACGCTAATGAGAGACCTATTCAAATAGCCGCCATTACAATTTCGGTGATCGGCTTGCACCGCAGATATCAATTACGTGTTCGGTGGAGTGTTCAAGCAGTTTATTGCGATTTAATGTCCATTGTTATTTCATACCCAATGTGATTTATTAACCATTGACATTAGCTATTATTACTGTAACACCTATTTATTTGCAAATAATATTTGTACCTTTGGATATAACTCGAATCAGCCTTGGTTAATATATAAGTTTTATCACAAAACATAAGTTATAATTTTATAAAACTCACTAGAGACATCGCTTCTGTTTCATTTAATCGGCCTGATGCACTTAAAGGAATTAATTTTATCATATAATGTGTTTTGATAAATAACCAGTGTTTAATCGTTATTATAGATCAGAAAGAAAAAATAAATTAAATTAATATTATTTTTTTAAAAAAGCTAAAAAAACCGTTACAACACAATAATTGTTCACTTTTGCACAATGCATTTGGGGGTTAAAATTATCGAAAATAGTCACCCCTATCACCTAAAGGGAATACGTTGAATTACCAATAACCCTGTATATTTTACCAATTATCTTCACTTCAGATAAAATTCTTATAAAACAGAATACTTTTAAAATAGTTCACCCATAAAAATTGACATTTTCTTTTTGATAAAATGACTAATTAATCTTATCGAATATCTTTAATACTGATAAAATTTAGGACAAATAGGCGTACTCGTAATTTGTTTCTTGATGGTTAAATTACTTTTGTGTTAATCGGTGACCTGACCCCGATGTGAGATACGTCCACACGATAGCGATAAGAAAACGAGATAACATTGTTTATCCGTATGTCTTTGTCAGGTCAATACCTGTACAACGAATATACTATACAATGTACCTGCATGTTTTTATTTCTAGGTCGTATCGCAATCTAAATAGGATTACTGATGAACGTAAAAAAAATAAATGGCGTCTAATTTTGAACCATTTTGTCAACTTATTCTTATGTCACAGACTATGGTAAGGTTTTTTTTCGTACACTATCTGCTTTATTAATGAAACGATAGAAATAAAGAAGTTTATTTCTAATATGAAAAATTGTAAATTTAGATCTTTCTCTTATAAAATTTTAATACCGAAAGGTGCTATATCGTGTTTTAAAATTTAAACGTGTGGGTAAATAAAAATAGTTACTGTGTTTTGTGGGTCTTGTTTTAATATTATCAGTTGGATGATTATTGCGTTTTATATGAAAACATGCAGGTGCATTTAAATAACATTAATACAAATTAAAGATAAGATACAACAAAAGCTCGGACAATATATCTGTGGAGATACAAATATATTTAGCTTTTCCAGTAAAACATTAAATTATGTATTTACTGGAAAAGCTGGGTGTTAGGATTGGTGGGTGAGTAAATTGGCGAACTGATGTTAAGTAATCACCACTATCCAAATGAAAATAAATTAAAATAATTACTGTCGCTACTCAATTTATTTTTCATAGTATATATGTATACGAAGACCTACGCAAAAACACAAACGATTTTTTAAGAAATTGTGACGTACATACCCCTAATAATAGAAACTAACATAAACTTGATATTTAAATGCCCGATTACACAGGGTTTGTAGACTATTTTGTGGGACAATTTATACGTTTTTATAACATGATCCCAGAAAAGGTTCAAATATATTCGCTGGTAAAATTTAGAAGTTTCGTTAACAAAACGAATGACTTCTTCGTTGATTGCACACTTTGATGACCGCCTTCAGGCTATTTCAAATAACAATATATATTTTTTTATTGTATAAAAAAAATTTGTAAAACATGACATTTAAAAAAAATCAATCCCGCTGAGTTTCTTTCGTCGATTATTCTCAGATCAGTAGTAAAGAAAGTGTAACGCTTCTATATTGAATACTTTGTATCGTTGTGGTCCGGTTTGAAGTGTGAGTGAACCAGTGTAACTATAGGCAAAATGTACATAATACATAGTTCCTAAGATTGGTGGCACATCGGAGATGTAAGGAATTATTGAAATTTCTTATCTCACCAATGAGGTCACCACTTACCGTTGGATGGCGCACGAGCACCTCCTACCAATTTCATAAAAGAAAAATACATATAACAGAATTAATGAAAACTTATGAGAAAACCTTTTTTTTACTGAAAAAATGTTGGGGGTTTGTAGTAGGAAGAGTCCAAATATTTGGCCCTAAAAGGATTGGCGTTCTAAGATACAAAGAAGGTCGCAGTTACATGGCAAAATATTACAGATAATTCCGTCTTTACCTCGTAGGTTTCTTTTCTTTTCCTTTGTTATGACTGCTTTAGTTGAACTAAGAACTTTTCTTATGAAAAACTATTGATTTTTTTTTTGTATAAAAATGAATTTTTTCATAGTTAAAATAAAGCGTAGCTATCAAAATCCAAAGGTGTCCGTAATTACAAATCGCTAACAATATACATATATAATTCTATGCAAAATGATTCAAGTTAATTGTTAGTTAATATTTAAAAAAAAGAAAACCGAAGAAGTGTTTGTTCAATTCAGTGAGTAAAATTAAATTGTTTTTCAGAAAAACCTTTAAAACACGGTATTAGTTTTTTGCACTTAACGAGATTAACAGTTATAAATCACTTGTTATGAAAGTTGCTCAAGTATGATAATGAATTTGGTTTTTCTTTTTATTTGTTACTAGTTGACGACCACGGCTTCATTCGCATTTTAAATTTCATCCAGTTCGGTTCAGAGGTTTGGTAGAGAACAGACAGAAAAAAAGACCGAATTACTTTCGCATTTGTATATACAAACTAACTTACAAATTGTAACTGTTTTCAAAGGATACACAATACTTGATAATTGAAAATGAGCGTTGCGTTATGGTGGTTTTTTTTATTATAAAATGTTAGTGTCTCAAATTAACTTTTCCTATTCTTATTTTTACAAAATAATAAAGCCACTCGGCGAATTGTAATTTGAAAATGATATAATGTGGTAGCATAATCTCACAGCACTAATCGTCATTTATTTCAGACAGCAAAAGTCCATAAGAATGAGATCTCATTCTAATGCTTTACCAAAATGCCGCAATCCGGGACAAAACAATTGCGAAATAATCAGGGACTCTGACATCTGCAAACATGGCCGACATACTGCAGTACCTAGGCAATTTTTTACAAAGATTCTATCAAAGTGAATATGTTACTGTGAGAATATAAATTGTTGTATATGTACTGTGATGCAACCGTGACTATTCCCACTTCGGTAAAAACATAGCTCATCATCATCATCGAACAGCTCTCTTTTGTAAAATAAAAACAGATTAAATATCTGTATTATGTCATATGATATTATACTATAAAAATGTAAAATATGGTATCTGTTAGGGACGATAAATGAGGATTCCACTAAAATCTAGAATCGAATGATATTCCTAAAACCACCGTCGTATCAGTTGCATCAAGATAATTCTTTAATCATATATTATAATTTTGCTTTCTAACAATTGGTAGGGTAATAGGGTAAAAACAACATATTTTGTTTTTTGAGCATACAAAACTAAATTTTTACTGTGAACCAATCGTGTATCTGTGATAATACACTGTTATATCATCATGGTCTGGGTCTTTTTTTGCCGACCTAAAAAATCATTGAGGTATCATCAGCAAACAACACTATATCACAAATACCTTTAACTTAAAAAGGAAGATCATTTATATATACTAGAAAAAGAAAAGGACCCAAAATTGATCATTTTGAAACACCAACTTAACGCAGATCCAGGAGACTTTATTTAATTAATTACAACTTGTTGGACTCTTTGACTTAAGTATGATCAAGGGCTTTACCTTTGATACAGTGTTTGAGCTTATACAAGTGCTTGTATAAGCCTTTTGTGTTTTACACAATCTTGCTTGTAATTCTTTAGGTAAACCACAGAGTACTCCAATATAATTCTGTGATTATTCCCATGCATCGTATATATGTTTGAGTAGTGCTACTCCCGTATCAGTTGTCGAGTGACCTCTCGCAAAACCATTCTGAAAAATAATTATTAAAACTTTGCAGGATGATACAAAAATGAATGTTTGTCGTGATGTAACATGCAAGCATAAAAAAGTGCTGAGTTGAAATCTACATGTTTGTCAAAGTCATAATATCGCGAGAGACGATTTTATGTCTAGGCTATGGTACGGTTGAGATATACACGGACATGATTGAGAGTCGTTTGTTGAGAGTTGATTCTTTGAAAACAGGTTGAAGTGGTACCAAAACAACGAGAATAATAATGGATATACTGGCTTCGCATGTCGTAGGTAAAAACTTTGTTAAATTCTGAAAAGCAACAAAAAGTCTTGACTACAAATCTAAGTTGCCCGTAAGTGTAGACGATGAGCGTGATCCAAGGTTGATTGCGGAATTGTTCTCGCAACATTTCAAAACTGACCCTTTGCCAGCTAATAATAGACGCTGTCCCTCTATGCCCAGGAACTACAATAATAATAAGAGGGATAAAGCTCCAGGTTTTGATGCAGACCGCATTGAAAATCAAAATCCAAAACTACAACAAACACTACAACCTCGTGGTAGCTTTATTAAATATTTTTCTGTAAAATAACTATTCTAAATTGCTTGTAAATGCCTACTTGAATTAGGTAAATTTTCATTTCCAATGAACAAAGCTAAATTGGTAAAGCCATCTGCATATGCAGTAAAGTAAAATTTTCTTCACGAAAATAAATAAATTAAAATTTGTTGAAAAGATTAATATGAGGCGTTCCTTTAAGCAATAGAAATAATTGACTTAGTCTATACACCCCCGCCCTCAATAACATTATCTAAAGTTTACCCTTCTCAGTTTTCGTGTATTTATATGCCAATTTTTAGACGTAATAACTATACTAAATCTAACTATAATAATCTACCATGAAGCTGAAAACGTTATCATTATTAAAATAATAAGGTAGAGGGTACTATAATTGCTGTTTCCTAATTTTAGCTTGAAGTTAAATATTCTTACTACTTGAAATTTCAAGTTCAATTTATCTTCATATCAAGCATTGAAATTACTTTAAAAATTAGTTAATTATTTATGCTATTGCATTTGTTTTTAATTCGGATCTGAGTCAATCGAAGTATCAATTATGCACACTTTATAGACGAACGAAAATCAAACATAATTAATTTGAAACTGCAATTCCAATTTCGAATAAAGTTCGTCCTTTGGCAATATAGTCCAGTGAATAAAGACAAAATAAAGACCGAACTTTGGAAAATTTTGGAGGAAAGCTGGAGTTTTGGATGAACCTTCCTTTTGGGTTTTTGTTTAGAACCGCAGCTTTACCCTAATGTTTCCAAAGTGCAATGTCTTTATTCACTGGACTAATATTCTTTAAAAATGATGTTAATTGGGCTAATGCTACATTTGGCTAGATATAATAAGTCGGCCAACTTTTCAAATGTTATTGGGTTTTTCTGTTGAAAAAAATCTTAGTAACAGCCAGGAGTTTGGAAGTTTGAAGTGTGCACACTCTAAGTAAAGCCGCTCCTCCACCTCAACGGTTTGCTGTCGTGTCGGATGTGACGTTCCATCGGATTATGATAGAGAGTGGACCTGTGTTTGTGCCCACACTTGTGCACAATAGTATGTTCTGCGTAGTTAGCTGGTCTCCCTTTTGTTTGGCTGTTGCGACTGAAATCGATTGAAACGACATTACATCAGGTATTTATTTTGTATCCGTCAGTCTAGACAAAATCCAAAATTCATTAATCAATTTCGCGTATAAAGTCAATCGCAGTATCAATACTGCACACAATATTGACGATTTGAGCAGTTGCGGTTTTATTAATATGCAAATTTCCACCCATCATTTTTCGCTTCAACTCGACACTATTGAACACAAACGCCAAACATGAGGCTTTGTACCAGATTCATACATATAAGTAGAAGAGGTTCGAGGATTCTGGCTCACATGGAAAATCATCATTCGATTGCATTTGACGCTTTCCACTGTCAAGTACAATTAAAATGATAATAATCGTATTAGTATATGATAATGACCTCACCCAATTATTGTTTAAACAATGTTCCTACATAGTTTTTTCAATGTTGAATTTATTGAAGTACTATTGAATGTTATTATAATTTGTTTGTATGCTGACTACAATTCAATAAACATCAATGATGTTTTTGTAATATTAAGCAAATCCAAGATTGTGTTTGCACTAGGGAAAAGGATAAGAGTACGAGTTAAGGGAAGTGACTCTAAATATTATATCAATGTGGTGCCAAATGTAAAGGCTTTAGTTAAACAAGAGCATTGGTGAGCGAGTCTGTTATCCCACTAAGTACAATTTCCGAAAAATATTATAATGAAAACTAACAATTTTTACATCAAACAACAGAATTGTTGCTGCCGATACTGGTCCTTTCCCGATCACTGTAGCAGGGTTTAACTCTACCCCGGTCTTACTTAACGTAGCACTAAATGTTGTCTCGGTATGTATATTAGACCAGCATTCATGGCTAATGATGTACGCCAATGACATAGCGCTCATTGATGACAGCCGGCTGGAGCTGGAGTGTAGGGTGAGCTTATGGAAAGGTACGCTTAAGAACGGAGGTCTCCAACTAAATGTGGTGAAGACCGTGTACATTATTTAGTTTAGGTACCTTGCATCCATTCTGCACGAGTCCGGAAGCATCGGTCACGACGTTCAAAACCGTATATGCGCTGTTGGGCCATGGCGGGAAGCCAAGTATAGTCTGTAACCGTAGAATACCACCAAAGAATATATATACAAAAGCCGGAGATGAAAATGCTAATTCTTGAAAGTATTGTCATTTTTAGAACTAGAAGCATAAAACTTAGGCTGTACACTTACTGAATGAAATTCTGCCACATGTGTATTTCACCAACCCGCATCGGAGCAGCGTGGTGAAATATGATCCAAACCTTATCCTCAAGGGAGAGGCGGCCTATGCTCAGCAGTGAGAAATTTACAGGCTGCTAAAGAATGATTAAAATTGATTAAATACGTATTTAAGTGTTTCTAAATATTCTAACTCTAAGTGGTTTAATGGGGGTTGATATTTCTGATATAGATTAAGTAAACTAAGTGTGGACGTCCATAATTTTTTAAGTTAGAAGCATGAAATTTAATTTTTCGGCTACTGATTAAAAATGAGTTGATTCGCAATTAAGCGTTTTTGTATATTTTACGCCTAAGGAGAGAAATTGGGTACACATTTCGTACATACGATAGTCTGGAAGACCGTCATTTTTAAAGTATGAAGCAAGAAACTTGATTTATGGGCTACCGCATTTAAGCGTTTCTGGATATTCTACTCTAAGGACAATTTCTATACACACCAATGTGGTATACAAAGAGGTCTTACATTAACGTAATATTATAAGTTAATTAGTAAATATATTCATATTCTACGCGAGCAAAGCCACGGGTAACAGCTAGTTTGGTATATAGCATTGCAAATATCACTCCCAAATGTAATTGAAATTGATCACCCCCAGGCATTAAAGAGTTGCTTCTATCACAGTATTTCAGACGTCATTTTGCGAAACGTGTCAAGCGTCTGCCACACGCACTCAGAGCATAAATATTTTGCTGTATTTATAAGAATACTTCGTAAGATTTGAGTTGAATCTCTGATGTCAATAACACATGAAATGACAAACTTACATTCCATGATATCATGAATAAATATAGTTCATTTCGAGCAATAAAATACGTAAATAAAATTAGGCACAGACCTTTATATCAGTATATTCAATAAGTACTAAAGTCACATTTAATATTCAACAAACGTTTCCCCTCGGACAAAATACTGTTGACTTATTAAGGTGACATGGGTTTCTAAATAGTATTATGAAGGGATATGCTCGTATATAGATGACTACTATAGCTGTCAGTAAAATGAAATACGCCATGCTTAATTTTTAGTAGAAGTATTCTGTACTAACTCTGCATCAGCTAGATTATAAGGCAGAATTAGTAAAATATGGGTGCGGGTGAAAATCTACTATATTATTATATATGAATATATATAATTAAAGAGATATATATATATATTTCTTATTATAATAATAATATTAGTTGTCACCCGTGGAATCGCTCGCGTTATATTGGATGGTCGTCAGGTGTTAAATATAAAAAAGTAAGCTGTTTCCTTTCTTGGATTTCAAGCATCAAATTCGGTTTAGTGGTTTGGCAGTTGACACACACACCCAAACAAACACACAAACACTCATAAAGACACACACACAAGGCTGTTAAATATGACATGTTGACATGACTCTGCTGTTCATTAGTTACCGTTGCCGTCAAAGCGTATGAATCGGTCAAGATACCAATAGATGTCTCAAATCAACAATTTATTTTTTGTCAAGTAATTCACAGTAGCTGCTTGGAGTAACAAAGTTTATAGTATTACAACTCATTCTCGAAAATTGACATTGTGCGAAATTAATTTGATCACATTATTTATTTTTTAATTTCGACTTCTCTTTAAGCCTTAGAATATGTAAACCTACGAAAGCCATTTAATTAAATGTACACAACTGAAAATTAACTTTATTTCATTTCAGTTATACGTTCTATAGAAACTCTTTTATATTCTTTATATAGGAGGAGGGCTTAATGATAAGTGGGCTACGCTGCCGCAAAGTCTCCAGAACACCATAGCTATAAATACAACATTTATTATTTGAATGGAAATGTTGTACACAATGTTATTGAAACGACATTTATACAATTTACAGTAGGTATCAATGGAATTTCAATCAATTGTTCGTTCAATCAATTTTGGCATAATTAATAAATTCACAAGATTCGAGCAGTATGAAAATTGTATGTTCAAATATTTTTTCATTGTTATTACGACATTATGAATCTTCATGTTTTTTTTTTTATTTCCTTTTATATATGAATTTTAATTACTATTATTCCAATTTCAATTTCCAACTTGAGTATGATGTCACGTTTTTTACCAAAAATAATTTGTTCAATTTTATTCTCTTGATTTAATTTCTTTTACAATTCAATGCAATTGTGATCGAACAAATTATGCTTTTTAGTTCATCATTTAATTTAACATCAAGGTATTACCAGGAGTGTTTGAATGCTTGTCTGAGAATATTGCGAATGCTTTTAAGAAAATAATAAATTAAAATTGTTCGGCGAAATATAAATTCATAAAATACTTTTGAAGTTATCAGAACAATCAACCAGCTAAGTAAACCTTTGAATAAATAAAACTTAAACTTAAAGTATGTATCTTTTAATTAAAAATTTTAAACATTTTAATATACTATGTAGAACAAAATTATCAAATCATAAATCGTTATTTCCTTTACTCTTACTTATTGATTGCTTACAAAATATACCACTGGTTCGGAAATCAGATTAGAGAAAAATTGAAATATTTCTATTTGAATCTACCTGAAGGTAACTGTTTTATTCCCGAGGTGTGATCATCTATAAATTTATAACTTTTATATAATATCATTTGTACGTTACGTAAAGATTATTTTGAATTTGCAGTTGAATCATTTTCTAGGTTTCCTGTGATACTGTTGTAAAAGTGTATACATTTGTTAACAAAATAATTTTTAATGTTGTCTTAGATTTTCGCGATTATTACACATTGAAATAAAACTAGTTTTTTTAACGGATTTAATCGCGTATATTAATTATTTTATTTTAACATCCCGACGTTTCGAGCACTTTGCAGTGTTCGTGGTCACGGGCAGACTACGGTGACATTTGTCTGTTCGAATTAAAAAGAAATATTATTTACAACTACCGCCAACGATTTCTTAATTGGTATCTTGAGTAGCGTTCCGGTTGCACGCAGAAGGCACTAACTGTATCTTTAGGTCTTGCAGTCTGTTGGATTTGGGATTTTAATTTTCTTGAGACCTATCAAGAGTAATATCCCTTTACAAACTGCGGGAGTATATAAACTCGAATGTGAGTGTGGTTTATCTTACATAGGTCAAACAAAGAGAAGCATCGGTACTAGGGTCAAGGAACATATAGGAGATGTCAAAAATAGGCGTTCTTCAAAGTCTGCAGTCTGTGAACATGCTCTGGATAAACCCAACCATTTTATTCGATTTGATAAACCACAGATCCTCGCTAGAGAACACAGATTCATTCCTAGAATGATACGCGAGGCTATTGAAATTCAAAAACATCCGAACTTCAATAGAGAAGATGGTTGGAGACTTTCTAACACTTGGGATCCACTTATTAAAAATTTAAAATCCCAAATCCAACAGACTGCAAGACCTAAAGATACAGTTAGTGCCTTCTGCGTGCAACCGGAACGCTACTCAAGATACCAATTAAGAAATCGTTGGCGGTAGTTGTAAATAATATTTCTTTTTAATTCGAACAGACAAATGTCACCTTAGTCTGCCCGTGACCACGAACACTGCAAAGTGCTCGAAACGTCGGGATGTTAAAATAAAATAATTAATATACGCGATTAAATCCGTTAAAAAAACTAGTTTTATTTCAAAATAATTTTTAACCCTATGCACTCGGGTTCGTAACTAGCTTCTGCTTTTTTCCAGTACTAATGGTTAATACGTCACAATTTCTACGAAAGTATTTTAGATTATTACAAATAACTAAATATAAATTGATAACTTACAGTCTTAGGCTTAATATTTTAGGAAACATAATTTTGTCAAATCGCTTACTGCATACATCAATAAATTAGCCTTTAGATAGACAGACTATTTATTATTCAAATTTTATTATGCATAATCTAAGTGCAGCGATTAGTAGTCAGCTATATAAAAATATTATAAGTTAATATAATATTATAAACGATGCAAGAAAATAATTCTACTATATTGGTTATACTGCAGTTGCGATTTAACAAGTAGTTACCAAATCTCTAAAACGAAGTTTCAGTATGTATTTATCTACAAACTACATACTTACATTTTATTTACGTTTTTACCTTTATTTTATTACTAACATTAAAATATTTTACTATATTACCTCCTGAAAACAGAGCTTTTATCTATAAGTACCGAAGCCGATATCTTCAAATATTTCTATAATTTTCAAAAATTAATTCTTATTTAATAGATTAATTTGATTTAATAATTTTATAATCGGTGTGACATTTACGTATTTTATTTGCATTTCAATTAGATTTTTGATAGCGTTTCAGAAACAGTTGTTTTAAAATCCTTGGAACAATATTATTGATCGCATTGTCACTCAAATTTGTGTCTTGTGCGTCCAAATATATTATCGTATAAACTTGAAACAGTAAAATTTAAAGGATGAGCCCATTAATTACGTCTTCCGAACAGAATCACAAAAGACTAATTAATTAAGTATAAGCGTAGAATTAAGATTTATCCTTTTAAGTAACTTAGTAATACTTACGTCTAAAGTTTGACTTACTTAAACAAGTAGTATTTAAAATAAAAGTTTATATATATATGTAATATGATAATGATAAGTGTTTCTTTTTGATTTTTTTTTGTATTTAAATATATTTATATATGTTTAAATATGAGATAATAATATAGTAATCTGTCTCATTTGGCTGTCCAAATAAAAGTAAAAAAAATAAAATAACGGTCTAATTTTGAAATGTATAACATCTCTCACACTTAAATTATTCATCAAAAAAACATATAAAAAATATAGGACGTAGCATTAAAAACTATAATTTCTAACTTCGTAATTTGATTAAAAAACTATTTTTATTTTTATGTAAACATTTTACCGCAAGAAGTAATTAAAGTTGGCCAAGTTCTTCCATTCTGTTGGCCCAGGGACTTGCTGCATTCATTTACTAAAGTATTTTATTTCACTATCTAAAACTAGAACAGTTCAAACCATGAATAAGAATACAAGTACAAACAATCATTCATTGCCTGCTACAGATGAGGTGAAGATGTCAGTCGCCTAACTGTTATATATATATGTTCATATAACCATTCGCTATGCCGTATAACCTGGTTGGAGGTTTTGAACACTAGCAAACTCAAAAGTCAAACATGATAAATTTATATAGAGCATTTTTTCCATTTCAATTTAATTTAATATTATTTCCTCTGTTCTTTTGGGTTGTCGTTAATCAAAACATATGCTTCTAAAAAATCAATCACATAGAAAGAGATTTAAATATTCAACCTCTACGGTTTTATTTAAAAATATTTAAACATCAATATAATAATATCAACTTTAGTTGCAGACAAAACAAATAAATGAGCAAATCAGATGCTACCTCTTATTTTATAAAATTCAAAGGACATGACAGACACGGTAATGTATCCGACTGTACGAACATGGCTAATTATATTGTCTGCAATGTGAGCGATTCATAAAATATATAAATATTCACTCCAAGTCTAACAAAAATGGTTATAGTATAAATATCTTGTAAAAAATATAATTGGAAACTATTTGATATGAATAGTACATGTACATGAAATATAAACTACGATTTTCTCTATTACTTCTTTTTCATATGTACAAATAAGCCTTATTATTATTATTATTTATTATTATTTAGGTTTTCGAATCAGTGTTTCGATAATTAACTTTAAAATCTCTACCTCTAGCATATAAGCAAGTTTGCGAGATTCAGTAATCTTAGATGTTCATATTTCTCAAAGGCCGGCATCGTACTTGCAAGCCGCCAAGGGTTGCAGATGTCCATGAGCTGTGATAGTCGCTTTCCATCAAATAAGCCTTCAGCTCATTTACCTAATAAAGCATTAAAAAATATATTGACAGAAATATCGAACGTGCATTTAAATCTAGTTGTTATTGAAAATGTCCACTGTCCATATTTTAGGCTATAATTATTTACAATACAATTTTACTTTTAATAAAAACATTTTTCATCTCATAAACACTTCGCCCTGTTAAATATGACTCTTTGAAATATCAAGTACTAAAACGCATTATTTTAAACAACGGCTAGTTCGTTTGTTCCTTATTTAATTTTTAAAAGAAAAAATAATACTATTTAAATATGTCTCACTGATCTAGCATAAAAGTATAAACGGCGCTCTGCGTCAAGTTAATTTGGCGCATAATTTGCCGCCATCTTCTTCCGTTTGTAGTTGTTATCGGTTCATTCGTTTTTTTATATTACAAAAAAGAATAAAAAAAATTAATTATGAAATTAAAAATTGTTTTTAAAAATGGAAGAAAGTTCGTTGATTCTTCCATTCATTAAAATAATTACATACTGGTATTGTCAATGTCTGTATCCAAAATGTTATAATACATAATATTTATCCCGTCAATATGCCGCCATGCACGGAATTTAAGACATTATTATTATACCTCTATGCCTATAATTGTATTGGCTTACTCACCCTAAAACTCGAAACCGTATTGCCGCTTGCCGGTAGACTAAAATATGGTAACTGGTATAAATGCAATATACGGTACCCATGCAGATGGGCCTTGTAAAGGGCCTACTGCTAATGAATTTAATAAAATTTGTAATATATAATACAAGCAGCATAATAATATTTAAATGTTCGTTAAATAAAACAAATTATATACGCTGCAGTCTAATAAATCAAACTCTACCGACCCCGAACAAGATGCAGATAAGGCGAAACAAAGATTTTAGTATGTTATATAAACTTCAATGTTTGCGAGCAGATGTTGGCAAAATTTATAACATGCACCCCTAAGTCCTTTTAAGAAATAAAGTTAAACATGCCATTAATTCCAGAAAATAGCATATGCGTAGTCACACAGGTTAAGTAATTCATTTATACGATAATCATATTTTACAAAAGGATCCCGGAAAACTTTAAAAAATGTTCAACAACAGTAACATGCAAAGAAATAATACCTAATTAAGAATCGTTTGTGCTCTTTAAGGGCATTATAAAACTGCCAACTTTAAAAGAAAACAGTGGAAATCACTGTGATTGTTAACTGTATTATAAGCAGTAAAAAAATAATACCTACGAGTTTCTTTTGTTGGCTCGTCTCGAGTCTATATTTTTTTTTTCAAAACTGTTAGAACTTTAGAAGTAGAATAATAAATAATTAAGAAACAAATGTTTTGTCTTTATTAAATACACTAGATCAAAACCCAAGGCTTCGCTCGGGTAAAATAAATAAAACTAAACAAATACGGCTTATAATTTTTTAATTATTTATTGTGGATCACTATTTATTGAGTTTACCGAACCCCTGCACGAAATTATTATTTGGAACACACAGAACGTAACGTAAACGTCAAACATGGCCGCCTATTGAACTTCGTGTCATTGAATTTTATGGATTTAATATCAAAATATCTCGATTAAACGAATTGTTCATAAGCTACACGTTTTCCAAATTTAAATTTCGGCGTTACGGTATATGATTTACTCATGTTTCATATATGTTTTTGAAAATGAAAAAAATATATCTACTAAGTCAAAAGGCAGCTGTTTGGAACCCGCTTACCATAGGTACCTCAACCGAGTTAATTAAGTCAACGTTAAAGAGCTAAAGGAGAGAACACCACCTGATTAGTAACCAATAGTACGGTTTTCGTCGGAGAAGTTCGGCTGGTGCTCCTTTAGATAATCAAAACTTATAAATGGGCTGGGTCTCTTGACTCCAAGGGGGAGGTTTCAGCTAGTCTAGAGTTAGGAAAGGTATATAATTGCTTCGATAGAAAATCGGGTATGGCACAAAATGCTTCTTTGGAATCTCTCATCCTATGAGCTTCCCGAAAATTATCTCTCAGTCTCGGACTGTGGCCAACTAAACTTGCTTCAATGCAACCCCAATAACTAGTTGGCACGATAACCGCTAAAAGGTCATTTTGAGAACACTGCTCTGCCTACCACAGCCAGTATCGAAACACTTGATATCGTTATTTCAAGAGTCGTTCAGTTCCGCAGCCAATTGGAATATCAGAGGCTTGTATGTTGTCACAAGTGAGTCGTCTGATAGTAAGTGGTCGCTATTGCCACTATACATTGGTACTGCAAGAAATATATATCAAGCCTCATATCACAAATTAGCTCCCATCCTTCGACCTAATATATCATGTTCCTGGTGATTATAGCTACAATAACTCACCTACCTTGAAAAATGGAATACTAAATATTTTATTATTGTTTGATAGTAAACTATATGATGAGTGGGAGGTACCTAGCTAGACGGGCTTATACAAATCCTAGTAGAGTAAAGTAATGCAAGCATCCCTATAAAAGGGAATACAAGAGGAAGCAAATAAATAAGAACACATTTTGCTATATGTGATAAACAGATTTTTAAAAACATGTTTATAGCCCTTTCAATGAACAAAAATACATCGCATACTTTTTTAATCGTTAAAAAACTTAGGAAATATGTTAAAAGTAATGGTAGGAATAAAATAATCTCGTCGTTTTCAGAAGAAATCTGAGTTTTAGCGTCAGCATTCATTCGTTCGTTCAAGCATTATTTGCTATTATCCATAATACTACTGCGGCAAACAAGATCGTTAATGTTTCTTGTGGCACTATCACAATGAATAAAGTCTACTATCATATGCAAATCATATATAAATTTTGATAGCCAACTCCCTAACCTCTACTCCTTAATCAATCATTTTTAACTAATGTCTTATATATTATAACAGTAATGGCTTAATCTACAAATCTTAATGTACACTAGGTACACTTTATACCTTAAATTACTTCATTTATCATAAAATATGATTCATATATTTGTTTGTTAATACAAACGTTATTAATGATTCGTTCTGTCCGTGCTTTTAGTAGCTCGTCCGATTTAATAGTCGTATAAATGACTTATAGTTCTAGTACTAAGTGAGTTTTTTTTTATTCGTAACTAGGCATATACCGTGACAACGCTGCTAAAATATAAGTCGCAGTAAATTTTATTTTCAGGTATTCATACTACATTTGAAGTTTCATGCCTCCTATTTTATATCTTATCTTTAACGTTACGTAATACAATCACAGTCAAGAAATCTCTTGGCATACCATAAGATTTCTTCGCTTTCACCGAGCCACTTGAAACAGTACCATTCAGTGTTACCTATATAAACTAACTCGACATGTGTATTATTCAGTATAGCTACTTTTACAAAAGTTTTGAAATACTTTTTATTAATCACTTATTTATTTATTTTGTTTGTCTGTCTGTCTGTCCTTTGAACTTTACATTTTAAAACTCTAAATGTCATCGAATACAATTGCCTCGTGTCTGTTATATAATATGTAAACACAAATTATGAACAAAAACAATATCTTTTATTGATTAGTGTGATTTGTGAAATCGTTTGAAATACAGCTCTAAATCCTTTTCATTGAGGTTATTTACACGATTATTTATCGAAGTTTTCAATCATAGCCGATAATATACAGAGACATGTACAAATTATATGTCTAATTTATATGTAAATAATTCTGTATAATAAATCACTGTCATATTTGAAATCGGTGTAATACGTCACACTAAAATTAAAAAGGCCACAAATGTTGAAATAATTATTTTGACGAATCACAGCGACAGAATGATAAAAAGCCAATTAAATTCAAATTAGTCGCACAAATTTTTAAGCTCGGGTACGCACTCAAGCTTAAAAATGACAGAAATTGACAAGCGGCATTTGGAAAAAGCGATCTAAGTTATATTATTATGTGACAACAAAGAGTATAATATAAGAGCTTCTGGATCCATGATAAATATAAAATAGAATTATGTCAATCATCTCTTCCAGTTGACCCTTATACTACGATAGTTCACAATGGAATGATCCGTAATACAATTGAGCATTCCCTTTTTTTGATAAACGACAACTAAAAATATATTAATGGTAGCGAAATCGATCGAAATCAAAAAGACAGACAGACAATAGATTTTTTTAAGTAATTGTTGGATACATACATACATATCAGTGTAAAACTTGTTAACAATAAATATATATGTAGTCCAGTACAGTCATGCTGTATAAATAACAAGTAACATAAAATAATTGCAGTTTGATTATTAAGTGGAAATTACTAGAACATTCATTAAAGCACGTGATCTTCCATGCACTCGTGGCGATGACTAAATCCACCCTTTATTGTTATATACTTAGTGGTATGCGAACCCGTCTGCTTGTAACTGCACAAGTGACATATTTAACTTCCTGAGTTCGTGGCGCATTGGTGTAATGTAGGGAATGGTCAATATTTCTTACAAAGCCAATGTCATCACCACCCGATGACTACTTACTTAGGAAGATCAAGCAAACATATCGCAATGAAAACTGCAAACTGCAAATGTGAGAATAAGTTTACAGTTTACACTTTGTGACAAATTTAAATAAATTTTATACGAATTCAAACTAAAATAAAAATATTATGCAAAGTTAGTGCAACTGTAAACGCAGAGTTCTTGGCAAGTAAGCAAAATCGTGAATCATGTTAAGTTGTCCGCGTTAAATAGAACCAAAACTATCGCATAAATCGTAGATAAACTTTAGTATCAACTTTCATTTGTTTTTAGTAAAAATATCAATCAAAATTATCGTGTAAATGATATATTGTTTTAAATTTATCTAGTCAAATATTATATGTAATAAACTAACATCATTATCAAATATCAGATGTCATTATATTTAATAATAATATTTTATGGAAACTAGCTAACGTCGTAATATATTATTATGTTTATTCAATAACTCACCTGAAATCTTTATTGGAATGTAATATGTTAATTGGTTATGTTCAATTATGTTATTCCTATCAAACAGTTCTAAAGAAAAAGTTGAACACTCTGTATATATTACGGTAATTAAGCAATAACAAAAAATATATATTATAAAAGCACATCTAACAATACTTCAGTTTATGTACATCGACCATATAAAACTATGAACCTACCGATTCTTTTCAAATTAGTCGTTACAATAATTTCAACTAGATTTGTTCGATTTTTAACATTTACTATTTACCCTTTTTAATTTGTGGTTAAGTTTCACAATTAATTATTTTACTCTAAAAATATAACTGTGTATTTTTAACTAATTAATAATAATAGCAAAAGCATCTTCTTAGGGATGGGAAGCGCTTTTGTTGTTTCAACGGAAAAGTTAAATTTAATTGCACAGTTAAGCTGCGAGGATCTTTAAACTTTTATCTTGCTTGAAGTCACTTAAATCATAATGAATTTAAATCGTTAAAATAATGCTGTGATAATTATGTGGTAGGGCTCTTGACTTTTTTTTTTATTTGGTGGTACGGTTTTGCGCAAACCCAAAATGGGCTGCTAAGTGGATAGGTACCACCCACTTGTTAGTTAAAATAAAAATGGATAGACACGACACGAAAAACAGAAAATATATAATCGCCCATAACACATATAGAATAGAAGATATAGTTATAAAAGATATTTGAAGAAAATAACGCATTAAAGGCTTTCGAAATCTATATGTAGAGTTACCGGTTAACTGGTGTCATATGAAATTTTGCAGTTTTAGATTTAGTAGATATTTGTGGTAAAGGTGTAAAACGTTTAAAAAGATATGGCTAACAAAATTTATAATTGCGTAAAATAACTGAACATGCACTAAAGTTACAAAGTTATAATGAGAACCATTTAAAACATTCATATTCTCCAACAGATGAATCAAAGGTTTGCAGCAACTTAAATTAACAACACGAGTTATTAACTATATCCATCAACAGGAAACAACGTTTTGTTTTCTAATAAAAATATTTACAGTAAAATATATAAATATTAAAAATGGTTAATTTCGTTTCGTTTATATGGTATATAAAAAAAATAAGTATTTGATTAGTGCTGGTTGCTGTTTTTATAACAATAAATTAAATCTATATTTTTATACGTATTTATTATAAGTATACAACAAGAAAACACTCATAACTAAGTATTATTTAAATACATTCGCTTTTTTTATTCTACTATTTAAATATATATATATATATATATATTGAATCATAAACTTTTAAGTATATTTATTGTCCTGGTAATAAAAACAAGCAAGCACACTAAAACAAAAAAAATAGAAATAAAAAATACATGGACAAAAATTACATGTATTATTCTCCGTTCAAGTTTTGCATTATTTATGGAGACATTTATTTCCTGAATTTGTCATTATTTTACAAATAGGTTTGTAACGATATCAATAAATCTGTGGTTTTTTATATCCACAAGTAATTCACGGACACAAGCTGATCTGATAAACAGCTAATTTATTATAGGGTTTATTAAAGAACTGTATTAGATTTTTATAATTAAAGAAAATGTTTAGTTTATAAATTTAATTAACACTTAAGTCGTATACATCATTATATTAATTATAATTATTATTAGACGAACGTAATACCTAATTAAGGACAACTTATTTCTATATAAATGTAACATCTTTAAAAATTTAATAACAGTAGTTCAGTAGCTAAATTACAATTAAGATACGTTACAAGTAAGTTCCAAATTAGCCTTATTAAAATTATCGCTCTAATGACTTTGTGCCCCTATTTCGCAATACGGGCACAAAGTCAGTCATTTTCCTATGTTGTGAATTAACTACCGAACTAGTAAAATTATTACGCATTCTATTTGATGACCCCAGACGTAGAAATTAATCGGAGTTTTATCCGGACGAAACGAAATGGATTCATCTCGGATCTCACCACCTATCCAATGATTAGGAAAATGGCTATTACGCTATCGTCTAACATTTATACCAAAATGTGCAGAAGATCCGTCTTGCTGGTATATTGTGCCTTGTAGCCAAAAGCACGTCTTCGACGAGGCCAAGCATACCATTTATTAAAAAATATTTATAAGCTGTAGTATTCAGATTGTTCGGTCGAAAATGTGGTCCGATTGAATTGCCGTTAAATATCGCCTTCCACACATTGACCGAAAAACGGCGTTGCGACCCTTTAGGCCCCTTTTTACTAGTATATATATTCTACATAATTAAATCAGAACTACTTACATCAAGCCCTTTTCATGTAACAAATTAAAAATAGTTAATTTACAAATCGTGAACGCGTGGAATAGTGGCATGAATTCTAGCAGCAATTCTGCGTCGTATCGCAATTCCGATCCTCTGGGCAGAAAACGAACCGGCTCTCGTGTCACCAGTGGAGGCAATAAGGGTACATTCGTTTACACTTTATTCTTACATTAGTCATCACGTGTACTAAGACATCTTGTAAGCGCGATCATTACTCATACTAATGCACGCTGTTAAAAATTGAACGTGGATGCACGCGCCTTCGTAAGTAAACATATATTAATTTTATAAAATAAATTACAGCTGTGATATCTACTTATTCTTACAAACGTTTTTAAACTTTATCTTAAAGTCTCGGTTTAACTTGTCCACAGAATTTAAATCGAGCTATACTGGGAACGAATCTTGTTAGTAACTTAACTCAGCGACGACATGCAAAGTTTGTTCCACCGGTAAGGGGATTTATTTGCGATTAGTTGTGAAGCAATGCGGTCAATAGTTTGTATTATATTTTGCTATGGACATGAACTTTGAATGTTTAAAATTTTTGGTATCTGTGTATTAGAATGTCATTAAGTAACGCAGTAACGTTCAAGATTGATGATTAAGATGATACAGTTAATTTAGACACAATATTTGAATGAAGTTCTGAATAGTGGAAACCGAATTTCGTCAAGAGTTTTAACACAGGTATTCCCTTAAAAGGTTTTTTGGCGACTCGCAATATTTTATGAGAAATCGAATTTTGAAAGTCATTTTCTCGCACGGCCGAGTATATTTATATAGTATCGTTTTCCTCATGGATCTTATATCTCCACTTTGTCCTGTGACACTCTCACACATACACACAAAAGCGCGCGTGTAATGTTACGAATGTATTCTGACTATTGTAAATATGTCCTCTATTGTATTTTTGAGGTATGAATGTTATAAATTCAACAAAAATAATAATAAAAAAGAAATAAACGAATATGTTGTAATATTTAACGCAGAACGGAAGTAGTAGTAGCTAGGCGAACACTATAGGCAATTACAATCGGAAAAGGAATAACGATAGACAAACTTTACATTTATATATTTCTAAATAACAATATGTTTAGCTCTGCTATATTATGCAATACAAACAGGTCTTGATCAATATATCATTATATATAATACAACAGTATTTCATTTGAATTCCAAAATTCTATAATTCAAATTAACTTTGATTTTAATTCCAAAATTCCGACAACTTCGCCGTCATTTAAAACTCCATTTTTTCCTAAAACCCTAACAAAGCTGCAGATTATTCAAGACCTCGACCAACGATATCGGATGAATTCAATGTTAAAGTTTATTCCTCTTCTTGTTGGAATAGACTATAATTTAAAGATATAATTACTATCGGTAGGAGAAAATTACTATCAGTATTTTATAAATAAAGTATCAAATCAATGATGAAACTCGATATCCGCATACTATATAAGTAAGAGCGTTTTCACATTATCTGATCCGATATCGGAAATCGAAGCTGACACCGATGTGTTGGCAGCACCATCGGATGCCTGTGAGCTGTAACGATATTGTTTGTAAGTGTGTACATGTATGTGCATTTACGTTTTCATTATCCTATGCGCGACGACCATTAGCTTTTTTTATTTTAGGTGCGTTTTGTAGCTTGCAAAAAGAGTATAAAATGCTCCATCTGATATATAGCTTCCATAATGGGATGTATCCAATACCTTTTTTGTACAGATTTTTGCGTATCGAATAATATAATAGAAACAGTAAATAAAGTTTTCTATATAGTCTCCTATGATGACCTGCTCGAATCGCAACGATTTTGTCGGAAATTTGTGAAAAAAGCACATGGTGTTGGCTATCGGCTGCCAGCTGTCGTCGTCCGACACCGACATCGGATCGGATAATGGAATGGGATGTATCCAATACTTTTTTTGTACAGATTTTTGCGTATCGAATAATATAATAGAAACAGTAAATAAAGTTTTCTATATAGTCTCCTATGATGACCTGCTCGAATCGCAACGATTTTGTCGGAAATTTGTGAAAATAGCACATGGTGTTGGCTATCGGCTGCTAGCTGTCGTCGTCCGACACCGACATCGGATCGGATAATGTGAAAACGCGCTAATTCCGTGCAAGAACATGACTTTCAAAATTCGATTTCTCGTAACATATTGCACGTCGTCAAAAACCCTTTTAATGGAACTCTGTGATAGTCCAGTGTTATTCAGTGTTCACTTTTCCTTAGTATACCATTACTTTTTCTTCGATTTTTTATTATAATGTCATATTATCTTTGTATTACTCATATAATTCTGCAATCGTTATATTGTAAGGAGTTTTCATGCATCGTCATTAACCACCCGACGAAAACTAACTCAGAATTAACTTGACATTTGCTTGTCATCGGTGGTATTGTACGGACGATGGTGACAAGTAGTGTTAGTCATGATTAAGGTCACGTAAACCATTTTGATTTTACTGGATGTTATTTTATTATTGAAGTTTGCAGTATTGGTTTGTGATAAGCTTTTGTGTGTTACCTCGTTTCTGGTTGATTAAAATATATTATTGCGTTTGTCAAATAATCATTTCATTGTGATCAGTTTTAAAAGAATTACTCTATTTAAAAGAATTAAATAATAATAATTTAAGATTTCCAAAATATTAAAGTAAAGTCAGAATTTGATCTTAAATATTTCTGCACATAGCATTTCAAGATTAAGACTGTTTAAATGTACCTTTGTTTAGTATTGAAGATAGCTCTCGATTGAATCTTTAGTTAATTCAGTAATTCTCTCTCTCGTAGGAATAAAGATAAAGCACCAGCTATTTCTCCTTAATAATATGACACAGGCACAATAATGTAATATAACGATTGTAAATATTAAATTTTGTATAAAATGGTCGATAAATATATAATAGTCATAGAGTGAAACCGCTTTTCACTCATTTAATTCAAACAAAAATCGAAGAAAATTGTTCATATGCTTATTTTATTTTTTTTTATTTTTTTTAAGGTAAATCCTTAATGTATAATCCTTAATAAACGCAATGGAATATTTATTTCATAACATACCTAAATCATCAATAAAACTGAATAGATTTAAAAATATATAGTATTTATAGAAACGAATTAAATTAAGATTCATAATTATGAAACAGCAGATGCAGTTCTTTAAGAGCAATAATAATATCTGGTCATGCTACTTGAACTTGGAAGTTAAAAAGTTTGTGTCATTAGTTTAAACTTAAAAAATATTACCACTTCATACATAACGAAGACGGAGCAAAACTATTGAATATAATATTTCTATTTTATATAATGATTCTTATAAATAACGAGTTGATAGCCACTAAACATGAAATAACGAGGTTAGTGCATCGTTTTAGTCGAGGATTGACTACAAACGACTGCTTAATGCGGTTGCCAGTAAATACGACTGGCTGCTGCGTTAACGGTCACGAATTCGATTGAACTCTTCGTCTTTTATGACAATCATGTATGTCAAAAGCAACACCGAACTTCATATTTGTAGCTGTTAAATCTTTACATTATATTATTATTAATAATAAATATTATTAATAAAGGAATCGACAAAACTATTCAAGATTATTAAGCTAACGTAGAAATATTTAAAATATGTTCGTTGCAATTTTGTGAGAAAACTAAAAAATCGTTTGGTATGGGTAGTTATTATCATAATTACTAGAAAAAATCTCACTTTTATTAATCAAAATCTTAAATCGTTGGAAGATTATTGTTTGAACAAATTGTCTTAAGAGATATGTTATAAAATGTTTAAGGAATATAATGTGCAGAAATGTATCGGACGTGCTGCAAAATATATTAACTCTGGATAAGCTGGTTGAGTGCGGATAGAGGTCGCATATTATGATTCTATTATAATATTGTAGGTATATACGGAAATATTATATCTAGGCAAATACAAAAACTTTACCCTGGTAACCTTGTACAAAATAAAAACAGATTTTTTTAGGATTAACTTTAATTAATATTATGTTTTACTCGAGAATGGAAATATTTTTTCTGTTTCCCTATATGATTTCAAGAACGTAGACAGGTAGAGGTAGAGGCAGCTGGTAAATCTCCCAGTTAAACAACCGTTGTACGTTTTGTTTACTAAACCTAATAAAGTCGATTCCAGTGCGGTATTTTAGTGCGTATTACCATAATTTCATCAGATGCATGTAGTTTGCTTGATACAAATACATTGATCACAAAATTTTGTACTCGATCGGATTGTAATCTCGGCGAATTTCATGAAAGCTTAATTAATTTACTTAAATGTTAATTAATAAATCATATTTACTCTCAAGACATGAAAGGCAAAAAAAAATCAAGTTTAAACTACACCAACATACCATACTATAGTATATCTTACACAATTATACAGACCCAAACACAGCACTCTGATAAATATAGAGGTAAAGCTTTAACCTGAATTTACAGGAAAATCTTGATAAACTCCTAACTACTGAAAAGGGTCTGCATTGGAACCTTCGATGTAAGATAGTTGAGATATTTTAATTAAATAATTTATAAATTCATGATTAATTCGTTTCAGCTTTTAGTCGGGCTAATAAAACTTGTATACGATTATATCAAGACGAAATAATACACACACGAACATACTTACAAACGTATAATATTTCTTACACACATATTATATAATACAATAATATATCTCTGAGGTCTTCAAAATTTGGAGGTTTAGTAAAGCTTGGACTTCCATATATTACACAATTCGGAGGAAAATCACGGATCTAAGAAAAACATTTTGAAATGTTTCAATCTATGAATCTCAAAATTCATTAAATATAATTAATTTAATAATCAAACTGTTTTCAATTATTATAAATAATTAAAAACAATAATTTCCGGGCACGTGTTTTTCTTAAATACGTGATTTTCAGCCGACATATATAAATATAGAACACTACTCTTATTTGATAAACAAAATAGTAGTATAGTAGTAAGCACTTTAGAGAGGAAAATTCCTCTCTAAAAGAAGGTTTTTACTGACCTTGAGGCGAAAACGACTTCAGAAAACTTTTTATTTAATTTCGTTGTCACGCGTACTTGTCATCGTACACATAATGGTTCCTTTTTACATTTACGGACAAACTAATGAATGATCCAACGTTTAAAGCGCAACTGTTTTTATTAATACTACATTAAATTTCTAAGCCCTAACACTTGAAAATAGTAGACCTTTGTGCAGGTACGTTTTGGTGGATACAACCCACTCAACAGTTATTTTACCGAAAAGAAATATTTTTCACTGCATTCCGGCGCAAATACGTCCTTCTCTCTTAGATTTTTGTGGCTGGCTGTAGTCCATTGTCTATGAGCCAAGTTTGTATCAAAATTAAGCCCATCCATCGCTTGCAGATTTAAAAATATTTAAACAATATATGAATTTTCAATGTGAGCAGACTTTTAACCTTAATATGTAATTTAATGAAATTCATATATCAAATAAATATTACGAAATTTGTCAAGAATGCAAACTGACAGTTCAAATTTTTAACACCGTGACAACCCAAGATGGATGCCTTTATTTTACTACGTCGGAAAGGTGACACCACTTCCTCGACTACGTCACACAGCTTTCGTTCTACAATGATATATTTAATAAATAAATAAATCATGTTAAAAGTGTATTTATCTTTGTTATTACGTATAAAATTAGAACTCTTGATTTTAAGATTTTTAACAAAATAGAAGATCTCAATAACGAAGTTAACAATTTAGCAATATTAGGACTGTTGCAAAATATATAAACATTATTTCATAAATTAAATATATGCAATGTTTACTCAATTTAACTAGTAATTCATTTAATATGATTATAAAGCACAATTGGCATCAACTTACTATTTATTTTATTTAAAACAAAGCAGTCAAATAATCTATTATTACGTATTTATTTAATTTCTAAGCCTCTTGATTTACTGTCGATGTTTTGAGTTATTTGTGGTTTGTTATGGTTTGTCGAGTAATTCAGCTGTGATTTTGTAGTAGTGATTTGAAATTACCAAAATTAGTTTTAAATGCGGAAACGCAGGTGTTGCTATTAATTCCGGTAAGCCTGTACAAAGTATCTGTACGGTCTCGCTTTAAAGTTCTGACAGTATGTTTCGGAAACTTGGTGATAGCAATATGTGCTCCAACGGACTTGTCTGTTTCAAATAATTCAATTATTTTGTGTCGAATTGAATTATTTCCAAGTTTAAGTATGTTTAACATTTTTTCAACCTTTTGGTTTTTCATTCATTATAATTTAACGAATAATAGCCATTCGTAATAGATCTCATAAAAATGACGTGAATTTTAGTCAATTTGTTGCAGATTTTTCAAGTTTTACACTTGACTGACGGGAACCATTTTTGGACTACTTCGATGTTTTTTTCAATTTCTATAACATTAAACCATTTTTTTGAAAAGTACGAAATTTTTATCCATTAAATTATCATTACAGCAGAATGTAAGCTCGAATCGAATGTAAGCTCCGTGAACTAATAAGAGTATGATAATGAACATAGTTTCCGAAATGAGGAGAAAAAATATTTTTGATCATAACACTCTCTGATGTTAACCGTCGTGAGTCGCGCAATATGATTTTAGCAACGTTCTTAAAAATACTAAAAGAGTCCATTTACTTATATACGTTTACTTATGTTATGAAAAAATGTGTCGCATGGTCCGAATTAGAATAAAACAAACCACTCCAGCTCCTCTGCAAGAGCACAAAAAAGGTTAAGCTTGGCTGGCTTCATCCGGACACGCGGAGTCGCTAGGAATTCGAAATCGAATATAAATATTGTACTAACCTACATCCATGATACTTTAAGATTCTAAGAATAAGAAGAAATTAAACAGATTTATTGAAACTTTAACAATTATTTATTTCAGAAAAAGTTTTAATACATACAGAAAAAAGCATTTATATCTAAAATATCTACATATATTTTATATTGAAACATGTAAATGTAATATAAACGTGACTTGTTGTCTATTTATTAAAAAAATATTGACAATTATTTATTTCTATTTACTCACACGCATTGTACTATTTGTTACAGATTAAATAAATTGAATGTATAAAATAAATTTGGTTTTCTGTTTGAATAAACGTATCTAAATTATTGTTTTAAATATATTTTATTTTAGTCAAGCCTTGTTATGATATTATTTATTTTATCTCTTAAACTATCAGTTTTCAAAACTGGTCTACATAAGATACATTTTTAATCAAAATTTTAAGAGTTTAACCCTTGATATAAAAATAAGTATATACAAATGTCAAGTTAAGATTAAAGTTAATTTACAATAAGGTTAAGTGATCTGCCGTATTAGTTTAATGACTTACTCTCTAAAGAGTCATTAGCTTAAGATCAATGACTAATTACTGTAAGTGGACTATTATTTTAACCTTTGAAATAGTTTTAACATAGCATAGTATGATAAGCGAATGACATAAAACCAATTTGGACATAATTAATAAATACACTTCAACATATTAGATATTAATTATCAAAATTAAAGTTCATACACACCCTCATAAGCCAAACCCAGTTCACAATTTATCTTCACAAACATGGTAATGTTTGTCGCTGTCCGAATCACACCGGGGGTTCGTTTTGACTGCAACACCATTTGTGAAGATCGAAGTACCATTCGATTGATCTATTATAAAAAAAAAAAAAAACAGATAAAAAATATTTCAGTTAAAAGAAATAATTAATTTATTTAAATATACATTACACTACGGTTACGTATATTATAATACGATTATGCTGTTGGCCCAGTTATTAGAACTAGTGAGTTATAGTCGTAGATTGCGAGTGCTCATGCAAGAACTAATTAATTTTCACGTGCTTAATCTCTGATGAATTACATCTCGTAACTGTCGGTGAAGGTAAATATCGTCGGAAATCAACATGCGTTGGATGTATCTGCCACATATATATATCGATTATTCCGTATAGAAGCAGTGCAGTGGTGTAAGCTTGAAATCTCTTTAATAGAAGAACAGTTATTTGCCCAGCAGGTGAACATTTACAGTTGCTAAACTTGCATTTGAAGACCATAACGCAATAAACGCCGGATGCCATGGCGTTAATATTTATAAACTATTCGAAGGCTACAAGTACGCACTACACACGTACTACATGTACTACATGTACTACCTACGCTTAAATCAATGAACAATACTTTCTTCCCTTTTAAATGAAATATTATTTTGAGTTGTTCTTGGGTGTGGCCCAAGTATAGTTTGATCGTTAAATTTTAATAAAATAAAAATATAATCGTTAGACTAACGTGTTAAATCAGGATAAATGACAATAAAAAAGTTTTATCAAGTTGTATAAAGTATTTTCTTTCTTACTGTACAGAACTTATATCACCATTATTATTTTTTTAAATAAGTCATCAGGCCGTAGAAGTACTAAAACGAATAAGATTTTTCTGTCTACAGTAGACACTTTCTCTACACTACACTTGAGTCCCAAGTTTTTAAGATGGAAATTTTAGTTCAACAAACAACAAAAGTTTAGTTTTAAGCTTCTAAATGAACGATATTTCTAATCTACTTAAATAATAAAAAAATACATTTTATATGAATTAGATATATGTTTTGTCAATAACTAGGATTGTCAATAACTTGTCGGACAGTAATAGAACTACTAGTCTCAATAATTGTGCCCAATATCGACTTACGAGGTCAAAAGATTTGTATTTCAATGGTATTTATGATTGATCGAATATCGGATAATAAATAATATACATTTTCTAAGACTTCCAACTTGTATAAAGTTATCGAGAAATGTTATTTAATTGGAACATTATATATGTAAATACGAAATTAATATTTAAATTCAGATAAACATTAGTTAAAAAATGTACCTGTTTTAAATTAAATTTTCGATAATATTTTTAATAATGAATAAATAGGATTGCCTAGAAAATTATTTATTTTTATTTGTATCGAATATTTATTCGTTTCCAATAATTAATATACTTATAATTCATAGTTTTAAAAAATAAATAAAATTAGATATTATATTATTTAGTAGCTACGTTACTTGAATGATATCCGTAACAATTTTAAAATATTATGAATAATGACTGAAATAGCATCAGTGTGAAAAGTGACATTCATAGAAATTTAATAAACATTTTAATTTTATTTAAGCGATTTCCAGGAGGCTCCCCTTCTAGCCCAAATTGGGTTGTCGCTTACGGTGGGATGCATTAGAATGTGAGGATACACAACTTAAAAATGGAGGCCTTCTAATTCCATGGTCCAGAGAAGAGCGTGTTTCATATGCTACGCGCATCTTTTCCCCTAACCGTGAACTGTTGGGAGTAAGGTGTTCTATGTACTACGACAACCTGTCTAGCTTAAAGTCCCACATAGGTAGTCCAAACTTCGGTTAGTTGAGCGAAATAAAAAAGGACGTTTTACTACTTATGTCGTTACTATCAAGGATCCTATGTTCGAATACTCATCTGTTACAAACTAGCTGTGCAATTAGTGCAATATTGAAAAGGCAAGTAACTACTTAAAAAGGCATTATAACAATTTTAAAAATATAAGATCATACTGCAATATATCGACATAAGTTGAAAATGCATAAAATTTTGTGTACGTGAAATATGTTTATAAGTACCATTGGCTGGGGATGAGCGGGACAAATTGCTCCGCCTTCGTGATTGTCATGCACGGCTAAACGATGACGCGTCGCGATGTCGCTGGCTCACTGAAACGAAATGTCATTTTAGGAAAAAAAATAATAACATTTGTGAAATATACCTTTACAAAAATGGGGAAACTTAATTCACATTACCTTTCTTTCAGATTCGTGACGATATTATTTCTAATAAAACATGTAGGCATAAAAAAGATAAATTCAAAAAATAGAATAGATTCGCCAAAGGAACTCCTTTAAACCAATGACCAGTTGAGAGAAATAAAACGATGATATTAATCATTATTATAATCATCATATTCTTATGTTAATTAATTTGTTAACATTAAATTCTACCCTTTGTCTTCCAGAAAAACATAATTTTCATTTTAAATGTGCTCTTCAAAAATCTTTACCGCAAACACCGCAACGCTTTTGTTTGGTTTCTTTGTTTAAGACTGCCTTTCTAAAATTATCCAATTTAGGCACATTTAGCTTTTTTATAATTAATAAAGTGTTGACCCTGAAAGTCCTTCAGCTGTACTGAAACGGAAGAGAAACTTACGTGAATGTGTGTACCTATGTGAACAAAGTGGACATATTCTGTGTATTTTACCATCAGTATAATTATTTCGGGCAGGCGTTCTTTGACTCACTATTCTTGAAAATATTGACGAAGCTCCGTAAAGTATATTAAATTATTCGGTTTCTAGAAAACTAGACTAAGGATCAAATCATTTAAATTTAAAGCGCATAAACTCACTAGAACTGATAAAAGACATACAATCTTGCCTCAAAAAAAAATCTTTCTTGATTTCAAACTATAGCTTGAAATTGTACTCTAAAAGACGAAATCATTTTAACAGTTTCCCTTCCAAAACTTTACAAACCACAGACTGAAAATATTTACACAAACCACTTTGAGTGTAAACTTCATTTACACCGTGCAGATTGCATTGAGGTGAAGCTATTCTATACGAGCTCTAGATTAATGTATGCAAAAAATACGTGCGAGGAATTATTAAGCTACTGACGAATGGTGAATAAAAACTAGTAGTATACTAGATAACTTTTTCAATCATCAATCAAAGATCAACCAATCGTAATCCACTGCTAGATATAGGCCACTCACCATACCATCAGTAAAAAATTGGAAGGTAACGAGATCATGAGTAATAAAATGATGTCGATAATAATAATATAACAAGTGATCTATTACCATTGAACAACTAGCTCACTTGATCCTAATGCATCACTACACTATTTTTTTTACAAATAAAACAATTAGATAATCAATTGTAATCAAATTTATCAAATTTATTAGATGAGCCAGCGACTGCGCGCGCGTTTGAATTAACAAACACAACAACTGAATTAACAAAAAGTTTTTGTTGTAGCCTAAATTAATAATAATTTGTAATAATTTACATCAGCTATCGGCCCGTGAAAGTCCAGTCAAAATCGGTCCAGCCGTTCCAGAGGCGGAACAAACAGACAGACTGACAAAAATTGAAAAAAGTTTTTACCGTATCACAATAAAGCTGTAGGCTTTCCTTGTCCCTAGGTATACTTAGATCTTTAAAATTACACAATGGATTTAGATGCGGTTTTTTTTTAATAGATGGAATGATTCAAGAGTAAGGTTTATATATGTAATACATGCACAATATAGTCGAGAAACACTGATAATTTTAGAGGTTTTTAAAGTAATGTCTTAAATAAACACATTTTTTACGCTTAAATTGCAAACGCTGGCTGAGCCCTACGAGATAGATCAAAAAAATGTAATACAGTATTGTACACCTTAAATAGGCCTTCAAAAAAATCCGCGATGGTATATATCTATCTCTTAGAGATAACGCACAATAACCATTTTTTATCCTTTACTTTTTACGAGAAATAATGACTTATTTTTAAAGCGATTTTGAGCCTTACAGTATTAATCCTTATCCAATTAAGTACCTCAAATAGATTGTGAATTTAATATAAATCAATATAGCCCTTTACAGCATGTAATTTAAATGAATATTTTCGAAGATATTACAGATTTAAAACGCAGGGACATAGCGGTTTGTGTTATCTAATGACTGAAAAACTGTAAAAAAGACATTCTGTAGTATATTTAGTATCAGCGTTGCAACCGTACGAAGCCGGGGCGGGTCGCTAGTATTTTATGCAAGAAAAAAATATGTATGAATAGCAACAATAAGCAAATAATAATAATAATATCAACTCTGTTTATTCTTTTATATTACTACTGCTGGACACCGCCGTCTTAAGATATTCAGAAGAGAGAGGCAATACTTTACGAAGTCGCATCAGTGCTCGTAGAAGGACAGAAATAATTTCAAAAAGTCAAATGCGAGGCTTGAAATCTAACACTTAACTATCGCTGTTGACTTTACAAGTGTAAAATTGCCTTTATAATCCTCTTGGAAAATAAGTTTCAAGAAATATTTATAATAAAATTTATGTCCCAGAACCAAACACGTTATACGTTCCATAGACAGTAATATTATTTGAATGACATTGTTCCATCATTAAATTATTCATGAATGTGGTTAAACGTTGAACAGATATAGATTAATCGATATAGTCGGGACCTATATACAATGTATATAACGTTAACTTGCTTCAAAAATACAATCTTTTTTTTCTAAAAACCATTAAAAACTTTTTTTTTTCAAAGTGAAAAGTGGGATTTACTTCTAAATATCTAAACTCTTCAACGTTCTACGTTATCAAACGATATATGTATAAGTTTTAAGCTTACATGTTAACTTTGAAGTATATTTTTCTATGTATTGTTTTTATTTCGCAAGTTTTAGTAGTAAACAAGGATTATAGTCTTTATATGATAGGTTTTTAAATTCACTTGTAAACACACAACTGGGTATTCGTCAAAAACAATTGACGAATTAATTGTTTGCTATCCTTAGATTTTATTAAAGCTTTTTATAGTAGTAGGCTTAGACATAAAGTAAATTTACGAACGACAAAAATATCAAGTATTAAATACACAACAAATGAACGACAAAAATCACAATCGTTGAAGATATTAAGTGACATAAAAAAAGAAAAGGCAAATTGTTATATAAAGGCTTTTGGAGCGAAGTTTTTTTACGCAGCTTACAGTGGAGTGAACCAGTAGATATTGTCTCGTAAGGAACAAGCGTTGCCAGACAACATATCCCTCTCTTTCACACAGTCTCTTTCTTTTATGTACACTATTTTAAACCTATATTTTGCTATTGTTTTAATTCACTACGGATTTTTAACGACAACTTTATTTGATTGTGATTGACAGTGATTTAACTATCCTCAAAAGTTGTAAATTTATTTAATTGTCACTATTATTGAATACATAAAATATAATGAAAACAACTTTGTTTCAACCATTTGTAGCTGTATTAAAAAAATACTCCAGTACGATAAGAACGCATTAATTAAAAAAATGGAATTATTACCACTCTACTCTACTATAATAATAAACTGTAAGTAAAAATACATAAAATTATGACAGTAAAATTGTAAAATAATTATGCAATAATAACATACTCTATTCATGCATAATAAAATAATAATAAATCTATTTACATAAACTTTGTTTGAAAATTATAAACAGGCATGCACTTTAAACCAAACTAAATCAAAGAATAGAACAAAACACCATTAAAAAAGGCACAACATACTACGAATACATTTGAAAAGTTTAAAATTACCATCATGTAGAATTCTTATCCTATCTGATTCTATTCTGATTGTGACATTATGTATTCAAAATGTTAAAATGATTACCGGAAAAGGATTTGTTCATTTCAAATTGCTTTTTCAGATTGCTAGGCGACGTTGTTTTCTTGGTAATGCACCAACACAGCACTAATTTGAAGTATAGCCGGAATCTGTATAAAATTTAAATAATATTAAAATTACATATTTATTAATTTTAAATTATATAATATTTAATCATAACTTAAGTGTGAAGAATAAACACATTCCGTTTAATGATTTTAATTTGTTTTATAGCTGATAATTAAATATTTCATAATTTAAAAAAAAAAGTTTTTTTTTTGTTCAAATCGTTATAAAATATAAAAAGCAGCACGATGCGTCTTTCGGAGAATTACATTTGTAAGGTACTTTAGCGGACTTTTGTTGACGATATTTTTTAATATTCTAAGTGATATTTTATCGTATAAAATGATAACATACGTTATTAATTAAAATTTCCTTGAAAATGCAGAAGTGAAATCCTATTTTAGAATATAATACTCTGAAACATGTACATTGACTTTGCGGAGTTGGCAACTTGATATTATAACTTTATAAGCTTTATACCTTTTACTTGACGCTTATATATAATATGTGTTAATGTTTATATTCGATTCAATTCTTAGTTTAATGACTTTTAGTTGTGCTGACAGGGCACAGATTATTTCACCAATGTCACGTAGGATGGAAAAGACACGAATGAGATTGATTACCAATCAATTGGTTGAGATAACAAACTCAATTAAATTTTGAAGACAAATATAGTAGTAGTAATTTCTTCGGTAATCCTTAACCTAGAACAACATAAACATTAAGAAATGTTTCTATCAAAACTGTCATGTTAAAGTGACATAAATATAAACATATTATCAACACTCCTAATTAGGATTTTGTTGACTTTTACTTTTTTTTAAATAGGAGTTGTATTAGTAAGAACACTGATATGATCCACAAGCCTCCTATCTACATAGTTTTTTAAAGAAAAGTTTCCCAACTGACAGAATTTTAGAAAAATGTACTTTAAGTTCGCGATGTGCGATTAAAACCAACTTGTTCCAACCACTAGGCTATCATGGATATAAAAACAATAACAAATCAAGTATATTAGTTATATAACATCAATTTCAATAGCAAACATAATATTATATTTATTAATATATTAAAAATAATAACATTATATTAGAGTTTATTAGTATGGTAGTCGACTCAAATATTACCAACACACATGTGTCATCTAAAAATATGTCTGATTAATTAAAAGCAGTTATTAATTGATATTATTATTACTTTCTCTGATTTCTCTAAAAATATTTCATATTGTTATATAATTGTTATTAGATTTAAAAGCTGTTACTGTTTATTTGATCACATAAACGTCAATATTATTTCAATCAAATATTAATGATATCAAAATATGTATTAATATAATAACAAATCTTTATATACTGCGAAGAGTTTGTAAAAATAGAACTTCCAGGTGCCATGTATGACCGACCGAACAGACCGAAATCATATTCAAACATAATTTTTTATTATGATTAAAAGCATTTTTCTGCGTTTTATGTGAATTTATAGTTGTTCGACTATAAAAAACACTCTTTACAAATACGTATGTATATATATTTTATACATTTCCTAATCATTATTTTAAAATTATAATAATTATCTGACAAGACACTTTAATTTAAACATAAACCTTTTTTAAAAATTGTATCATCTATACAAATAATCTCTATATAACTTTAAGTTGAATCTCCATTCATTCAAATTAACAAAAGACATAATAAAATAATATTCAGGAAAAAAATATTTGTGAGAAAGGCATACGAAACTTTGGAATCGAAATGAATAGAATCACATGAACTAGATGAGAAACAAGTTAATTCATTATTTAAAGAAGAATCTGAACAATTTTAGTTAAATATTTTATGCTGAATGTTTCAGTTTAATTTAATTTACTTCATACTCAAATATTTACTATTAATATGTTTGAAATGTTAAATTTTTGTAACAGCTTTTTAAATTAAACTTAATATTACGCATACAGTACGAATAAAATACAAGTATAATATTACGAAAATCTCTTTTATCATAATATTTGTATTGATATTTTTTTCGCAGGGAGCAATTTTAGGTCATTTTCTATTTTTAATATGCACTATTAATTATATCCGCTTTCTACGTTAGTATTTAGACATAGTATTGTTTTCTGATGAAACATAATTACTTTTATAAAAAGTAATACGACAATCTTTAATGGTAAACAGCTTTAACATCAAGACCTATGTTCGCATACACGATTAGGAAAATTTGACAAGTTACTGACTTTAATGTGCTTCTTTTATTATATTTTGCTTATATTAGTATATTCATTTGGGTTTTCAGACAAAAATACTGTATTCATTTATCAAAAAAGATTAAACCGTTCTATCTGTAATCTTGGAGCTAAATACCTCCTATCGGGATATTTTTAACATATATACATTTCTATATTTTAATTAAATATAAGCATTATTTACCCAATTAGACTTACTTGTTACTCATCCAGTAGTATATTAGCGGGTTAAACATTGAATTGGCCATGGCTAGCCAATAAAAACCAAGGTAAACATGCTGAGCGAACGGCGACGAAGCTAATGATTGGTGATGATACACCAGCACGAAGTAAGCGTGGTACGGCAGCCAACAAAGCGCGAATACCATCACCACCAGGACGAACATCCTCACCACCTAAGGAAACACTTTAAATGTAAAATTATGAACATCACAATAATAATATTTTAATGTATGAAGTCATTTGTTTCAAATGACGTATTGGCATTAAATATATATTTTTGTGTAGTTGATGTAAAATAATATTGAGGGTATTCGCAGCATGTCGCATACAGTGAACATATGCGTAAAATACGAGTATAATAGCCTGTCTAACGCTCCGGTTGCGGGGCTTATCAATAGCTACAGTTACGAGCCAATTGGAACAATTCGCGCGCTGTAGTCGTATAATAATTATTAGAGTTTTCCTGGTTTCTCTTTTTTCATATTTTTGCAACACTTCAAATATATTATTTGATAGAAAAATATAACAATTGATCATTTCACAAAAAACGTCTCAAAAAATTTTTAAGTGACAAACATGCTATTTAGCAAATATAGTAATATAGTAATATATAAATATGTTACCATAAAATACTCAACAACGTTAAGTAAGCAACCAACTTCTTGCAGTAGAAACTTTCAAATAGTTAGCCGGCCCCTAAGGGGGTTTAACCGGGTTATGTAGGATGCGGGATTGACCATTTTGCATTCTCGCTCCACTGTCTGCTCCATGACGGTCTAAACGAAGGAGACTACGGCCCTTCACCCTTATTCTTGCAAAACATGATGCAAGAATAAGATAACACGATTGCTCGCAGTTAGAGGTCTCGCCCGATTTCGTGATCCAGGATTTGCCTTTTGCGCTTCACACGCGGTGCAAACTTCCAGCATATTTTGGCCGATCGTACACAGATATTCTCCAAAACTATATACAATTATGCTTCGTCGCAGCTATCGTCTCTCCTAAACTATAGCTCCGGTTGAGTTTAAATTTAGCGTAATCACTCTTTTCTACATTGCGAATTTCTCACTAATAAAGAATATATGAAATATTATCATCTTACATGAGTTGGGAGCGAAATAATGAGGTAGCTTTGTATGAATTTTAGCCACGAAATTGGAATGGACAAAATATGAATATTTTTAAATGTTAATGTACATCGTACGATTCGATTATCCAAATAACTATTCGCTATTTAATAATATTATGACCGACATTTACTTATTGAATCATATTGTCATTTTAAAACATTTTCTACTTAAATCCCTTATATTGAAGCGAAATAAAGAATCGGACTAATTGATTTCATTTACTACATTTTCCGATACGAGCAAATATAGTAATGGATTTGATAAGCTCGTGCGATTACCGCCTACTTCGCCCACTTGTTCCGTTTAGCCTATTATTTCTAGTAAGCATCAAAATAAGTATAAAAATAAATAAATAATCTAAATTTGAACTTGTTAAAATAGATTATTTGACTATATTAATTAATATCAAAATTGTTATAAACTATGTTATATTAGAAATCAAAGGCGATATATACAGACTCACAACTTAACGTATATTCTACCACCAAGTAGTAATATTTAGGATTGTTGTAATCTGGTTAGAAAGATGAGTTACCCAGTGTTAAAGCAGGCCCCTCGTGCCTCTACATTAAATCTCAGTTCGCAAAGTAGGTGGCGCATTGGCAGTGTAAGGAATCGTTAAATATTCTTATGGCGCCAATGTTTATGGGCACTGGTGATGATTTACCATCACGTGGACAATTTTATAGTACGCCTGAATATGCTATAAAAAATACAATTAAAAGGTATATATTGAATATATATAATTATATATTGAAGACGTTTCGCTGAGTGTTAATGAAGGTGTTTTTTTTCTACTGCGTTATATAGTACGTACCTAATAAAACTGACTTCGCTACCAAAAATTAGATCAATAATTTAATCTACCAACCCATATACTACGAAATACCAACATTCCATATTTTATTTTAACTTGGGTCAAATATGCACAAACTTTACGACATATTATATTTGTAATATTTTCGTAATTCTAATATTCGTGATCTTTTGGGCTTCGATCGGTCGTGTATCGGCAATGATGTGTATCCAGCTGTGTCTAATGGACAGCCCGACCCGGATATAGGTCTCCGCAGCCTTCAAGCACGTACGTATGTTTTAGGCGTATGTTAAGCTTTAAAATTAGCTTTACAATAGACCAAGATATTAAGAAATATGTATACAGTATACAGTAAAGTTGATTAAGTTGATTTTTTAACGTTTTACTAAACATTGTAATGTAACTCGCTCTAAGATATCATTGGAAATCATTAACTTTTATATATATTGTCAAATCAATCGCTTCGAACTTTCGACGATTAGTACAATCCGGTTGCTATCAGAATTTGATGGAACTTTGTCAAAATAAGAAGTAAAAAGATGGCGCATTACCAAAGATGTGCTGACTTTTTTTATATTCAAAGCAAAGGCTAAAAACGGCATATGAAACAAACTATATATATATATATATATATATTTATGATCAACGATTGAAATTATTGGGCCAATAAAAAATAATAAAACTCTATCTGGTCAGACTACTTTTAAAAATAAATTAGAACTCTGTGTACCTACATGTTTTTTATTTAATCACTAAAAATATTATACAACCGTAACTCTCTTACATAATTAAATAAGCAATCACGGGCAAAAAAAGAACATTAACAAGCAAGAAACAACGTCTGGCAAGCATCAACGTTATTTTAACGCAGTTGGACGGACCGCGCGGCTCTTAGTTCCAAATGATCGCATCCCATTCTCGCGAATTAAAGTTGCCGCGTTTTGCCTGTACGGTATAGAACAAGTGAGAAAATTACCGAAATCGGTAAACAATTGGCGAATCTGTCCAGGAAATAACAGATACAAATAAAAATTCGATATTGATAATCTTTAGATATAATAATATTTATCAACTAAATGAATATTAAAAATATAGAATATTTTATAGATTTACATAGACATGAGAAACTTGGTATAATTTATGTAGAAACATTTAGTTCTAGTGGACGCTGTTCGCTGACACAAATATTACGTAAATGACATTCAATACCAAAACAATAGAGTATAAATAAATATATAGTCGTAGAGTATAGAGCCTACTCCAATGGAAGTAGGAATAAAGATAAAAAACCTTAGCTTTACATATTTCATGCGATTTGCTAATAACTCAGTTATATTGTGTTATACTTAGAGTTTATGATTAATATATCTCCATTTATAATGCAACACTATTACATTTTAATTTTACTTCCGAAATTCTGATAACAGTTTCGTCGACGTTCAAAAAGCAATTTTTTCGCAAACCCATAGTGAATATCATAGACTAATCAAGCTCTCGGCCAATGATATCGCGTCAATTTCCTGTCAAATGTTGTTTATATGGGTTTTCTCCTCTTATGGTTGGAATAGAGTATAGATGTATTCGCTCATGAAGGCGCTCCCCTCCACGTTAAATTATTTATCGGCGTATTAGTATGAGTGACGCTTGTGCTCACAAGATGTCTCACGAACGGCGATAATTTTACGTAAAAAGGCCTTCGTCAGTGAATACATCACAGATATGAAGTGGAATAGATGAATATTTTATAAGATTTAGGCGTTTTATGTTTCCTTTATTATATATATATGTTTGTATAATTTTAGCATATATTTTTATTAAAGCAAGAGTTGATTCCATTGAAATTGTCATGTAAAATGTAAATAAATATTAAGAACGATGAACATTTTACTTACCTTCCGTTTTGATCTAACCACTTGCATCTGGTGATGGGTGCATTCCCCTATCGTTCTTCCTTGAAGAGCTGCGCTCATTTTAACGTAAGCCCACACCATCACAGACATAGGAACTACATAAGTTACAGCCAAGAACACGAGGTTGTAACTGCAACAAAATCACTCAGAATATAATTTACGCATTGTACATACGTTCTTCGTAAAGGAATATTATAATATTGGTAATTTTGTAAATCAAACGCCAAACAGAATTAAATCTAAAGTATACACAATTAGTTGCAATCTTTTTTTTATTTTTATTTATACTCTTATTATTCTAAAACTCCTATTATTTCAATGAGTTTATTTTAAGCTCAGATAACCAAATTGCAGGTTCAAACGAAGTTATGTAACACTGAGTGCTTGATGTGCTTGATTATAATATCGTGCTTGTGTTTTGCCCCATACATCGCGAGGAAGCCTGTATGGGCTAAAGTTCTCCCATATGTGTGTCCACCAACTTCCATTGGAGCGGCGTGGTGAAATAATCGACAAACCTTCTCCTCAAAAGACGAGGAAACCCCTATAGTGGTACATTTCACTATAAAATATATTATATAAAAAATATACGGAACATTAATGTTACCACAGCTTCTAAGGTTGATCTTTGACTAAAGATTGTCTATTATAATAATTAATTAATAAGTCTTACCAGTAATCTGTCCGCGAAGTAGGGTAACTGCCATCCGGCCATTTTATGAAACATATTTCTCGTTCCCCATTTATGTACCTAAGAAAATATATTATTAATAATTTAGAGCTACGTTTTCACAAGCAAACGAGCGTTTGTATGAAAATATTGTGCGCGCAAATTACATAACCATTTGCATAAATAACTCTTTTATACGTTTCTTTACTTAACACACGTCACACGATACGATACAATGAATTATCATCAAAGCAAAATAGGGTAGAAAAGGGTTAATCATTTCTACCAACATTTTTATAATAACCTTGTTTTAAAAGTGCATGGACTTTATGAAATTCTTACATGCTAATAAAAGTACCTTTAAAATATCGTATAACTAAACCTACCTATTAAATTTAAAATAAATCATTATAACCAATATTAATTGTTGGTCAATGAACATTGAAAATGATTAGCAGTTTTCTTGATTGATACTACTGCTACTTTATTTATTTTAAACTTTAATTATCATAGAGTTTGAATTAAATTTAACGAAATATAAAACAAAACCCATATAAGTTTTTTAGTTGTAAGCTCATTATAGAATCATATTAAATTATTATGACTCACGAATAAATAATTGGACGGTTCAAATACAATTATGTTATTAATAATTTAATTTAGTATATATAGATTTCACCATGCCTTAACTTGCTATAAAAAAACATTTATTTATATAGAAATTATGTATTTACATTAAGGCCTTAATTACATACAAATTAAAATTTAAAATGGATACTGGAAAAATGACGCCCGCGTGAAATTGTGGTTTCCCCGTTGAATCGCAATTCCGATCCAATGCGAAAAATTAACCAGCCCTCCTGTCACCACTCGATGCAATAAGACGAAGAGTTATACTTTTAATAAAGGTTTTTGCACTCTCCAAGGTCTAAGTGCTTCAACTGAAAGTGGCATGATCGATATTATTAGTAAAATAATGAAGTCGTGGTGAAAATTATAAAAAAAGTTTGGATTTATCTTACAGAGTGGTATAGTTCTAACTTCATATAAAGATACGATATTATTTGAAATACGGTATCACTGTATTCCAACAATATGACTGCACGGGAAGAAACTTACTTATAATATATTATTCATTATCAATATATATTATTTAGTATTTAATATTTTTAAAGTTTAAATAAATAAAATCGCTTAATAATTTATATTCTTATTTAGATCGGGTTCATACATCCAATCAGACAATAATATTCACATAGTAATTAATAGGATCAGTTTTGCCGTAAAACATAAATTTACATTTAGGCCTAAATATATATTGTTAATCCTTGGTTCAATTCACGGATCCCGGAGAAATTCTCAATAGTAGAGTTTGTTAATTGGCTTACACTTCGTTAACTTAGAAAGCACGTAAAATCGTTAGACGTGCGCTTTAATCCTCTCCGATCGAGACAGTTACAAGATGATAATGTTAACAAATCATCTGCAAAGCTAGAAATGAGATTACGAAGGCAAGCTTGATGTCGTGTCGTGTTTATTTTTGTACTTCCAAGTGTGGAAGTAACAAAAATATCTGATTTAATATTTAAAAAAAAAATTAATACGAAACGAAAACTTGTATTTGATTTATGTTTAATTAATTTAATTATAATTTTAATTTATGAAATAATAAATAATTATTTAAGAAAATATTGATATATCAATTAATATTTTTATTGTTGTTTGATATTAACATTTGTTATTATTTTTGTACCACTATATTGCTCGATGCTTCTTATTTTTGATGTGTAACATCTTTCCTGTCGCTGTCCTACAATCTATGGAATTTCGTGAAAAGAGACGGAAGTATGTAACAGGAAGTTGAAGATGCGTGGCCTATTCAATTTGACCAATGAGCAATATCGACCTTTTTCTGAGAGGATATAACGCTAATGTTGTTTATTACCAGGATGTGATGTCACATCATAGATGACTACAGCTGTGAGGGCCATTGTTTTTATTCAAGGTCACACCAAAAAATCTCTACAAGGGTAAAGCATAACTTTAAAAAATACTTTTCTTTCGATAATTTTAGTAACATAATCTGATATTTATAATAAATTGTTAAATAAATATGAAAGAATTTTAATGAACATTTGTCGTCAGATTTAATAGCGATAATATTAAAGATAATACTGAAATGTTTGTGAAATTATGTTATGAATGTCTTACAACTATTACTTTGTGAAATACATGTAATATTTACTACGTATATTTTATGTTATAGTAAATTTATATATACTAACCGTGTCATGATATGGAATATCGAATCGGAAACATTTTTAACAAATCCACAGATATTATAACATATCTAAGCTAATTAATAATATTGTGATCACGGCACATTATCAACACTTTTTTATTTATAACATACATAAGACATAGATAAGTGGACAGGCAAACAGGCCATCTGATGGTAAGTTGTCACCGCCTCCTAAAGATTGGCGCTGTAACAATTATTATCCAATCCTTACATCGCCAATGCACCACCAACCCTGGGAATTAAGATATTATGTTCTTGTACTTGTAGCTCCGCTGACCCAATCTCCCTTTCAACCGGAACACAATGATACTAAAGTATTGCTGCTTAACCGTAGAATACATTATAAGCGAAAGTTACTATTAAGCAGAAGCCTAATTACAGAATTCCATATTTCTAACTCTACAAGGATGATTTTTCAAAAATGGCTTAACATCTGTTTTTGTATAAATGGAATTTTGAATGGAATTACAATGAGAGGCGTAGTTGACATATAAAACTTTACATATATCTATTGATTCCAGGCGATGATTTAAAAACAAACTTACTAATATCAAACAGTAAAACCTTATTAAATATGAATGGTTAGTTCACGAAATATAACCTTCAAGTAGGATAAACATTGTGTTCGTTTAATGGCCACCCCTTGTTAACTTAGTTCATAATTATAAAAACATTTATATTATTACAAAACCAAACAAAAATATATTCATAAGTTGTAATGAAGTAAAATGGACACATGCAATTACAAATATTACTATTTTAACGTCTGTCAGTTTTTATTATAAATAAATAACTTGAAAAATAAATATACTGACTCAAAACAAAAATATTTATAAGCATATTTTTTGTTAATAATAACGAATTTTTTAGTTTTACTTACCAGAAAAATGTTAATTAATGTGTAATTTGTATTCAGAATCCTTATTTAAAATTAACAACATCAACTAAATGAATAGAAAAAAATACCTAAGGAACATTGAAAGCAAAGAATTTCCATAATTTTGTTTCATTTTTTGTTTTAGATTATGTAAGTTTTATTAAAATACCGTTAGGTAGTGTGTAAATTTTTTTAACATTTAATTTTAAATTGATTAATAAAAATATTTTAAGATAAATGTTCAGTGGGTTAAATATAATTAATTTATTGGAACGGAATTCATTTACGCGGCTCACAGTAGACTGAACTGACAGAATTCGTCACGTAAGGAAAAAGCGTTATTACCCCCAGGCGACCTTTCCCTCTTTTTTATTTCTCTTGGCTGGTTTAACATAGAATTATTTAAACTTATTTTTTGAAAATAAATAACTGAAAATGACAAAATTCTTATTAAAAATCCCAGATACAGTGGTATCTGTTATTTAATACATAATAAACATCGAAAGTTAGTTAGGTGTCCCACGTTAAACAGCTCTCGTTTTTTATTTTTTTTATTTATTTATGGTTAATAGTGGCATAAATCATTGTTGACGCTCTAGGTGATAAGTAGTACATAAAAGGTCGTTATTAATATCATCCTATGCACAGATTAATCATTTTCCGGGAAAAAAAAATATATACTCCTTGGTAAATAATAATTAATGTTATAACGGATATTTTTTTTTAATTCCAAGGCATACGTACAAAAGTAATTTTAATATAATCAAAAATTATTTAAAAAAAAAAAATGTGCAAGGAAATTATATTGTTATAGAATTTTCATAAAATTAACTTATAATTATTATTAAATAGTTAATTCATTGATTTATAAGTATTTGATTTACTTTGCGAATTAAACGACTGGTGTTGACACGGCTCGCCTAGTAACTTTAGTAATTTCTACAATATCATGTCATATGGCATTCTACTCTGCAGCCTTTTTTAATACATTTTTCATATTGCAGAAGATGGCTTGAAGATTCTATCTACTCTAAGAAGGCAAAAATTCGTAAATAAATTAAATAAATCAACAATTTAAAGAAATTAAAACAATGCCATAAATGTTTATCGTCATTAAATTTCACTTGATAAGCTAACGTCATATAAAGGACAGAGAAGAAAATTCGTATTTTATCTATAAACTACAAATAATTTTCATTATTAACTCGCGCGTAGAAAATTGCAACCCTATATTCATCCAAATGGGTTTTGAATAAACACATGTAAATGAATATTAGCAATTTCCATTAATGAAATTACTATGAATTCATAGAAAGGCGTGTTTTGTAGACCTTAATTCGTATTAAATTGTTCCGAAATTCTATTGTGATCAATATTAATGGAATTATCAAATATTTCAATATGATATAGCATAACAAAACTTACTTTTTTGTATACGTGTCTGAGTAGAGTAAGCTTGGCAAGGCTAGCAGCACGCTGGCGAACCACACCGTGAATAAGGCTGCACGTGCGACGCTGCGGCTCAGTCGGTGTTGCAGTGGTTTCACTATCGCCACATACCTATACACAGGAATATTTATTACAGATAGCTTGTTAAATAAACAAAAAACTAACAGTCCATAAATTTCCTACCGCTTGTCAAATTATCTCTATCTCTAATTATCGATTGTACGTGGTATAGAGCTTATTTCATCGCGATTCTTTTAAAATTTCAATGCTCGGAAAAATCCATTTGCAAAATTAAACAGAAAACAGTGAGGTAAACGTTTGTGTGTTAAGGTCAACAATATAAAGCTCATATCTTCTTACATGATTGGAATCGAAATGAAACGATCGCCTCCACACCGTTTTTTGTTTCTAAACAATTGTTGGAAAAATAAATTACATCTTTTTTTGACATTTTTCTTAAGCCGGTTCTCAGCTCCTAATGTGTTTGTTTCTGAACTAGTTTCTGTTAGTTTTTTTTGACAACCAATGTGTAAGTGGCAGTCTTTTATATTGAATAAAGACTTTGACAATGCGAATTGTTGATACACATATAGCATACGGGTGTTAGTCAGTCCGGAAAGGTTTTGGTACTCTAAAATCCTTAGAGAACATTTAAAGTTTTATAGACATTAAATCGATAATAAATGAATCTTGAACCTTGGAATTCTAATCGTGCATTTATAGTATGCGAACTTTTTTATTAGTAGCAAGAAGCAGATTTTCATCTGACACGGCAGGTTTCCTTACAATGTCTAACTACCACCGAGACCGGGATGAATTATTAACACAAATAAAACACATTAAAACCCTCCGTCGGTTGAGTAAGAAATAAATAAACATTAAGTAATACGAATTGATAACTTTTAATTACACAGAAAAACAACAAATTATACAGAACTCACTTAGAAAGTAGATATATTTTTCTACGAAAATAAACTTTTTTTTCTCGTAATTAAAGTAAAAATACATTAATAATTAAAACGGCATTATGCCTTTAGATATGTCACTAATTGGTATGATGGTAAAAAAAATAAAAAAAATAAAGCTTTTGCTATTAAAAAATATAATTCCAAGAAAATAATCTGAAAAATAAATGCCATCAAAACGTTAGCAGCAAATCTTATAATGATGTATAAAAAATACTTAAGTTATACTAGTGGTCATTAAGTAAAATCTTAAATTCTTTCAGTGTTCATTAATTTCGATCTTTCATATCTGCCAGGCTTAATTTTTTTATTAGTTATTATTTGACTGTTGATTTTAACGTATTATTTTCGGCTAATTGTGTATAATTAACAGCTTTAAATTAGTCCAGGCTGAAAATCGACAACCCGACGAACTTTATGAAGTACAAACATATTTCTGTTTGTATACAATTATTTATTTTATTTTATTATTAAGGGCAACTTACAAAACACACCATTTATAGGTTAAAAATAAAGTTAATTACATTATAATTTCTAAAGTATGATTTTTATTAATCCATATTGTAGAGCATTTTTTTTATCTGACTTCTAGAATCTGCCATGATAAAACAACGAACAAAAGGCAAAGAGGTATATTCCGTCTATGCCAATTTGCCTGAAATACAAACGCATTATTTACAAAAAATATTTCTGGAATAAATCTAAGAGTGAATTCGTGCCCGGAAACTTAAAATAAAACAAACTTTTTACGTATTAATAGAAATGGAAACGACAATTGTTATCTTTTTATTGAATATGAACATAAACATGATTAGGGCTTACGAAAATATAATTACAATTTATACCAGTACAAAAATAGTTTCATGGCATTAAATTATCAAATACAATGTTAAGTGACGTATAAAATACAAATTTTTCTAGTAGAATAGACAGTGATATCATTTTAATTTTATCTTAATAAATTATTAACTTGAGCGATAAGTAGAAAACTTTTGCCGACAATTTCTTGGAATTTATTGAACTAATACAATAAATTATTTCTCAATATATTTAGAAGAACCTCGCTTCGCACCACCTGAGTCCTCGCCCGTTACTCTAAAACCCAACATGGACACGACTACAATGCGATCTCTTTAATATAATAATACGAACATTTGAAATAATAGCTGTTAGTAATACTTTTGTTTTTTTTATGAAATAGTTGAGTGTACGAGCAAATGGGCCAAGGATAGTGGTCATCACAACTAATAGACCATGGCGCTGTAAGAAATATTAACCATCAACTTGGATCACTAATGAGCCACCGACCTTGGGAACTAAGATGATATGTCCCTTGTGCTATGCATATATGCTTAGATAAGATTATTTATATAAAGGAGCCACGACTAAAATTCTCAAACAAATAAATGACGTAAATATTCGTATCTAATTCTAAATTAATTTTTTTTTCCTGTTATGTTTGCAGATAAACCCATAAACAGTCCGCTTATTGCGGCAGGTCATTTTGATTCAATGTGAAAATGCTGCTAGCATTCCTGCTACTTTTCCACGCGGTCATAATTTTTATAGTATATAATATATATTTTTTATTGTTATGTGTAAAATAATTGAGTCACTATTGGTCTTGTTATTTCTTCTGAAGTTTATTATTTTATTTTGAACTCTTTTTGTCAGTGTGAATATATGTCTAGACTTGCAATTACTTAAAGCGATACGATTTTAAGTAAAACTTCATACTTTATCATATAATTTACATGATCACCGCTGCTTATAATACTTTAAGAAGTATTAATCATTCCTCATATCACCAATGAGCTATCAACCTTGGGAGCTGAACTACATATAATATTCCTTGTGCTTGTACACTGTCTCACTCATCCATAAAACCGAAACAAAATAAGCATTAGCAGCCTGTAAATTTTCCCACTGCTGGGCTAAAGGCCTCCTCTCCCTTTGAGGAGAAGGTTTGGAGCATATTCCACCACGCTGCTCCAATGCGGGTTGGCGGAATACACATGTGGAAGAATTTCGTTGAAATTAGACACATGCGGGTTTCCTCACGATGTTTTCCTTCACCGCCGAGCACGAGATGAATTATAAACACAAATTAAGCACATGAAAATTCAGTGGTGCCTGCCTGGGTTTGAACCCGAAATCATCGGTTAAGATGCACGCGTTCTAACCACTGGGCCATCTCGGCTCAATAATACTATTATAATATTATAAATAATAGTATTACTGTTAGGGGTAAAATATATGATAAGTGGGTGGTACTTACCAGACGAGTTCGCACAAAGTCTACTACCGGATAATATGATGTTGGTGCCTTCAAATCATCACCCAACGTCATGAATTTTTGCCATAGTTTTCGTAGATTTATAGAATAAAAAGCTCTGTTATACTTTGGAAGACAGACACGAGATTAATCTCATATAAGACTTTTTATTATTCGTCGTATACAAGAAACTCCAAAGGAACTTCCTGTAAATGACTTAATATACATGTTTACGATCGTACAGATAGTATTTTATCAATAAAGGGTCGATGCCTGGTGACCTAGGTACAGGATATAACTTTTTTAACGCAGGAGACTTGTAGAGACGTGATACCTAGTTGATAAGACTTGCTTTTGTATTTTATAGAGGATATAAATTCATCCATTCATTCATTCAATTACAATTGTTTATTGTTTCTTTCATCAAATGTACTCTTTCCGTAGAAATGGGTACGACTTTCCAAGTAAAATGCAGTTGAATGTTGTAATGCCATTTAAAAATAACCTATATCACTATAACCTCTTTTAACGGAATTTGGGATTGTGTTCTGTTGAAGTTTTAAATATGTAAGATAAATTAAAAAGAAAAAAAAATACCGAGTGTTTCAAGGAAGATTATGATATATTATAACCATACTATGAATCCATGTTAGTAGAATTAGTTGAGTAGTTTTGAGTGAGTATAGGTACTATAAAATCTCGATATAGGTTTAGTATGTACTATAAAATCTCGATATAGGTTTAGTATGTACTATATCGACCTTCTAGAAGTTTTATTCAAATATTATTATATTATTTATAATCAGTAATAGTGTGTACTTTTAACTTTTACTTTTAGACCAAATGTTTAATCAATAACGTTATACAGAACAGCTGGGACGAGATCAATTTGTTCTCAAATCGGCTGATTATCCCTCGATAAGGTAGAATGTGGCCCTTAGCCCTTTTAGATAATTTGGGTCACAATTGATCGTACAAAGAAAAAGACCAAATTGGTGTCGGAAACAAATTAGACTTGGCATTTCCGTAATATTTTACAAAGGTATTGTGTTTCAATGAAATCAATCTTATTAAATTTATGAAATTCAATGATAGTTTAAAAGTCGAGTAGATTAAGAAAACAGTAAACGAGAAAGCTTTTCCGCTAAGCATTAGTAGGGTAACGTGGGCTGTTGTTTCAGCGATGACTACAGCTCGAAATTTTAAAAGTATTCCTGAACAAATTCAAAGAAAACAATGGAATCGGTGAGTGGTTCTGAAAACTTCGTCACGAGCTTACATTATTTAATAGGAAAACTAAGTTCACTTACACTACCATACGTTTTTAGAAACATTATTTAAAATAAACTACATTAAATTTAGATAGTAAAGCGATATGCGCTCAAATACTTATAATTATAAATATTTTTTTTCAATAATAATTATATTTATGCATAAATACTTATAATTTTTACACATCAAAAATCAACAATCATCAACTTACCTGTCCACGGTTATAGCAACTAGGGTGAAAACGCCAGCCGATACAGTCAAGTTTGCGGTAAAATTGCTGGCGGTGCAGGTCACTGATCCGAAGGGCCAATCCGCTGTCACCAAAAATATGAAGTTTGGAGCACCATTCAATGTCGCCATAAGAAGATCAGCGAACGCCAAGTTCACGAGAAAGCAGTTTGTCACTGTCCGCATACGACGGTGAGCTGCGGAAATAAATTTTGTATAAAGTGAATGATCACATATTTTTATCACAAAATATTTTTCTAAAGGTCTTTGAATAAAATTTTATATTTTGAAAGAAGATGAAAATTTTATTACGACACATTTATTATACTTTCTATTTAAGGTAGGTAAATCATGACATAGATGGAATTCTTTTTTGTATTTATAATTTAGTACAGCCTTATCATAATAACAAAATAATTCTAAGTTAACAAGTCTCATTTAGTAAATAACCAGTTAGTTGGTTAACTCCTCTTACAAAGCCCTTCAGACTGTTCTCAGAGTCAGGGTCTGCGTTACTCCTTTATTTAGGTAACTCAAGTTAATATATTTTATTAACACCTCATTTTTATTGTTAACAACATTTAAAAGGCGACCATAATTTCCCGTCAATTGTTAAGTTGTCATCAATAAAACTTACACAGAGGTGTGAATGAAGCGTAAAAAAATATATTTTAGAATATAATGAAAGTTATTTTAGAATTTAAGTTACTAAAATCAATAAAATTTATTATACTGAATATAACAGTCAGTAAAGTAAGTAAAGTAAAGTCTGTGCAAAATTTCAGCTCCAATAAGTAGGTAGGCTGAAAATTTAGATAAGAAATAAACCCACACATATTAAATACGAGCTTGTTAAATATGGGAGGGCCATGTTAGGGATGACAGGTAAAGATAGATGGGCGAGAATGGAATAAGTGAGGATTATGTCTAGAGATAGAATTGATGGGAAAAACACATCCTACGACTCCAAATAAATATTGCAAGGTGCAAATTAATGATGTTTAGTGGCAGTGGGTTTGCTGATTATTACTATTCATCCATTTTGTTAGAATTTTATTATAATAATAATAATTCACTTCATTAGTTCCGTGGTTATGTATGGTATAGTAACAAAATTTTCTAGAAAAAATTACATATTAATTCACAGTGTTTAAGGGTGAAATATTACAAATTGTGTCATAAGTAGTTGACATAGAAATATTAATTCACCCACGTAATATATTGTTGCCCAAATATTAACATATTTATAGAGAGTGGATTTTTCTTGTTTGCCCGGGTAAAACCTCCGAAAAAGAATATCGATTAATGTTTCAAGGATTCGCTAAAAAAAGGATCCGTCATATTCTAAATTCAAATTTTTGAAATAATATATTCTAATCGAAATCGATATTGTGCTAATTAATGCAATACAATGCTTGAGATATATAATCCAGTGATGCATTAATAAGCAATAAACATGATTTCGAACAATTGTTAAATCTTCTCTTTCACGAATTTACTAATATCGCTTCCCAGAATGTGATCCAATTAATGATAATCAATGGCTGATTCTATTTACACATTACATGGATAGATTTATTTTAAGCTAATATATTTTTTTAACTAATAATTTACCCCATCTTGAATCATTCTGTATAAAGAATATAATAACAGAACCATTTCTCTTAGTATTTTTTATTTATTTATTTTTACAATAATTATTTTTTACACTTAATTTTACACGGCATTACATTGGTTAAAAATAAGCCGAAAGCCAATGCAGCATATAAGGCGGCATTGTTGCTTACTTAGCGATTTCTTAAAATCGACATTTGCGTTTTAATATTAAAAAACGAGACACAGATGGATATTGAATTTTCTTATACATATCTGTAGATATCCCAATAACTTTATAATACTACTACACATATTATAATAATGGAACAAATAAAAACGATATAAAATGTATTTATATGTTTTAGATATACAATGAATACATATTATGAAGATAAACATAAAATCAAGCTATCAATGATCACAGGCACGTACAGTAACTGACATTATACAAACCTAATACAATCCATATAACTAAAGTGTTTCCCAGCACCGCGAGCAGCAGCATCACAGCGAACAGCACAAACCAGGCCAGCTGTCCCCACCAGGGAGGGCTATACGGCCTCTTTCCTAAGCCCATGCAGTTGCCAAGAGTGATTCTGTCAACAACAAAAAGAATTACCAATACTTGGTTTGCTAAATGTTTTATTTAAGTATTACTAAATATCCTAAAATATATTACAATGTAAATGTTATTATTTATAAAAAATATATACTACTAATGTAATTGTATGTAATAAGTAAATAATAATAGGTTGGGGTAAAAGTAATTTCGGTTTTTCCTAACCGAATCACGTAAAGTTACAGGTTTCTAGTACTACATATTTAATGAATCTATGCTATTTACGCATTCAAAAGCTTAAATTCCAAAGAACATTTTCAATATAAATTTAACCTCGTTCAAATAATTAGTTAAAAGTTACTTTGAAAATTGAGATTCCAGAATGTCATTTTCTACATATATTTCCTTTTTTATTTCCGAAAGGGAAGAAATGAAAAAGACTCATTGAAAATTGTGGGCTGTTTATAGTGACGACAGCTCAAGTGGACGCCAGTGTTTGAACTGATTTGCTTGTTTTCGTTCCAATAATATTAATCTCAAACATGAATCTCACTCTGCTCGTTCAATTATTGAAAGTATCGATTACATTTTTCAAAACATTTAACTGAGTTAAACATTGACCACAAAACAGCTTCAAAACCTTTTACAAAAAATTGACTTCCAAAAGAAATACGATATTTAGATTCAACCCAAATAAACAGCAAAAAATTTAACGGATCGAGTTTGCCTTTGAGAATTAATAACGGTAAAAATGAAACGAAGTCATACATTGTATATCACATATGTACGAAAACAATTATGTACGAAAATGTTCGTGACTGAAGCCTGGAGAAGCTCCACTAACCTACATCGACAAGGAAGGTTATGCTGAAAGTTTGTTGGGACTGGTAAGGAATTGTCCATCATGAGCTGCTCGAAACTACTAAATCTTGCGTCTCCTGTCAGCAATTAATTTGATGGAAACAGGAGCTTCAGGAAGGCGGTCAGAATTGATTAACAGTAAAGGCGTCAAGACAACGCTAGATCACACGTATCTGGAGTAACGCGCTAAAAAATTGAGAGTTTGGGAAGTGTTGATGTATCCAGCAAATAGTCCCAACATTGCCCTAATCGATTACCATTTGTTTCTATCACTACAATAATCTCTCAATAGTTTAGAGCTGAATTCAAAAGAGGCTTTTGAAGATATTTTAGTTCAGTTTTCGCAGAAAAATCTAAGAAATACTATATTTATGGAATAATAGTTTTACCAGAAAAATGGCAAAGGTTATCGATCAAAACGGCACGTTTATAATAATTAATTAGATATTGTCATTAATATTAATAAATAATATTTGAAAAACTTGATAAAACCCCAAATTACTTTTTGTCCAACCTGGTATATATAAAATACAGGATTAAAAAGATTTAAAAAAACATAATTATCTAATAATTTCTATAATCTACATTCAATAGCATTTCTTCTTAATGAATACATAACTTTCCTCGAATACGATATATTTATGTCCTTAAATAATAAATCCTTCCCACGATAATAGCAGTACAATATAGTTTTGGACAAAGAAATGAAAAATGGTCCTAAACATAACATCATAGCTTCATAGTAATAACAGGGAACAGTATTATACGAATAATACGAAATCATAATTTTTAATATCAATAATATTAAAAATTATTATCTCGTTTATGATTTGTCAAAAAATCACAATAACAACAAACAAAAAACATCACCACTACTTAACAGCTGTTATTAATTGAACGCAGTTGTATCTCGTTAAATTAACACGCACCAATTGTAGAAAAATATCAAATTAAAGTAAAACAGTATAGTAAAACAACTCTTATTTTGAATAGTTCTATATTGTAAATATTGGATTTCAATAATAATAATGACTCTTATGAAATAAAATAAGTTGACAACTTTCTTTTGTCTTCAAGTTAAGTTAGGTTAATATATTCTTTAAGTAATTAACTATAATAAAGAACATGTTTTTACATTTAAAAAAGTATATTTCAAGATGTAATAACAATTATTAAATAAAAAGTATTTTGTTAAAAAGTTTATAACTTTAAACAAAAATAAACTAATAATTTTTCATAATGAAAAGTTGAAGCGAATAAAATTACTATCACACAAAATTAGTTGAAATGTGTTTTAAAAAGTGATGACCGCCTTCGACCCATTTGCCTTTAATAATTCCATAAACCTTAAAATACCTAATATAAAATTTACAGAAAGAAATTATTTTTCGGATTGTAGAAAACAAAATATACTAAGCTAAATTGTTTTTAAATATATAAAATTTAATTAAGTAAGTATACGATAAAGCAATCTTTAAAAAAAGCAATCTTATTTGATGAGTCAAATAAGACTTAAGATGGATTAGCGGCTAAGATTTCGGGTTTAATTAAAATGTAAGCTAACAAAAACATCGCAATTATTACTAAACACTTTTAGTTAAAGATACCTGTAAATTTACAATTAGTAAAAAATAAAAAGCTATGCTTAGTATTGTCAAATGAACTTTAAAACTTTAAGCCTCTAGACTTACCGTTGTGTCTAATTAGAAAGAGTTACATGAAAACTTCGTTGGAAATTTAATTAATGTTTATAAATGCCATTATAAAGAAGTAGGATCCATTTTAACAAGTGACACCTAATTAAAACAAGTCCCCTTCGTTTCTCTTGTCTGTCATCAAGATACAGGGCTATTCTTTTAAATTAGATATTTCGTAAGAGAGGCCGGAAACTTTCGGCTCCTTTATAATTGAAATTGGATCACTTCTATGCCATTTCATAAAAATAATATTTTTTTATAACGCACTCAAAATTAAGTGTCGGCTATATATTGAAATAAATATATAACAAATATAAAACAATTTGTCACATATTCCAATTTTCCCGATGTGGGTATGGTTATCATGTCTTATAACGCCGGATGAGATCCAAAGGCCAGAAGTGACAAGATCCTAGCGAGGTAGCCAGAGTTCGGGTACCGAAACAGCGACTGCGCTGTTTCAGATGCTTTAGGATTGGGCAAACAAGAGTCCTATGCCCGAAAATTTGGTCGAAGCGAGATCTGCTATAGCTGGTGGTTGAGGCCACCAAAGACAACTGTCGTGCTCTGCAACGAACTACAACGAACGCTGTGCAGTCTATACCGAGGCAAAGAGGGCACACGCAGGCTACTTGATGGGAAGAAGAAGGACGGTCGACAGCCCCAACAGTCGCTATCTAGTAAGCTCAGTAGGCAGCACGACTATCAAAATACACAGACAGAACGGAAACCACTCTGCCGGGGTGCAGGTACTGCTGCTGCAGTCCGTGGGGGAGTGGTAGTGGCTTCGGGAGTCCTACTACGTTTCGTCTGCCTTACTGAGTGGAGGACTTTGACTGTACTGTAGCGGACTTCACCAGAAGCTTTACAAGTCATGACTCATGCTCACGGTGAGAAGAGTATGTGGTCGTCGGATCGTACTTCTCCCCCAACCGGAGTCTGGCGTTGAGTTCGAAATTAATGTGTTTAGCACATTAATTCATTTAATAAATTTAAAATATAAAAATAAAATTTATCTGATAGAAGAATTAATATACGATATGCATACACATAGCATGAATTTAATTTATTTATATTTTCATGCGTCATATATATACTCGAAGTCTTGAAAATACAATGTAACCTTTATTCATTAGAAATAATACATTCTTTATTTTAAAAGGAAAAACGTAATAAGTCATTGAGTAACATGCGTGCAACGTAATGTCGTTATCTAATGAAAATGTCACTAGTCCATATGTGTTGTTGATATATATATACATAAACATAGAAGGTAAACACTTCTTACTAATTGGTATGTAAATAATATTTTAATAATAATAATTATATTTTATATTTCGACTTATAATAATTTTCATCGACATAATGAATATACGTTTGTATTTTACATAATATGCTATGGGCGATCCCATAACAGTGAGAAAGTAAAAGGATAATATTCAAAATACGGATTTACTACTCTGGAGATAATGTTGATATAATGACCGATTTCAGCCGTGGCGGTTAATTTCATGAGAGAATTGCCAGCTACGCCGAACATATTATAGTGCATAAATAAGTGGGTTAACACAGAATACACTCTCTCTATTCCGTCGCTTTCATAATTCGGTTTGACGGCGAATCCGACACGACCGGATAGAATTTAATTTAAACCAACAGCTTTACGTGATTGTCGAGGTAAGGAAATGTACAGACTGCCTATTTCCAGACTTTGGTCCGAAATTTCTCGACGAAAAAACCCAACAAATGTTTATACAACCCAACCTGTAGTGAGAATCCAAGACCCCGCGATCTACTGCCTAATACGTAAATAGGCCCATGATACAGTCAAACTATAATAAATTGTTTAATACTCCAATATCGATAGAGTAAGAGCCCGATTAACATATAACGACTAGAAATATATATAGACCGAGAGGAAAGGTCATTCATATTTCAAGTAAATGTACACAATGGTAATAAAAAAAGCAACCGCCCAACCGACACCAATTTAAAAGCTAATTTTTGAAATAATATAATTTATTTTAAAATGTTTTCAGTCATTTAATAACATATTTTATCAAACTTTTTCATATCGATTATTTATGTCAATATTAGAAAATAATAAACGTGAAAACGGACATTACACTTTCTTATCAAAATCAATGAATCTTAAATAAACTAACGTTATCGAGAACAACAATTATATAAATATACAATTCTATAAGACTAGCTATTTAACTTTGAATATTATCAAGTACGTTTCGAACGAATTTAATTTTAGCGTATCAAAGATAAAACCACTCTCATTTTTAATTAAAATTTCCACGGGTATTTTACACATGTCATTAAAGTGCCCCCGCATCACTTGGGAGTAAATATTTCTAAAACTCATTCAAATCGGATGTCTTTGTAGTCAAATACACCTACATAATATATAGCCTTAAGGCCTTTTAGTTGCTGAGAAATTGAAAGATTTTTTCCTTTAAGCCTTCTACTATTATTGTATTTAATTATAGTATTACTAGGTAATTTCTAACCTTTTTGCTCATGCTCGACTCGCTGGGTCTTCATTTTAATAAAATATTATCTCTTGTACGAAAGTAAGACTTACTCTTTGCTAAAACAACCGACGATGAATACAAAAAATACTCATATAAAATTTGACCCTAATAACACCATCTTGGTCAAAATAACCTAAAAACACTGTTGTAAAGTTTGAGTTTAATTAATAACAATGTCCTATTCTGCCCCCACCGTATTCATGCGTGTACCATAATTATTATAAATTTAAAAAAAAAAACATAGTAGAATTGTTATTAAATAATAAATAATTATGGATACATTTCTTCACACAACACATGCTGATCAGGAAAAAAGTCTAAAAATATTATTCATCCATTTTACTATATACATATATACGTAAATTATACGTGCGATACATTTGGATTCATTAAAAATAATATTATTAATTATATACTATGATGTCAAAAAATCTCCGTTTTGTTATCATTTTGTGTAAAGAAACGAAATTAACGAATGCAATTGTGATTTATTTTATCAGTTCGGTAAAATGCGACCGTTTAGTCAAAATGAAAATAATGACAATGAACATAATCAATAAATCAAATGCTCTCTGTTTATTTATATTCATTTTGCATCCGATTTTCTTTTTACGTCTCATTTTTTATCGTGTTATTAACACTGTTTGAACTGATTTTGTGAGGTAATGATGTCGAGGAACGTAAATTGTCATTTCTTCACCAACAGAATGCTAAAACATCGGTAATAATTCAGACAATATAATAAATCTTACTGAATGCTTTTAAAAACAATCATAACCTAAAAGTCATTATTGTTTATAGGTTTAAAGATAAAATAAAAATATTTATATTGCAAGTTTTGAGAGCAATAAGAATCCTGCCTATGGTATGCTTATAAATTCGATTTTTCCGATGGGAAAAAAGCATTTTTCGACAGTTTCGGACATTTTTCCTAAACACCTCTACCACCACATATTTGATTTTACAATCCCTTCAAGTCACTTTTTAATCAAACAAGGTTAACGATATTCAAATACGCATACATTCATTTGCCATGTTTGCGGGGAGTGCCTTCGACCTTCGGTTGACCTTCTAGCTTCTTTATGTTACGTTAAGGTTTTGAACAAGAAATTTTGTAGGAAATGGCACGATAAAAATGCCACAAAATATATAAAAGACTACTCTACCTTCACCTGTTTGATTACGTTAAAAGCCCATTCTCTGAATGTATGAACCTTATTATTTACAACCCTTAGCAAGGCAATAGACAGTTGTATCTGTTTTTCCGCACTATATAAAATGAATTTCATGTAATTAAAATTACTACCTATCTTTATGTACCAAAATTGATACTGGCATGATATCTGTTTGAGATTAATGCACTTCGGCACCCTTTGACTGATCACCATGAAATTCAACACATATATAACCTTCCTGGAGAGGAAGTGGATGCCACTTTGTTGTTTTATGCGGCTAGATGGTGCAGCATATTCGATAAATATCTTCGCTTTTGATTACATAATTCGTTTACTTTTGATTCAATTACTAAAACCATGAAACGAATATTCTGTAGCAAAGACAAATCTTACAATAAGGCAAAACAAAAATCGTTGTTCATATTATACTGATTATTTAAAAACGTGATATTTATAGATATTTTAGAGTGCTATAAAATATTTATTTAGCGTTCTGCATTCAGTCAATACAAAATGTTTACACATCCTAAAAGAGGCTAAACAGCCAGCGAATGAGAATATTATTTACTCTCAAATAAAGAAGCAAATTGTGTACTTTTAAATTTTAAATAAATATAAAAGATATCATATTTTTTTATTCTAAAACTTTAAGAGAAAGTACATTCACCCATTAAAACCAATCATTAAAACTTGCTTGCTGTTAAACTAAATTTTGTTTTTATTATATTTATTATGCTACAAAAACCGAGGGCTTTGTTATATCTAGGAGCCTAAGCCATATGAATGACATTGTGCTGTATACTTTATGTGGTTTATCCTTCTGGATGAAGACTACTAGTGTTCGCTTGGAATAACTTGTGAATAAGGCGATATATTTTTATAATATAAAAATTCAAAATGACGTTATATTGTTTAAGTATCTCGTCTGATGGTAAAAAATGAGAGTTTTGAAATTTTTGTAGTTTCCAGAGTCGTGTTTTCTTATCTTGGCTATTTTTTTTTTGCAAGTTATAGGTGCAGTTGCGACTTCTATTGTGTCTGTCTATTTACTTGCAAAGTGATGTTAAATAATGTTGTTCTAATAAGATTTAATTTATATTTAAGGGTATCAAGAGGAGGTATGTGCTTTATTTGTAGTGTGGTATTAAATTCATTACGGTGAGCTTATGTAATATGATCCAATTGAACTTTATCGGAGTTACAATTATTATAGTGAAGTATACGTATCAATATATATACATATATATATATATATATATATATATATATATATATATATATACTGTTATTGGATGAGCTTGAATTGTGCAGTTTCCTAAAAGAGCTGATCACGATTGCGTAAATCCTTCCAGTTCATTAGTCGACTTTAGGCTGACTCATGAAAGTGTCGGCCGTGTTGAGAGTTCTGGGTCGATGCATTCAATTTATTCCGTTTGTCGGTTTTTTCATAAGATAATAAAGTCACGTTAATTAAGAGCTCATAAACAAAGAGTTAGTATTTTCTCATTATTAACTATTGTTAGGTAAAATTTAAAAGATTAAATAATTGTAATATTCGTTATTATAATTGACGTAAAACATCTTTTTACGCTCCTTGGGTTGAAATCGGTTGGATTTGTATGCCGTATAATCACGTACAGGCTGACGCAGGTGCTTACCGGCAGTGGCTATTTCAGTTTATTTCGGGTGTTTCAGTTTTGAGAGACAACCCCCGTACGTTTCTCTCTATCCCGAGATCTCCTCTAACTTAGATGACCACACAATATTCAAACCGTCGGGGTTCATGATAGCATGCGCAGGCGATCCCGATGTCGCCCAATGAGCTTGAGTGGGTACCGCGGGATTTGTAGTAGGTGTTCCGGCGCACTCCTCCCCAACACTCCTAGTGCCACGTTTCATACATCCCCACTTAAAGGGGGTAATGTATGAAGGACTTTCTTGAAAAGAAAGAGACTAGCATGCCAACAAGGCAAACGACATGACGCTCTTTACTCCCTTTATATACTTATATAAATAACAAAAATTAGTATACTTTAGTAACAAGACTATTAATTACCATAGTCATATTTCAACAATCATAATTTTTTCAAAATTCTAGATATGCATTAACTATCATCAAAATACGTGATGATGACACCATTGAGTACTTTTCGGAACTTCCTGTAGTCCCAAAATTGGTGAATCACGCACACTCGAATAAAAAAAAAACAGTTTTTATGTCACAAAATATGCAGTTACATAACTTTGATTAAAATTCTGTTTTCAATTCGTTTCGATGGTGTGATGTGATCGAGGAAATTGAAAAGGAATAATAAGACCAGAGAAAATAAATAAAACAGCGTAACAGAGTACATTCCATATTCGTCCTCTTTTGGCGCTTCATTGCGATATAACGATAATAGGCAATGACAATTTCATTTCATTCACAATTGTATTTAAAACAAGCCCTTATAACTCTTCGTTAAGACTTAGTAAACCTTCTTCAATATGTTTTCAATCCAAGCTTTAAGGAAATTCTTTCTAAAATAGAGATAAGACAGAATTTTTTAAGTATCTGACTATAAACTCTCGTACCGTTTTTAAATGTCTTGAGAGCTTTATACGTGCAGTCTACACTATGATTCTTATAATACTTACATCTTGTGTGTACTTTTAGAGCATGGTGTCTCATAACCCTTCAAGTATTATGGCCACAATTACATTAAATTAGGGACAATATTTATACTATTGTATATTTCCCAACCTAATATCTCCTGACTCAGGCGACCTATCTATACAGGATATCTTTCAATACACTAGTGCGTGCAGAATGATGCAATCTATACATTCTAACTCGAAAGTTAATTCGATACAACTGCAAAGAGATTAGCGAAAAACCAACGGCTTCACGAGCATTTCGAGGCACGGGAGTGGAGAAAAACCAACTTCAAAACTCCTAGCTGTGACTGAAAAAATATTTACAGTAAAACCAAATAACATTCTGCCTGGTCCAAAATTAGATCTCATATACTCAGCACCCACAGTCAACCAATTGGGCTTAAACCATAGAAATCATATTCTTACAAGAACTACCCTCTCCTCAGCCCGGACCGAGCGGAATCACATAAATACGGCAGAGCGCTTAGTAACGGGTCCCCACCGACTACGTTCTGAGCCGAGGTGCGATCTCATAGGAGACACCCTCAGGACGAACGTCACTCTCGAGCCCAAAAGGGTTCACTCTAAGGCAGAGTCGTAACACTTGCCCCAACGTTCGGTGACGCTGTAAAGGCCAGTAGGGCCAACAGCAATACTCAACCATGATACAAAAGTAACGGGTTTTAATGTTCGGTTGTCTGTCGGTCGATAAGGTTCGAGTCTGTTCGTATTGGTCGTGATATTTACGATTCTTATATACTTATTAGCTCCCTATGTATTGTAATATTATCGTGTATTTGATTAAAGTTATATACTGACGGTAATTGAGTCCGATTATAAATAAATAAAGAAGTATTTATTTTTTTTTATTTAATGTATCTTAGGGTTTGTTAGAATACATTATTTACTAAAATAAAATGTTTAGTTTTTATATTCAAAAAAAACAATTCGTCGTATGGTAATAGAGAGATACAAGTATTTCAAACGGGATATTTACCACGTTTTTTATTTTTATTTAAGCTCTAGCTCAATATTTCGACATTATTTAAGAATGTCTTGTTCGCGAGACTCAAATCTTATAGTAGAGAGATAGTTAACGAAACTACCAGTTTGCTATTACCGATCGGAACTATGAATATCGATAGATAAAGATAAATTATACTGATCTTTTAATACGAAATTAGATAAAACTCCCTGAACACTTGAATATAAGTATTTTTTAGAATATTTCTCAATATATCGTTGTAAATAAGTCCCTATATAAAGTCTTGTTTTTAAAATCTAATTATATCAAAACTTATAATTACTGTTATCGAACACAAATAAACTTAAATTTAATATGCAATTAACAGCCGATTTGACAGCTATTATGGTTCTAACTTTAGTCTTAGGTTACTCAAACGAGACACGCCCAATAATTTCCTTTGACATGTTTATCACTGAAGGCTTCTTAAAATACCGCATTATTGACCTTATCTAAAAAATCGATGGATCAATAACCTCAATAGTCATCGAATAATTTATAATAAATAAAAATTAAAAAATAAAATTAATCTACATACACTCTTATTTTAGAAGCAGAAGAAACGAATATTATTTAGGAAAATAAATTTAAAAAGAAACTCACTTATATTCTACCTTTAATAATGTATTTAATTTAGATTACGAAGGCAAAATTAAGCCGTTCATTTAAGGATTAATCAAAATGAAGACACTATCATTGCGCTACTAACCATGACTAAGAGGTTACAATTATGGGACTTGTGTCTTTAATTACACTGACTCAATCACACTTCAAACGTTAACACGGCAATACATTTGGGGTTAGAATAAGTGATGCGTGGGAAACTACCCAAACAAGCAAGAGATCAAGCAATATTTATAATTATTCCATAAGCAATTTGAAATAGATATCCTGTTTAACAGACACTTAATTAAGTGTGTGTTTAACAGTTTAACAGTTATTACGGGATTACTAGTTATTTAAATGAAAAATTACGAGTCACATTTTGAAATGTTTTATTTAAGTAAAGCTGACGAATATGGGTCACTTGATGCTGAATAGATACTTACATTATTAAAATTATAAACTACATTTTACAATGTCACTGCACCTACCTTGAGAAAACAAAAATGATAAACTATACTATGTGCGTGCTGTTATAAATACTTCGCTATCACTCTTCAAGCCGAAACACAAATATACTAAGTATTGCTGTTCGGCGGTAGAAAACGTGTTGAGTGTTGATACTTAACAACAGGCTTGCACAAAATACTTACCACCGGTATAAATAAACAGTTAAAATCATTATGATACAGTGATAAATCCAAAGTTAAGTTGTATTTACTTTGACTGTGATGGATATTTATCTATTTTAAAACGACTTGTTTCAAATAACCAGCGGAGCTACAGCCATGCTTGTATAGAATGTCTCAATCAATATACACAAATATTTCTTAACATTCGTACGTGCCTATCGAATATCACATTAATTCTAAATTAGTTCAGTCATCAAGGAGATTAGGCGACGTCAATATCGCTTTCAATCAAATGGAATCAGGCGGAGTAGCTGGAATGGATTTATATTTGTGACTATTTTGAACACGTTGCTAATTAATTTTTCCTGAGCAGTTTGATCACGGACATGGTTCATATTTAAAATCGGCCAAGTGCGACTCGGACTCGTGCCCGAAGGATTCCAAACCATTATCTATAATAATGGCAAAATAAACATGTCTGTTGTATGGGAGCCCCCTTAAATTTTTATTTTATTCTTTTTTTTATCATTTTATTGTTACAGCAGCAACATAAATACATCATATGTGAATTGATGTGAAATGTGAATTAAATTTCAACCGTCTAACTATCACGTTTCATGAGATACAGCCTGGTAATAGACGGACAGAGTCTTAGTAATAGATTCGTTTTACTAATTTTTTAAAATTAAAAAGTTAAGGAACGTTTCACTTGTGCGTTTGTGTTTTTTTTAATAATATTTATAGGTAGGCGGACGAGCAAATATGACACCTGATTTTAAGTGGTCACTGCCCAGACAATGGTGCTATAAGAAATATTAACCATCCCTTACATTGCCAATGCGCCACCAACCTTGGGAAATAGATATTATGCCCCTTGTGAACTAGATATTATGCCCCTTGTGCCTGTAGTTACACTGGCTCACTCAGCCATCAAACCGGAACACAACAATACTGGGTACTGCTGTTTAGTAGCAGAATTTCTAATGAATGGGAGGTACCTACCCAGACGGGCTAGCGCAAACCCCTATCACCAAGTGTTTCCAGGCCTCCTCTCCTTTTTATGGAGGAGGTTTGGAACTTATTCCACTCATTCTTAAGTTGCTTAACTACGAGTTGATAAATACACACACATGAAATTTGACACAGATTTCCACACGATGTTTTTCTTCACCGCTGAACATGATATAAATTATAAACGCTTAAACACGTGAAAACTCAGTGCTGCTTGCCCTGGCTAAGAGCCACAATTTTCGTAACAACTTTACACACTCTTTCCACTGCGTCAACTTAGCTCCTATTTTGTATCGAATACAGAAAAAAATGCGTCTAACATTAAATTTTTCATCGTTGAAATATTATGATTTAACTACCTTGATTTTTATGAAACATTTTCAATTCAAAGCAGCACGTTCATTCACGTCATAAACATTGCTAGTGCTAATCTCGTCTAAGAGGTTTTGATGTTACAGTAATATTACATTTTACGATCACGGTAACTGATATTTTACGGGAGTCCATAATTCGAACTTAACAATTTTATCACTACCATTTATTACGGTTGTAGCACGCTTGTAATATTTAAGGTTTTTTAAAGGCAGACCAAAGGTTTATTTGGTTAATATACGTAGGTATATATAATGACAGCTGGCTAACAATATATATGTGATAAGATATTATTTATTTCCAATTCAATAACATACAAATAATTTGGCAATTGTTAATTAGTATATATATTAAAATACCGGATAATATATTATTACTCATTAAAATGATGAAGAACGCAGGACAGCAGTGCGATTTTGTAAAAAATCATTTTGTATTTCGCTTGAGAAATGTTGACTTTTGATTTACAATTTTGATTCGTGTATCATATAAATTTAATAATAATTATAGTTAACATCGCACATCTGACATTTCACGTTCGTTTTCTGCGGCGAGTTTCAAGTTTCGTCTAACAGAATACCCCTACACATCAAGAACAAACTATTTGAGTACTAACCACGTTTCTTCACTCTATAGGCTACTCCCCGAAATGATAAGAGATCTGAAATATTGACGATTCAAAAACACTTTATTGTATAGTTTAATTAAATAAAAAAAAAACCTTCAATTCCGCTCATTTCCACATAATTCTAAAAATAGTTATCATAGTCACCATTAAGATCAAGGGTTTTGTGTATACTTGCATATATATATTTTCACTTATATAACACTTATTAACAGTATATATAAATATATAATTCTAACCTCAGGCTCGATTTATTTAATAATCGTAACAATATCACTTTTCAGAATTAAATACTGTTATAATTAAAATGATACAAACAAAGAATTAAATCTATAAATAGTATAAAAATAATTTGTTGTTGTTGTATTTTCGTCAGTATCTCCACTTTCTGCTAAATCTAAATCACTCTACGAATTTAGTATGGTTCACTAATAGAAATAGTGATTAACGATGTTTGTATATATAATTTATACAAAATGTCTGAACTATGATGGCGTTTTATAAAACAAAAATAATTTTGTACGCTTACAAGACCGCTGCCTTAACATTAGGAGATCCATCAAAACAATGTACAAAAAAATGTACTACTACTAATGCTATACTATAAATAAAATATGGAAATGTACAAATCCGAGTACAAAATAAGATCCACTGTATTACATCCAGCGAAAGTGGTTATTATCAAAAACTACTACTATGCGTGATTTTTTATATAATTTTAACGTTTTAATTTCCTTCAATTTTAAAATTAATTTTCCAAAATTATCCCTGGTAAGCTTTGTAACTATATTTTTTCATTAAAATTTATTTAGAAAAGTCTTTAGAAACATCGTTTTTTTATTTTTTTTTAATCAAAATATACTTAATTCAATATAAATCACCATTTTTAAACAAATTTTATACAGCTAATACTAAATATATGTAGGTAGGTTAAGCTATGAGAAGTAATTAAAACTAATGTTAGCACTTTTATAACAAAACTGGCTAACCCGACCGTTTCCCCGAACGTAAAATATAATTTGATAATTATCGACTTTTTTTTTTTTTTTAAATTATTAATTTCTCTTTATATATTATATAAGGGTTAATGACAAGTTGTCATTTAAACTCAACCAATCAGTTAAGAATCATAATAATAAGTATTCATGTTAAAAATATGCGATTTCATCATTTAATTCAAATAAAAAATCTATATGTATGTACTCCTTACAGATTTAATATTCACACACACACACACACACACACACACACAACCATAACGAAACGTAAACTTTGATTGTATTGATTTGAATATAATTAGTGAGTTAAAAGGAATTAAACAATTACACTAAATAACTCGACCCCGAGACGCCGTAATTTCAGAGATAAAAATTACCCCGTTGCTACAAATTAAGCTACAAAACAGTATCACGGGAACCATTAATTTTCAAGGAGAAAATATTTTGTTTTTAACCGACGAAAACAAGAACCTCCTCGGATTGAATTCGATACTTTTTTATGCTTTCTGTAAATAAATGACTATTTATTAATGCAAAATAAATTCTTACATATATTTTATCTGTCAACATGGCAGTTTTGTTACAGAATTTCATTTTACAATCAAAAATGAAAATATTAGTATCGCATATTACGAATAAAGAATGATTGATTCAATGCAATTTTACCCGACGGGACGTCGTATCATAGATACCGAGGCAAATTAATAACTAATATTGATGATATTGAACTATTCTAAACAGCCGGGCTAGTCAAATAACAAGATTTAAATTCCACAATAACCCTTAAAAAATGTGATCATTTAGAAACGACTCAGCATAAGACGATCGATAAAACATCCGTAACTTATTTTAGGAATAGCAATGTCTCCACGTCACACGTCATGCCTAAATTCCTATAGGAACGTGCAGTAATATTTTTAGAATCATGTTATCGTGTCAAATAAAATAAGTCTAGATAACGGCTTCATATATCATTCACTCACTTGCACTAGTATTAATAATTTTTAGTAATAATTATTATTGAAAACATCGAACAATATCAGTTTTTTTCAATCTTATTTCAATTTGTTTTTTATTCATAACACTAAAACACGTTAATACTATCAAAAAAAAGTTTTGACAAATAGAGAAGAAAAAGATACAAAGTGCGTGAGCCAGTGTATCTGTAGACACAAGGGACATAACATCTAAACTCCCGAGGTTAGTGGCGCATAGGTGTCATGTAAAGAATGAATAACATTTCTTACGGTTCTATTGTCTATGGGCGTTGACGGCTGCTATCAGATAATCCATTTGTCTAACTATAAAATAAAATAAAAACATCGTTCACAATATTTTGATCACAAATATTGAAGTTAAATCCAATTCAATTGAATTTGTCAACAATCTCGATCTTACATAGATAGTAAGAAGTTGTAACTCGTATTTTAAAAGATAACATTATCTTATAACACTGCACTAGCTGCGCTTAAGTAATTGTTAGTACTAGCAAACACTGGTGCCGTCTTAATTATGCAATTGATGTGGTATCCACAAACGTATAAATTAGTAAGATATTACAGTTGGCGGAAACTAATGATAAACAAACTATATATATAGCTTATATGTATAGCTTCAACAGAGTTCTGTTCACAGCAACAGCACATCCTGGATCCGGTCGTATCGGATGTGCTGGATCGAATTGGATTTATTTATAATACATTTATATATTACTAAAATACTATGAATAACTACATTTAATTTCAAAAATAAAGCAATAAATTATAATTAACAAATGCAGTGATAAACAGAGAATAGTCGCCGTGACTGAATTCGGCAAGGAGAACATCACATATTATATTATTTACATCCCAAATAATTAACGTGGATGTCCTGCCGAACCCTTCGATTGAAATGAAAATATTTTAACCCCTGTTTGACAGAAACTCATTAAGTACCCGATAGTAAAGGTAAATTTTGGCAAGCCGTGATGAAAATATTCTGAATACTAGTCCAATACTATATTTGAAATTATGAAATCAAAGTTGTAAACGTACTAATTACTTTACTCATTTATTCTACAGAAGCCAAGTCTAACGTTCTTTAATATAACGTTCAAGGGTAAACAATATTTTTTTGCTACATTGTCCGTTAATTTCTGAGCAAAATTAAACTAATCACCATTGACGTTTTTATTCTTAAGACTTCATAAAGGAGTTTCCGTTGTTTTACAATAATAAATAGTTTAATCGTCAAGTGCTATATTACTTAGATAGGCAGACAAAATAGCAAATATATTTTTAAATATTAATTAAATACATAATTCGAATTTAATTATTTACGTTCATTCTGCATGCGAAGTGTTATCTTCAGCACTTCACATAATGAATGTGAATTACGCTTTAATTAATGTCGTACAAACGCCTACGCATTATCACGTGAGTGCATTTGTTAGAGAATTAAACTATTTGTATTAGATACAATATCTATATAATATATATATATATATATATATATATATATATATATATATATATATATATATATATATATATATATATATATGTTTTCAACATACAATTTACAGTTTATATGTTTTGTCACTATAACTGATTAGATTTTTAGTTAATACTTACTTCAAATTCATGTCCTCAAGAATTTGATTCGGCAACAAGTCCAGTATTTGAGAGACATTCAGCGTATCCCAAGATAAATCAGAACCCAAGGCCTGCTGCGTGCAGTTAATAAAATTCTGTATCTCCAACTCCGTACCCATCGCAACACTGATTCACTTCACTAACACTTTGAAACAACTAGTTAAATCATACGTGTCAATTTAAAATGTTTCGACGTTTTTCCCAAAAATAACTCGTCTTAGGAACATCACTACCGATGTTATCAATAACATGATGAAACTGCTTAGTTCATAGTTTATAGTAGTCACTAAACACTTATTTCGATTATGATGTGAGTTTCACTCTTGTAAAATATTAGGGTGGTTAGGGTTATATATTATTAATTTTGAAATTATTAAGAATAGTGTAACTATTAGGTCTAGGTATTAATATAAAAAAAAAACAATCCTGCATTGCCCCGTGGAACGTAGCGTGATATTAAATCATCATATAAACAATGAACTACATATACTTCATTTAGGATTAGACAATCAAATAAAAAAATATTTTCTCAAATCCGATCGGTAGTTTTAGAGAACGGCACGTTAAAAAAAAACAAACAAACTCTCAAACTTTAGTATATAATTATCAACATAACAGACTCATACGATAGATAGTTATTTATTAAAATATCAAATAAATATATTATTTAATATTTTAAGTCGATTGAGGTATTATTAATATGGCATAGTAAAATTAAATTGAAAATGAGGTTTATTTGACATTTCAAATTGCTGATTATAATTATGTTAAAATTGCATGTCATCAAAATCAAATTTGAATATAGTTTGATGCAGATAGAATCAAGTTTGGAATGATACTTAGTTCTAATATAATATTACGAAGCCCGCACAAACTTTAGTCCATACAAATACCGAGTACCGACTACAGGACCGCATATATGTAAATTTCATGAACTAGGAACTACCCAAACTTAAAGGAATTATTATACTGTAATTATGTCATTCAATGAAATACCTACATAAATAAATATGAATTTACCAACACATTGTTGTTGGAAATAGAAAGTAACTGGTTTAGGATAAGCATTATATGTCATACTCCTATTACGGTTATAATATATATTTATATACATATATAGACACTATTTGCTTGACCGTGCTAGTCTCAATATTTACCAATTCTGTTTGATATATTTATTGGCAAAGGTTATTATAGACTTTAAAACAGGACTCAATTATAAAGTTTACAGGCAAGTAAACGCTGAACGTCCAATATAAATTATAAAATACTGGAAAGTTTGAGAGCACTCACAGGAACTACCGGTCCAATTTCAATAATAACTTTTTCTATTATAGAGCATTTGTTGAGTGAGGTTATAAGTAATGATTGTATACGTAACATTATGCTTCGAATGATAGGAGTGGAGCAGCAACCACAAACATTAACTAATTTGGCAAATTGTATGAAACAACATGTACGAGTATATCCCAAATTAAAGGCTAGTAACAGCTATTAAGTTGTAACTTGGTTCGAAATCGAAGTAAAGTTGACGGCAAATTACAAATCAATAACAGTGGCTTTTCTTAGTAGGAAGAATAAACAAACCTTAAACTACACTTAGTGCGTTTTTTTTTATTTGCGAGTTAATACGAATATCTACCAAGAAAAACCCGAGGTATATTTCTTATAAAAGTAGTTTTTGGAAATATGCGAAGAATAAAATATCCATATTTATTTTTTACATAAAATAATAAAAAAAGTCTGATGTATGTGGTTTGATATATTTGTTACAATAAAATCTATTATCAATGAGCTTACACCTTAATAACCTCGAAAGCAACCGTTTCACGATCCATTCTACCTATCACAGTGAAAAATGTTTTCTCGGAACATTCTTCCGAAAACCTACTCTTGGTCGTAATAAAAAGGAAATGTTTATAAGAAAAGTAGCAATGAAAAATCCTTTCTCTCAAATTCTTTTAAAATATAATTACACATATAACTTTTTACAGCACACTTTTTCTCTTAGTTTCTCATTAAATAAATTGGTGAAATAGATTTTATTTGAAATATTTCATGTAAAAGAAAACAATTTTAATTTTAATCATAAAGGGACAGTTATCAAATGCGTAATATTTTTGTTCACATGTATATTTATTCTGAAACTTGATGTAGGACTCTTTCAAGTTGATAGCGAGAACGTAACATTTATTATCTGTTTATTACACCACGTACTTTAAAACCTTTGATGAGATATGTTAAATGTTTAATGAACCGCTGAAACGGTAAGAATACAGTAATAAATTCAAACATCCTGGCACGTGCGTACTTTCTGCGTAAATCGAATGCGTTGTTAACGAACTAAATAGCATACGGCAATTAGTTCCATATTTTATTATTGTTACCATTTTTTCATTAATTTTAAATACATGATGAATCTTTTTCTTTTATGTAGTCACAATAAACGAAGAAGCATTAATTTATTAATTGACGCGAGTTATTATATATTTAGTATATTGACTTTTTTTTGCGTGACAAATTGTAATATATACGTAAACGTTACATCATTAAGAACACATAGGAAACTCTTTGCCGAATTTAAAAACTACAAAAAAAAATTAAACCTATTCATTATCGTTTGTTTTATTCAACGTAACAATTAAATTTGGGTCATAGTTGTTTACTTTCACTCAAAATTTACTGCTCCTTTTAAATTTTTACTTGGATACTAATTAACATAATTGCCTGATCTTAAACAACAATAATTAAATCAAACGAATAAAAGCCTTGCTGATTTCTTGCTTTGCTGTAAACTTTATTGTTAGGTATATAACGAATGGTTAAAATAAACTGAAAATATAATAAACATCTTTATTTAGCTATAAACTGATTGCTTGTTTTATAAGCATATTAAAACTTTACACAACACAGCCATTACCTTTATTTATCTAAGTTTTGAAATACGAAATAAAAAAGTTTTGTTTAATTTTTACTACACAATTTCAAGATATTTTATCGTTTTCATTGTTTTTTTATTTATTAATTGTTTACTTTATCTAAAGTTTTAAATCACTTTCAAGTATTTTAGGCCGCTTTGTCACTGCACGTCGTCACGGGACAACGCTCCGAACTCGACTGAACTCGAGTATAGCCGCCCTTATCTAAAATAATACTATTGAGAAAATATTTATCACCTCAAAAGACAAAAGCGTCTCATTACAGAACTCATTGCATACTAACGGTCAAAAAACCTCTATTTACCTTCTTCGTCTTTACTTTTTCGCTTGTTTAAGTATCAAAGACAAGAGACGATAGAATTTTTGGTAAAAGGAAATTTGATATTTTTTAAGCCTTCTATATTAATGAGCGTAAAACCAAAAATAATATTTCATGGATCTCGGGTACTTTAAACAAGCTAACTTCTCCAGTTACCTATCAAAATATAGATGCGATATGAACTTCTTAAAAAAATCTTATTTAAACTAACTTTTAACTTAATTTAAACTAATAATTTTACTTAATTATATTTTTGTTAATGATTATACATTAACAAGTATTATAATGAAATAAGTATCATATCTTATTCTTTTATTCACTTATAATAAATACATTAAAAAGACTGGACCATTTTTTTTTAGCATTAGCAGCCTATAAATTTGCCCACTGCTGGGCTAAAGGCCTCCTCTCCCTTTGAGGAGAAGGCTTGGAGCATAGTCCACCACGCTGCTCCAATGCGGATTGTCGGAATACACATGTGGCAGAATTTCGTTGAAATTAGACACATGCAGGTTTCCTCACAATGTTTTCCTTCACCGCCGAGCACGAGATGAATTATAAACACAAATTAAGCACATGAAAATTCAGTGGTGTCTGCCTGGGTTTGAACCCGTATCATCGGTTAAGATGCACGCGTTCTAACCACTGGACCATCTCGGCCATCTCGGCTCCATTTTTTTTATTTACAGAGAATATTCAAAATTAATACGTTATTTATTTGATAAGGAAGAATAATGTATAACAAATAAACTAACTTTATCGTTTATATTTTTTATGTACAAAAATGTGACTTTTATAAACTGTCGTGGACTGTAGAAATTTTGCAGAGCCACTAATCTTTCGTACAAAGTTTTCATGTATCTGGTACAGTTTTGGCAGGGCTTGCTTGGCAAATGTCCGGACCCACAACTTTGTCTTCAACTACGATATACAACATACATATAAGCTTATTACGTATCTGTCGCGAAGCTTTTTTTATGAAATAAGAGGAAAGCGCGCTGGAAAATTACCTGATAGAAAGTAACTTCCAACTCCTATGGAAAAATGAGTAGACTCTTTAATAATAATATAATTTAATTGTATAATGGCTATCATAACTTGAAAATTTAAAATTTTCGCTCGAATGCAGAAAAAAAATACAAATACATGAGTAATGATAAGGTTCTCTTCATAATATTTTATTTTCCTTCAACATAAATGAGTAAACTTAGATAAGTCTAATTTAATTCATAAAACGAAATGGTTTCGCCTTTTCTATTTAAAGAGGTAAAATGACAGTAATCTCTATTTCATAAGCGCCGTCACGATTTAATATCTGCATACACATAAAATAAAGCCGAAATGAGCCAATGGATGGAGTACGCGGATTTGTAACCAAAGACAAGATCTTCGGGCTTACAAATACACCAGACTGCTAATTTTCATACATATACATTTATAATAAACATGTTTTTTTATGATATAGATAGGCGGACAAACAAATGGGCCACCTGATGGTAAGTTGTTACCACCGCCCATAGACAATGGCGCTATAAGAAATATTAACCATTACTTAAATCGCTAATGCGCCACCAACCTTGAAAACTAAGATGTTATGTCCCTTGTGCACACTTACACTGGCTCACTTATCCTTTAAACTGAAACAGAACAATACTGAGTACTGCTGTTCGGTGGTAGAATAGTAAAATAGTAAAGCCCTACCACCACTAATATATATATAATATATATAGTATGTAGACAGGTAAATTGGCCACCAATGGACACATTACTAGTACTAGAAGAAATATTAACCATTTCTGAAATCACCAATGCGCCCCCAACCTTGAAAACTGAGATGGTATGTCCCATGTTATTGTAGTTACAGCGGCTCACTTACCCTTCAAAACGGAGCACAGCGACATTAAGTATTGCTATTTCGCGGTACTATGCACAGAGCCTTACTACCAAGCAATAAACTTAATTTGTGAATTTAATTAATCTCATAATCAATGGCAAAGAAAACACTGCATTAGAAAACCTACACGTGTCAGATGCAATTCAATGTGTATCCACTAATATACGAGTACACTTGATCTGCGAGCGATTCTCTTTGGGTAGAGAAGAGGCCATCTTCTGTGGAGTGAAATTTTTACAGGCTTACTTTGTACACGTATTACAACTATATAGATTTCCACAAATGCACGGACATACAATTTTAACTTATTATACGTATCACGTTATTCAAGTGATGAATTGATCTCGTTTTAAAGGACAATGACCTACATATGTCCATGATATATTCTTGATTGAATAACTAGCGGCGTCCCTTTGCTTCGTGCTTACCGGTTAAATAAAATATATTTGCTGAATTGTCTGTCCCCTAAAATATAAAATAACACTTACATATACTTTTTATTTGAACCACAGACAATATAAAAAGGAAGTAATTGTAATTATAGATTCAAATCTAAATTAAAAATATAATTATACATACATATAACCGCCTTCCGATTCCCGAAGCCAAAATTAAGTAAGCGCTACTGCCACCAAGTAGAGGCAATAAAAGAATTGAAATCTTTTAGAATTTTTTTTGCATTTCCCCTCTAAGCCTTGGAGTAAACATTGTTCAAGTGAAAACAATGCTTCGTCATTTTCCGCTGCGACTCCCGCCCGTAAAACAATTTCCTTGACATGAGACGGAATATGTATTACATGATATCTTTATTTTATTTTAATGTATGACACAATTTTCTTTTAAATATTAAAATACTCAAATAACAAAGTTAAGGATTTATGATGTTTGTTGTAATGCTTTAATATTTTGACAGATTTTTAAAGCTTAAATCAAATCTTGCGGATAGTTTATAGAATGGGCGATACAGGATATAACGTGGGTCGCAGCGTGATATTATACAGCAAGCTCCGACTACGACCCACGCGTAATGCGGGTGAACCACGAGATATGTATAATTAATTGTGTTTATAAAATTAATTACTTAAATTTTTTAGAGATTCAAAAGATATATTTAAACTTTAAATAACTGATACATTCAGATACCAAAGATTATTTTTGATTTACTTTAAATACTATTTAAAAACTGAAATTTATAGATACTAAGTATTTGTACAAAACGCGTTTTACTAGTTCTCCGACCTAACATTAAGATCCGTGTCTTGAAGTCCGCGCATTAAAAAAATCACATTGCAATAATAAACGACTGTTTAAGTAATAATAATTGTATAATATTTGTATTTGCATATCTTTAATGAATATAACTAATTTCCTACGGTCCCATTTAGAGGGCGCGTATTATAATACAATAAAGTATAACTATATTAATAAATTAGAAGACATTTTTTTTCGAATTACCTAACTGAAAAACTTGAACCAATTGAAATAATACTTTTACTAGAAATAACAGTGCGTTTCGGAGAAGGTAGGAAGACAACTTCTATCGATGATTTTGCTTGTAGTTATATAAATTGACAGGTTCGAATACCGTAATAACAACATTCTATCAAAGCACCTCAGCAAATAGATATATAATTATGTACATCAGAGCCGAGATAGCCAATGGTTAGAACGCGTACATCCTAACCGACGATGAACCCGCAGTTCAAACCCATGCAAGCACCACTGCTTAATTTGTGTTTATAACTCATCACGAGCTCAACGGTGAAAGAATACATCGTGAGGAAACCTGCATGTGTCTAATTTCCACGAAATTCTGCCACATGTAAATCCAACAACCATTGGAGCAGCGTGGTGGAATATGCTGCTAACCTTCTCCTCAAAGGGAGACATTGGGAAATTTACAGGCAGTAACTATTATGTACATTATTAATATATAAGTATACTGTGATAGGCTTTATAAGAAATATAGTCTTTATAAGACTATATTCTTATTGGACTTTATGTTTGGTAGTTATCGAAATTAGCGATCTATAGCAGAGGCGCGCAGGCTGACACTATTTTCTTCTATTAAATTTGTTTTACTTTGCAATAATGTTTGTAATTCTCGTTGCAGCGTCAGATTCACATGAATGAATGAATGAATGAATGAATGAATAGGTTATGGTAAATGAATAAGAATATAATGTGACTAGTTTCCAACCACACCTTGTTATCGCCCGTTCTTGAGGAAGGAGACAGGTTTTAGCTACTCTATGTTATTTTCTGTACCGTAGACGATGTGACGGCAAAAGCTCATGATGATCAGTTGAATTGTGTATAGAAAGTGTGTATCATCAATGACGTCACAAATTAGTAAATTTAATTTGGAGTTGTTGCCGTAACGTAGCCAATCAAAAAAAAATTTATACACAAAATTTATATTTACCTTTAAAGTTAATAAAATGTAAACGTCAAAAAGAATTCCCTTGTGTAAAATGTCGTCCCTATCATAAAATTTCAATGTTCTTTTTACTTGTTCTCCGTGAGTGGCTATCGACAGGTTGTTATTATAAATATAACGACAGTTAAGCTGAACTACTAATTGCTTATTGTTTTATAAATAAATTGCCTTGCTGCAGTTTGTAATCCAATTCGTGTTATCCTATGTTCCAGAGTTCGAGATTCGTTGAGAGATTTTTGTAATGCTATTAATCATGATTAAGGTATTTTTCTGTTTGTTCTGAGCAAGTATCCGAAGAAAGTGGTGTTGTTTACAAGCTTTTATTAAGTTTCAACTGTCACGGTGTCTGAAATTAAATCATTCGATTTAAATTTGAACCTCTTCCATTATCCTACAGATCTAAAATTTTACATTATGGTTTAGTTCAGATGACAGTGCATTTTTATGGTAAACTAAACCCATAATTATTTTGTTTTATTATAAAAAATATATATAATCTCACTTATCGCGAAGTTCTCGTGTCTATTTATTTTCTTTTTAAATATTTTCTGCTTAGGATTGGCATGTCAAGATATAATATTATATATCATCACGACAGCATAAAAATGCTGTTTATATAAATAAAATTTTTTCACCATGAAAAGACATTTTTCTATAAGAAATCTGTAAAGTTATGTTAAAGTAGAGGATCGTTCCCACTCATACAACGCTACTATTTTTTTTAAACCGTGTTCGTTACAAAATGCGTAAAAAAACAAGTTCATTAAAAACTCCGTTATTTCTGATCGTAAAAACTTACTTCGTTAGAACGAGGAGAGGCGTGTGCATTCAGTTTAACAAATGCCAAGAGTAATATATCACTGAAAATATGTAATATACCGTGTTAATTGCAAAAAGCCCTAAGTAATTATGCAAATAATAGAAGTATTTACGTTTTCACAATAGAGCTTTAGAAAAGATAAAGCTATTCGAACAAGAGAATAATTTTTATAGTATATGTTGGGACAGGTTTTTCAGGCAGTTATTCAGAGTCCCGAGTGTAACGCGATACGATTTCCGTACAAAGGGAGAATAATAAAACTACGGACGAAAATAAAACCTCCTAGATAAAGATGAATTGTGTCAATTTATTTCAAGAGGAAATAAGTACCAAAATAAGATGTCCTTTGTTTTATTCTTCGTGGATTTATAACACTTTTTAAAAGATTAGGCAATAAACCGGGTTGTTAAAATTTGTAGTTGTTAACTTTTAGAATTATAAAATTTAAAATCGATCTTTTTTCTAATTACATATATACCATGTGTATATATATATATACATATATATATATATATATATATATATATATATATATATGCTTCTACTGTTAGTTGGTTTAACTTAATGTAAGCGATTCACCGTACTTAGTGCTAAAACATAATATTTATGGTTCATTTCGAGCATTGTTTCAATATTTACAAAAATATGGTCTGAATTGTAAACCATGGATCCGAACTCAGTGGCGTAGCTATCGTAGGGCCAGGTGGTGCAGTGCACCAGGGCCCCGGAGCTCAGGGGGCCCTCTAAACTAAGCTTTGAATAGAGATGACATATGGATTTAGCCTCGTACGTGTACGTCTCAATGTATCCTGTATTCTATTTTTATTCCTATCTATAATTTTGCAGCGCAATATAAGTTAAAAAGGGGTTGAGGGCCTGTTTCTTTTTCTATGCACCGGGGCCCTTGTCCACCTAGCTACGCCACTGTCCGAACTGTAAAGCATAAATGTAATAAGAATTAATACTGTGTAAGAGAAAATTAAACCATATTTATCGTAATTTTTTCCCTATTTTGATTTTCTCCAATAAATATGTAATTATGTATTTAACTACTGATATGTTGCTGGTAGATGCGTAGCAATTCACTCACCTAAATGTCGTGTACTTGGAGCATAGTCGGTAGGTAGTCTTCAGCCATGCCAAACGGGAAACGCATCACTGAAGATTCTCTAATTAAGAATGTGGACCATTCAGGTAACTATGTCTCCCTTCGTGAAGACGGCGAGGTTATAAACTCTTTCGATTTATGAGACTATTATAGTCTGGAAGAACATGGCAGAGTTGGATTGGACGAGGCCTGACTGTATTGAGACAATTTTATCTCATACCCTAAGAAAGAAACAGCCCGTAAGCTCGGTATTGAGACAAATCTCTTCCATGGTTTTCATTCAAATTAGCTAATAAACTAAATCTTACAATTTTGTTACTACGTTTTTTGGTACTCAGCATCGCAACGATGTATAGTCTGCGGGATATAGAGTTCCAGGAAGTGAACGTAAATTGTATATCCTCTTATTGCTTATTTCCATAAAGGGTTAACTTTGCCTTGCTTATCAAGTAAACATTGTTATGGTTATGCAGTAATCGTGTTGGTCCCTCCCCCCTTCTACGTGGTTCTATTAGAAATTAAAGAAGCTTACTAAATACAAATAAACACACAGTTGGCATTACAGTATCAATATTTTAGAGGGTACTGTGCTAAATCCGTATCAACGTGTGCTTTTTCAAGTAGGCGTCTTAAATCTTCAATTGACAGAATTATAGTCAACCATAAATGTAGAGCTACCGCCGGTTCGTTAACACCTAATTAATCAGTCAATTGCCCTAATATTATTATTTTACAACAGATTCTATTTTATTAGTCGGCTATGTTGTGTTAACAAAGCACTAATTAGTATTATAATAATATCTTAGAGTTTAGATAAAACCATTTATTTATGCTCGGGAAGAAAAAGGACTGGGCAGTTTCAAAAAAGCCTATCATTTACTTATTATAAAAAGCAACGGCCAGACCTTTGCTTTTATAAATATGTATTCAAATATTATAATCATGTTTTCAAATAAGCAAGTTACCCCGCAACATGTAGTCAATTTTAGTAAATTAATAGTCTGATTAATATTATATAAAATGCTTATAAATTAAACCACAATAACCACTGGTTATAAAGAACTTTATTGTTAAAACAGCTAATACAATAATCATTTATTACATAATTATTGTTTGTACGGGTTTAAGATACGGTACTTGACATTATTAATATTTAATTGAAAAATTACGATTCTTAGAACCTTTTTTAGAACCTCGAATAATATTCAATTAAGTTGCTATTTCTTAGAATCCATGAATAAATATGAAATATAATATTTAACCACTCGATCTATGAAAGTACTCGTAATATTAACTTGGTGTTCGTTAATTAACTAGTTATATCATTATGTAGCTGACATAAAGGAAGTGAGACCTCACACTTCCTGAACAATTTGTCACACAATATCAAAATACATAACATCGACGTTTTTTGGAAATAGAAATTACCATTTACGCTTTGCAATTTTTTCATTCACATTCTTCGGATGTATTTCTCCAAAATGAAAACTCTTAGAACCGAAATAATCCCTAGCGGTGTACAGGCGTGATTTCTATTCAGATTCACTTATATACGAGTACATTTATTTTCCATGTTCACTTTCTATTTGTTTTTACTCGATTTTTTCAGTTCACTTATTTTAGTTAATACCAAAGATTTATAATATAGCTCAACACTGCTGCTGCTTTGTTTTCAATAACTAAAATAGATCTTATCTGTTCATAGTACCTCGAATCCAAACGAATCTACTTTCGATTATTTTACTACTCGTCCGATATCTAAGATCTAACCTGACCACTTGATTATTTAAGTATGACCGTTGCCTTTATAAATATTCAACTCTAAAAATTCCTATATTCGTTTTTTTTTGACGGAATATGTCATTTGATTGCATCATTATTCGAACGCAACGACTGTTATTAAACACACATTAATTGTTCGTTAGCTTCAATTGTCGAGGAAAATAATTTCATTGAAATATTCAACATTTTAGTACATTTCTTCTTATACTATAGTATGCATACATAAAAACAAGACAAAAGTGAAAAATAAAATTGTACGGTGGACATATAAAATTTAATATCCCAGAAATGGTTTCGATTGATTAGATTATTTCCGAGAAAAATCTCGGAAAAAAATTCGCACTGTTTTCCTGAGTAAATCAGTGCATGTATTTCCGCAAATACAGGGCGGAGAGGGTGTGAGGTTTCCAAGCGGCATATTAATCGGTAACATCTAATCAAACAAGGTCACGTACGTATCTCCAAACGGATATCCACCTATTAAGGGGCGCTGATAAATAACAGACATAGTTCCCGTAGGCTACAAATATTTAATAGGGATATCTGTTATATAACAATTGTAAAACTCGTAGTCTTGAAATTTACTTAGTATGCATATATTACAGTATTTATTATAGTTCTTAGACGGGTGCGGCTCACAAAATGTGAACCTTTTTTGATATTTTAGTAAACTAAAATTGAGCAAAGATTGTAACATTTTTTTTTATTATTTAATAATAACTGCTGAATATGATAGTTTCATAGACAAGTTAATTTCTAAGTTTTTTTTCATCGCGTAAATAATGTTTGTTTTTGTATTATTTAATAATATAAGAAAAGATTTGTGCAATATGGAACTTTTTATCAGTTTTATTTCTTTTATTTTATTTGCTTAAAAACTTAAATCTTTAAATGTATAACATCTTTCTTTCTTTATTATCTTTATGTTGTTTTTATGTATACTAACCCTAATATTATTTCCAATGCATTGCGTTATGCCTATTTGTTATTGTATATTACATGTTCCCATTCTACATCTTTTGTGATTCCCAACTATTTACTATTTTAGTTTGTCCATTGGTTTATGTTAAAAAAAGTTATTTTGAATGGATTGATCGACGCCAGTGGCTACGACTAACCATCAATTGACCCATTTGCCCTTGCATTTTACGCAGTAAAACTTTTATACCTCTCTCAAATTTAAACAAATCCGCCGAGAAAGTGACAGCAATGAATTAATTCAGTAAATAATATAATCTATATATAAATAATGTGTCGTGGACGGTATAGTGTAAAAAAGAACCACCAAATAATCTTTTCTCGTACCGCTAAACAGCACTACTTAATAGAGATGTTTTTCAGCTTAAAGAACGACACGTAACTTCTCAGTTGGTTCCCATATAACGCCAATGTCTGCGCTAGTAGCATCGGGTAGTCTATTTGTCCATCCAACTAAATATTATAATAAAAATAAGTATCTTATTGGGGACATCAATCTCTGTTTAATTAAAAAGTATTTCCTGATCTAAGAAAATAACAAACATATCTGAATAAACCGTCAAACACTAAAATATATTTTTCTGTCATGTTCTTTAATTATCAAATGAATCATTGGGTCAATTAATAACGTAAAAGCCATTAGCGGTCCCCAAAAGAACATAAAACCGCTACATATTATATGGATTAGCGATGAGTAAGTGAACCAACCGATAGCATTTGCTTCAAAGACAAATTACTGTACTAAACTTTAAACATTTTAACATCACCATCGTCGATTCCTCACGAAGATTGCTATTAAATAAAAAAATACTAACCTAACCTAACCTAACCAAAGGCCGAGATAGCCGAATAGATCGAAAATGTGTAGATTAACGGAAGATTTCAGCGGATTCAAAACCGGGCATGCACCATTAAATTTACCTATTGGGAATCTGTGTTAATAACTCATGCTCGTCGTTGAAGGAAAATATTATATGGACACCATAACCACTTCCCATTTTGGATGACGTTAAATGTATGTATCACCAATCTGCATTAGACCAGCCTGGGGGGAGTAAACTCCCACCCACCTCGTCAAGTAGAGAAGATGTCGTGCTCAGCATTTACAGGTACACTTTTTATCACATAAACGTCGGTGCCTAAATTTATTTTCGGCCTTACGAAGCGATAATTGAATAAGCTATTTACATTGTATTGCAAAAGGTTCGATGAAAATAGAATAAAATTTATATAACATTTACAAAATACATTCTGTGAAATGACTTATAAATACTCGAGTTCGTTAAATGTTTAATCAAAAGAGTTCGCAAGTCGAATTTCTTTAAGATCAATTATCCAACGTTTTGGTCCAAAGTATCTCTGGAATAAAAAAAAATACATATTAACAACAACTCCGTATTAGTCAGATCAAAATATTTTCAATCAGATTATAAGTGACGTAACATTTTTTAAAACAAACCATTATCTATAAGAATAAAATACATTTGATTTGATTTGATTTTATTAAGTCAGCATGCAAGATTTGACCTAAACAAACAAACATATAAATTAAATAAAAACTTTTAAAAGTATAGACATAAAAAAATCACAAATGCGAACTTAGTAAAAAGCATGCTGTTCCCTTGGGATGCATTTTGTGATTTTGAGATTCGTATACCCTCCAAACTTGCACTTTAGAAGAAGTTATAAAAACTCTTCATACCTCTTATATTTACCTTAGACCAATTGAGGGACAGTTACTTTTTTACTCTTAAAAAAAATATTGACAGGTAAATGTGAGCTGGGGACGTCTAAAAATACATAATCTAAATCATAATTAGAGTAAAAATATATCTTCGGTTTTATAGCTAAATAATTATTTCTTGTTATAAAAATAAGACAAAATTAATTTTAGGAAAAAGGAATTTAATGTTTCCCTTTGTTTATTTGTATTTTACACTAACATGTTTTGTATGCGACCTATGGAGGTACATTAGGACATCGTGTTCGCCGAGACCACCGACGACGACGAGATATAAATAATATAATAATTGGTTCTGAGGGCATTCTGTGTTACAACCTCAACACATGAAGTAGTCTAATTAAATTAGTATTAATATTTGTAAAATAAGTTTGTGAATTAAAATAAATTCACTTTTAAAGTACGTTCGGTTTTTTTTTAAGTCCTTCGGCCGCGAACGACGTAATTAACACAATAACTATTGTTGTGACTAGGACTAGGATCGAAAACAACTAAGGGTGATGTAATTATTTTATCTTATTACAAATAACATAAATTGATAAAAATTAGACTTATCTTTTAGGTAACAAATCCGAATTAGAATTTTTTATTGATGATTTTATTAACTTTTAAAGACGTCAATTATATCGAAACGTCAATAAAACGGGCCAAGATGCCCCAGCGCTGGAAACAGGCAAGTGCCTCTGAATATTCACGGGCTTAATTTGTTTTTATAATTCCTCTCGTGCTCCGCATTGAAGGAAAAAACAACAATTGTGTACGCTTGTGGGCACTAAAGTATTGATAGTCTATTAATTGTATGCACCATTCCATAAAGTTCGTTTGCGATACTGTAAGTTTTTTTTTTTAAATTGATATATTGGGTGTATGCCTTAACCGTGCTTATACGAAATCTGAACTGTTCTAGCTCGTCATTAAATTATAAAAGCGTGAGACATACATATTTTTTACTCGCAAAACAATGTTTTTAGTAAAATGATTACCTATTTTAGAGGAACGGAATATTGTAATTTCCATTTATCATCGCTCTCCGACCTAATTATTATCGCTGACATTCAGTAATAGCCGTTGCACCTGCGGCGACTACTAAAGCCTACCCTTGATGAAAATAATTCAAACCTGATTTTGGTGAAATCGCGATAACAATGTAAAAATAGGTAGATATTTTGTATAACCGTTTTAAACCGTCCAGTTTAAATGAAAGAGACAGTTTCTCAAACTTTCCTTAACCTCCTCACCCTATTACAATTTTGCTGTCTAATCAACGTTTTTTTTTCTTTCTTGCTATTTTGGTTGGAATTGGAAAATTATTAATAGGGCGAAATATAATTGCCATTAATTGCCAAATTAACTGTCATTAGCTAACTAAACCGAGCGACGTTCAATTATGTGTAAGAAAAATATATACTCGTGTATGTGATAGCTTGCTATGCTAATGAATAACATATACTTATTAAGTAAAAAGCGCTGCAAAAAGAATGCGCTAAAAGAGGGCAATAATTAATCTAAGGTAGCAATTAAAATCCTAAGTGGCAAAATTAATTACTTAAGCGAGCAAAAAAAGTACTTAGTGCGTGAATTTATTACGAAACGAGCGATTATTAAATTGGTTAGGTTCGGTTAGAATATATTATGCACAAGAATTAATATGCTGCTCGTTCTGCATATATGGTAACACTAATTTGAATTTAAAAATCGTCATCTATACGTATAATAAAATTGGAGTGTATGTTTGTATTATTAAAATAACCCATTTTTACTAAATGCATATTTATATGTATACACGGTACATATACCGATTTACCGATTTCGACGGGACTTTCACTGGCAGATAGCGGATGTAATTAGGAGTAACTTAGACTACTTTTATTTTAGAATTATATATAGAATAAAAATGAAATCACGCTACAATATCCAAATAACTTAAATACAAACAACGCGCACGAAGTCGCGGGCACAGCTAGTATTCAATATATTTCGACTTAGTAATTACCGAAATACTAAGTCTTAATATTTCGATAAGCCATTATTTTTTTATACGTAATTCAGTATTTTTGACTCGCTGGATTGAATACTTCCCGCTTAAAAGTATCTTTTATCAATGCATGTGTATGCGTGTGTGTGTTGAGTCTTGAGACAGATACAAATCTGTCTCAAGTCTCAACACAGAATCCCAAGTCGGGCCAATAAAAAGTTATTTGGTTTTCTATCGAAAAATTACACTCAATAACAGCCCGGATTCTGAAAATTGGAAGTATGTAAAAACCCATGCCTTACAAAGCACGTAGAACCACTGCGCCTTAACTCTTTTCGGCCAGGTCGGATTTGCCGTGCCATCGGATTACACACACACATCTGCACTATAATGTGGCGGGTCTCTCTTGAGATTTGCCGCAGTCACAAGGGCGACATCATCAACATTATTATAGTATTTATTCCTCATATATATAAATGATTTGCCCTTTCTTGTTGGGAACAAACATGATATAGTATTGTTTGCTGATGATACCTCTTTGGTTTTTAAAATTAATAATAGGTGATAAACTCGAGATAGTATTGTTTGCTGATGATACTTCTTTAATTTTTAAAATAAAAAGACGTCTTTCAATATATGACGATGTGAACAATACTCTCTCTGAAATAGTAAATTGGTTTAGTGTTAATAATTTAATGTTAAATAGTAAAAAGACTAAATGTATTAAATTCACTACTCCCAATGTAAGATGTGTCAAAACGAGTGTACGTTTAAACGGGGAAGCATTAGATGTTTTAGAATCTACAGAGTTCCTTGGTATGACAATAGACTCTAAGCTCCAATGGGACCCCATATAAATAAATTGGCGAATAGACTTAGCTCTGCAGCCTATGCGGTAAAAAAAATTAGACTTTTGACTGATGTGGATACGGCACGCCTTGTGTACTTCAGTTATTTCCATAGTATAATGTCGTATGGCATCCTACTCTGGGGTAATGCAGCTGACATTAATACTATTTTTGTACTGCAGAAGAGGTTATAAATTGTACTATTCGTGCAATTTATAACCTGGTCCCAAAAGATTCGTTAAGAGGTAAATTTAAAGAAATTAAAATAATGACTGTCGCTTCTCAATTTGTTTTTGATAATGTTATGTATGTACGCAAAAACATAAATGATTTTCCCAGAAATTGTGACGTACATTCTATTAACACTAGGAACAAGAATAAACTTGTTACTCCAAGTACCCGATTACACAGGGTTAGTAACTCTTTTTTGGGGCAATGTATACGTTTTTACAACAGGATCCCAGAAAACGTTCAAAATTATTCAATTATAAAATTCAAAAGAGTCGTTAAAGAGCGTTTGTGTGCTAAAGGATATTACAACACTAATGACTTTTTAGTTGACTGCACACCTTGGGAATGAAATGTTCGCCTCCAGGCTGTTTCAAACAACTAAAATATACTTATCATTGTACCTACATGGAAAATGGTTAAAAAAAATGAAAAAAAATATATCCCGCTGAGTTTCTTTCGCCGGTTCTTCTCAGGTCCGAGGTGCTAAATTCCGAACCGGTGGTAGATTTTTGACAATCAATAAGCAAGTGCAAACACTTCTATATTGAATAAAGATTTTTGACTTTGACTTTGACTTTGAATAGGAAACAGGTACAGTATGACGATATAAACAATGCTATGTCTGATATAGTACACTGGTTTAGCGTAAATAATCTTAGGCTGAATAATAAAAAAACTAAAATTGTAAAATTTAGCACACACCAAACGTGCAAAATGTAAAACCCGATGTACTTATCAATGGGGAATCGATGGATCCAGTTGAAACAACTGAATTTCTTGGCCTTACTCTTGATGCCAAATTATAGTGGCACCTCCATATAAACGGATTGGCGCGTAGACTGAGTTCTGCGGCATTTGCGGTCAAAAAAATTAGATTATTTACCGATGTTGATACGGCTCGCCTAGTTTATTTCAGTTACTTTCACAGTATAATTTCCTACGGTATTATGCTTTGGGGTAACGCAGCCGCTATCCAAACTATATTTGTGCTGCAGAAGAGGGCTTTTCGCGCAATCTATAACCTAGGAGCCAAGGAATCTTTGAGGTATAAATTTAAAGAAATTAAGATATTGACTGTTGCTTCTCAATATATATTCTGTTCTCAATATATGTTTTGTATGTACGGAAAAATATTAATGTTTTTATGAGAAAATGTGATTCTCATAACGTTGGTACAAGGAACAAACACAATCTTGTTACTCCTGTTACTCGACTGCATAGAGTCAGTAACTCTTTTGTGGGGCAATGTATACGCTTCTACAACAGGATCCCAGAAAGCGTTCAAAATATTTCTGTTGCGAAATTTAAAAAAATTGTTAAGGAACGCTTGTGTGCGAAAGGTTACTATACAATTAGTGAGTTTATGTTTGATAGCACACCTTGGGAATGAAACGATCGCCTCCTGGCTGTTTCTACTCATATACAATTATGTATATAATATATAATTTGACGAAAAAAAAAAAAGAAGTCCCGCTGAGTTTCTTTCGCCGGTACTTCTCAGGTCAGGGTGTTTTCTTTTTCCGAACCGGTGGTAGTGTTTAATTTGACCATCAATAAGAAAGTGTAATACTTCTGTATTGAATAAAGGAATTTGAGTTTGAGTTTGAGTATGTGTCAATAATATTTGTTGTATCTATTGATGACCCACAATTCTTCATGACAGTTACGTTAATTCAGCCTAGATTAATCATGTCACTGAAATGTCTCTTAAATCAACTCAAACATCTGTTCTTCCTTGTAAGGTTATATCTTTAATTAAAAGACTGCTTATTTACCTGCTTCCATGATTGAAAGCCGTCTGTGAAGATGACTATTTTTTCAAGCTTTTATAAGCGAGATTTGTTATAATTTTAACGATCATGGAGGCATTCATTTTTAAGTTATTATCCGGATTTCTGCCTCGAGCTAACTATATGGTAGAAATATGAAAAGGTGGATTTTAAAGCAGTTTTCAAGAATATATTTAAAAAACCTTCCCATGCCTCGCGATAACTCATTTGGATAAGATTTTATGCTTCCCTGCAACCCTACAATAGCAGGTACTGCTTGGTTCCTATACAGACAAGCTATCTCTTGTCTTTTGTGTGGTGGCTACGCATAAACTCATTCAGTTAAGCAAATTTGTTAAATGTTTTATCAAATTTGAAAAAGGCCACGAACATCAATTCATTTTACATATATATTTGATAACTTCTTCTAGTAAATATAATAAAATTAATTTTAGAATACCTATACACGGCAATGTTCGTAATGACGAAAGCATCAACTATCCAAGCTGGCAAGGTTTCTAAGGTTAAATATAAAAAGTAATTCAGTTTTATAAATATTTTTTATTGGAGTATAAAAGAATACATTTAATTAAATAAAGTCGACAATACAGAACTATACCCTGATAAGAAGGGCAAGCTGGAAAATTCACTACAAAATACATAATCTCTAAATAATTAAAGATTTACATCGGATCTTTTACACATACTTTGAAACATATTTTAAGTCTTCATAAAGATAACATTAATAAAAGTTTATAACATATTTAATAAATATTAACTATTGAAATAAGTTGTAATTGCAAATAGGAATTATTTGTAGATTCTTACACATTGTTCTTTAGTACAGATATATTTAAAGGTAAGTTTATTTGAAATACTAATAACATGAATGAGAGAATACGAAATCATTTCGAACAAAAAAATAAAAATAGAGTAAAAGAATGTAATTGACTTAAGTAAGTTTTGCTACGAAATTTTTAACATTTTTTAAATACATTTGATTGTTATTTCTACTCGAGAATATTGCTTTTGTAAAAATACCTAAATCAAAATAATCGCTAAAAGATGTTAGGCAGTCTTTGGTAAAATGGTACACATATTCGAAATATTAGTATCTTGTGCAACAGACAAAGATTTTCCGAATAATTTTGTGCCCAAAATTTAAAGTACATATCATAACTGACGAATACAATTAAATGTACGCTTTATCAAATCTCGTAACACAATAAATGATTTTTGAATACTTTATTTAAAGATGTGTGTCCACTTCAGAACATATTTTTAACATGATTCTATCATTAATCAAAAAATGAATTTTCTGTAATGGAAGTACATAATAAAGTCAATTATAAAGAAATTAAATAATTTCAATTTCTATAAACAGATCACAACGTGCGACTCTAATAATTATTATAAGCTATTTCGAGCTGTGAAAAGCGAATTTACTAGCTATACTCGAGAAAGTGCAAAACGCGAGAGGTTCAAGTAGCCTAAGACGGTTAATATTACATTCAAGTCGTTGGACCTTTTAACATATGGGTCTCAATGACTATATACCGTCATCGAAGTGGACTTTTCCACGTTATCACAGCCACTGTACAACATGGCGTCCGTAGATTTGTACGGACTTGATTTTATAATTGACCCATCTATTTACTAAAGGGCTCAAAGGTTCATTTTCATTGATGCCTGGATTGTTTTTGATGAATTGCTTGGTTTCTCTTATCGCCTTATGGCATACGCACCAGAAACTCAGAATACTTTTTCTTTAAAGAATAAAATACATAATTTAATCATAAACATCATCATTGGTATCTTTCACCTGTTGACGAAGATGGGTTTTAAAAATCAGCTGAACGTGGTTCGCTTAGGAACTAAATAAATTCTATTCAACCACAATACTGAAACACTCGATGTAGTCTGCGGTACAAAAAACACTTTGACCAAAAAAATTATAAGAAATTATAGATTAATCGCAGTTAATTAAAGTTTTTTTATGCAAGCTGACCTCAAAAACTCATTTTAAATGGGCTAGTTCGCAAGTGTAATTAAATTGGTCATATTAATATACCAAAAAATATTTTCTCAATTTTCATAACTTAGCACATCTAAATTATGAAAATAGTAGTTTTTTACAATTTTCTCCTACAATTTAGTGTTAAGCTTGAATTAAATATTGGTACCACAATAGCCCAAGGGGTCAGAATAGACTTTGCGACTTTCAGACCGCTGATCAACCAACATATCATTGAGCTATTGGACTTGGATATGATTTTACTTTTTTTTTTTTAATAAAAAATCCATTCAAACCACCGCAGACCAAGAAAAAGCTACACAAAAATATTAATCTTAAATCTATATAAAGGACTGTCAGTCTATTTTGTGGAATTACTGCCAACTTTGTTTTTGATCCACTTGTTGGTGCGCGTCAAGATGTCCGGTTGCTGGGAAGGATCTTGCCAAGCTTCAAGATTAACCTTCCTGATTCCGTCGCAAGAAATGATAGGATTACTGCAACAACACAAAAACTTTATTTTTCACTGCTATTACCATAATGTGAGTAGCTGAGTTGACGCAGCGGTGAACACGTGAATCTTAACCAAAAATTACAGGCTCAAACCAGGGCAAGGTACTGCATATCCAATTACTTAATTTGTGTTTATGATAATCCATCTCGTGATTGGCTTTGAAGAAAAATATCGAGAGTATGTGAGAGTATGTGTCGAATGAAATTCTGCCACACATCGATCCACCCTAGCCCAGCAATAATGTACCACAGCTGAGCTAGAGTGGATAATTTAGCCTATAGGCTTATAAGCTGTCGTTTTAAGTGGTAGGTAGTAGATAATCAAACAATATTTTGGGGTTAATTATTCGATTATGGGTCAGAAAGACAGTTGCGGGAAGTAAGCCAGTAAAATAGTAAGTACTCACTCGGCGGAGGGCGGGCGGAACACGTCCCGCTGCAGCGCCGCGAGCGCGGTGTTGTCGCACAGCACGGCGCCCAGCGACGCGCGCCGCAGCTCCGCCAGCTGGCGCTTGCTGAAGCTGCCCGCCTCGTCCGCGTGCGAGTAGAAGTAACGGTCGCCGGCGCGCGTGCGACGCAGCTGCTCCCCTGCGAAATGACACGCCACGTTATCGATTTATACTCACTCATAATATATGACAACTAACCAACAAAACATGACTAACAGATACCTCCCACAGTAACGTGAAATCTAAATATATAAATGACAAACGATATTGCGTTTATATTGTTCGTATATAGAATATTCGTTCGCGTTAGCATACCAAACATTCAAAGAAAGTTATTTTTATAAAATCAAAAAACAAATAAATCTTGGTAACTTATTGCATTAACTACTACTACAAGTTTTCTTTTAATTTACAATAAAGGGAATAACAATAAAAATGTCATAGTGAATTCTAGTACAAAAATATTTGGCCAAACTTAAATGTTACAATATTTCTGGTAAGAGTGTACGTCAGTACCAGTTAAAACTGGTGATAATGATCCGAGTATAGATTTCAATTCATTGAAACTTACTTATCAAGCATGTAGTAGTTGGTCCGAGAAGAGATCCTTCTAGGGGAATCTCGGCCATTATTCCCACTACGAGATCTACGTCATTCGGGTTTTCATACAAGCGAGCTAAGGAATCCACCGTCTGAAATAAACAACACATTTGAATTAAATACATACACATTTAATTATTGCAATACAATTCATAAGTCTTAAAATAAAAGTGAAACTGAAGTTATAATAAAATATATGATTTGATATGATAATACAAAAAAACTACCTGGGCGGGCATGACATCTTTGAGATCGTCAAAAGTGGTGGGTAGCGGCAGTCCGCAGAGTGCGCGGTAGTGTGCGTAAGCGGGCAGACCGTGGTCCCGACCACGCTGGATGTCCACCGCCATCACATCTAAACCACCCAGCCAGCTGTGGCGGAGCTGAAACAATACAAAACGTTCATATAGGAAAAGTAGACTAGCAAATGGGCCTAATGTTTACTTTTGATGGATTAAAATTATTGTCTATGTCAAATATATGTTATATATTTGACATAGACAATAATTTTAATCCATCAAAAGTAAAAGTCAAGTCAAAAATCTTTATTCAATATAGAAGCGTTACACTTGCTTATTAAAAGTTAAAAGTCTACCACCGGTTCGGAAATAAGCACCTCGAACCTGTGAAGAACCGGCGAAAGTAACTTAGCGTGTTTTTTTTTTCAATAAATTTTAGTTAATTAAAACAGCCTGGTGGCGGCCAGATGGTCGCTACCAGGATTGAAGTGATTGAACACCTTGGGAATGAGATCATTCCCAAGGTGTTCAATCAACAAAGAAGTCATTCTTTCGTAACATTCCTTTATCATACAAACGCTTACGGACCAGTTTCAAATAATAATTTTAATTTATTCAAGAAAGAGTTTTGAGAGCTAAATTAGAACGCTGTCATATTAAATATAATACCTTGATCGCCTTTTGGTTTAGATTATAAAGATTATCGATGTAAATTTCAATTTAAAACTAACTTTAATGTGAATTATTTAAGATTGAAAGTTGAATGCAGCTATTATCTTTCGAAAACTCGTCCCAACAAGGTCACTCGTTAAAATACTTTCGAAAGACGACAATGTTTACCATTCAAAAGTTGTATATTGATAAACACATACTTTCTTTGCTTTCATAGTATGATATTCTACATTTTATTTAAATGTGAGCGACGAAATAAACTGAAATGTATATACTTAATGCAACAAATATTTAATTAATTAATATACGTAAGAAGTATTATTGAAGTATATAATTGTATAATATATTGGAGGTTACTTACTACCAATTGTTTTTTAACAATCCCAAAAACTAAATAACCTAGGATCTATATTTATTATAATTAATATTTTTTTTGTATTCATACATCAAAATTGTTTAGCTTGAACAATGTTGTAATCCAGTTAAAATATAAATTTTATGAAGCACTAACTATTAAAAATATTTAAAATTTATCGTCATTCTTTATATATTTTTACATTGAACTGTGTTTTTAAGTGTTTATATTTTATAATTTAATATAAGAACTGACGGGCTGATAAATAAGACATAAATTATACATCGCCAATTATGGCAACGCTGACGTTCAATTTCTTTCTTTTTCCGTAGTTATTTTAGGCGCGACGTTTTCAGTTTATTTTTGTTATTGTCTGACTTTGGTATTCTTATTCTTGATTAAGCCAGCTAATATAATCTTAACTAAAAAGTTATATCCATTGTCTATAAATACAATGACTCATTCAACCAATACGGAAGAGCAATATAAATTATTTATATTTAGCGATAACATAGCGGAGTAAGTTATACCTTTTTTCCCGCTGGAAAAACTCTATCTCACTGAAAGTAGGGAAGCGTATAGGGGATACGGGAATCGCTGGCGCGGAACACCCCCTAAATAACCAGCGGTACTCACTATAACTTGCACACGATCGCAGCGCACAATCATGCTGTACACTTTTACATCTGATAATCTCTACCTATACCAAAAAACCCCTTAAGAAAGATATTATAGATAAAGCAACTTACATCGTCATCATAGTTCAAGTCCAATCCTTGACTCTTCTGATTGACCATTCCTCTGAGTAGATTTTCTAGGCCCTTCTTCTGAGCAAGTAATTGTGGGTTGAAGTAGTTGTGTACGAGACGATGTGACGTCATATTGTTGTTCTCATCCAGCAACTCGATATCCTGATCGAGCAAACTGTTCACGAAGTGGAACGCGGCAGTCGCGAACGAGTTGGTGATAGTCGGATCAATGTCCGAATTATAACCGGAATCGTAACTATCGTAAAGTTCATCGAAAACTTTGCCTGAAACAATAAAAAAATGCAATATTTATTATTATTATTTATTTTTATTGTTAACAAAATATTAAATTCAATTCATATTTGGAATTTCATCAGTACTAATAGATCGTATTCCTCTATGTTCCGCATAAAACTACCGAAATAATCTGTTTCTCTTGGCAAAACAAACTCAACGGAAGAAAGAAAAATCTAACTACTCGTACTTTGTAACGCTTGATTATATTCGTATCAGCTATTCACAGGTCATTTCTAAATTCACAAACAAATTGTCACTTTATCGCAAACGAATCTAAACGCAATCGTTACCGTTTAGTCGCTTTCCTAATCTATAGTTTGATCATCCACTAATGATATAAAAGTTAACAATGACGGTTAGCTGACGTATGTTACTTACGAAGGATACCGTGATACGCTATTTTAATACGGATATCCCTTAAATGTTTTTTTTAAGTATTATAATTTATATTCTAATTAATCATTTTCTAATTATTGCTATCGTGTCCTGCGATGAGATTTTGTACTAACACAATATCTCTACCCTATTTAATATGAAAATATAATTTTATAGAACAACAAACAAAAGTTCTTTGAGCATTATTATTGTCTCACTTCGGAAAACAATCGGTTTTCGTTTAAAAGTATATCTTGTCATAACATGTTGACGCAAATTATTTTTTATAACTCATATATCTTATTACGTACGTTAATAAACAAGTTGTTCATATTATCAACAATAGTCTATGTTTACAAGTTAGTTTTTTTAGTGTGCAGCGAAGTGTGTCTGTAATGTATATTTGAAATTTAAGACTATATTGCTAGCTTATGTGCACTAATATTAACATTACAAACAAAGTCTATAAACGATGTAACATACATAATATTTTGTAATGTAAGTACTTAAGAATCCAATCACGCGGTATTTAAGTACGATCACGAGCTGAGCGAGTGAACGGCATCATGACTAGTAAATGCATGAAGTAAATGTACATAGTCATCTTAATTTACAAGGATTATCCTTAAATTGTAGTCATTATTTTCAAATGCGTAATATCCTTATGATTTAATCTGGGTATGTCTTTTCATTCAACTCTATTTAGATCTATTGAGAACTATTGAAGTAGTTTATAACTGATTTCAGATTTATATTTAAGTGATAAACAAAACGAATTATGTTCTTGAACGATATATTTTAACTTTTAGTAACTCACCAGTCAAAGCAGGTAGCCAATGCTTGAACGTAATGTGCTGCAGTTCAGCCACAACAATCCTTCTGGCCTCGTGGTACAATTTGTCAGAATTCCAACCGGGATTCAGATTAGCCAATGTTTTGGCGATACGGTTATGTTCTCTGACCCATAATGAGTGAAGGCTGGTCAATCCCGGATGCATGTTTGCACGAACATCCCCTACAAATAAATATTAAAATCTTAGGATATATTACGCTCAATTATATATTTATACCTTAATAAAACATCTACCATAAATTTTATTGCGTCGCAGACTGAAACCTATAGTTATGTTAAGTTTATGTAGATTTATATAGCTTATTTAGTATTTGATGATTCAACGTGAAATGTTACTAACAATACGTACAAACGAATGCAAACAAATGTAGCCTCATTAGGTCAAAAGTATACATTAATTCGATGCTGACCCTTAAGATTTTTTCGTACACGCCTCACACGAGCGTGTTATTTATATTAAATTATTATTTGAGTGTTTAGTCTATAGAGATGTAGAAATTTAATAATGCATAAATATATAATCTGTGCCTTAGTAAAGAGTATTACTAGTATATATTTAAAGTTGTAGTTTAAAATGCTATCAATAAAATAGAACTCAAATAGGAAACACTTTCTGAGCAGTGGTTAGAATGCGTTCATCTTAACCGATGATCGTGGGTACTAACCCAGGCAAGCACCACCGAATTTGTACATATTTATAATTCAAGTAATCTCGGCGATGAAAGAAACCTGTATGTGTCTAATTTCAATGAAATACTGCCACATGAATATCCACAAACCAGCATTGGAGCAGCGTGGTGGAATAAGCTCCATACCCTTTCCTCAAAGGGAGAAGAGTTACTTAAGGAAAATTTTCAAATCTTACCAGTATTGAAGCAGGTATCAGAATCAGTATTGACGAGGCATTTTTCTGTTGGGTTTGTTGATAAAGGCAGTAACTCCTCATTGTCAACTGTGCTTGTCTTCAAAAGACCACCTGTCTTTTCGCGTAATGCTGCGGCGTCACGACTGTTCGAGCCGTAGATATGAGAGCCATCCATAAAATGAGTTGCTTGGTTCATCTATGGACAAATTTAGAAATACATTAAAATCTTTAATAAATACAAAAACTCATCTTATAGCTAATCTTGCAGTTATACGAAATATATTCAATAGAGTTCTACCACGAAATACATAGTATTGTTGTTTACAGTGACATATCATAGTAACATTGGTTTTTTTTAGAATCAGTGATAATCATTGTATGTGCACGAGAAGTAAGGATAAGCTTATAACGCCAAGTTACCGACTCCGCAAAGTCAATAAATCCGTTTCTATAATCAGAAATACCAGAGTACGTCATATAGTTTTACATGTTTCGATGCTTCCCTGACTTGACTATTTTTTTTTAAATAAAGTAATTATTTTTTAAATAGTAATTCATCTTCGAGCTTCATGTACCTACATATATAAATATTTAGTTACTTAATTATTTAATTCACTACGAAAATATAAGAAATATTAAAAGTGTAAACAATATGCCACTAATGCAAACCAAAAGTAGACGTTACACATTTCTAAATATAACCACGCATTCTGGGTTACGTGGTGTATAGTCAGTTCTCTTATGTTGTTATTATTATCGAGTTAAATCGAGAAAATATCGATATATGAGTTTGATCTGAGCCTTCATGCAAGGTTGATAAACAAGGTCGAAATATAATCGTGAAATGTATTCAACTACAATTATTGTAAGAAATTAAATAACTCGATAACAATTGATCGTAAATTATCTAACCGATAATATCTAACAAAAATGTTTATTATTAAAGTATATTATGTTTTTATGAAACTTACTACGAAGGTAACTATTAAGAAAATATTTCATACATTATACTTTGAAATGTTATTAAAATAATCCAATTTAAAATTCGAAACAAAGAAAATATTTTAAAATCGCATTATAATTCAAAGGTCACGCTCACAAAACAGTTACAACAATATAGTTATTCGTTTATTCATCATTAAAAACGTAATCTGAGCTGTTCTCTGTTTTTAAATATCTCAAATTATAACAAAATATGAATTACTTAAACAATTTATAGGTCGTATATCGTCAACGAGTGCAAGCTAATAAACAAGTATATTATACGCCTATCGTAATAATATTAAGATAATTTCCATTATGATAGTATGATATTTAACATGAACTAACAAACTTATCAATAATTTTAAAGAACACCAATTAATTAAATTACTTATAACGAGTTACGTAAAACATAGTTAGGTATACGATAGATTTTACGTAACATATTAGTAAATATGTAGCCAGTTACTTAGCGGTTGAATTTCATATGCAACCTTGAAACGTTTAATTGTTATTGTTTGTACTGCGCTTTAGTTACTTGTATCCGTATTTAGAATGAAAAAGACGTAACTAAAATAAGCTTTTGTTTAACATCGCCTGCAATACATGAAGTCGTTTAGGTCTAATCTTGCTACTGAATTATAAGCCAATTAAATTCAATGAATTGATCTAAATAATAATGCTTAATCAGATGTACTCTGTACTTGTGTCAGATAAAATTAGTCACGAGTTACTTTTTGTATATCGAAGCTGGAATGTAACATTATATAAAATACATAATTGTAAGGCAAGAGAACAAACGAGTTTAAAGTTATATTTAGAATGACTGGTTGGCGCCTAGAACCTCTTCTATTTTTTGTTATCCTTTTGCATCGTAAAGTTTATTTTTAGTTTATTTACCTTTAACTGCATTCTTGTATAACCTTAGTTACCTTAGTGACTAAGATTATACAATACAAAATGTAATTCGATCTCATTAACAAGTATGAAATAAAAAACATAACATTATTAACAACCCGCAACAGTAAACAACACTATGATTATTTTACCAAACTGTATTGATGTCGTCCACAATATATCTTATCCAATGTATTCTATCCCTACTAATAAAAACGAGATAGCAATATGTTTCTTCATAAAACTATTTTTTTTAATGTTACAGGTAAGTGAACGAAAAAATAGCCATCTGATGGAAAGTCACCACTGCCCATAGATAATGGCGCCACCAACCTTGGGAACCTTTGGGTCCCTTGTACCTATAGTTACACTGGCTCATTCACCCTTCAAACCTGAACACAACGATACTGAGTAATATTGTTTGGCGGTAGAATATCTGATAAGTAGGTACTCATGGGATAACCCAGACGGGCTTACACAAAGCCCTACTAACAGGAAAATAACTAAATTATGATCGACGTTTTAATTAAATAAACATATAATAAATATGATAAAATTAATATTTATTGCTGTCTTTACTCGTAATTGTCTCACACACACTAAGACATCTTGTAAGTACGAACCTTACTCACTCATATTAATGCAGTCCGACTATAATTTAACCAAGAAGGCGTCTTCATGAGTGAATAGATGTATACACAGATTATGTACAAACAATCAACACCAGTATCTTATCGTTAGTTGAAAGTACGCTGAAGACAATTATGTAAATCCATAATTTAATTATGTTAATTTAATAAATATGTTTTTCCTACAGTACATAATGAAATTGATACGTTGTTTGCAAGTCAATCGATACATAGAAATGAATTCAAAAGGTTAAATTATACCGATCTATCTTTATTGTTTTATTGATGTCAATAGAACTCGTTAAAGTAACGTATTCGCATCTTTCAATAAAATTCGTTTTAAAACACAAATCAATAGATGGAATCAATGGAAAATTTTTAGTCCTTCAATATAAATATTGAGGTCAATGTACGTTTTATGTATTTTTATACAAAAATTGCCACAATTAAATACAATATATTTTACAATAATTCTTCACATTTTAATAATGAAATTCAGCAAAAAGTTAGTTGGAGTGCTGTATTAGATATATTTTATGCCTCGTGTCAGCAATTTACTATAGAAATATAAATGAAAACGAAATGTTCATTGCCACAATTAATATTTATGTATTCTAGAATATTTATGCAAAATATACACGCACCTTAATTAATTATATCAATATAATTATGTATTATTGACTTTTAAAATATTAAAGCTTCTTATATCTTATCAACTCTAACAATAACTATGTAAGTAAATATTCATGTTGGTGGTTAACACGAGATGGTTATTCAAAAATAACAAAACCTACATATTTAATTTCGTACTTAGCATCTGTATATTGCGTTTAACAAGACAATTCAAATGTTTTCGTTTTTATATTTTTACTTTCGAAACATAAATTTTTGTCACTAAAATTATTTCATTTAAAAATGAGTAAGGCTTATACGGAACGCGACTTACATGGCGACACTGGCTGATTGGTACTGGTTGGTTTGACCCAATTATTTCCGAAACTACCAATGAAATGATTTGAATAGTTCTTTAGATATATTTCGTTACAGTTTACGCATAATTTCAAAGATCAAGAGAAATGGAAATAACTACGAACTCACCTGTTCCGCAGCTCCAAAAGTACAGTCACCGCGGTAAGTGGTAACGGATCTCGTGTAGTCCAAACAAGTCACGTATTTTTTGCCATATATGGGGTCATCGCTGGACACTGAGATTGGCATGCAGCTAGGATGCAAGTAGCGAGGCGCCAAGTTGTAACCATCATTATCACAACAGCGAATAGGCTGGTTGGTGTGAACTGTTAAAGACGACACACTTTTGTAAAAACATATGCTAAACTTGTTGAAGAATTTATTCTATTATGAAATATCTCAAAATAAAGAATTATTTATAACCATATAATTTAATACTCTAAACAAAATGTTCAAGTGTTTGTTTTTTTTTTCGATAAGTTTGTTGTGTTTTTATCATCGTAATGTCGATGCTAAATTCTAATTTCAAATGATGTTTTTCACTGTCTTTTAATAGCATTCAAAATATTGTTCAAATACATTATAACGAAACCTGATAACTTTATAGAACTCACTTGTTTTGCGGACAGGAGTATGAACCAAGTCGTGGAAAATGAATTGACTCCACAGAGGCAAAATAATTGTCTTCTTGCTGTCGGGAACATCCATATTATCTCCTAATACTACGCTTACTAACCGAGCTGAAGGTAAATCTTTATGGCTAATGGCGCGACGAGGCTACGATAAGAAAAATACGTTAATTAAAATTGCTTTAAAATTGAAACAACCTCTTATATTAAACAAAGGTTACAAATATTTTATATGTTAACCTAAGTGACTTACTTCTTCAATGCCATCGGCGTATCTTGGATGCAGGAGACGCTTGTAACCAGTCAGGGCCTGGCCCCACGAAGATCTTACGGGATTATTACAAGAGCCATCAAACATGCGGTACTTAGATGACATTTTATTCTTCGGACACGTAAATCGTTCCAACTGTGCGCATTCAGGTCCATATTCACTTTCACGTAAGTTTAACGTACTTATAAAACTCGCACACTCGTCGGGTGCCAAGCCGTATCTAAATGAACACATCAAAATATAAATCAATGTAGACATTTCAATGTTTGATATAAACTGATATGACTTTTGGACGACCAAAACCGAAATTCATCTACTGTTCACGATTTTACAAAATCTTTTTACTATTATTTTAATGTCTACAAAAAATATCGCTTTTTCTTTATCATATATTTTTAAATTATTTTTTAACCTTAATCACTTTCCGCGGTTACTGTACTTTTAGAACGAATGCAGATAAATTTAAAATAATAAAATACTTAGTTTCGTTACAACTGACTTCTTTTCTTACCTTGTACATTTAGTCCAAACCAAATTTTGCGATGCTTTTGATATAATCATAGATGATTTCTCATACTTCATTGCATCATTTGATGGTAAACCGTGTATAGAAAGTCCTTGCGCTGCAGATCCTGATTGCGGCTTAATCCCTGCCCAATTTAAGTTTTGCTCCAAACGTTCAAGCATCGAAACTGATAGTTTACTTATGGTAATTGACTTATTTGTATGTTCAGTAGTCACATGAGGTAGCTTCTTAAGCATTTGGGCGCTAGGAAACGGGAAGTCATACATAGGTGGTGGATGAATTATATCTGTAAAAATAATATTAATAAAATATGTACCAAAACAATGCGTGGTATTTAACAAGTTCGAATATGTTGTGAAACATACCTGTGGTCACAATTAAGTTGAGTGGGTAAGGAGCAACATGACTTCCGAACGAAACCCCTGCCCACAAAACTACACCAAGTAGCACCATCTTCATCATTTCCTCCAATATACTGAAACGACGTGTAATATTTACTATAATGAATTATATCTTAACATTAGAATATTTTCACTAATAATATTCGTTTGTCAAGTATAAAGCACGAACAATAACTGATCAATAATTACGGCTACGAGGAGTTTATATGAAGATCTACATTATTAGAGGTTATCTATCGAGACCCTTGATACTGTGACCTCAAGATTGGCCGCAAACATGTGTCGTCACGATTTAGCAGAATCTTGGACGTATGGGACGAGCCCCCGGATGTAATTAATAAATAATTACAAGAAGACACAACAAATCTAGTTGCATTTCTATTTAGAACAGTTTTATCTTTATTTAATGTACTCTAATAAACTGTAAACAAAGTTGTTGTCCATTGATTACACTTCAAAAAGTGCGTGTTCATTATTTATTGTACTCGTGCAAGTAATTATACATCTTAATATGTTAATTGAATGAACCATTAATTTGGTATAACATTTTCGTACGAGATAGTACAATAGACTTTGGAGTCTTAAATATTATACAATAACGTATTATAATGATCGGTCTCATTTTAGCGAAGTTTAATGAGCAGCGCGTAACTGACACAACTTTAAGTCGTCGTAAATAGCTAAGTATTATATTGTTAAATCAAAATATATGTGAAATTAATTTTGAAAATAACTTACTTAAATAGGTAAGTACCTAAATATATTTAGTTTTTTATTTTTTTTATTTCCTACGTATTGCAGATAAATGTTTGTGTGTGTGATAATTAAAAACAAATTTTTAAATTCATAATAAACATTTGATATTTTAAATAGAAATATCTATAGATATCAATATAATATTATTAAAACAATAATATTATATTAAAATTTTTACTAACTCTACATAAATATGAATTCTCGTATTTTAAATGGGTTTCGCTTATCTGTCAAAATTAAAAAATAATTGCTATTTGCTATGTATGTATATTTATATAATTTTTGTAATTCTCTGTCCGAAGTCATTGGCACTGAAATTCATAAGCCGACTTTCACAAACTTTGGAGTATGGAAATTAAATTATATCATTATCCATATATCTGGTATTACCATGTATGTGCATCTTTATATACATGCTATTCATATATCTTTTAAATAAAACTACAGCATCTTAATAAAATTTTAACACAGACTGATTGACTGCCGAACTGGAAGGATTGTTCTAGAATAGATAGAAGTATAAAATCTAACAAACAAGTTTCTTATAAAAGTGAGTAGGTACTGAAAGGGTTTTCGAAAACTCATCATCTAAGGAGATTTAAAGGGTATTAAATTATAAACGCATGAAATTACTTCATTTTCGTAATAAGATATATTAAAATTGAGCACTTGCTTGTGCACAAAAGTCAAATCTTGATGAGCGTTTCTCCATCATTCAAAGACAAACATAAATATAAAAGTTAGTATTGACATTCAACACTTCCATACTTCTGTTTATAAATAAAAGTAAATTGTTTAAGCGTTTTTAAACGTTCAATGCTTCTTCAATGTTTTTGTTTTACACCCACTTTATAAATAGCACCGAAAAGTGTCGTGTTATGAGATTTGTCTTTTTAAAGTTGAGCGACATTTTTAGCTTTGCCGTTTCATAGATTCAAGTTATTTGTAAAAAATACATTGTTAAAGAAGACATATTATTCGATACAAGATTATATAGATGATAAAAGAGCGTGAAGTTAAGCTTGTTGACTTCCAGGCAGGAGACATAACATACATGTATAATTGTATTTAACTAACTTTACTGTATTTTTAGACATTTTAAAGAGTAACTACTGAGTTTCTTCGCCGGTTCTTCTACTCTCCGAACCGGTGGTAGCTTTACTTTAAATAGTTTGTTAAATGACGATTCAAAAGTGCTTTTAAAAGCCTACTTGAATAAAGTATATTTTGATTTGATTTGATTTGATTTGATTTGATTTGATTTGAAAGACTTCAATTTTATTTGATATAGTTTTTATATGACAATAACTCATTAGAGTTATTGACATATCAAAACGAATCCCAAAGGATTATTATATTTATTATGTCTTCAAAAAATTACAAAATAAAAATGATTTATGCCGTGGCCTGTTCAGGGCCTGGCGCCAAAGAGGACAATATCAATCTTTACTTTTAGTCATCGCAATAGAAACAATGAACATAGTTTGGTTTTATATAACATATGGCTTTCTGCGAAACTATGCTATGCCGTTTTATAATATTTAAATAATTTGGCATATAGTAAAATCTGATTAAAATTACTCAAATACTAAAAGGGCGAAATTACGGCCCTTTTAGTACTTGAACAAAAACATTTTAAAAAATGCAACGGACACGTTGTTTACCAGGTCGATACTAAATACTACTAATACAAGTATGTTACTAGAAAATTACATGGAATCAATCATTATATGTGTTTATTATCATTTGAGAAAACAATAATTAATTTGAATGTTGACGATATATTATGAATCATCATAATAAATAGTTTTATTATTAACTAGAAGTATTGCTCTGATGAGTTTCCTTAGTTTCCCATTTTAACAATACGTCATGATACTTTTGAATGTAATGAAATTTCGTCATGATACCTGGAATTACCTGTAATAAGCTTATCAGCGCCGCAAATGAGTAAATAGGTATCAACAAAATACATATTTATTAAGTAAATAATTTAAAAATCAAATTAAAAGATAGATATTGTAAAATTATAGATTGAAAGTTTGTAAATCGAAGTGGAATTATATCGGGGTTGTATTAAATTTTAAACTAATTAGATACCGCTTAAGCTGCCCTTACGGACAACTTAATAAACATTAAACAATTTTAATGCTTATTTGTTAAACTAGGTTATATGTTCATAAAGAAAAATGTCATTTATAATTTCTAATTTTGTACCTGTATAATTTTTATTTAAGATTTTTACATAAGTTTTTTTTCCAAATAATAAATGTATGTTAATAAATAAATTATGAAAATAAGATGCGTCGTTTTTTAAGGCAGTGCTTTTTAGGTACCTACTTTAGCATTTTATATTAAAGCTTGATTAAACGCAAAGTTCATTCAAACATCTAGCATTCTTAGAATTTCGCAACCTGGATGAACAGTAAGATCAATTCCTATCACTATTTGATCATTTAAAAGAAAGGCTAAAAGCTCGAAGTTGAAAATAAAACCTCCTTGGTGCTGCACATCTATAAGAAAAGAAGAAAGTAATCGCTTGGGTCCTACAATTTCTCCAAGTCATCTAATGATTGACAGAAGGTTTTAATCTTTTTTTGTAGCGGATTGCTAATGTGGCTAAGACGGCTTATGGCTAATGTGGCTGAACTTCATTCAATACCATGAAAGTTTCCTCACGATGGTTTTCTTCAGCCCCCATCACGATAAACATTATTATTGCGAATTGGTTGCGGTTGACCATTTGGCACCCATTATGATTATGTTCCAAGTTTTATTAACTAAGCCAACTCAGCCTCTTATTTAAATTAAATCTAAATAATTCCCTAAAGACAGGAAGGCAACTCGTTCCGTGTTTGGATATTTGAATCGAATGTTTACTTTTTTGAAATCAGATTTCACTATTTGAATATGACACTTGGGCATTCGCAGACATGATGTTTTGTAAACAAAATAATTGTATACAAATACTATCAAAACAAATCACAGAGTCGATATACTTATGATAAGAATAAGAAAGCGAGAAATGTCGTCTCACTTACGTGGAATGTTCCCCACAACCGTCGCATTCCGATTTCCTTCTAGAACATTTCTCTGGTAACCTATCCTTAACATCAGCGTTCAACATCGACTTTCCTTCAATGATCCGTTTAAACAACATAATAGTAAAAGCAGTATTTGCTGTTTGCGACAATTGTCACGTTTGTGGCGAATATTTGATTTGTTTAACACGATTGACGATGACACTTGCTCGAAGGAACGCTGTTCCATTAGATTGGCAAAAGAGCCAATTTCACTTCTACTGCTGAACAGGCACTGGATTATATTATGCTTCGCTCAGTTGTGCGCACTGCGCAGTCGAGCGCTTCTTTACCCCACCTCACCCCACACTTCTCAAATGTAACTCTAGCCACAGACTATGTAACAAAGCAATCTAAAAAAAAATAAAAATAACAACCACTAAAGTAAACAATAACTGACTCTTATATCGTATTTTATTTAAAAATAGAAGGTATTTATACATTAAATACTAACGATTGAACCTTCTATTTTAGCAATAAACAAATATCTCTTCTTAAATTCAAAATATAATATACGATTAAGATACTGTTAAATTTACTCTGTGGCTAATCTTACTATAAGAGTCTTTATATATGTGCATTATAATAACAATTATTTAAAAAATTAAGGTTTTATTTTTCCTGTATTAATATAAGTTTAAAAACTGCATATACATCTATAACCATAAAACTTTATTGCCTCCCTTTGATACTGTTCCTACTACACATCATTATTTAATACTGATTAGCGAAAATTTTTAATTTTTAATTTACTGCACTAAGCTGATTTACTGTTATTGTACTATAATATATGAAAAGAAATTATCAAAGCTCTGAGTAAGTTTTTTCTTTTATTTTAAAACAACAATATTGGTTTGTAATAAATTATTGCACAGTAATAAAGACTCATAAGCACGTGGTCGGTGCATGCAAACAGCGTGGCCGGCACCCTTCTCCCCGCCCGTTCTACAAGCCTGCGCTATCACGCGCACGCTGCATGCAAAAGCCGGTTTGAATTGACGACATTCGTCATTAACAATCCTCGTTTGCAATGTTACGAGTGAATATTTATGTAAACTTCTCTTACAGTTACATACAGAAAAACTATTTAGTACGTATATTGTTGTAATATTTCTAGCTAAATTGATGTTATACTACCCTTGCAGAAACATTACTCATATTTCATATTATAGTTAGAAAGATATAATTATTGGTTTTATATATTATGTATATTGTATAGTTTTAGTAACATATTATTAAATATTTTCAATGACTATTTATGTTAATATTCCCGTTTTTATCGTGAACAATGACGAATTCCTATATAAATTTTCATCCCCAATTTTACCTTCTTATGAGATGAGTTTTCGAAAAAACTTTAACGACTGATCTTTATTGGGCAATACAAGCTTAAATACCGATTTGCATATTTTAAACATTAAAAAAGGGTGATCTAAACTTTTACGCCCAATTTCACCCTTTTTTGAGAAAAATGCTGCAATATGTATTTTATTTAAAAATAGTAGCCTAAAACTCATATTTCAAACATAAAGGCGATCTTGTATACATTCTTACACAACTAATTCATCTTCTTGCTGTATTAAAAAATATATGCATAATATTATATGCAGGTATCTTTAACTTTATTTTTAAATGTACAGTTTATCCTCAAGACCTATGACAGTGCTGCCAACGTGATAATAATATCACGTTGGTAGTACTACAGTAAGTTTAAGAAATATTTTTTTATAGAATCCAATTAGAACAAATATAACTTTTTATTTTAGCAAAATAATTTGTACATATAATAAAGCTACTTAATAACATATTTTATTTTTGTAAAACACAAATTTTATTGAAACTGTCCCAATTTTAGTTATTTGCAACAGCATATTTTGACAGCTGTCAGAACCTTCATTTAGAAAATAAGTATTAGAGGAGTTTTATAAATGCAAACAATAAATAAAACTTGCATAATTTAACAATTTTCTACGAATAAGTTACAATATAATTGTAGAATATACCATTTAAACTATGGCGTCTCATTTAAGCACTAAAGACCGACTACTATCGTTAATAGATGACATGGAACTAATTGCAAAGTATGTTATAAGTAAAATTACCTGTTTACTGGATTTAATATAAAACTGTTGCATTTATTATATTTTATACTGTATTGCAAACAATGTAACTATTCCAGAGAAATAATTGAAGTATCAATAGCTCCAAAGTCACAAAAGTTATCAGCGGCAGATCACGCACAATTAACTGATTTACTACTATGTAAAGACGCAGAATTAAAGAAGACGCTAGATTTAGCAGATGAACAGGCTAAAATACAACAAAAGATGAATGATCTTAAAGCTGAAGTTGACAATAAGGTTTCTATAATTGCATGCCTAGTGAGTTTATTTTGTCAATTTCTAAATCATTTAATTACAAGTGAGTAAATTTTAGGATCAGGATATTCACCACTTACAAAGGCAGTTAAAAGATGCAGAGCAAATTTTAGCTACATCATTGTATCAAGCAAGGCAAAAGCTTGCCTCAATTGTCAAATCAAGGAAGAGACCTGTTCCTTCTGAGGAGTTAATCAAATTTGCACACAGGTAAAAACTTGCTGATACTGCACTTCTGTGTAATTAGATTGTGTTAAAAGTAATCCAGTAATGTTTATTTGAGATTATTATAAGAGAAAAAAATACATATTTTAATAAATAAATATTTTAGACAGATACTTGCATGTAAAATGCAACATAATTATTAAAAACTGTAAGTAATAAAAATGTACTCACTTAAACAATAATAAACATTTAACCCAAAACAGGATAAGTGCATCAAATGCTGTCAGTGCACCTCTGTCGTGGCAGCCAGGAGATCCTAGACGTCCTTATCCAACAGATCTAGAGATGAGACTGGGAATGCTAGGTCGCCTCTGTGACTTACCACTGAATGGTCACACTCCCTCTACACTGAACGAGTTACATCGAATAACTACTGGAGGAGGTAATATTTCATTATTCTTACTCATTCAGATAAAATTCTTATGTTAATGTTTTCCCTTAATTATAGTTACGTAATCTACTAAATACTGATAACTTCCTTGTTAAGGCTATGTGGTCACTTTGGTCATAGTTCATCTGCTTTGCTTGGAAATTTTCTTGACTAAGACAAATTCCTTCTTATTTATTCCTATATATGAATAGTAACTATATTTATTATGTTGAATATATAGGTTTTAATTATTATGTTATTACTAATGATTTAGAAATTAATAATCTCCGATCTTGTATTGTTGAAACAATTTGCATAAGTTTCATAAACCTATATAAATATATTATTTATAAATATTCAATAATTTTCTGAATTATTTATGTATATTTTAAAGGTATATATATAAACAGATTGTTTAATTTGAGAGATACATAATGAAATTTTATTATAGTTCCAGCATCAGCTACTAATCAGTTCACATGGCATCCGTCAGGGGAGCTGCACATGTCAGTTGGTGGCGGTAATTCTGTTGCTATAGATGGACGTAGTAAAGATGCACCAACACAGGAAGATGTCGAAGTTATGTCAACAGACTCAAGTTCTAGCTCAAGCAGTGACTCACAATAGCTTTGCGGTCAATAATGCACACGCGATTAGACAATCAAAGTTTGGTCAATCAATCAAATAGTGTTTTATCTGTTGGTTATTAATTTTCCATTTAAAAAAACAATCCTAAATTGAATAGTCATCATGACTGATTCTTTGTTGGAGTTCTGTGAAAAGATTTCGAACTATTTAATATGTTATAGCCAGTTGCAATATATACATTATGTATATATGAATGATTGTATGAAATATGTAAAATGTGAAGTGCTCCACTTTAGCTACATTAAGACTGTCTTTTTAATACAATTAGTAATAAGTGAAAAATATATCTATACAAAATCATTATTTTGTTTTCATTTTTAAACTTCTTATTTTTTTAATATAAATATTAAAGAATTACTTAAGTGACAAAGTAATTATCCAATTAAAATTGATGTGGCAATATATAATTTTGAGAGGGATGTGTATTTTATGCAGATTTTTTTGTATAAAATATAAAAAAGGAACGAAAAAAAAACAAAGTATTATGATTTGGACAAAAACAACAAACGTAAAAATATTTACGGTGAGTGGTACAATCGTTAGCGGAACATTTATTAGTTTTACTAATTACATATTTTTTTTACTCTTTAATAGGCTAGCGTTTGACCGTTGTCTTGCCTGATGTTAAGCATCGACACGCTTGCCTAGACCACAAAGGTTGTTCCTATCGGAAAATAAAGACTCAGGCAAAGTTTTTTTTTTATGTTATAGGAGCAAACGAGCAGGAGGCTCACCTGATGGAAAGTGATTACCACCGCCCATGGACACCTGCAACACCAGGGGGGCTGCAGGTGCGTTGCCGGCCTTTTAGTAGGGAGTACGCTCTTTTTTTGAAGGTTCCAAGTCGTATCGGTTCGGAAAAACCGCCGGCGAAAGCTAGTTCCACAGAGTGGTTGTGCGAAGCAAAAAATGTCTTAAAAGTCGCGCTGTTGTGGATTTTCGGACATCTAGGTGGTGCGGGTGAAATTTAGAATTTTGACGAGATGTCCGAAGGTGAAATTCAGCTGCCGGGATTAATCCTAACAATTCCTCGGAACATTCCCCGTGGAAAAAATCGGTAGAAGATGCAGAGTGATCCAACATCTCTACGCAGTGCCAAAGCAGATCAGAAAGATCTACGTTGGATACGGTCAAATGGAAGGAGCTGGTACTGGCGAGCACCCGCCCAGAGGTGAGAGCAGTACTCCATGTAAGGCCGAACATGCACCTTGTATAGTCTTAGGCGATGGGCCGACGTGAAATACTGTCTTGCCTTGCTGAGCACCGAGCTTTTTTGATGCCAATTTGGCTTTGCCTTCCAATTGACCGCGGAACTGAACGAGGCTCGAAACATCAACGCCAAGTATTCCGATACTAGCTGTGGCAGCTATTGGAATGTTCTCAAATCGTGGAGATACGACGAATGGTGTTTTTTTGGCGGTTAACGCGCAAACTTGCGTCTTTTTGGGGTTAAAGTGGACTAGGTTTAGTCGGCCCCCACCGTCCGGGGGACGGTGATCAAGGTGCAGGCCCAGATGAAGTATCTGGGCCTCATCCTGGACGGTCGATGGAGCTTCGGGCAGCATTTTGTCCATCTCGGGCCGAGGCTCATCAACGCCGCCGCCGCTCTCGGCCGCCTCCTTCCGAATGTGGGGGGGCCGGGATCGCTATGCCGGCGTCTATATTCCGGCGTAGTGAGGTCGATGGCGCTGTACGGTGCCCCGATCTGGGTCGACGCCCTCACCGCTGACAACCGGGCCCTGCTGCGTAAGCCGCAGAGGGTCATAGCGGTGAGAGGCATCAGAGGGTACCGTACGGTGTCGTGGGCTGCGGCGACACTTCTCGCGGGCGATCCGCCCTGGGAGCTCCAGGCGGAGGTGCTCGCGGAAGTGTACCGGTTCCGAGTCGAGGCGAGGAACCGCGGCGACCGTCCAGGGTCGGCGGAGGTCGGGCGGATCAGGGCTCTAGCCCAGCGAGCCCTGATCGCCCGATGGCAGGAGGATCTGGGGTCACCCACGGCGGGCCTGGCGACCGTGGAGGCGATCCGGCCCCACTTGAGTCGCTGGGTCGAGAGGAAGAAGGGCACACTCACCTTCAGGATGACGCAGGTACTTACCGGGCACGGATGCTTCGGTAAGTACCTGCACGGGATAGCGCGGCGGGAGGTGTCACCCTCCTGCCACGAGTGTGGTGCGCCAGTCGACACGGCGCACCACACCCTGAGTGAGTGTGCTGCGTGGGGGCCCCAGAGGCACACCCTTGCGGCGACTATGGGCGGAGACCTCTCGCTGCCGAGCATCGTCAACGAAATGCTCGGTAGTGAGACGTGTTGGTCGGAGATGCGCTCCTTCTGCGAAAACGTGATGTCGCAGAAGGAAGCTGCGGAGCGGGAGCGGGAAGAGGATGCCGCTGCAGACCCGCTCCGCCGAAGACGACCGGGGAGGAGGAAGAAGCGCTACGCGCACCTTCTCCCCTCGCCTCAATAGGCGTCGCAGGGACTAGGGGGGGTCTCAGTACCCCGAGAACCCCCCCCTAGGTGTTGGAGGCCCGCATAAGCGGGCCGACCGTCAGGGCGTCACGGTAGCATGCGCAAGCGATCCCGTGGCGCCCGCCGAAAGACGGAGAGGGTACCGCTGGTTTTTTAGTGGGTAAACCCGGCGTACCTGGGCGCACTCGGCGTCCAGGGCTCCGGGGAGTCCCACACACCCCCCCACCTTCCATCACGTGGGGGAAGCGCGTAACGCGTTTTTCCAGCGAGAAGAAAAAAAAAAAAAAATAGTCGGCCCCAGTTCGAGACTTTGTTTAACGAAGACTCGATTCAGACACAAGTTTGTTCCGGTTTTTTTCGACGTTTTCCCGAGAAATATTAGCACGGCCGGTATATGAGGTGTCTACGGTACTGTCGTCTGCATAACAGTGAATTTTACTGATTTGCAACAAGTCATTGATATGCAGAAGAAACAGAGTGGGTGTTAGAACGCAGCCTTGTAGAACACCAGCATGAAGGGAGACGCACCAGTCTCTCGCCAATTCTGCCAATGTACTCCGTCTTCGCCTTAGCAATCACGTTTTTAAAGGACCTAGAGGCAGAGTTATATTCCTTTCTGAATGCGCTGGTCTTTACATCACGAGACGCCGATGCGTTAGCCCAGTCTTGGTAGCGTTCCCATTTTCGGCGTGAAGCCGTTTTGCAGAATTCGGCGTCAACGTTTTGTAAATTATATTATAATAATATTCGGCGTATAATAAGTATACAATTAGTAAATAAAAACGTGGATATATTTCATAGAAAATATAAGTCTGGTATTTAAAAAAAAAAAGCAAACTAAACTATACTAATAGTTGTTGCTATGGAACCGCATCGTTACTATAGAGACAAATATTTAGTTTTTACATGTATATTATCATTGTGTGAATTGAAAGGTTATAACAAAAATTGTTATTTCTATTACAATATCTAACGAGTTATAAACTTGTTTAAAAATGGGAGAAAGAGCAGCCGTGTCGACTGAAGACACGCTTGTTCGTTATGATAATCCTGTTCTTGTAACTAAACAACCGGAAAAAGTGGTAAGTAATTTTATTTTAAATGTATGTTCTATGGAAGCGTTCTAATGGTTTAATTAAATTATAATTATATAAAATTATCATTCACTTAAATATAAAATCAATTTAAATAACATTTATTTCTTCACTAAATCTTTATCAATTTATCTTTTTATTATCAATTAGTGGTATAAACACCACTTTACAATATCAAACACCTAGAAACAAAGCGTCTAATTGTATATGTTTTCGTGTTAAAAATCTGTTGTTTGAGTTTAATAGTCAGCACCTCCTACCGGTACACTCGCACAACCCTGTATTCCAACTGAAGCGAAACGTGAAACTGAGGAAATCCTTAATGCCATTTTACCTCCGAAAGAATGGGAAGAAGATGGACAGATATGGACTCAAAAGGTTAGTCTTTATAAAAATCCGTTACTTAATTTGTCGAAATAATTTCATGTTATACGTATCACTGTAATGTTTTACAATGATTGACTTAGATATCATCGACTCCAGCAACGAGATTAGATGTTATAAATCTACAAGAAATGCTCGACACTCGTTTACAACAGCGACAGGCTAGGGAAACAGGAATATGTCCCGTGCGCAGGCAGCTCTACACTCAATGTTTTGACGAACTCATACGGCAGGTAATTAGTACTTGTATTTATAAAAACTGCGAGCTGAGATGGAATGGACCGATTCGAATGCGAGGTACACCAGACTGTTAAGTTTTTCGTTAATGGTTATGGTTCATCCCATAAGCCGTAGTGACTTTTTACAAAAGAGTACTGTCCGGCCTCTTTATAATCTTGGAGCTCGAGATTCTCTTCAGGATGTTTTTAACAAAATAGGAATACTTACAGTTACGTCACAATATATATACAACAATGTTATGTATATATTATTATATATTCACAGTAACATTAATCACTGATAGAATGAGTCATTATTATTGTATGAACACGAGACGTAAGGATAAACTTATAACGCCGTTTCCGACCCCGCAGTCTCTCAGTCAGTAAAATTCCACAAATATTCGTAATATTTGCCGATTCATAAATTCAAATAATTTCTTAAGAAACATTAATAAATAAAGCATATTATACAACACAAGATAAAATAGCGTAGATCTAATACTTGTCGACTCAGGCAAAATATATTGTATATAATTGTATTTAACTAACGTAATGTAGTTCAATGTTGAAAAAGGGTTACTATTGTGTTTCTTGCCGGTTCTTTTCAGTAGAATCTACATTACCGATGGTAGCTTTACTTTTAATATAGATCTGTAAAATGACGATTCAAAAGTGCTTGTAAAAGCCTACTTGAGTAAAGTAGATTTTGAGTGAAGGAACTAACAAAACGCAGTATCCATGTCTCGTGCGAAATTTTGTCTCAACCTGCAAATTTGCTCGCAACTTATTATTAGTATTATAAGACCGTCATGTAAGATAGTAAACAATTTAATGTTTTTAGGTAACTATTAACTGTGGTGAACGAGGTCTTCTTCTTTTAAGAGTGCGCGATGAAGCAAGAATCACAATGGAAGCGTATCAGACACTATATTGTAGTTCCATAGCATTTGGTATGAGAAAAGCATTGCAGGTATGTTTTTTATTTACGTTTGCATTGAAATATGCATTATTTTATTCTAATCTAGATACTCAAATTTTCTTTTTATTTTCATCATATGAACAAAACATATATATTATATTATTTATACATTTTTAGGTATAAACCTACATGTAATACTTAATAGTGTTTTCAGCATTGACGCTTAGAAAATTGATCAAACTCTTTGTTTTAATATAAAACAATATAATATTTACAGTCGGAACAAGGAAAATCAGATCTTATGGATCAAGTTGCCAAATTGGAAGTTGAGCGATCGGCTTTAGAAAAGCAATGTACAGAATTAAAACAAAAAACCGAACAATTGGAGCGACGCGCTGCTGAGCTTCGAGCGGCCGAGGAGAAGCGACACCAAGAGGAACTACTTGCATTGAAGAAAACAAATGCTCAGTTGAAGGTGCATCTCATATAAATCTAATTTTTATTTTTATTCCATTCGTTTACGGAAATTTTATTCAATTAAGATCAAACTTTGTATGTAATGACGTAACAATTGGGTTTTATTATGCTATACACTTTTAGTTTTGGATGTAACTATGTTTACTAATCTTACTTGCATCAAGTTTACTTAGTGGGTGGGGGGCGTTCTCAACCGTAAACTAGTGTGATAGTTTCTGGTACAGTACCAAAAAATTACAATATTTGCACGCGAGTCGTATCGTATATTAAAACACAAAAATGTCCAGACATTACCTAGTATTTTTATTTAAAAACATGTATATGATTTTATTATGAACAGTTTATAATCTATGATATTTTACAGGCACAACTTGAAGGAATCATCGCTCCAAAGAAGTAGTCTTTTATGTTATCAACGTCAATTAAACTATACGTCAATTAAAATGTACTACTTTTATTTAGAAATAAACCTTATATAAAAATAAAACTACAAAATAATTTTATTAAAATATATATTAAACCATTTATTGGACAAACATACAATATTTTCATTAGTTTACAATCCACGTTGCTAAAGAGCCTTAGAAAGATATAAAGACCACGCATAAAAACCATTCTTTCATTTAATACACCAAATCTATTAATTCCTTCCATTAAATATGATTCAAAACGACGTTATGTCATTAACGGAAATATACACTTTGCTGAGATTAAGAACAATAGAATATACATCTTAGACATCAGCACACTCGATGCAAATTATCATTTTCCGACAACAAATTTGTAATATATTTAAAACATAATTATATGATGAAATACTTAAAAAGATAATATGTATGTAGTTATGTACTATATATATTAGATTAATATCGTAACATTACACAGTAATCTATTTGAGGAATTAAGGCACCACATACATAAAATTAAAACATTTAATTAAAATATTAATACACCAGTTAAGACAAATACTGTAATTTAATTGATAAAATACAATAATAAAATATTGATGATCTACACTAAGAAATTAATTGCATGAATTAAAAAGGCGGCTGTGTGATGCCAAATTTAACATTTTATTGTAGTTAAACTATATTTTTAAAGAACACACTCAACGATGCTATGTACACTCATATTACGTAATCTCAAAAATACTATTCAATCCAATAACGTTCCTAAAGTTTTCGTTTAGCAGGTACAGCATCAACATTCAGTCAAACAATAAAAAAAAACTTCCACGGAATGAAAATATTTAAAGTTACATACGTAATAAAATTAAATAATAATAAAATTATAATTTAAAATTAATACGTAAAGTATTCAAAGACAACATTATCAAAATAGATAAAACCTATCACAAACCTAAAATCTCCATTCCAAAATATTATTATTATAAAAAATAAAAATTGTGATCAAAACAAAATGCCACTGTATAAGTGTAGCCCGATAGTAGATTTCCTCAATGATATTCCATACAAATAATAAGAGCAAAATCGGTGGAATTCTATACTTATTATCACAGTTATAATACAAAAAAAAGATGTAAAATCAATCAATGTCGTTCGTCTCGTTGAAGAAATCTACGATCGAGTATAAGTCTCGACGAGTAACTCGTGTCCAGTAGTAGTTATATCAGCCGATTGTCCGTTGTCATGTTAACCATAGGCGCCTGCTCAACTATCAAATATTCCACTGAGAAAACTCCTAATCGAGAACATTAAAGTAATTTTTTTTAATAGAAAATACAAAAAGGTAAGTCTCTTTACGAGTCGTCGTTCAAAACATCGCATAAACAGCAATAATACAATTTTAACATCGTCATGCGCAAAAATTCTCCAACGTAGGTCGAAACTTCGAAACGGACCATCCGTTTACGAGCGAAGAATCAAAACAGGATCGCAGACGAGGGTGAAGCTCCCCGGGCGGCGCCTAGTGCGGCTGGTCGGCGTAGGTGAGGCGGTGCGCGGGCCCCACGGGGATGGCCGTGACGCGGCCGGCGCCGCCGTCCAGCAGGGGGTTCACCACCTGCACGATGTCGGGCTGCAGCGAGTTCTCGCCCGCCTCCACCTCGCCCTCGCCCAGCTCGGCGGGCGCGGTCTCGCTGCTGGGGCTGGTCGTTAGCTCTAGGGATATTATCTTCTCTTGCGTCGTCTCCACCTGGGTCGAATTCGATGATATAGTATCCGATTGGGGTTGTCTTTAAGTATTTTTATTTGGCTTTACCTCGGCATAAAAATACACTAAATAAAAGGTTACTTGTAAAATCATTGTAAGTTAATGCTTTAATACTAATATTTTACAATAGTGCGTTTTCACTAAAATAATGTTTGCAATTCTTTAAAAATATACAACAATTAAAGAGCATTGTATTAATTTTTAATGACTAGTTTTGGATTATGGAACTTTTTTTCACCAGTCTGATAACAGAAAACTTTAAATTTTCCTTAGTTTACAAACATATCAGACTTGAATTTAAGATTTCTACGATGATTTTGTGTAATAAAATCATTACCTTTAAGCTAGCCATAAAGCGATAGCTCTCGCTGTGATGTATGAGTTAATTAGGTATTTTGTATCGATAATTGCTGAATGTGTGAATAAATGTAAAACATAAAAGGATTTACAAAGAAACATCTAATTTTAATTGTAAAAGTACATGCACTAATACATAAAAAAAAACAATCCCCATACAAATTACGAAGTGAATGTAGGCTTTAGAGCAAGCAGGTAAGCAATATTAATTATATCTGCAATAATTTTATTTACCTCATTTAAAATCGCTAAAAATACGTAGCTATTTCCAAAGTGAATATGATGTGTTAAATAGAATTATTGCAGTTAAGCTGAGTAGAATATAAATGAAAGAAACAAACCATTTCTTTCGGTGAAGATTCCGTGACTAGAATCCAGGTATTGTCTGACAAATACACAATTTATATGTTAGCATGCCATGCGAAAACATCATGCAACACACGAAATATACTCATACAAATATCAACATATTTTACGTGATCCGATATTGATTTTATCCAAATATATTTATTACCATTAATATACTTCAACACCAATTAATTCCATTTACATAATTTTATCTTGACACCATATTTACAAATTAGTTGTGTAAAACTACGTGTTCCTCTACTTAAAACGAATTTAATATACGGCGTTGCACCAGTGTGCCTAGTACAAATCAATCATTCTGTGCAATAAGGCCCCATCAAATTAAACTCTTAAACTTGAAAATATTATGTCAGTCAATTCGAGTCCTGGTTTTGAAAAAAAAAATCATTGATACGAGATCATAAGTCACAAATACAGTTAGATGAAAGTCAGTAATACAGTCGTAGTCATTAAATCTGCACGTATAAAGCTAAGCATATTCTGTATGATACAAAAAAAAATAGAAAGTACAATAAAACCACACACGAAACGGCATTATTTGTGTACAGCGTCCTATATACTTATGCATGTACAGTCGCGCGTCGCGTACCTCTTTCTCAATGACTTTTTCAATGTATTCGACGGTTCGCACTTTAGTCTCGCCGGTTGCCGGACACACGTATTCCTCCGTGCGAAGGGTAATGCGCTCGTCTAATAATTTTTCCTTCTCCTTCACGGCCAGTATCGGGCCCGGTTTTGTACGTAACGCAATACGTGGCAGGGGCCATTTCTATAATTTTTAAAGCCAATATTGACATACACACCCCATAATACGCGTAGCGTATGTGAGCGAAGCGGTACCCAACCACAGTGACAGGTAACACAGAGTTAACACAATTGTTATATTTAAGTTCAATTGTTTTAACACGACGCGTTATAATTAAGCCATATCGAATTTATTTGTGCTATAACTAATTTAATCTGCAATATGAAACGTATATACTGTTTGTGATGACATTAGTGAAGTATTTTTGGAAGTCACGAATCCAAATTAATATCGATATTTGCTACCCCAGCTATTACATTGACAAAATGTTAATGACATACAATGTTATCAGACAAGTACATATTGGATTAGATATTTTGGATTACAACAGAATGAATCAGTTTTGTAAATTGAAAATAATGACAATGAATGGATTATAATATCATTCTTTTCAATTATGATCAATCTTATTAGGTACACCAGGGGGACATTCAAATGATTAATATTACAATTTTTACCTCAGAAGGAGAATTATCTCTCGGAGGCACCTCTCCTATGATTTCATGCGCAGGACCCACCATGCTTTTAATCGCTTTTTGTGATTCAATCGCGTCCTAAAATGTTACGATTGAGTTACATTTTCAATTCTAAGACGCGATTGCTTTTACAGAAAGTTAAGTCACATTCAAAGATATCTCTGCTCTCGTATATGCAACAGCCAGATCTTTTAGAATTCCTTTCGAGCAAAACAAGCAATATTTTAAGTAGGAAGCTATCCGTCACTAGCTCAGTGCTCAACAGATTCACATAATTGTTTCGCTACTTAAAATTACCGAATGAGCACCGTATATCTGACCGTTCATTCGGTTGTGATCACACAGGAAAGAACAGTCAAATAACCGGAAGAAGGTCGGCGCGGGGGGAGAGGGGATGGATGTTCACGTACCTGCTCCAGCGAGCGTAAGCGCGCAGCCCGCCACGCCGCGCGCCGCGCCGCGCGCGCGCCCGCATCCTCCGCGCCCTCGCGCCCGCCACGCCGCCGGGACTTCGCGGACGGACTCACACCGCCTAGCGACACACTGGAACAGCAACGGTTACTATATATATACACGATGATGATGATGTGATGATGTGATGCTCTACGTTCGTCAATATCAAATACATTTATCCAGAAATGCATTCTTATTACATATCGTATCCGACTACAAAAAGTTAGTAATTTTTGTATTAAACAAAGTACATATACGCTTTTACAACAAAAACCTCTCATGTCAGAGATATTTAGTTCTAAATCCTACAAGTGTCGACAAATATACTGTTTCAATAGAATCCGACTAATATATTTTATTGGCTCGAACACCAACAATATAAATAAACAAATACAGAAATAAAATATTCAAGGCGTTAGTATAGTATAGTAAGTGTATGGTTAAAGTATTATATTACCTATGGCCGTTCTCATAAGGTTCGTCATCAGAATGCTCGCTGTCTCCGCTGTGTCGGTCCTCCCCGGGGGACCACGAGTCGAGTTCAGCGCGCGACAGAGAAGCCATCTTCCTCTCCTCTTCTTGCTTCAATTTCTCCACCTCATCCGCTGATAAAAATGTGAACACTTTTTCTGCAAATAATATAAAAATGATGATAAGTAACTTTATATGATTATTTTTTATACTTAATTAATGGATTAAATTGTTTAACAAAACAATTTAATAGTTAACAAAAACATGAAATAAATCAAATGTATGTTTTTTTCTTAATTGTCGTACCTGGCTTTGGCGATGATTTATGACTCTCTTCCATTGCATTTTCGAAAAACTTTTTCTTATCGCTAACAGACGCTTTCACAAAATTACCAGATTGAGGTGGGGAAGCCTGTAAAATCGTTAATATTAGTTTAAATTCTTATATTATATGAATACATTACAGGTGTATTATATGAAATGAAAAATAAAATTAATGAATAAAAAAGCATATACGTATGTACAAGCCGTGAAAACCCATCTCCAGGCTGTTAAACACCCATGCAGTCGATAAAGTTTTAGGTGGTCATATGAACGTAAAGAAAATTATAATATTAATAACGTAAATAAATAGATACATGCAAACTATAAAAAAATGCAAGTTAATGACGATAACGAGGTATCATGGGACGATAATGGAATCGTGTGTTTTAGTCATAACTCAAGACGGGTTGTCGACGAACACAATCAAAAGAAGCTGAAGTGTTTTGTGGGTAAGATGCCGTACATTAATTATTACCTCGCCGATGGCAAAGGATTTGATTTTGCTGCTCCATGCGGGTTTCAGGGTAGATGCGGGCGAAGTACTTTCTTCTCCCATCGATTCTGAACTGTTTGAAAATCTATCAAATTCAGGCGCGGTCGTCACTTCGCCAAAACGGACTCTTCTTTCTGATTGAACACTTTTAGGGGCATCTCCCGCTTTAATTGGAACAGACTGTGTAACGTTGGCGTTTATATCTTTTCCTACTGAACTATATGACGGTGACAATTGGGGTTTAGAAATCGAATATGACATTTCATGCGTAACGCGTACCGGAACAGTGCATGTGTATGGATTGAACGTTCCTGCGACCGTCGTTAAAGATGGGTAGGGGTTACTAGGTGGGTATGTTGTTGAATGTATCATATTGGGTTTAAGATTTTTAGTTCTTAAATCACGCAATGAAACGTGAGATGTCACAGGGACATCGTCAAAGTAACCTACGTCGGGATGCAAATAGCAAGGTGAGTTGGGTATATGTGAAACAGTTGGAAGTGTTTTATATTGTGCATGCAACAACGCCGGCGGATCGGGTTCTCCTACTGGACTGATGGATAAATCGTTATAATAGTCATCATCGTCATTAGAAGGAAAATCAGTTCGAAAGAGTTGATGTGAAGGCACTTCGGAAAATATGGGTGATCGGAGAGGATCGTCTAGTTTGAATGAAGTTTCTAAGGACGGAAGTGTTTCGAAATTGACGGCAGGTGGGAAATCAGTTTCCGAAGAATTAGTCGAATTAGATGACTGCATAGCTGTTTCGGCCACAATATGTTCAGGAAGAACTACTCGTTCGGGTACGATAGTGATAAGGGGAACATCTAGCTCGCGTGCCTCTTCATGAACTAACTGACTTTGACTTACTTTCGTGGCGAAGAGAGGCGGAGGAGGAATAATAAACTCGTCAGGGCGTACGATACTGGATTTCGTTTCGCTTAGCTCTATTTTTGTGGGTCGATTTCGTATTAGTAAAGAGCTTTTGCCATGGCATGCATCGTTAGTAATCGAAGATTCCTCAGCAATTTTATCATGCATTCCATGCGATACGGCTCTGGGGCTCGTCCGATCGTTCGTCGACAACGATTGTTCGTGTATTTCATGAGGTTCCGAAATGAAACTAACTCGCTTCGTTTGCGGTTTGCGGGGCACTTGTGGTTTCTGTTTGACAGGTTGCGGTGGGTTTGGTGATGGCGGCGGATCAACGGAGGTGCCGTCCGATACGAAGGCGGCGGCGGGGTGAGGCGGAGGAGTCGGCGTCTTCACTTTCTGTTGCGTAAACATCGCGAGCGGTGAGGGCGGCGCCGCTTGAGCACTAGACGACTAACGAAACCAACACTATATACTTCGTTGCTGTGACATATTATACTTACTTATGTTGTACTATCACAAGAACAATTTCAAAATTATAGCAAGGATAGCGACAGCGACTTGCAATAAAACGGCTGTAGTAAAGTAAAATTCGAATAAAAATAAAGATAAAGACAAATCAACAGAGCAACTTTGCGACGAAATAAATCTTCCAAAATAAATGTTATAAAATCCAGTAACAAAAATCTTAAATTGAAAAACGGCATGTTTTTAAACAACGTGTATTTAAATTCAACACTAAAATATAATTTTGATTACAATATGTTGTATACAAAGTAAAAGTGAAAATGAAATTAAGAATATTTATCAAATGTCGAAATAAATGGCAGTTGTAAATTTGGCAAATATCAAGTACATTTTTTTAATTAAATTTTATCCAATAAATATCCAAATAACATATTTAATAATCAGCCAAATACAGTAACATTGATATGTATAAAAAATGAGATGAGAGATAAAAATTATGATTTGCATAAAAAATAATATTAATTTGAAATTAAACTAAGGTTAAAGCGAAATTAAAATTTTCATGAAATATAGGCCAAAATACAATTAAAATTAGTCCAAACGTAAGAAATACAAACTTAATTTCAGAGCAGACATTATATTATATTTTTATTTTTGACACATAATTTTATCGTGAAAAATAAACGTACATTATTGCACTAAGTTTATGTTCGACAGTGAAATTAATAAGTAAATTTCAATGTTGACATTACATTTTGCATAAACTGAATTATATAATAATTATATTTAAATCCTAAATAATAAATATTTAAAGCAAGTCCACCTCTTTAGGGTTCCGTGAACCGGGCCCATTAGTTTCATTTAATTGAATGCAAATAATAATTACGATTTCCAATATTGTTGTCGCGCAAAAAATGCACATGTAGTTAATGCGTGCCAAATTGAGATGATTCATTTTGTATGTAATTCATGATATCCGGTTTAAAAGGATAAAACTTTCAGCAAAATGATTCTGCTTTTACTTTTTGATGTTGTATAAAACGATACAATATAAGAGACTGGAATTAGGTTACAATTAACAACCAAATCATAATATGAAATTTAGAAATATACAAAGGAATTTTACAGTTTTATATAGTTGTATACGGAACCCTAAAATAATGGTGTGATGCGATGGAGTTCTTAGCTATCTTATACAACTTATTAGTGGAGTACGACTTAAAAAATGCAACAAATTACAAAACAATTCTAACCTTAATATAATATATTGTAGACGGTGCTATATAAACTAAGTAACGAAAACTTGTTTAGGATTTATGGTTTTAAAGCAGAATATAATTTGACACAAAAATATTATATGGATGCTTTTAAGTATATGGTACGATTTGTATTTATAGCTTCTATTATTTTGTGTACAATAAATATATAGCGTGTTACAGATCTACATGTTGGTTAAGTAAGTTAGTTATAAAATGGTATCCAAAAGGCGTTCAAAGTACAAGTCACTACAGGATGAAACACCATAATAAATACATGTATATATGCTCAATAGTTCACAATATTGGTCATTTCAGATTATTGTTTTATAATATAGTTGTAAATAGCTGATTACAAGTAGTATTCGGTAAAGTAGCAAAAAGGCTTTATATAAATATTATTATTAGGGAACAATGTAGGAATCAAACACACATCCAGTGTTACACAAAACGAGTACTTATCCATAAACTTCCATATATCAGTAACCATCAAAATATATTACTTTTGGGTATATAATAAACCTTCATGCTAACATTTAAATTTACATCTCGAAGAAAGGTAAACTGCATTTTTCTTAAGGCTAAATACCCTCAACCGTAGTCATCATACTTGAATAACTTCATTGAAAATAAATGCAGGTTGACGTCTTATTGATATACAAAGCGAAGTCAATTCGATTTAAGTATATTTTTGAAGTCTATTATTAGTATTTCTAGCCTTGCACTAAAAATACGGAAATACAGCAAAACATTGTTGATACATATTTATTTAAATTAACATTAAAATAATATTTAACAGAATCGTATATTTTTGGGTAATATTTTGCTGATTTTTTAGTCACTTAAATATTGTATATGATTAAAAAGGCAACTTAAATACGTCACACAGTATGAATAAACTACTTACATATAATAAAACACGAATGCATATTCGAATAAGTTCCGTTTGATCGTGTATAAAACATTCTATTATATAACAGAAGTTCTAGAAATATATCAATCGAAACTTTTTACACTGAATTCCACACTCCTATTATAATTGTAGATCATATTAAATTTATTATATAAATATAATAATTAAAGTACGAATCCATTTTACATACGTATTTATCTATATATGTACACTATTTGGACAGATGTTTAATTGCTGTACTATGCGTTTCCTTCCATTCCCTCAGGGTTTGCATTCTGCAATGGACGTAATATGTATTGTAAGTACATTTTCATATCTTTTAAAATCTATTAGTTTCTTTGGTAAAAACGAACGATTTGTAACTAACACGTAACGACATCGATCTAAGCTAGGAAGTATTATATAAATATACTTATGCTATGAAGTTGGAGTTCAAAAGGAGGGGTACATCGTAAAATTCCATTACAATTTCGAGTATATTTTACACAAACACGAACTGAGGTAACATGCACATTTTCAGGCTACGTGTGCTCATAGCCTGGCGCTACAAAGAGAAATGTTTCACAAAATCTAATAATAAAAAAATATATTTCAACAAAATATCCAATCAAAGAACTATAGCGTTAACCCATCCCGTTTAACAAATTATATTAAGTACATTAATATATACTGAACGACATTTATTTTGGAAGATATATTAAGATAAATTAAAAATACTTAAATTACTTAATATTATTAAATAGGGGAAATATTTTCATGCAAGCTATATAATACAGGGGGTACATGCTATCTAGAAAGATCGACGTGCAGAAATAAATGTAAATTTGTTAAACAAAACCTAAATATGTTATTTGTTTTAAAAGTATTCTACAACTACATAAACTTCACTTCCATGCCAAAAACTCCAGTGGCTTAATTATTTAAAAATATTGAAACTTTTTTTATAATATAAATAAATCTCATGTACCTAATCGTCAAAGCGAGGTCAGATTAATTTTAAGTAACTGCAACTTAAGTGTCAAAAATTAATAGATTTTATCATCGATATACAGCAGAAGCCACCGATTAAGGTCTCATCTGTAACTATATGCGGGCTTCTACCGGCAAGCTGCGCGGGGCTCTGCGGGGCGTGGGGGGCGTGGGGGGCGGGGGCGACGTACCTGAGGCTGCAGGGTGTGCTTGGACATGACGACGGTGGTGGTCTTGTGCTGCGGCTCCGGCGACGTGGGCGGCGCGGGGTCGAGCGCGATGCTCTCCACGGCGTGCACGATGTCCATTACCTGGGGACAGTCATCTGTCGTTAATTACGACGTTCATCGAGTACACTTCCTGCAATATAAACTTTACAGAATAGTTATTAAAAATATACCAAATATTTGATTTAATTTACTCATGTCACCTCATGGTGTAGTAATTTACCTTTTCAGGTGTAGATTTTTCCCTCATTTCTGCGACTTGTTTCTCATGTTCAAACTCCACTAAGTCCTGTCGATTATGTTGATCCTGCGATAAATCGATATATTTGTAATGATTGTAATAAAAAGAATATATTTATTCTACATAAAAAAATCTCACCGTGAAAATATCTTATGAACGAAAGCATCAAAGTGTCTAAATATAATATATATGTTATACAGTTTTTAAATTAATCATTATCAATTACTGAAAGAAAAAAAACAAAGCTTCAAACCTGTTGATGTTGGTGCAACGTCTCATCTCTGTCTAGACTCGAGGTGGAGTGAGAAAGAGAGCCGCCTGTATCTGCTGTCCCGCTCTCGCTTCCCGTCTGTCCAAACATGCATAGTTTCTATCTCACTCTGTGCTACTACTACACGAACGTGTCTTAGCGTAAAACGTTAATTGGTGGATGGCATGTTATTGCCGTTTAATGACTGATTCTTTTGTCAAATACAATTAATATCAAGGAATTACTTTTTTTTAATACACTACTCTACTAAGTACATACTACGCAATTATATGTGCACTTACACAGCATCATTGCGTTTCAAAACGTGCTATAGGGCTATATATTTATGTGTACAAGCGGCAAAATGTAAATGCAAGTGATTTAAATAACTAGATATCGTATAAAATAAATTCGTCACCTTAAAATGCGTTCCTGATTTTATCGACAGTGCAATACAAATCATGTCGCATTGTTGATTGAACATTACAAAGTTACTGTCTTAAAAGATACCTTTTAAAAATATGCCAATCTGACATGTTCTAATGTATCACTGAAATTTGATTTGCCTTTATGAAAATGTGTTCGTTACTTTCTTATATCTTCTTAATTTAATATTATTTTTTATCATTGCTGTTTCTTCTCATTAATATATAACGTAAAGTATACAGCATTCAATTTATACATAATAAACCAGTAACTTTTTGAAGTCTTACATTAGAATATACATTTTTCGTATGTAGAATTGTAGATGCAAGCTTGTTGCAGTTAATTATATGTGATCATGAAATTTAATAATGGGGCAGGTACTGTCGTAAACAATATTTTACCTAAGCATATCGTTTAAATGACAGAACTAAAAATATTGCTACTCCTTTCAAGCCTACCTAGGGTAAAAAATTTTTAGACTCTGCGATTTGAAAATGTATCAGAAGCCGCTAATGAGTAAAGTAGATGCAGGGCACGCAGTGGGATACGTACGGTGTACTTCTCGGGGCGCGAGTACCCGTGGCACACGACGAGGTGCAGCGGCGCGTGCGTGGCGGAGCGCAGCGCGTTCACGGCCTCCGCGTGCGTGGCGCCCAGCAGCGACACGCCGTTCACCTCCAGCAGCCGCATGCCCACCTGGCCGCCCGTCAACACTTCGTTACTATGGGTCTTTGAAAACCTCTGATGCATTTTTATCGCTTGTAGTCCGATACGAGTCGGACCGATTAATAGGAGCGACCGACTTGGATACGTCTGAAGATGTAAGTTCGAGTCGAAACGAATACCACTGAGTTTTCCTGTGATTGATTTGTTATCAATAACACTTCTGTTAAAAAGATTATAATTAAACCTGTCTGATTCGGATAACAGCCTCCCGCTTGTGTATCGATTAAAACACATACGAGTAGCATGATGAAATATGCTCCAAGCGAGGCTGTTACTTTTTTATAATTATAGATTAGAATACTTTGTAAAATGTTTGTAAACATTTATGAAATAATAAAATATATGTACTTGTGACATATGTAATATTTTAATGTTCTTAATAAATATTACCTTGAGCCTGCCATCCCTTCTAGCTGCGCCGCCACTATTTATTTTCGATATGAAAACTCCTTCGTCGTTAGGATCGTTAGGGTTGCCACGTTGACCGTTTAGACCACCCTTAATATGCATGCCGAGTTTTTCTCCCTCTTGCTTAATTATTGTTAGCTCCTATAAAACCAGATTATAAGTTAATGTTTTAGCCTAAAATAAGGGATATTAAATATTATATATTATTCATATTAAGCTTCTCGAATATCATTAAATAGATAATGCGACTATAGTAAACATTATTGTCTGGAATGTATTGGTATTCACAAATTATAATTTTGTAATCCGCACAAACTAAATAGCTATGCTATCAAAACGACTTACTCACACATCATGCAAAGCTAACACAAGCATGCAAACATGTACACATATAACTGCACACATTTGTATATTTAGAAAAATAACATAACATTTATACACTATAAGGTCTCTAAAAAGTAAAACATAAAAATTTAAAAGAGAAAGCCTCAAAAAGGATCCGGATGCTTAAAGGTAAATATATTTTTTTGTAAAGTAAATAATTTAGCATTAAATTATTTCAGGATTATAGTCACGCTCTAATAGAGTGAAGCATAATATTACGACGACGGTCGAGCACTCGATGGTACTGGGAGGGGAGGAATTTTGACAAAATAATTTGATAAACACACAGACTGTCGAGTTCATGTTACGTTCTCACTTACAGTTGCGTTAACAATCTCAACTTGATAGAGACCCTGTATTTGTGTTGTGTTGGCCGTAGTGCGCACGTGTGGAAAAGAACAAGGTTATGTATTTTATAACAAAAAAATTACAATTCATCAATTTCAATCCTCTTAGTTCTAAATAATCTTACAATTATTAAGCGACAGCTTTCAATAAGTCTTTCTGTATATTCGTGTTAAGCTCTATATGCATATCTTACTCGCATGTTGCCAAAAACTACGTAAGCGTTGTGTACTACATTATAACATACTCATGTAAATATACGTTATCACTTTTTTAATGAATCCGGTAACTTGCAATCATGCACATGGTACGATTTGTAAGTGTATGTCGTTACAGCATAATACGTTCGTATAAAATGACATGGCATTCTAAATAACTTGCAATGCGACTGTTTAAACTCACAAATAAATAAAGCTTTCTGTCACTCATTTTACAATCATTAATATAACACAACTTACTGCACGAATGACACAGGATCGCCAAGTAAAAAATAAATTAGTATTAGGTTCGTTCTCTCGTGTGTCGCAACGGTTACAATTTAATTACAAATTTAATAACTACCTTTCAATAAAAAATGTCTATAAGATTAAAATGACGCCTTCCAAATGCTTTTTCCAACCCACAAGTAACTAAAAATATACAAACAAGTATCTAATTGAGGCTCGAAAACTCGAAAGACAATTTAATCGAATCTTCTAGAACATCGATCGGACATCAACGCAACTCGAAAGGTGGAGGTAATGGTAATGAAAGTCGGCGAATCCTGTGTCACGGGGGGGCGCGGGGGCACTGACCTGGAAGGCGGGCGGCAGCGGGTCGTGGCGCACGGACAGCGTGAGCGTGGGGCCGGGCTGCAGCAGCAGCTGCACGGCGTCGCGGTGCGTGGCGCCCGGCAGCTCGGCGCCGTTCACCTTCACGAGGCGGTCGCCCATGCGCAGCTTGCCCGAGCGCGCCGCCACGCCGCCGGGCACGACCTGCGCGACCGCGGGAGTGAGAGTCGGCCGTTCCTCGCACTCGCATGAACTTCGTCGACGTGATACTCACGTGAGATATGAATATTCCGGGTTCCTTTCCACCGAAGGGCACGCAGGAGTGATCCGTTCCTCCGATTATACTGAACCCGAGGGAGCCTCCTTCTTTTACTAGTGTGACGTCCTGTAACAACGAAACGGTACCGATAAATTATGGGCGACACTCCTGCAGATTCTATTACAAAGCCAAAAAGCATTTTTTTGTAGTCGTGTATATGTCATCGTCTCGATAAAGGTTAAACCAGACATGTTTTAGAAATTTAATTTATTGTTAACATCGAAATCGAACTTACGCGGAAAGTAGCTCGCTTTCCGTTAAGTTACGATAACTAGAAAAACAAAAAAACTGTAAAGCCGGAGTTGTTTACTATTTTGCGTTTAATTTTATTTATTTTATGTGAAAGTGAAAGTTTTAACCTTATCGACCGAAAATAAAAGCAATTATACTTGTTTATGTTTTTTAAGTATAAGTAGTACTTATACATTTTATAAATATTCCATTGTTTATTTCACATAATAGTCAAGTACAGTTACATATTTTACCGTTTATTTTTCCTACTACTATTCTAAATTTTGAAAGATATACCTTCCCTATCCTACGAATGTTACTAAAACAATTATATTAACTTATGTGAAATTTTAAATAAAAGTCATTGCATTGTTATTGTATGGGTAAATTTTATTATTCCGCGCGCAAACACGATGGGAATTTGACTCTTGTCTAGTAGTGGCATCGACAAACTCGCTTCGATGACTCACGAGACGTTACTCGTTTGTTAGTGTGAACAATTTCCTTATTATATTATATTATAATTATTTCCTTCGACTTAGTTTGACGGAAACCTTTAGCTTTATCAAATGGGAATAAAGATAAACAAACCTTAAATTTACGTATTACACGTAATTTGCTAATAACTCAGCAATATTGTGCACGACTAAGAGTTTATGATTAAAATATCTCTCACTTAACTACTTACATCCACTTTAATTTTACTTCCTAAATTCCGATAACAGTTTCGGCGGCGTACAAAACGCCATTTTTTCGCAAATCAATACTGAATATCATAGATTAATCAAGCTCTCGACCAATGATATCGTATCAATTTGCTATCAAATGTTGTTTATTTTTCTTTTCTTCTCTTATGGTTGGAATAGATATATTATACTCTATAGTATACTACCTTATGATCTTAATTTTCTTATTTACTTGTTTTCCAAATATGAACAAAACTAACCTTTTTAACATTCCCATTTTTTATGAAATAAAAAATTCTATCATTTTATATATATATATATATATATATCATTTTATGTATAATAAAAACATTAGTGGTCAGCTTTATTCGAATTTCACATTATTTCATTGAAATGGACCGACCGATTTGTGAATTAGATATGCAGCAAATCAGCAATTCACAAATTATCTAACTGGTACCAACCACTTCTCACTTATTTAACCGCTTTAGAGAAATCTTCGTATAAGAAAACCATTTGGACTTTTTTTGTTTATACAGTGACAATGTTAATTCATTCAAATAACTCGAAAAACTACAATTTATATATAAAATTGTTTGGTAAGTGCTAATCAGAATACTTGCAAAGTATCGTTAAGTCAGATCGCCTAGCCAATGTGTGCATTTGAGTGTGTTTCTATATGAGATAGTCCTCTGCTATTCCTAATTAAATAATTTTATTAATTAGTTACTTTTAATTTTAAGAAGTGCTTCTGTTTAACTACTGATGAACTAGTACTCGGAGTGTGATATAATAATACTTACTCTCATTGCATGTGAGCAATACAAAGCTAACACCTTTTTAAACGTAAATGTAATTAGACAAAATTACGAAAAACCATCGGCTCACTTAATTAAAAAAAATAATGTGAATAGAAAATATTAGCTTGGTTAGCTTAGTTATTATAGTTATATATATTCATCAATTGAAGAAAGATAAAGATAAGAGTGTATATCAAAATCTATATAATAATAACACGTGATCCTGAAATTGGGCACTATCTTATTCTTAAGTAGGATGTTTTAAACTTAAATGTTGCTACAATACAGAATTCAATGAAGAAGAAGAAAGTTTTCTTAATGTGCTCAGGTGATCAAAAAAATTATGTATCGCTTCATACCAAATGAATTAAATGAAACTGAGTGGTGCTTACCGAGGTAAACCAACACCCTTCGGTTAAAATTAATGTGTAACCATTGGATCATTGTTTTGTTTATACTTATAGCTTATTATGTTTGGTCATCATAAAAACTCAATTGAATTAACTTGATCACACATTTTATTTATTATCATTAAGTATTACTTTGCTACATTTTATATAATGTTATAAAACGGCGAGTGTAGCTCTGTCTGTCTGTTACGCTCTCACGGTTAAACTACCGAACCGATTTTAAAGAAATTTTGTATTAAACTTTTATACTTAAAACCTATGACGGCCCCCTAACACGTAGGCCAAAACTAGTATTTAATATAACAACTTTTATAAATATTCTCAAGCATAACCCACAGCATTCTGTGGGTATAAAAATTGTGTAATGTAGACGAAATATCTAAAAGTAAGTTCAGCTGTACTCTTTGGTATATTCCGTTGATTTTACTTTTTATTTTTCTGAAATTTTAAAATACTTTCCAAATCGGAACCGTTATAAACAACGGGGCCAAACTCATATAATAATAATTATATACTATATACGGTTTATAATTTTAATTATGTCAAATATGGGCATGTCTTGTCTCAATGTCAGTTTATTATTTTATTTTTGTAAGTATGTATCTATTAGATTACAATATAGCGAAAAATAATGCGTTAAATTGCAATCATATTTCACGGTTCACAATATTTCGACAGTTTGTAATCTGACAAGATAGATTGTAATGTAACGATGTTTAGAATCTTACGTTCACCTATCCCATTCCCGTAGAAAATGTCATGTCGTACGTTAAAAATAAATTAAACGTATTATATAATTTAACAAACTTCTAAGAATAGATCCTGCTACAGGATATTTAGTTCTCGATCAAGACTGATTACTAAGCCAATACATTTCAAAAATTTACAAAATACTAATTTTAGGGATCGAATTTTTGATATTTGAAATTTATATCATTTTTTAATTTATAATGTAAATTTAATTTAAGATATATAAACAAGTAACATAAATCAATCCAATAAAGCAACGGTTACTACGTACGTATTTATATGTCACTGTATAAAATTATATAGACGTAACAAAATCTCCTATAAGTGATTGTGATAAAACAAGGAAATGGAACAACCCTATGGTATATTCGATTTAGCCACCCATTAAAATTCTAAATCAGAATCAGTTTGTGTTTTTATTTTTGTTAATTTACTTATTGTCAAAATAACACATACGTTTACATTAAAGGTAATAAAAAACAATAAAATATGTAATTCGTTACTAAATCTAATTAAACTCAAATGTCATTCAATTCAAGGTCAATGTTGTGTATTTATCTTTACTCTTCTCCTCCTGGCATCGAAACGCTTAAACGCTTCCAAATTAATTTGTTTGAGTTCATCGACCATGATTTAGATATACTTTCGATAAATTTTCATAAATTACTGCATGAAGCGGTTTCAATCATTACGTGAATAAAAATAGATTAATATAGTCACAGTCAGTCACGGTTTGAGAAATCACAATTTAATAAAACTGTTGATTATTTGTTTTTTATGGTAATTAAGGGGTAAGGTCTTGTAGGTACAAGATCAGGTTAGATACTGCATAATCAAAAATGAAGCAATTTTTTTGGATTTATATGTAAATTGAAATGAAGTTCATAACTTTATTAAGATAATATGATTTTAAATTAAGAAAATTTGAATGAAATAATAAAAGAATAGGGTACTGAACCTCACTCAAAAAAATAATATAGATATTTTTTTTTTACTGGATATGTATATAAACTAGCAGAAAAACGGAGCACAAACTCGAATGCTAATTCTACAAAAACTAAGCGCAAAGCATACTAACATAAATGAGACAATATATTTATCGACTCTCTTCTCTTGTTAGATAAACGATATTGAAAACCAATAGCTTTTAATTCTTAAAATATTGAAATTGAACAAAATGAAACGCAACCCCGCTCTCCTCGTTTCATATCTGCAAAGAGTCGCATACACTAGATACAAACGGTACCGCAGTCGCGTCTTACTTCGATGATGAGCGGCTCGACGAGGTGGTTGTCGGTGACGCGCGTGACCGTGGTCTCGGTGAAGGTGGACTTGGTGATGGTCTCGGTGACGCGGCCGAGCGCGGCGGGCGGCGGCGGCAGCGCGGGCGGCGCGGCGCGCTGCACGGTGACGCGCACGCCGCGCTCCACGGGCGACGCGGCGCGCGCCCCGCCCAGGAAGTGCGCCGGGATCATCGCTTGGAACTCCTCGCTCGTCATCGCCCGCGCCGGCTGCGCGTGCCACACGTTCACATCGCATCGGCGGCGCCCGGCGGCGGCCGACGCTCGCGCCGGGTATCCCGCTGCGGGCCTCTCGAAATATGAGCTCTATATTTCGAGAGGCCGCGGTCGGGATATCCGGCGCGACCGCCGGGCCGGCCGCCGGGTCGTGAGGGGATGGCGTGACATGAGAGTATACGGGAGATATGAGGTAAGCTATGGTACAAGCGAATGGATGTGAACGTGTTAAACTGTTTTGTACCCATCACCTGCGAAGTATGTACGGCGGCGGGAGGTCGCTTCTTACCTGAATGTCGTCGAATACGTCGTCGTTAGAGCCGTGCAATTTATTGGCGCCGGGAGTTAGAGGCGTGCTCGTACTGTTAGTTGCCGGTTTCGTGCCCGCCTGAAGTCAACAATCGTCAATTAAATACCTCGAGCGCTACGCTACTACAAGCGTGGTACTAGTATAAGCTTCGACAGTACCAAAACTAATATCGTAAAAAAAACTTAACGTAAACCAAGCACTATAAACGGGGATTCATAATACGGGGGACAAAAGCTCATAAAATAATAAAAACAACCAAGAGTACGTTACCACAATAGGACAACTAAAAAGCTAATTCAAAAACCTTACCGTTCCGTTGGTCTGACTCAGTTTCCGCGGAGCCGGTTGAGGTGGTGCTGTTGTCGGTGCAAAGGTGGTTTGTGTTTGTGGTTGTTGTTGAAAGTGCGGTTGCGGTTGCGGTTGCGGTTGTGATAGAATTTGCGTATGCGCTTGCGGTTGCGACATAACATGAGTGGTCACTCGCGGTGCGGTGTGATTTCCGATCATGGTCGGAACATGGTTAGAGGTGGGTTTCTGTGTCGTGGTGACGTTCACATTCGGCAGGCTGGTCTTGTGCTCTCTCACTTCGTCTGATGTGGATTTCCGCGGGAGCAATTCGCCTATACGAGAATTACCTCAAATTTTAATCTATTTTTTTAGTAGATTTGATAATTTATAAATATTATAAAACAATTTTATTTAATAATTATTAAAACAAATGTATTACTTCGGATTATTAAAAATTTTAATTAATTTTGCATTAAAATAAGCAGGCGCTACACCAATCTTAAGCAATACATTCTATAAAAAAAATCACATGATATTATGTACCTTGTTCTGGTGTGATTGTCCGCTGAAGGACAAGTCTCACAAATCGTTCGTGGCCAGTTAGCAGCGAGACGGCGGTTTCATGAGGAGCATTTTCCATATCAACACCGTTGATCTGAAATATTTAATTTGCAATTGACTTTTAATTCTGAGTATTATATGAAAAAAATAGAAGACAATTTACAGGGGATTAATGGCATCTCAGCACAAATCATTTTGCTATTTTGTATGTAAGCACCGTACGTCAAAATGCAGATTAACATATTTTTAAACAAGTACTTTAAAGTTCTTTTACAGATTTAGTGGTAGTTATTAACGTAAAGAAAATATATTTCTGTAAATATTCTCACCGAGATGACTTTGTCTCCGACCAACATTTTGCCGTCCTTGGCGGCGGCCCCCTGCGGCGAAATCCGGGACACGTAGATGGCATCGCTGTCCTCCCTGTACGGGGGGGAACCCTTCCCGCCGGCTATGCTGAACCCTAGGCCCGAGCCGTCTCGTATGAGAGTCGTATGGACGAGGACTTTTTGTTGATAAACTGCAAAATTAAATCATTTATTCACTTTTTGTTTAGAAACCTAACTTGTTGATGTTTGATGATTTAATTTTATAGTATCCTAATAATTCAATTCATAACAATCAATGTAACTATTTTAAGCTTAACAAAATTTTGGACATATTTTTCCAATTGTTGTATCTTTTATTATTCCAAGGTTGCAAAATACTGTTATGATAACAAATATTTATTTCATTCATTAATCCCAGATAAAGATTAAAAAGTATCATATTTATTTTTACTCACTTAATGCACCTACATCGCGACAACACGATAAGATAAGCAATGCAATATTTCACATAATATTTATCATTTCGATTATAACGACTTTAAAAAATAATCATGTTTTTATTAAAACACATAACATCTATAACTTTAAATTCAGACAATGTTAGCACTTTTGCAACGCACCCACATAACATCATCATATCAGTGTTAGAAAATCCTTCAATTCATTCAATCCGAATCAGGTCCAAACTCTACCAACGACCCAAGCAGATTCTCGTAAAGGTATTGTCGTAGTGTCGTTTAAGAAAAAGAGATTTGGCATAGGCTGACCGGGCGGCACGTAGGGCTGCGTGGGCGGCGGCGGCGACGCCTGCAGGCGCTGGTAGGTCGGCGGCTGCGTGGGCGACGGCGAGTAGCTCACGGTGTTGGTGGGCGTGGTCTGGTTGTGCAGCGGCTCCTTGTGCTCGGGCTCGAACTCCTGCGCGTACTGGTTGCTGATGATGAGCGGCTTGCTCAGAATGCCTCGGCCGGTTGGTATCTTAAGAAATAATTGAAACAGAAATAACAGCTTGTATCTCATGGTATACAGCATATGGACAACATCAAAGTAGCTAACACCTCTTGTGAGGGCAATGTCTATGGAAAATGTAAGCTATATAACTATTTGGCAGCTGATTATATTTTTATTTAAATAATATCAAAAACATTCTTATTTCTCGTTTCGTTTTAAATGTTGATCTTCCACAAACAGCGAGGCAGAAACGAGAAAAATATAATCTTAAAAGAATTTCCACTATCTCTGGGTGTTGTAATGTAATACCACGATATAGATAATATTACCTGTCCATTTTCTAATGTAGATACAGTATCAGTAGTACTTGATACAGAGTGATGGCTCGCCCCACTCGCTGCTCGGCTGTGAGTTCTAAAAATATATAATATATATTTTTATTTAACGTGCTCGATGACATTTTATTCATCTCGATAACTCCAACGATACGGGAATAAACGGTTGGATTACCCACAGTGGAAAATATAATATATTAATATTATGCATATATAATCAAAATATACTCTAAGCTGGTAGATGTTGATGTTACACGATTGTATTTGATGTGCATCACTATCAGTAGCTATCAGTGGTTCGGCATTATATTTCACTAAGAAGAACCGACAAAGAACTCAATAGTTATTCATCTTCACAAATTAAATACCTCAATACACATACATACAAATATAATAATGTAACCCAATGCTAACTTTTAATAACCTACTCTACTAGAACGTGGTTAAGCGTTAGGCCTAACCACTGTCTTGTGTATTGATATTTTCCATTATGAAGGGCATGAGTACAGGATAATTGAGCGCAAATGACGTAACTTTCATCTCATACTTGGCAGCATGTTGGCAATATATGTAAATTAAAAAGACCATCGTATGTTATTTACGCATTTGCCTTATTTTCAATAATAAAATATCACCTCGTTGACGTCGGCGAATCCCTGGTCACAACGAGGGTGAGAGTCGAACCACTCGCCTTTAGTACTTCCACCGCATAATAATGATCAACCTCGATCACCGAAGTACCGTTAACCGATAGCACTTTGTCTCCCACCTGAGAATAAAGAAAATGCAATGTTGTTTTGTTTCTAAACCGTTACTTTTCCCTTGTTACTTATTTAATTACCAGCAAAAGTACTATTTGAATTTAAAAAAAAAAGTAAATGCATGCTTCATAGTGATTATAAATAAATCACTCGAACAATACTTATATGGCTTCAAGTGTTCTTACCCTAAGCCCCGCTAGGTACGCTGGTCCATTAGGTGTAACTCGAGAAATGAAGATGCCGTCATCATCGCCAATATACGGCGTAGAACCTCGTCCGCCCGCAATGCTGAGACCGAGGCCGCCCGCAGCGCGAGCAATGCGCACTTCTATACATCGTTGATCGTTAACTATCCGTGCTTCGCTGTCAGCACGTTCGGATACCGATTCACCTGGGAATTCAAAATGAAAAACTTTCATTGTTAAAATGTAATGCAGACTGTTATTTCACACATATAATTTTTTTTTTTCACATATATAATTTATTTTATTATCAAATACAATTTAGTTGAAGATATTTAACTTCACGTCTATAATACAGATAAATTAATTTATTTTAGCATATCAAAAAAAAGAAAAAAGTAGCAAAACGTGATAAAAACATTATAAATCTCTACTGCGAAACGATTATATAATTGGAGAGCTAGAGGTATTCGATCATATTATTGATCGAAACGAAAACTTAATATTGTTATTTCTAGAACCAACGAAAATTGTTTATTCGAAGAGAAAGCTAACAAACAATAAACTACAAATTCCGCAGCTAATGCGGATCGCTCGAATAACCATTTATTTCAATAAGATAACCGATTTTCTTTTCCTCCTACTACATGTAGATATGAAAAAGATAAAACGCAGTAGTTACAAGTTTCATATTGTGTTTATTTAGCTAAGTCGTAAGCGTAATATGTATTCATCCAATATAATAAAATCTTAACATACAAACGTGAACTGACTATTAAATAAGCATTTAGTCAAATAGATCTAATTAAAACTGTACATAAGAAATTATCGATAACCTTGTTTAATACAACGGATTACCCATATCTTATGCAAATAAAGTCAATTATTATTGCTTATACGAAGATATTAATGAACAGATTCGATAAGTATGAGGAAAAGTTGTGAAAATTGCCGTTCATCGACAATTATAAAGAAAACTTTTTCCTGCAATTGCATAGATTCATCAAATAGTAAGAGTTGCTATTACTTTGATAGATTAGCAACGAGCAAAAACATATCGTAACTTTAAATACACGAAAGAGTTATTTATTAGAAAAATCTGTACACCTTTCACATTGTTATAATAATAACTCGATATAATTATGGGTATATAAAACAATTAGTACCGCTATAATTAATAAACTGGGTTAGATCCCTCGATAATTAATCGTGGGCGTTACAAACGATCCGCCACAGGAGCAACTGTAATTCCCGTGACAATATAACGAACAATGCATCGCAAATATGCACCAGATTATTTATAATTTGCAAGGTTAAGCTACACAGTATCAGGATCACATACGTTTAATAACAGTAATGACGTTAGCCTTTCGAATAAGCGATATACTTTAGCTTTAAACTATAATACGATTTACTGCTATAGATAAAACACCACAAAGACCATGGAACTGAAAATGTTTTATAGGTCCGCTTCGAATACAATTGCAGTTTCTCCTATTCTCATATCCGATACAGACGTTGCTGAATTGAATAATAAATGAGCAAAGCTTTCGTAGAGTTCGCACGGCAATCAGTACGACAAGATAAATGACGCTGGCGTAGTGAAATCATGATCCAGAATCATCGTCGCATCCGCGTCCTGAGCGTACTACAATGGCCAATCAGTCTCAATACTTTCACCCCTCCCATAACCTAAATCGAGTAACAACGCTTCTATTGTATCCCAGAAACGAGTCGTGATAGTTAATAGAGGGATTCGTGACTATCGTTTATCAGCCAGTAGTCTTATTTCATTGGGAAACGCTCTTTTCAAGGAATAGCAGTAATTTAACTTAAATAATAATGTAATAGACAGGTGAAAGTCAGAACTATTCCATACAACATTCATATAACAATGATAAATCGCAAATCGCTTTAGCGGTATCGAATGGCTATGATAGACATGAGCTTGAAGTAAGTGACTTCAAAGTTAAATAAAAAATATAATTTGTACCATAGCACAAATAAATTTACCGTTTATAGATCTCTTTGAGAGATTCAACGCAAGCGACAATAATAATAATATAAACAGGCAGATTTCATGTTTAAACTACTGATCCAATTGATAGAGAACCTTTATATGAATTTAATTCATAATCTCAGATATATGTCGGTCCAGGAGTTTTTTTAACAAACGCTAACGAAACTATAATACTTTGTAAATTGACTTGTAGGTCTTCAAATGGTCACAGAAGCCACCAACATATATCTTTTTAAATAACTCACAGTAATCATTTTATGTAACAACAAATTACTGTAGTTTCGTTTAATTATCACAAAATATTAATCCTTATCAAAACAAATAACATATTAATTTATATATATCATATCAATGATTTTAAACTCATGGTTAATTTGCTAAATAAATAAGGCTGATAAATAAAATACATTATTCGATAAAACACTATATAGATGATAAAAAGCATGGAGGTTGTATTCCTTGATATTAATGAAGGTTAAATGATTACATGATGTATTGATAACATTTATGTGTGGTTAAATAATTAACCTATGTCATTTAATTGGTTTAAAGGAGTAATTACCTACTAAATTCTCGACAGTTCCTTTCGGCAGTCTAGTCTAGTCTAGTTTTGTGAGTAGATCTTTATGTATAGCGGGGAATTATTTTTTTATGTAAGACAGCCTATGTAGCAGGCGGCTCATTCGAGGTGGGATAAATAAATAGAAAACAATATAAACAATAGAAAACAATATGAAGCATTACAATGTCATCTTGCTCTTCTTGGAACTCTTTTGACAAGACTAAGTCCGAAAAGTATGTAAAGAGTTGAATTTACAAAATAGAATCGATGATGTCAGTATCATTTGCAATGAACCATTGAAATAAACGATTTTAATATTATGTCGATTACGATTAATTATTGTAATGTGTATTTAATAAAATACCAAAAATAAATGTGCAACCGTCGTCATAAACGAAAAATACCACGATGCACTGCTCTGCCCTTATGTGTATTAGTTAAACGTAACAGATATGAATACATAATATAACCAAAAATCAAAATCAATCTTTATTAAATTATACTTATTTATCGGTTTGAATCGTCATTTTATAAGAATAATGAAACGTTAAGCTATCACCGGCTAAAAAATAGATTCCACCGAGCAAAATCGCAATATTTACTACACTACCACGTCTTTTTGTGTCAATATCAAAAAAAGGTTTTCTAAATACAATTATTGCATCTATAATACATTTGAACATTGAGAACGAACTTATCTTTTATTACATTTTCGTAACAACACGCCAGAACATATATATAATGTAACTCACGTTACTTTGCGAATGCAAAGAATATCAAGCAGGTGTCTTCCGATACACGAATCATATACCTTGTACACAGTAAAGACATATGTGTAAACATATTATGTATGTTTGAAACACCTTTGCGTTTTTTTTATTTAGTCAAAGACCATCTAAACGGTGACTCGTGAGTCATCGTCCGAAATACGTATGCTATAAAAGAATTTAAAGAATTTATTTTTTGTTATTATTATTTGATTATTATCCTAACTTATCTTAAGACCGCACCTATTTTTAAAGTTGTGTTCATTTTGTTTTTAATACATTAATTTCCGCTCTGATAACAGTCATAACGTATATGTTTATTTATTAAAGCCAATTTACTTTATTAAAAGATGAAATTAATGTAAAATTACGGTTCATTTCATAAATTGATAAAAATATATATAAACCTATGCATATTTTTATTAAATATAGTCTGTATGTTGAATATAAAATAATAATTAATATTTTTCGATATATTTCAAGGTATCTTGCTTAATTTGTTTTAACATTTCGTGATATTCATATAACTGTCAATTGAAGTTCTTAAATAATTAAAAATCAAAAGTGTAAACATTTGAAGTCTACAACACTCAAGGTCTGTTTATTTATTATTTACCACGAAATCAAGTATCGGTATGGCGTGAAAATACGCATCAAAGTCGTTTTAACAGAATGAGATATAATAGGAACAAACCAATTGTAAGCCATATTTTTTAGTATAGGATAACATTTCAAAACAAATGAAAATACCGCTTACAATTTAAAAAAGAAAACCGACAGTTTATTACGGAAGTTAATGCAAAGTTTAGATTAAGGTAGCTTAGATAACGACATAATTCATTAAAAAAGACAATATTACTCAACGTTTGTATACATAAACTAGAAAGAATAATATAAGCAAATTTAACTTTTCCTAATTGACAAACATAGAAGTACCACAATGAAACAGTTCTACATGTATAGCCTTTAAAGTATAATACAATATAAACAAAAGTTAAATTAAATATCAACAAACATTTACGCAATGTTCAAGTAGCTTTTGGTCCTACCTAAAGATGACCGCATCGCAAACAAACCCATACAGTTTCACCTTCACACTAAAATAACATTATTCTCGACGCCCATTAAACGTATTACGTACGGCCTATTGAACAAAAGCGGTAGACCATTTAAAATTATCCTGTGTAACCACTATTAAATATTTTTTATAAAATATGTAGCTTGTGTCTTTATTCGACTTAAATGTAATATTACGCAAACCAACACTATAGTTATAGGTACTGATGGAAAATGCTAAAACTAGAACATAGACAAGTTAATAATTTTCTTTATTATTATATTAGCTACAAATAATATTCATTAAGGATTTACATTATGTTTGTGCTTTCTTTGTTATGAAAACAAACATAACACTATACGGTAATATTAAAATTCACGATTAACTACTTAAAAATGTTTTAATTTTTATTGTATTAACTTTGTTTAAATGCGAGCTAGATATTCCATATGAATACATTAAAAATATTTCTTTTAAGATATTAAAAAATAACTTACGTTTCTTCCTCCTTATTACCCCCATATTTCCACTCTATGAAGGACTTACTTCGTGAGTATCGTTTACTAGTAAAAAACTAGATTAATTTAAGTTCGCAATAAACAAAGGCTAATATTGCATATCAATAAGGTGCAGCACCCTCGTGCATTCCGTATCGGTCCTTGTCAAAATTCATTATTAAAATAACAAAAGTCCGTCCGTAACATAAAAGTTATATCGCTTTTTTTATAAATAAAATAAAAAAACTGTATATATCGCCTTGTATTTTTCAAACACACACACTTATATGACCTAAATAAAGTATAAAAGGACGCATGCGTACGCGCAGCCCGGGGCGCATGCGTTGACGGAATGCGCGCGCTGCAACAGCGAGATGTAGAGGCTGTAGCGCCGGCGCCCGCGACCTCTCCGTTAGATTAAAAATAGAAAGTAACAACCTGGCGCATACCGACTCCTTATTTTTTACCCTCAGATAATTTATCTATCTGCAGCGGATTGATCTCTTCAACACTAAAGAACACTTTCGATTTTTCCATCAAACTTTGTAATTACATTTTAAATAGAATTTCAATAACAACAATACAATCTGATAAATATTACGATATGAAATTGTATTGATAAACAACTATTTTTTACCGGATTTTACTATGGCGGATACCAAATTGAATTTATAAAAGAACTAAGAACGGTTGATTTGAGATTTCCGCTACAACCAATATCAATCAATCTAAATGTTTAAAATTAATTCATAAGTGTCTTTTAATCGAAGAAATACATATACAAATGGTTTTGAGACTTCGTAGTATACGACAAAGGTTATTCAACTACTAAACCGGTTAAATGTTTAAACTTTTAACAGAATCATTTTTTTTTTGTTGTTTTACTTTTATTTCGTAAAAAGGAAGTCACAGATAAGCCTCTTACTGCGTAAAATTGATTACAGATGCAAGATTTATAACACAGGTTTTATGTCGTACATTAGAAATAATCAAAGCGGAAACGGAAACTTGAGTACTACAAACTTAATTTAATATTCATAATAACTTCCACAAAAAGATCTAATTAAAACGACAATACGACAAAGACACATAAAAATCGAAAGTTATCGCAAATTTAATAAGTAAAAACAACATATTTTTCGATTCGATTGGCCGGAACTAGTATTTAGCTGCAGATTACTCTTAAATACTAAAAAGTGAATAAATAAAAACTTGTAAAATCGGCTTATTTTCATGATGAAAAACAATATTTTTTTAATCCTGCCGTTTTAATATTTTCAATGCTCATTTTATGATGTCTTGTTAAGTTAATATCTAGAATTATCTTAAGTCGACAACTAACAAGCGGTGCTAACAATTTGCTACGAGCCAGAGAAAATTAGAAACTACGATGACTACCAGGATATTGCTTTCAGTATAAAAGCTGATTATTAAAACCAGACAGGAGCTCTGAGCTTTCCATACGAGAGCTAGCTGATACTTAATCTAGTAAATCGTTTTATTATGAAAAGCATTTTAATTCAAAGCTATCTTGTTAAGAACTAAAAAGAAAAGATTTATCTATTATTTATTTTTAAATTGTTTATTCATCGACAATAAATCTTTCGTGTCTGTAGAACGGACACAGATTATGCTAATTAAGGGAGAATATTTGAATCTTATTTATTAAAATAGATTGCATATCTACCGATTCCAAAATATGGGTTTTAATTAAAATATGCAATCATGTCAATTAGATACAGCACGCGTCGTGCATAATGAATTCTGAAATCCGCTTCCTTGTATAACATTAGGTCGCTTTCAAGAGGAAGAATTTACGGTAGTATTTATTTTACGGTTTAAATAACGGTCACAATGATGCAAGCTAGTGGAGATTTTTGTGCAAACGAGGATACCTTCCGTAGGTGGAGACGTGGAAACAGTAAACTAACCGTTTTATTGAAATTATTTATCACATCGTGTAGAATAACAATGTTAACGGTTGAGTTAAAATATCATAATATATTGTTTACATTGCACATTATATATAAATTTATTATTTAAAATAATCGATTTTACCGTCACAGCGGACCGTTTGTTTGTCACGACATTACCATTCCAACAGATTTTAATAATTTTGAATGTTATTTTGCAAAAAATATATAGTAAACATTCCAAAAGTATATTTATAATATTACTAATAAATCTTCAACTTGTCTGATATTTTAAATTAACAATATTTCTTTGCAGTCAAACGAATACAACCGTTTATTTATCGGTTTTGTTAATCGGATATCATACAGAGGACGCGCTTCAATAGTTAATTTCACAGGTTCGCTTTCAAGATCTACAGCCGCGGCGCGGATGTTAACCGCAACCAAGTGCAGCCCTCAGTTTATTATATCTATCGTATAATGCGGTTTCGTTACCGTCCAACATAAAGCAGAATAAGAGAAACTCGAGCTAGGGCTTGAGGATTATTACCACGAGATTGATTTAGACAGACGGAATAAATTAGAAGAGAAAGGTGCACTATTCAGACACAAAAGGCAAGGTGAATGTGTCTATTCAGATTACTTCCTATAGATAACATACCGATGTGCAAATGATAAATATTTCAGATAAGGCAACTCGACGCATTAAATATATCAAAAGAGATTTAGAAAATAGGAAAACAAGAATTAGAGATTACGAAGTGATCTGCTGTGTTGCGCTTAACATTTCATTGAAAGTAATTGCATTACAGCGAAAAACGTTTTTATACACATCATCATTACAGAAACGTCTTCTAAATTACACTCTACGACATTCATTCATCATGTGTTCGCGTCCATATTACATGATTGACAGGGCTAATGTGATTATATATAAACATTTTTGTACCTAATCGTTCATGACTGGCAAAAAATACAAAGAGAATTAGTTTGAATCTCAAACATTGTACAACATATGTACTGATAATATAGTAACGTTAAGTCTCACAGGCTATTACGTGTGTGACCTTTCGTGCGATGTACCCAAAGGCAAATTTGAACCTGACTTGAAATTAAATCGGAATATAATGTTATTTCAAGTAGAGTCGAGTTCACTGAAACCGATCGTGTTCGTCTGATTTTCTATCGACCATCGGCGCACGAACTTTACGTAGAGTATTCGCCTTCTAAGCTCATCCGTTATATTTATTATCATCCAGGCGACTTGGAAGCCGTCCGCGGATACAGCTTTTGTGCTTTCTATCTGATAAATGTTAGTAACGACATAATATTTTAGAATGGAAGAGGTTGAATTTTATAACATCCGTTACATAAAAAGAGAGCTAATGAGAAATTACGTATAATTAATTGTAAAAGAAGATCGATTTCTGTAAAAATAGATATAGTGAATAGTGGTAGTAAATATTTGTATTAGCCTGAATGACGCAGCAAAGTAAAAAATTCCTAGTTAACAATATATTCGCAATCAAATGATAAACACATTAATCACTTAAATTTTATATACAAGTAATCAATAACGAGGTAATACATAATATTTCAATGTTATCTGTTCAAGTACCTATATACATACCTAAATAATGTCACTTCCTTCAAAACCTGTACGTAAAAGTATATGCAGTAACTGAATGCTTATAAAAAACGTTCAAATTAGTGACACTATAATGTAACAGAACATCTGGTTCAGAGGAATAGCTTGAATAAAAAAATAAAAAAAATCGTCGGTACCAATTTAATTCCGAAGAATTTATAACTCATCGGGGATAACAAAAATAATAATATGATATTATCAATTACCAAAAAAAAAATATACGTTTAAATAAATATGTCAATGAAGACAGGAAGGAAATTACCAGCAAAATAAATAAATGCCGAACTTGACCTCAGGAAGACGTGCACAGAACAGGCCTTACTTGCTTTGAAGGTGAATTCCATTATCGAGCACATGATACCGCGAACTACTGACTTTGTAACGGCCATTGTGGCGCAAAACCTTAATAAAGCTTCTTTATCCACCGTGGAGAGAAATTTATCTACGTGAGTATGTAATCGAGAAGCGTATACAGGACTGCGAACAAACAAGGTTCGCACCTGACGCCTGTGTGGTTCATTAGACCGCACCAATAAACTCGGGGAAAGCTGGTGCTATTGTTATCCGTCCCTCGGGAGGGTTCGATCATATCTCGCCCTACATACGCACACACGCATTTATATATATAACTGTCATATTACGTGAAATTATTTTATTACGTGACAAATTATAATAATATTATTATAAATGGTCCATCGCATATATTTAGTTAATCGCCTTAGATTATGTGTTTGCTCAGCCAAGTATCTGGTATTAGGATTTTTTTTTTTATATTTTGGAGTTATTAAAATCTTAACCTACAGTTCGAATCAAATTATCTTAAAAATTAAAGGTAGAACATTTCATAGACATTTTTATTATAAACATCACCAGCCTGTCAATCAATGTTAACAACACTAATCCCATTGTGACAAATCAAATTTAATCTCTTTCAAAATCTATCTATCGTTGGATATGATAGTCCATATAACTGAAAGTAGAAATTTATAGAATATAACTTATATATTGCAGGTCGATGTCGATAGTTTCTATTCAAAGCAGCTTTCTAAGGCAAATTTCTCTTTAAATGCCAGATAACCTAAGCACTTGCAACATCCCTACCGGTGTTTACCATAATTGAACCTTAAATGTCAGATAGAATTAATTTATTCAATAGATAAAATAAATAATTACTGCCAATGTTTATCACCTCAAGTTACTTTCACGACAAACGATGGAGAAAGACATATAATTTATTATTTTACCTGAGACGTAAAACGATTCTCGTTAAAATTAAATGAATGAATTCATAAACGTTAATATATCATTGTCGTATTGCAAAACAGTTTTATGTACATAAAATTAATGCTATATAAAGATAACAACAACAATAAATAAAGACCACATTGTATAGAGTTTGGAAGAAGAACTTGTACATCCGCAGAACATACCATAGTCATGAACCGTAGGCTCATTTTCACTTATGCGTACTCGTCTTGATGAAGCTCTTTCCGGCAGCGTGTAATGAATAGGATTCTGAACATTCTGTCGGCGGTTATACTGCGCAGTTCGGGGCAGCGTACCGTATATCTGACTCGCCGTGTCAATATAGACTGGCTGATAACGAGGCACCGGATATTGGGGTACATTTTGTCTTAATGGATCTGGGTATTCCACATATGAGCTCGGCTGTGAATTTATTCCGTAGCGGTTATTTTGTCGGTTGTCGTAATGATTTAGAGCTTGTAAACTTTGCGCCGGATATCCATATTGAACGGGTTGTCTTCTATATTTATCGAGTATTTCAAAAGCTCTGTTTTGTGGTTCTGCGAAACGATCAGTCGCAAATATTTCACTCACGGGTAAGGCAGAGCTACTATTACTCAAATTACTGCGGTTACTTCTTGTGCTACTCCGGAGACCGTTCCGGCTCAGCGAACCATCACCACGTACACTTAACTTTAATTCAAGTCTTTTGTCTTTCATAGTGTCTGTTTTCACTGATTACGATTCATCCAATTAAATTACTAATATCACTGTTTCAAATCCATATTAGGCTTTCTGAGTATGAATTAGAAACTCAATCGTTAATGAATCTAATTAATTTTATACTATGGATTAATATTATTGATGAATTCATTCGATAGAGAATTAACGATATAAAAACAATTATTCTCGTGTAAGATAACTAATAACTGTTGTTACATGTTAAATGACCACAAGCCTGAGAACAAGCTCGACGTTGTGAGAGTTAATTGAGGTTAAAAGTTTTTTCGAAACATCAACAGAGTCTTAAACAAAAGTACTATCTAAACGCCTGGCGGGTGGGACAGCTAAATAAATGAGAATAATTCAACTGACGGCAGAATTAAATTAGCTCTTTAAACTAATTTTCGACGTTTCACAAGTGTAAGAACTTTCTCGAAAATTGGCCTTTAAAAAATATTCGGACAATATGAATAGTTGAAACGAACACACACTCGAGTAATGCGATCGGAGTAAAATATTTCTGGTCACTAGTAGAATAAGACTCGGGCGAATCGTTATTATTAGAGACGATAAGATAACGTCAGTTCAATAACATGTGCTATGCAAGTTTAACAAATAATAGTGAATTCATCGACTTATTTGTATGTGTTCATTACTGTTAGTAATTATATAATAAGTAAACATATCTTCGAGCGTGCTTTGATATGAAAAAAATATTGAACTATCAGAAATTTTATAACAGTTTATCACAATTTGAGGAAAAGCTGGAGTTTCTCAAAACCTTAGTAATAAAGGAAATTTCACTTTACATTTTAATAATAAAAACTCATATATTAAAAAAAACTGCATTAAAAGTTATCTACTGATATAAATTATCTCATACAATAGCGGTAAATCATAAGGATTAATACTGGAGTTAGTTTGCAATATTTGGCTCTTTTATTAAATAAAAAAAAATGGCAAAGATTATGTCTGTATTATGAAGGTTACTTTGAAAGTATAGCATTAAATATATTCATGTAGAAATTATGTGGCTGGAACACGGCGAAAGTATCGCTTGATCAATTATAGCGAATAAACCGACAATTGAAAAGTGAAGTAAATCACGACTTTCATGTAAGAGTACAATAACAGTACGATAAATTGTACGAGCCAGTCACATGATGTATTTACAAAGATATTAATGTTACAATAGCTAGACTTGACCTTCAAATCGAATAGAGCCAGAGTTAGTACGATGTTTTCGAACAAACATAAAACATGTGCTTATAAATTCTTAGCAAAAACACTAACAGAAAACTAATTATGCAGAAGATATTATACGATTCATTGTTCAAAATTATAATATTATGATTCAGTAAAACTTTTGGTACCAAAAACAACATATAATTCACTTTTAAACTTGTTAACACTTTTTCCTATCTTTCACCAAATAAACTCGAAATATTTACTTATTTTTGTAAAATCGATATCCGATTAAACTACGTTACAATAAATATTATAACAAGATCGCTCGCCTTCACATCACAATTCGAATTGAACACATATAGTAATTTTCTTTTGCATAGTTTACACGGCGCGTCACGCTATTAGCGTTTGACAATTTTTATTCTTTTTTAATATTTCTTAGTCAGGATTTCGGCTTAAACGCAGCACAGGTGATCGAAACACTGGCCATACGTTGCAAAATGGCATGTCGAGTGTGCTAGATAAGCTGATAACGTAGCGATACTGATTATACGACTGCAAACATTGCGTACAACGAAAGTCATTGTGGACTTATTTTGCTACAAAAATTCGGGTTATGTTATCCCATTATGAGTAATAAAGCAAATAAGAAGTCGTTTTCTTTAATTATTTATTGCAATTTTTTTATTCTAATAATAGTAATATTTCAGATTTCTTTCTAATACGTTTTCTCTTTTTTTAGAATATTACTTGCCTTAAAATGGTTTTTGCTTCATAAATATAATATATATTGATAGAAGAACATCTGAAGGTTATCAATTCACAGTACCTTTTAAAATAAATTCGACGTGATTTCGAGCAATGAACTTACTAGTGAGTGACGGGTTTCAAGCGATGCTCGTGATCATTACGGGCGAGTGTGGTCACGATCGCGTGAAACAATGTCGCAACTGCTATCTAAGAAACATCGTGCACTATGTCCCCATAGCTTGCAATCCCATTATACTCGGATTGTTTAAATATCCTTCTAAACTTGTGTAATACGATGTACCATTTTAACTTACATAGACAAAGAATTTATTTTCCGCTATACTGAACTCCCCCAACCGTAAAATGTATCCGTCTTATACAAATACGCACTGTTTACATTGAAAAGTCGAAGAATTGTTACTTTAAACTTACCGTCAGGAACGTCTTCTAAAATATCGTCGTCATTTTTGAGTTCGTGTTGTTCTCGTTTTTTGATCGCCTGTAAGAAAATAATATATTAAGATCTTTACCTAATTACACAGCATGAAATGACAAATAACAACAAACTTAACTAAACAAAGCTTAACAATGGACTTATAAGCAATAATAAGAGTTAGAAATTGCAAAATCAAAGTATTAACAAGACACAAGCAAGGTGAGCCAAATAAAATGCAGTCAAATCTAATTCAAAATCTTAGTCTAAATGTCTCTCTCTATCTTAAAACCCATCTCACCCGGGTAAGCCATCCACCCGCAGCTTTCAAGCACCTCATATTGTTGCTAAATAACGACGTGGTATTTACCACTACGCAAATCTTGTATCATTGTCGATCAAACTAGGGAAATTTCACTTCACTTATCGTTTTATTTCGAATTAATGAAACATTATTAAAAGTGTTGCGGTACGAGACAGTCATTTCTGCGAACCTCTCGGAGGGTCTACTGTGAACGATGTGGTCGAGGGCCCGCGCGCATCAGCCCGTAACAGCCGCAGTCTTCCTACAATTACCCACGCTTGAGTCGTGCTTACAGAAACGGAGCGATTCGCTGACAGTTTATTAAGTCACTTGGGGTCTTAACCCAGTTTTTGTCGATAGTGAATTAATAAGTTTATTTTATGGAGAAAGTGGTAAATCCTTGAAACTACAGATTCGAATGCTTTAAGCGGAGCGCCTCGACTAAGTTATGATTGTAGATATATCACATTAAGATGCACGTCCAACAAAGGTCTCACGAAACTATTGTTTCCTCTTTTTCATCACGAATAAGAAATTGTAACGTGACCGTACGTCCGCTTGTACTCTTTCGCGCGGCAGTAGAAACACGAGCAAACTGAGAGAGCATTCAGTTCAAAAAACGCATATACGGACTACTTCACGAGCCTCGCATACGCCATAAATTAGCTAGAATTAAAGCGACAGATATCATCACACTACACCGCCAAGCTAATAATTATATTAAAAAGAAATTTTCAATGGACTGATTCAAATATTTATGTATATTAAAGTTCTTAAAGCCCCTTATTTTTTATAAATATAGTTCCTCATTAAAAAAGAAGAATGCAAACGAAAATCATAAGCACATATGTTAATTGTTCATAATTATTTAGAATATGAGAAAAATAATACATAATATGAATAAAACAAAAGCAAGTTACAAAAGTTCTCAGAGATCACACGAACAATCATGCGCTTTATAGTCACGTTTTGATATAACGGCATGCAGTGAGCGAAAGTAATGGGTTTATTTATACCATATATATGTTATTAGAAACTTTTTTGGTTTTATATTGTAATGTTTTAATTCCTACGCAAGTATATTAGGTGTTGTTTTTTTTTAAAACAAAAGTATTAGAATGTTGTTAAAGGTAAATAATGCTCCGTACAACTAAAACAAGATTGAGATAATTCGAACATGCTTACGAAGCACTTTTGTGGTTACGTCTACAATAATAATTATTATTATAGAAGGTGCACTGTTTTAAAAAAAAATAGTCAAGAGAGCAAACACGATATACCATATCAATAAAAGTAGTAAATATATAAATATCTTATTGTCGCTTGTCCTTGTTATTATTCCAAGCTTTCGTGCATCGTTGATGCGAATAAGATGAAAATTTGTTCATTTTTTTTTTGATAATTGCTTGAAGGTTTCCGATATAAAACCAACAATTATTGACTTGTTGACGTAGAATAAAATTAAAGAGATTTTGTCGTCACAAATACCGGACTAATTTTCGATATTATTATACGATTTTTGAATTATACAACATGGTGAGAATTGACGACATGCAAAAGGTAATTCAGATAGAATAAGGCCAGCAAGACGCATAATACATGCAGAAAACATTAATTGAATAACATCATACATTTTGTAACATGCAATTGAGTCCCATACAAACATATAATAATATTTAGATAATATGTTTAAATGATGTATACTTTAAAAATTTAATAATTACATGATTTTTTGCCTAAATAATATTATAAATAATAATACTTTAGGAATAAAACACCTACTCTTTAAAAACCGAACCTTGTTCTTCATTAGTAGTTTAAACAGATAACATAGAAAGCAAATTCGTTTTACTAGACACGACATAATTACTTGTAAATTACTTTTTATTATACTACGTATAATAATACTTTTAGACGAGTACAAACGGACAACAGACCGTTCGTACTCGTTAAAAGACGCAACGAATATCAACAAGACAGCACATTACAGACACGATTTTTATCAGGCGATGTATTTTATACATATAAGTTTGTTTTATACACATACATATAATGATGACTTTATTAAACGAAAAACAAGTTAGCTGGTGTATCAATGGATATGAGAATATAGTGCGAAATTTTATCGCTTATTATAAATCTTAAATAAAAACAAATAAAGCAATGTAATACAGTTATTATTTAAAGTTCACCTCAATAGAATTTGTAAAAAGATTTGAATGAAAGATTGCATCTATTATAGCTACTTGGAGTTCATTAATCAAGGAATGAGAAAGTCAGTTTATTGTAGTTTTTGAAGAAAATACAATAATGAGATAAAAATTAGAGGAGTACTGAAATGAAATTTCGAAAATGTCAGCCATCATGACGGCTCGGTATTGTGCGTAAAGACGTCTCGAACGGTCGAAAGTCGAACGCCATGAGGTGAGAATTCTGCAGCGAACAATAAGCTAAACGGGATACTAGCCAAAGTCAAAATCTATTGAAATGTACTGCAAATATGAAAATCTCTCAAGAAAGCTAATAAAACCGAGCACAACGCTAATGTTAGCCATGAGTAGAGTTCGAAGCACCTGCGCTATCAGATCGCGCGCGCGACTCGCGTCGATCTGGTTGACGCGCTTGTTCTTGAGGTGGTGCGGCGTGTCGCGGCGGTGCAGGCGGCCGCCGCGCGCGCCGCGCTCGCGCACCGCCGCCCACGCCACGCGCCGCCCCGCGCCCCGCTACCCACACCACAACCGACCCCTATTACCCTCTGTTCGTGTCGAGCTTCGTCCGAATGCGATTTCGTTACATGCTTTCGACCGAGCTAATCGTTGCACTATTTTACGTTTTGAGAGACGAAGATAAGTCGACGAACAGATTGGTAATAGTCAATTTGTTAATTCTATCCAATTCATTTGCCAGTTAGTATTTTTTTATTTAGCATATTTTGAATTGTGTGTTGTAATATATAAATAAATTCGATACGGTGTATAAAGACTTTAATTTATAACCAGTGCTAGGGTAAATTACAAAAACTTGTTCAAAGGTACCAATATAAAAGCCAGACCGGTTACATTTAGCATTGACATGTGGACAACACATATTCCCAAGACAGTGTAAAATTCTTATAAAATTAAGAATATAAGTGAAATATTACCGTTAAATTTTCAATAAAATAATACTTATTTTTAAGCTTAGAAAATATTTAATTATTAAAAAGTTAATTAGCGTTATAGTTCGCACAAACAGAAATCCAGAAAATTCATCTATTTGAAAAACTCTCTCAAATTACAATACATTCATAATTCGAACAAAGTATCAGAAATATAATAAAATTACGTATTTGTAAAGTTATACTGACTATATTTGTCGTAATAATTTGTATAAGCATTAGTAAATTGTAATTATCTAAACTCAGACATACCTCTAGTTCCTCGGAATCGTCGTCCTCGTTTTCAGCCTCTGATGATTCTCTATCCTGCATTGCTTGACTGTCGCTTTCTTCATCTTTTGTAACTTCGAGCAACGGTTGCGGTTGTACAGGCTGATCGTATTAAAAATAATTATTAGTTATGTCTGTACCCGAAAGGATTAGCACAGCGTGATGGAATAGGCTCCAAGCCAAACTTCTATGCAAAAAAACGATTTTTTTTATAAGTACATTGATTGATACTAAATAATTTTGTCTGATCGAAAAGCTCTACAGGACGTCCATTAAAGACAGGAAATACTTATTTTAGAGTTGCAAACAATTGTCAAGAAACTTTCTCTATACGAAACAAGATAAATCAATTACCTTTATATAATACTTTATTATTCATAACTAGATGTAGATTGCATTGTTTAAAAAAAAATGTCTTGAAAGTAAATCGAAATTAAAATTAAGTCATTGTATGAAACTCTCTAAGATAATATTGTGCAATAAAAATTATGGGAATGTTTGTTTTTATTTCCCAATCTATTAGTTTTTTATTGTTACGGAAACCTATTATTTAAAATACATGAAACTATTTCCATTACATTTTTGGAAAAACTTAACCAATTTAAGGTGCATTACAAATATATAGAGTTTAAGAAAACAAAACATTGACAGCATTATACAAAGGTTAAGTACGGTCTAGTAAATATTCTACTTCTGGACCTTCTGTACACTTAATGAAATAGGTTCGGAACTTATTTTACCATACTCCTGAATATGTTGGTGCATTCTACGTGCCAGAATTTCATCCAAAACAAGTAGGTTTCCTCGGTGTTTTGCTTAACCACCATGGACCGATTAATTAAAAACACAAAATAACATTGTATATTCTGTTTATAATTCAACTCGTTTAAGAGTTTAAAAATAATGAGTCGTGATTTTTCATTTCTTGCGGTAGAGAACACTATCATGGATCCTCTCGTTTAAATTATGCAACGTATATATAATTCGATATAACCGTTGATTAAAATAAAAAATTAAATAATTTAAAATTATAATATTAAAACTTATATTTGAATACGAGAAAAAATAACATCAATTTCACCAATTTATTTAAAATAAATAATACATTATTGAATTAATATTATTATTAATATAATAACACATTATTATATTATTATTAGTGAGCTCTCCATTAAGTAACAATTAATTATTAACGTCGAAATTTCAGATATGTATAAAAAAATGCATATTTTTTAATTATATCGAACAAAAAGGTAACGTGGTAACTTAATTAATATATTTATAATGCATACTTACTTCTATCACTTCTATAGGTTGTATGATTTCAGGCGGAGACATGACAATACCATTGGTTGTAGGTAACTCGTTCGCCTTTTCCTGCGGTTGCTGCTCGGGCGTTCTCGTAAACAATTTAACAGCCTTCGCCTTCAAATCTTTAGGATGCGGTGTGTTCTGGCGTACAAATGGTGTCTGAAAAACATAAAATGTTTTAATCTTTCGTTGCTCAAAATAAAAATAAAAACGCTAAAAAACAAAATTTTGCTCGATAAAAAAATCATGATGAATCAAGAACTACATGCGCATGCTAATTTAAGTTTATTTAAAACGAAAATATCAATCCATTTCAATAAGTCACTTATTAAATAAGAATCATAAATACATAGCAACATCGTTAATGAGTAAAGCCGCATAAACTGCCTAATGCAATTTCACCTCAATCTTACTAAGTGCATAATTGACAAAAGTTTAAAACAAGCATATTCAGTCCAATTATAATTTGCTGGCATTCTAGAAAAAAAAAACAAAATTACACAATACCAAGATAATGATTTAATATTGAATATGTTTCGGTAATTTTGCGAATTCAATTGTATATAATGTGCAGTGATTAACGTTAGCACACGCAGTTTCTATAGATGTAAACTCTTGAGAGTAGTATGTTTAAGTCAAAACGTATTTTAATTTACATATAAATTTGCTAACGTGAACTTTAATCTAATGTGACAATTACTAAAAATTTTAATTGGTATTTGACCCAATAAGCGTATCACGTTAATAAGACAACGCGACGTGAATCACATATGATATCACACGCTACTTCACCTCAGCGGCAAAACGACGCGCCTTTCGGAATCCAGAGCAATCCATCGTAAGTGCAGTGCAAATAGTGCTACGTGTTCTAGAAAATTTAAATAACAAATTTTTCGAAGAAATCCATGAAGTAATGATTGAAACTAAATATGAGAAGATGTGCATTGCGTATCCTTTTATAGTGTTATTAAAGGTTTATGTTACAAATGAATACTATAATATTATATACAACATGCATTGTTGTGGTTTAAAATGGATAATGATAGTGTTGAGTTCATGTTATTGTAGATTAGAATTAAAATTGTAAATTAGATTTTAAAGAAAATGTGTATGTGAGATGAAAATCTATATAAATAGCTCTTAAATAATGAGATGCGTAACTAATGTTATCTAAATAACATAATTTTATCTTGATACAGTATATACTACTCGCAGCGACATAACAACTAAACCTTGATAAAACAAAGGACCAAGAAGTCGAGGCAGCAAATAGAGCGTAACTGGAGTGCAAGCACTGTATCGTTATTAGAAACATTACATTCAATACCAATAATTAATTATATAATTATTTTTTCATGTAACTTACTAATATTTTACATATTAATTTTAAAAAAAATTGCATCAAATACATTTCAAATCAAAAATATTTATACAAGTAATATATTAAGTAGCATATTATTTTATAATAAATATTATATGAAACTGTTTGCAAACGATACATATAATTGTTTGCACTCCATTCGCACGGGCGATGTACCTCAGCGAGGTTAGTAATAGAGGAGGAGAGTCTCTGCAGGGACGTCCTCCGCTGTGTGGTAACTAGCTTGCGCACTACGTCTAACGGCCGCCTCAGCCCTAGCATGGTTTGTGCGCTGAAGAATGAATCGGACGGTGTCGTCTCCTCACTGTCCTCATGTAACGATGCGACCTTGAATACAAATACTTCATTGTCCCATGCAAATAACGGCTCTAGTCCGTTTATATAATAGTCCAGGAAGTATTGTTTATAAGCAATTTTCTGTTTCAGAAGCGACAATGCGTGGGCCGCACATAGACGGACTTCTGTCCGTGACATCAGTTGCCTGAGTTTTAAAATATAAACATTTTTGTCGTATTGAGTTTCATTTACACCGTTAAGTATTATATTTTACTTCATACGTATATAGTACAACTCGATGATCTGATAAAATAATTATGGCTATTTGGTATAGTTAAGCGGAAAGTTATATTAAAACATTGACAAATAATTATATGACTATCGATGATAACTATTTTATTTGGGTATACTCAAATAACCATAATTACTTTGAATAAAGTTTTATTAATTTTACAAGAACTTATGTAATCGTGTTAAATAAAATATGACAAAATATAGTATTACTGCTTTTATCTCAGCTTAATGCAAAGATAGTGTAAAATATGTTATGATCAAGATAACGGATGACATTATTATGATAATGAATAAAAGTTAAAAGCGATATAAGTTTCTTTGCATCGTTTAGTATTCAATTTTACTAAAGTCCAACAAGGCCCAATTATTATTCGATATAATTTTAAAATGTTAAAATTCGAAATTTATAAGATAGTATAAAGGCGTACCTACCTAGTAAATATAAAAATAACCAAAACCAAAGTAAGAAATACATTTAAATTTATAATTACCCCCAAGACTTTATATTACACGATAAAAATTAAAACATGCAATTAAAATAAAACATAAACCAATAATTAAATGGTAATTTTATTACTATCATAATATAAATAAATAATAATAAAAGCTTACAATATAAACACAGATTGTGCGTTCTTTGGATTGTACAATTTCACGTTGCAGTTCAAAGCTCCTTACGTATGTACAATACTGATTTTATTCGCTATGATTATTCTAACGCTACTAATATTGAACTCAGAGCTAAATAAGCCCTTTGTCTAGAAAATAAAGTGTATACATTGTCTCTAAACCAATTTCTCGCTTTCCTACATTGGTGTCTAGCGTTTGTGCCAATACTGTGACAACAAATCGGAATATTGCAGTAGAACTTTCTGGAAGCATTCCTGTAATTGTGAGATTTCCTTCTAGTAAGAAAGGGACAACAGCATAGGCTCACCTCTTTCGCTTCGGGAACGTCTTCAGTGAACTTGACAGATATTGTACGGGATGCTTCTTTCTCTTCCCAGTCGTCATCAGAATCCCGGTCTCTTGATAAAGTTGATTCTGTTGGATATGTGTTATTTCATGACAAATTAGTTTAGTGATTATTGTATTATTGATATGTGTATATTATGACAGGACAACATTGCATTTGGCGCTCACGACACAACACAGATACAGAAAAAACAACATCTATATACTTAAGCTGATTTATTTTATATATTTTTTTATAATGTAATAAAAGCTCTCTAGCGCTAATGTTTGTATTTATATAATTTCAGTTTGTCGTTTTAAATGTGTTGTTTGAACGATATGCGATACATATATTTTGACGCAGTTTTTATTGTACATGATTATATAAAAAATATTAAATAAATCATTGTCTTAAAAATACGAAATGATCAGTGTACTTATAAAATGGTATGAATGTGAATAAAGCGGCGTAGTGTCTTTCTTTTCTAAAATAAAATAAAAAATATACAAAGGCTCTAATATGTACTTACCTCTTATCCTATCAAGCTCTTGTGACTGTGAATTAAATCTGTGTTCCCTGAACCAGGTGCCACTGCCGACCTCTGACGTATGTTCCAACTCTATTCGTGGTGTGACAAGTGGCAAAAGTGACTTTTAGTATTTACACAGCAAAAACAAAACAAACTTCGGTCAGTGACTATTTACCAATAAACTCGTGTACATATCACAAACTTATGATTTTGAAATCTAATATTGTTCTAGTTTAATTATATTTTATACATATTATTTTTACATGATAAGTGATAGGTAGTAAATTGTCAAAGACCATTTGCACAATTAAAGGAAAAAAGCACGAAAAAGCATAATGCAAAGACCCACATATACAGACAACAGTCACGTTTCAAGGTCATAACACCCGAGTAACACATTCAGCAAACATACAAAATGATACACTTGTAATGTTTTTACGACTTTTTTATGTTTATTGCTCGTAAAGATACGTCTGTCGTGACGTTTTAAAAAAAAAAATGTCTACTCAGTGCAATTTAGACTTTTAAAAGAACAGAGTGAATTTTAAATATTGACACAATACATCATATTTACTAGTAGGAAGTTGTATACAAATCAGTGTATACTGAGTTCTAAGTTTTATTGCATACTGTCAAAAACTCTGTCCTTTCATTAGAAAAAAAATTGAAAAAATAAGCTGATAATATTTACTAATAAAGCATAATCGTAGATATATGATGATGTTCCTTATAAATGTATTTTATTTAATATACTAATAATAATCTTTCCCCTCTCCTTACTCCTTTAGTGTAAATAAATTTTGTTATACGTCTCTTTAATATGAACATCATCATACTTTGATTACATATAGCACCGAAAGCAAAACCTTTTTGATACTCCTCCAGAGTTGTTTGTATAATCTGTCTCATACCTGGTTGTTGCGTGTAACTAAGCTGTGGCAGTAGGAAGCAAGTGAGAACATTCTCTCCTGTCGTCTCGTCCCGATCGGTTTGGAATGTCAGGAGAGGCTGTGCCTGGTTCTCTGACAACCATACCGCTTTCAGTTCCAAATTTACTAAGGTGTAAGGTAAGTACTGTAATCTAAAACATTTAAAATTACAGTAAGTTAAAAATATACATTCGCGATCTGTGCTAAGTCAAATAAAAAAAACATTTATGATCAATAATCCAATGACAGAATTTTAAGAATAGGACACTGCCCATATAATGTGTTTGTGCAAATTGTTATCTGGGTTCTGGACTATCTTTTACAACTATATTATGTTTCCAGTAATTTTGTATCAGTTGTAATGAAGTTTAACTATTAGAAATAAAGCAAAATTACTTAACTATAATTTAAATTTATCAAATATATTATGATAGTTTTTAATTTTTTCGCTTATAGAAAACATTAATAAAAGATATATTGAAAACACATGGAACATAAATCTACCTGTTTCCACTGACATCCAGAACGTGCAGAGATTTACAGTTTCCGAGTTCGTTCGGTAATTTCGTTAATTTGTTGTCCCGCAAGCTCAAAACTCCTAGCAACGTCATATTGCCAATATCTAGAGGAATTTCACCTAAGGAATTTCTATCTACATTCAACACGGTCAACTCATTGAGATTCCCTATTGACTTAGGCAGTTCCATCAAGAAATTCTCTGTCAAAATAAGCTCTTGAAGATTTGTACACCTAAAACAAAAGGCATTTAATATATTTTCTCAAATATAACAAATAAAATTTTCATAAATGTATACAAAAAATAATAAACTACCAACCTTCCTACATTTTCATTTAATGTATGTAATCTATTTTGGTCCAATTTCAGAATAGCTAATTTAGACAAATCACCAATACCGTTCGGTACCGTTTCAAGCATATTTTGGGACAGGTGGAGATCAGTGAGAGACATGAGGCCGCCGATTTCTTCTGGAATTTTTTCTAATTTATTTTCGCTAACGTCCAAGCATATTAAAGCTTTCAAGTTTCCAATTTCGGAAGGCAAATATTGCAGCTTGTTGTGATCTAGCCAAAGTTCTTGCAAGGCTGGTAGTTCGCCGATAAAGCCAGGCTAAAATTTCAAAAGAAATCAATTATTTAACATTCCGAGTTATAATTTACTTATAACATCTATAATAAAATATTTATTACCAATTCCTCGATCTCATTATCACCTAGATCCAATCTCTCTAATTTAGTGAGATTTTTAAGTGATTCGGGCAATGATTTGAGCAGGTTTTCCCTCAACTCCAATGACTGAAGAGACACCAAACTGAAATAGATGAAAAACAACCAAAACTCATTCTCCTGTATTACCATATTTTTCAATTTATGTAAATATACATACATTAATAGATGACTACAAATAATGTATTATTTTCATTAAAAAATAACAACTATAAAAAGGGATAATTTGAACAGAAATGCGGCATTTTTTAAAAGTTTTAATGGAAAGACGCGATCCCTTATCAGAAACCTAACGATATCTGTCATGTACAAAAAAATTTACCATAAAAATATTTCAAAAAAATGAAATCTGATACATTTCACAGTTTTGATTTTATGTTAATTTATACTTGCTAAAATGTCAATAACTGACTAAAATTATATTAAGAATTAATTTTTTGACTTGACAAGCATAATAAGTTATAACAAGAATAAAAAATACAATGGATGACTAACGCGAGATCAATTTTCATTGTAATGCACCCATACAAGGTTAACTGGGTAAGTGTATAATTTAAAACTTATTATTCTATGTTAAAAATAACGATACCTATAGATATTATAGCCATGAAATGACCTTTAAAAAAATAACAGATGATACTCGGTATTATTAATTTAATATGATAACTATTTATTTAAATTTTCTTATGTCAGAACTAATAGCTCTTTACAGTATAAAATTAATCGCCTTCCCATATAATTGACGCATAAGCATTTAGGGTCAAGTTGTATGCGTTAGTAGTAAACAGAAAATGTATAGTAGGTCCTCTTAACATAGAGCTGAGATGACCCAATGGGTAGAAACCATCTTAATCGATGATTGCGGGTTCAAGCACCACAAAATTTTCATGTTCTTAATTAATCTTGAGCTCACTGGTGTGGTTAAATAAGCTTCCAACCTTTCCCCATAAATAGATAGGAGGCCTTAGGCCAATAGAGAGACATTTACAAGCTGTTACTTTAACCTGATAACATTTGGTTTTTAATTTGTTTGTTTTGTTTTCTGATCTGATAGACCTGATCACTGATATTCAGTGTATAGCGTACCTTCATTTCTGTATACTAATGTATTGCTTTTACTGTAGTAGTTAGAGATGTGTGCCTACTAAATAAAATATTGATTTAAACAAAAATAAGCAATACTGATAAATACGAAACATATATAGGCATGGTTTAAGAATTTATATTTAAAAATATTTTAATAAAAACCTTAAATAAAGGAAAAAGAAACGAACATTACTGTCAAATATAAATACAGGTACGACAATTGTTTACTGATAATACGCAGCACTTCGTTAGAAACCTTGACGCATTCCTTAGCAGATGTCAAAGTACTTAGCGATCCGTGTTCGCTGCTTACAAAACACGCTCACCGATGAATCACATGTTTTGAATGGTCAACTAAACACATGGACCATAAATTAAAGTATTCTGCTTTGGTTGGTCCAATGCTATATTTAGTGATACTAAACTTTTTTGTTTCAGTATTATCATAAACCATAAAAACAATCATAAAAATACCGGGTGTAAAAAAAAAATTAGGTTTATCGCTACATTTAAAAGGCATTAAGTTAACAATAATGCACAACTTAACGCCGAATATTGCTCTTTACCTTAAATGTTTGCATTTAAACGTTTCACAGAATATTGACGATTTAATTGAGTAAATATTTTATACATTAGCAATGTCATACACTAAAAAACTATATGAGAACATTTCATATACCTTGTACGTGATTGTTATTTGTACAGAAGCAAAGTTGTATTAAAATAATAACAGGTGTGATAAGAAATCGTCAGCACTGATAACAGACAACTGACAGGGCACGCCTCAATCGTTTATCATTTACTGTCACACTTTCCTACTTTTTTAATGTAAAAATAATACACCAATATCAGAACAAAACGAAAAAATAATGTGGCTAAATCAATTTGGCAAATCACCAAATAATAGCTAACGTTTACAATTAAGAAGTAGCTTAGCCTATTATTTACCGAAAGTAACATTAGACTTGCATAAAAAAAAACAGAAAGCTTACAGGATATGACGCAGATTACCTTAGCTATTTTTATTTTCTGTATTCAAATGAAGTACTTTTTATTTGTGCGAAAATCTTTATTTTATTGGGTTAAGCGGAGCTAAGCCCTTCTCTCTCCCTTTGTTCAATCTACTCGAGATGAACTAGAAAAGGATGAGCATCTTGATGAGCTATTAAATCCCTGAGACGACTTCTTGAAAAAATTAAGCCAGCATTTTCGAATTAGTACTAAAGCTGGATTCTGACACAAATTACTTTCTGAGAATACATATAAAAATTTCAATGATATTGTATGTATTTTTTTTTTGGTGCATTTACTTACTTTATTCTTTATTTACGAATGATATTGTCTTTCCATTCGCGATTAGGACCTTAATCATAAACCAGCTTTTCTTAATTTTAACCAACCAACGAGTATAAATTCAGTGTGAATGATTATTAGATGTAAAAATTTGAAGTCAACTCAAATAAAAAATCAAGACATAAAAGTTCACAAAAAAGTATTAACTGTGTAACAATATTCATTCATTATTATTTGGCAACAAGATCTTTGGTCATTGAACTATCCACTTATATAATATTCTTAAAGGTACGCCTTGGACTGTAGCTTTCCACTCAACTTTCGCTTTCGTCACGAACTAGAACTTTATACTTATCTAAAATCTATATATCTAACAACGTAATTAAGAGTTCCTAACCTTGTTTCGGTTTCTTTGTTCGAAATTCATCTAGTAAAAGTTTACTTTGATGTACTTCGTTATTAACAAATACAAGGGTCTGTTAAAATAGAGTCGAAAGTGTATTGATGAAAAGTAGTTAATTTCTTTTAAATATAATTGTATCAAGAGAAGCACGTGCATAACGTTGAGATGATGTATAATAAAATAACGATAAAACCATTCATAAAACTTTGAATGTATTTAAAATTATTTATATTATGAATTTTACAAATTATATAAGTAATATATTTTAAAAAGCAAGGAAATTTTACCAATTTATCAAAAGTTTAATAGAATCTTATGTTCGAGAATAAAAATATATTCATTTTCAATAACATAAATGTGTAAAATCTCTTTTTTAATAGCTAAAGTAAAGCATTATTCAAACATTGGAAAACAATAGCTTCAGTAATAGATTCCTAAAGATTGCATCGACAGTAAAAATATACTTGTGGTTTGTGCGTATACTTCTTGTTCTATTGCTTAGTAGATTTTCAGCGTTATTTATTATGAATCCATATTCATAATATAAAAACAAATTTCGTTCTTAACATTTGACGTGTACAATGAAGATACATTGCCACATTGAGGAAACATTAATACTTATATGTACTTTTACTTTTAAATTATTTTTAATATTTTCATTATAATTACAAGTGACATGATCTTTAAAGGTTTATGAGTACCGTATTTTTTTAGTTCTCATTATTTTCTTGTACACACCCAACATATCATCAAAGTTTATATTTTATAATAAACCTGTATTTAAATTTACATATAAGGTGCGTCGAATGAGGGCAGTCCATAAAAATACATAATATGTATCTCTATTACGTAATTAAAGCGAATTTTGGATTGACTCCGTCCAGTAAGATCGACGTCGAGTTGAAATATTTATTTTAAAATGAAATTGAGTTTATAGTTTTTGATTTAAAATACAGTACATATTTTTATAAATTTAAATATTCATTCTATTAAGTAAATACTCCAATAAAAATACAGTCTAGACTAGATGACAGATGTATCTGTACTGTTCGTATAAATAACATGCAGTTACTTTTATAGTTAGTATTATAATTGCTTTAAAAAATTGCAACGTTGTCAATAAGGTATGCGACTTGTTTAACTTGAGCTCACCTGCCGAAATCGCTTGGCAAACTGGTAAGTGACATGTCATTGAGGCCGAGGACGGTGAGCGCCCGAAGCTGGCTAAAGCCAGCCGGTAGCCGCGGGATGGGGTTACTACTGAAGTCTGCGATCTGCAGGGCACGCAGCTTCTTGATATCTTCTGGTATATCAGGAATGTCTGAAAAAGAAAAGTGAATAGTAAGAAATATGATACCAGCTCATATAACAAAGGCGTAAGTTGAACCGTAAATCTTATTATATACAAAGTTGTAACGTAAGATTATATGCAGTTTTTGTGTATTCTTCTTTGTTTTTTATAGTTTCTGCATTATTCAACTTATAGACGAGATATACGATACTTAACAGGTAATGTTGATTATTTAAAAAATATACAATTACTTTTATATGATATTGGGCGTTATTTTATTACGCACTAGCTGAACCCGCGCGAAATTAATGAAACTTTATAGTACAAACACCTTCAACTCCATTTTACCTCCTCGAAAGGTAAGAGTAAGGTACAAAAAATAGCCTATCTCTTTCACTAGAATTCAATCTATCAACATATTAAATTTCATCTAAATCGGTTCAGCAGTATTAAGAGTGAAGAGGTAACAGAGTTACTTTCGCACTTATTATAAGAAAAGATTATTTTCTCTTATTTAAGGAAAATTAATATTTTCTATTTTGAATGTAAGAAACATTAAATATGTATTAAAAACCTTTTAAAGCGTAAATGCAAGAGACGTTGTGACAAGAATTATTTTTCATTTTCCTGTTTACTGCGCAGTACACATTATATACAGAGAAATAAAGTTTTAACAATACAAGAACGTTACACAATAGAAGAACGAATTAACAGCGGCTCACTTTATTTTCACATACACAGGATTTATACTATTGTTTAATTATAATTACTTCACTCAATATTAATATAACGTTATACAAGCTCGACCTATTTTTAAAATGTTTCTACAGCTGTCTCATATATATGTGAATATATTTTGTATTGAACAACTATTCATGTGTATTATTCACAAAAACATATTTTTACTCTTCATTGCATACATGTCATACTTTTTATATTGTTAAATATATTACGAGCTAAGTTCGTAAAGGTTTAAAACTCGAATAGGCTCACGAATTTATACTGTTTAAATATAAACGTTTATCTTGAACTAGGTTTTGGGTTGAGGATTACTTTACATTTTTCTGTCATTATCACTTTCAACTTCAACTTTATCCTTTCGGTATTACATTTAGAATGAATTACTTGTACATTTTATTTCTTACAAACTTTAAACCTACTTTTGTTTATAATGTACATAATCTCAAGTAAAAAATTAAAACCAAAAGAAATCTATATAAAATCATAAATAATCAAAAATTATTAATCATAGGATTTCGTTCACCGTTGTAATATTTAAAAAGTGGGTGAATTCTTTTAAAAAAAAGTATCGCTAATTTCGTTTGGTAAGAAAATACTACCGACGAGAAGAGTAAAATATCAAAGGATTAATGTCACAACGATTTTGTAACAACAAGAGACTAAGAAACCAAATACGGTATAATTTTATCTCTTTGTCAATTTGGAACAAGTCTTAAAACTCAAGAATTTCATAAATAAACTGATATTGTATTGCATTGTAATAAATACACAATATTCTTACTTAAACGAAAGTAAAACCAAATACAATCTTTTGATATATAGGTAGTGTTTTTTGTTACATACTGTATATTGCACAAATAGTATTAGTAAGATAGACGTATTGGCTATTGAAACAGGATCGAATTGGTGACCTTTGACGATCGAAGCTGAGGTAAGTCTTAATTGGTACATGGACGCGTAAACGATGCGGTTCACAAAATAATTTACAATTATTCAATGTTACAAAACGTTAATCTAAACATTGTAAGCTCTGAGAACAAGGTCAGACGGACGCAACATATAACAAACAAATTATGATCATTCTTCCCATTACATCTTTCAACATTTTATTAAAAACGAGAATAAAGTCTGACATGATTTTAAAACGAACTTATTTTATTGATTACGCAATATTCGAATCATCAATTTTGTCCATGTACGTGTCCATCAGTCTTTATTAAATCTCTGTAAAAAAATATTGCCGCTATTTATTGACTTCAATTGAAAACGGGTGAAGGATAAAAATAAAACTATTAAACGGAGGCCTACTTTATTACACAAACTATATACCTATTGTCATGTTTACAGAACTGCTAATAAATGGTACCAACGAATAAATTGTTAATTAAGACAGGTTTTATTACAATCCATGAGTGCATTATGCATGCAAGCGGCTAAAGACCATCCTCGGTATAGTAAGTTAATTGGAATAAGCCCCTTAAGGCTAGGCAAGTGCCTCCTTTCCTGTTAAGACAACTAGTTTGGAGCTTATTCCTATTCTACTGTTTCACAAATTACCTAAAAACTCAATGGTTTGAATCTTCGTTTAAGAATGCGATGTGGCAGAATTAAATCCATCTTATTAGAGTTTTCTAAGATGACAAAACTACGATTCCTGCAGCACCAAGTTTTAAAGCAGAATTTGTAAAGATCTCGAAAATAAGACAAAAAAGAAGAATAAAATTTTTCGATGAATCGAAAAAAAAACGCAGCGGTGATTTAATTTCCCGATCGTTTTGACTTTTATAAGAATTAAAAATAGAGTAGAGGGTCTCATGATTGTCTTAGTTGACGTCTATTACTTTTAAAATAGAATGTATAATAAATAAGTTTAAAAAATATATCGCATTATAAAAAATATATCAAAATGTAGCCAAGTACTTAAATTAATTACGAGGATCAATATAAAAACTATTTTAAGCATATTAATGTTATGGAAACCTAAGTAGGTATCATGTAACTTCCCGCTCGTTTATACATCGACTGGTGTGAACAATTTATACCAGTCGCGTGCACTGCATGGCTGCCAAAGGCCTAGTTTTATTTGTAATTAAGTGCAACGGATGTTTTATATGTGATCTTTATCACTACAATCACATAGTTATAAATTTATTCATGTATAAATTCTTCAACGACTCAGACTAGCAATACACAACTTGCAATTATTATTCAATAGTTAGATAGTTTTACGAATTTGCTATATGGCAAGTGGTCAATACCACTGTAGGTATGTATAACATTGGGACACTGTGAGAGATATTAACCATTCCTTACGTCGCCAATGCGCCGCCAAAGATGGTAACTAAGACGGTTTGTCCCTATATTTATATAGCTGTAACTATATTGGCTCACTAATTAAAGTGGAACACAGAGTATTTCTGCATGGAAATAAAATAAAAAATAAGAGGATAGTACCTAAAAAAACCACTACGCGATATTATTTACGTTATTATTGTAGGTAAACTTATTATTTTATTATAATTTTACCAAAAACCAATACTATTTGCAATATTCGTTTAATATACTTTATCATATATTGAATTTAAAATTGATAATAAATTTTAGTATCAACGGTAAACGTGTTTCTTATTTAAGTGATAGATAAAATTAGTAGCTTCTATTTTAATGTAATGTTTTTCCAAGCTCGTATTTGATCATCGTAGTTAAAAAGACATTATAAACTGGTTTACTAATTTCACGATATTAACGGTAGTGCGCTCTGGTTTCCGGTTTTGCGGACGGACATTCTAACAGGCGTGGCGTCATAAATTGTCAGGCTAGGGCCAGCATAATCTATGGGTGCATTACAAACAATGAACATTTACCTCGAATAAATTGCGGCTAAATTGAAGGCACGGTTATGTGGGTCAACGTTTGAGGACATGTAACATCATTGGCTAAGGCGAAATGAACAAAAATAACTTGACCTATAAGTTGATTCGCAATATTACAATTTTACGAAAAAGTTAGTGAGAAATCAAATCTAGACAAAAAAATCTAATTTATAGTACGTAAAAATGCATAGGACGGTCGTTATCAGTACTTTTATTTTATTTTTCAAGTTTAAAACTTGAAAAATAAAATAACAGCCGGTAAAAATGTTTCAGTGACGTAATGTTAAGCGGTAAGTTATTTTCGGAAAGGTATGCCTGCTAGCTACTAAGAATCTCTCTTTAAGTGTATAGTTTTGTTTATGTAAGGGGTGAATGGCTTTTCATAGATGTAGGAAACCTGCGGCTATAGTAATACCGGATGTGCTTTTAAACGTACATAAAGGAATGTTGAAAGTTTCATGTCTATTTTTAGCGAATAATTTTGTTTTGACGAAGAGAAACCAATTTACCTGGTATCTTCCGCTATGTTATGCTAATGAAATATACAAATATGTAGCATAAAAGAATATTCGAGTAGATGAATGAAAGATAAAAACATACCATCAAAATATACTCTCTGAGAAAGACTTTTTCAAGAGTTTTTGATTAGTAATTACCAAGAATAAGTTTACTGTAAAGCTAGCAGGTGTTACTTTAGTTGGGACATTACTCTATATGGATTTATATTGTAGCTAAAATATCTTAGCCCTTATGCAAAATAATGAAGTTTAGGATACCTATATTGTCATTCGTTTAGTTGAAAATTGTATTAGATGATTCCATTAACTGAATATGAGCAATAACGACGTTATGGTCATGTTTTACATCTCAACATTATTTTGGATCTGGATAATATTTTACCGGTTGTGGTTACGGAAATTGTTTGAATTATAGACTTGTTTCGAATAGTTTCAGTTAAGAGTATTAGATTTTTTAGTAATTTTCAAAGAGTAAATAACAAGGTAACAATTTGATTTTATTCCTAGGCTATTATTTGGTATTGGGTATAATCACAGAAATCTAACTAAATTTAACACTGCAGAATCAAAGATATAATAAAAATATTATTTCAGTTACGGTTACGGATCTCCATAACATCCCTGATGATTATGAAGTTATATGGTATTGCTAGAGCTTTAATAAAATTAAAAACATTTGTCACATTATAATTCGAAATACAATTGTTTGTAATTTAGTTTTTTTATAAATTTCAATTGTTTGATCATCGGCTGATAAATATTACGCGTTAAAGGATGAACTTTCACTTTTTCCAATTGATCTTTTTATCTACAGAATACGGTACATTAATTACAACTTGATATATGACATGTCGTTAGTCAGGAAGAGAATCGACAGCTCTTAGTATCAATATGTATGGTCGGGAAATAATATCCGCAAACAGCCAGTCGTCAAGTGCAGGGACCGAGAGGAAATTACTTAATATCCAGCATGGCGCTCTCACATCGCATTTTTTTTTGTTGTTGACGTAATTGCCTGATTAATAAAATAATATTAATAATAATTAGTCAATCTTAGTCCATTGGGTTTATAAATCAAAATCTTTCTGAACACGACCGTCATATATAATGTATCTACCAATACTATACGAAGTAAAAGGTGGTTCGTTAGACAGTCTCGCGTGGCTTACTCCAGACGAAGTGGAATCCCATTATAACGTTATTGAATTGTTTGCAATACAAAAGCGACGAGCAAGTGGACTGTGCCGATCCACCGCCCACAGTAATGGAAGCCGTCTGACCGACGAGATACAATACAGTGGATAGCTTGCGGGTGAACGTTTATTCGAAAACTTCATATATGTGTACATATAAAACGCTACGTAATAGGTCAGCTTGAAACGCTGATGGCGCTCAATATGATTACCGTTGACAGTTCGCATTCGTAACTCTATAACCCAGATGGGAAACGTGATATCACACACGTTTCACCTTCAATTGATAGATGGTTTAATCGAAGGATTATTACGTATATCTTTTACACTTCAGTGTACATTAATTTAATTGATATAAGGTTAATGTGAACTGTATCGTCCTGTATACAATGTCGTCACAACTAATACAATATATCAAACGTTTAAAGAAAGAAACGAAACTGAAGTTATAGCCGCTAAGCGAACGCCCTAAACAATCCGACGATTGATGTTTCGCAATGTTCGCGTAAGTATCGCGAAGCGTTCAAGCGGTTGAAGTTCGCCCTTGAAATATATAAGATTTTTATTATAACATACCATGATCTGGTATTTCTATTCGTATATAATATCGCACTACTGAGTCCGCGTAAGATTTAGTCACACCTGAGATCATAAACGCGTTTCCACGACATTTTTGAATTAGTTTTATTATATTTTAATTTATATTACTACAGGCAAATATATTCGAAAATGCCCTCATTAGTCAACTATCATTTATATAGTAAATAAATTAGTTTTATGCAAGTCAGCATTTTTCTTAGTATCGACACACTATTTGGAAGTTCTATATGACTGCTGCTACAAGGAACATGTGTAGTAAGTAAAATACAGACATAAAAGTAAAACAAAAACTACAAATCATCATTCTCATCAAAGTATCGAGTGATAATAATGGTAATATACATAGACTATTTCAACAATCACAGCTTACAATAGCTTACAATGAAATCACTATATTCGGGAGAAATAACATACGTAACCGGACCGGTTTAAAAGTGATCTCACAGTCTAGTGATCTGAGTTCTGACGGCCTGTTACGCGATGCTACAGGTGATTGATAAGAGTTAAACCTTTATGAAAGCAAATCGAAAATCCTTGTACTCAATAAGTTACTGACGATAACACCTAAAAAGTATTAGGGAATAAAAACAAAAATTTAATACAAAGGAAATTCGGTATATATGATTTATTGTATATGTAAATTTTAATCGTGCTAAGTTAAATAAATAATTTAAATATTTGAGATTTTTTTTTAATGAAATGATGTAATGCTATTTTAATAAGTATAAAAATGTTTTGTTGATTTTTATTGTAACATATAATCTAAGTTTAAGTTACGTTACGATTACATACTTAAAATGTATATAAAATGTACAATACATTTTTGTACGTTTAATATGATTATTTTTGTGTCTGCAATACTGAGTCCTAGATCCTGTTTGTCATTACAAATGATTTACTATTAACAGACAAAAAAATCTACATTATTAATATTAAATACTCAACAATATTCCGTATAAGTTAATATTAATCTCAGGAACTAATGATCGAATTCATTGTTTTTTTTTTCATTTGTTTAAATCTTCATTATTCCATATCGTATAAATTGTACCCGTGCGAAGTCGGAACACGTCGCTAAGCATGTTATATATTTAAATGTTAATGTTAAAACTTTATATGTTTTCAATAAATGAGACTTTTGCTTCCGTTTATTATAACATGTAATCGCGAATAGATAACGAAAGTTATGTCGTAATGCTGAATAAGAGCAGATTTCAACACGGTTTCCCTAAAATCTTTGTTCAAAATTTTGATAAGTATTAAACGGTCTACGAAAAAATAAGGATGCAGTTTAATTTTCATCTAAAACGATTTTGATACTAACGAAATCTTTTTCAGAGAAAGGAATACAAGCTTAGTAACTTTACTATACAATTAGAAAGTAATGATTTTCTGTACATAATTTAAAAAAATAATAATGTGTAATTCGTTTTTTACAGAAACTACAGCGACAGCAAAATGCATTTTTATTTAAAATAATAGTATGTGAACTCAACGAGTAAAAGTTCGTTGGGGAATACAAGGGTATGAGAGATATGATCCGAGATTGCGATGCGGCGGCGTGGGAGCAGAGGACAATGCGGTTAGGTTCAACAGCCGAATAAGCCATAGCCATCGAACCGAACAAACGGGTTATTCAAAGAAACTACTTTTGTATTATTGTACTGAATACAAACATCGATTATATCAAATATTTGACAAATGCTGATTTGAATTGGATTTGCTTACGACAGTACAAAAAAGTGTATTTTTTCATGAGTCTGTTTAATGGGCAAAGGTTTACAGAACTAAATATTTCGTTATGTTGGTATGCAATGTAATCGAGTTGCAGGTTGAAATTTATCATTCCTGTTATCTATTTCGTAACAGTCCAGGAAGCAGCTATCAAGTTGTAGGCTCGTAAGGCACTGCACGTACGATAATGGAATGTAGAAAATCTTATGCAAATCTAGGCATGAAAGCAAGTCGGGTAACTCAAAATATTACAGTTACTACAGTAGGTACAAGTTTAATTATGTATTTGGTATAAAAACAGTAGTCTCTCTCTCTAAAATTATAATATTGGTTATTACTTTTAATATATTGGAAATACATTTAAAATTACCGCCAAGTTGTTTACAGAGCGACGTAGTTTAAGCAGTGAACGTAATTGTAAAATTAGAATAGCGTCTGATTGTTTTAAATATAGAACGAAACTATTAACTGTAAATAATACTTAACACCAAACGCCATGATGTCGAGTTCGCAGGAAATCTAGTTCATCTATACGGGTCGCTGGAATTGCAATCAAATCACAAACCGTGAACTTGGTGTTTCCGATTATGGAGAATAATTTCACGTAATATATATGTATGTGTATTTGTACATAAGACGACATTATCGTGTTCATTGCAATAAACGAAGATTCTAATAATACACTTTGTCCATAAGGTATGTACGTATATTTACTTGACATAAAGATAAAACCAAATAGATTATAATTTATTTCTGATTATATATATCTATCTGTACGTGTTCTACATAAGAAGACACAATAAGGTATATGTATTAGAACAGATAATACGTATATGTTATAAACATATAATCTGTGTCCGCTTTAAAACTGTAAATAGCACTTTAAATTCCATATTAAATAGAATAACTTTTGATTAAATACAAAAAAAAAATCAAACGAAGCCTAAATAAAAAAAATAGACAAATGATTAAATAAGGAATTACATCATCAGAAAAAGAAATATGACATTGATATATGCAATAGTCCAAAAATAATGCGTGATTTTGACCGTAAGGAATACTTGCATTAATAATTACAAAACATCTAGTAATAAAATCCGACGTGGCCTTTTTTAATTATTGATGTTCCGACTTATTAAGAGTTTAAAAAGAGAATACTTAATACTTCGGAATAAAAAACATCAAAATTTACTTGGATGATAGGATGATAAAGATGTTCTTTGATGAAATATGTTAAGCTTTTAAGTGCTTTGGTTTGTCGCGTAATACAACTCTGTGTTGCAATATTTAAAAATTCCCGTATTTATTTTATGAACCTTTTATATTTCAAAATAAGAGAATTGCTCCTATGTCACACGTTATCATATCTACATATTGGTTAATGGTAAGATTCTACTTAAAATAAAAAAAAAAACAAGTTATCAGCCCACAATAAGGGGTGGATAATCAACATTAATTTTAAAACGGGATTGGTGCCATTAAATATTTTTAATTAAACTTAAATATTTGCCTTAAAAATTCATGTTTCCTTCATTTAACACACATTATGAGCTTTTACTTCGACTTTTTACTTTCAAAGCAGAAACAAACAAATAATTTATATAAAAAACATTTAGGGTGAGTAATCACACAAAATTACATTTCTTTCATAACGATTGATGACGTAGAACGAAGGAGCCGTCTTTGATGAAAGTCGATTTAAATTCGGTACTCGTCACTTTATTTACGAGCGAATTAATTTATAAGTATGTCACGAACGGCGTTGTGGTAACTTGTCAACCTTTGGAAGTGAACAGACTGTTACATCCTACAAGATTAAAATTTTAATGGATTCTCGGCTGCCAAAATATTTTATTCGCAAATTTTAGTACGTGTTTTAAGTAGGAAGTCTTATATAAAATGTTATAAATTCTAAACTAGTATGAACATAACACGAGATTATTATCAGCATTAAACGGTACCTATACCGTAGCTAGCAATACAGGGCACTCACTCTGGCCTCACACACGGTGACTTTAATAATTCACTAGATAGCGTTATACCAACGGAACTAACATATCTCTTGCAAAATTGTAAGTCATCTACAATGATTTCATGATATCAGCAAGAACATTATATGTACAAGTTGTAAAAATAAAAATATTGTAACTAAAATAAAATCTAACAAACTAAAAAAATATATGCTATTTTTAAATACAAATCTATACAGTCTATCTATATAAGTCATCAAGTTACATATTTTGTATAACGAATTAAAATTCTATTAAGACCAGCCATATTCTCAATGAATTATCATCACCTGACCACGCAATTAACTTTAACATTGAAAAATTAGTAATCGATATTAAGTTACTAATAATTGTAATGTAATGTTATAAATTCCTGTTGATTCGAATCAGTGTTAATTAGGTATGTAAGTTCTAATAGTATCCAGGGTTACGCCTTGAATGGGCATCACAATGCTGATCGTCAATAACGCTCATTGTACAAACTTTGCGCTTGTTAACTAAAGCGACCCCGAATACATATGACGCGAATGAATGGAGTGCAACGAATAAAAACAAACGGGACGGGCGTCTTGACAAAACAAACCGTTCTTTTATAAATAAACGTTCGCGGAAGTGAAACCGTATAAAATCGAAATTCATTTAAAGTAAGGGCGGATGATTTTTCCATACGGCCACTTCTTTTAAATTACATGCTATGAATACTTCAATTTACCTAATTGATTGTTAAAAGTTTTTTAACAATCAATTAGGTAAATTGAAGTGGATTATAGAAACCTTCACAATTTAACATTAAGTACCTATTAATATAAATAAGCATTAAAAGACCAATTATTTTTTAATACAAACCACTATATTTCAAAACGAAATAGAAGAAGTAATTAGTACCGAATATTTACAATTTGAATATAAACTATTTTGCAGATCAGTCAATTACAGCAATAACTAATAAGAAAGTGGAAATAAAGTTGTAAATGACAAGTTTTGTAGTAAAAGTGAACAATTTTTACTATAATTAATTCATTTCCATGCTGCACATTGTTGAATTGAACGTGATCGACATAGTGCTAATCAATTCGTAATAAACCTATAAATTGTTTCATTCGCTATAACGATCAAAGATTCCTATTCAATTCTTGTTCGTTTTTTTTTTACTTTAAACGGTTTTAATAATTTCTATTTTAAAATTTGAGAAAATGAGCGCAAAAACAATTAAGAAATATTAAGACCAGCAAATAAAATTATTAATATAGAACTAAAAATGACGACGACGTCGAAGGTCGTCGATTAGTTTCTACGAAACAATGTTTTTTCTAAATGTTTTTATATTAATCATAATAATGTAATAAATATTATAAAGACTGTTATTCAAAAATAGAATCTGAAATAAATCTTCATAATATATTATTTAGCATATTAATTATAGCAAAGGTCGCAAAGTATTACTAAATTAATTAATGTCACTCAATGCATACTCATGCGTAATTGAAACAAATACTAAGAGAATATATTATAGCTTCTGATAAATAATAATTATTTACAAGTATAATATAAGGTAATTATTTTAGGTCAGTATTAATTTTAATATCCTCTTATTTTGGCAAATAGTTTTGAAAATGAGGCCGGTCTTCCACTTATCATTTGCTACTTCGCACCTGGATTATACACTTAGTAATTCTTGTTACGAACTAACGTGCAACCTGAATACAAATATTAAATAGACTTTATTTGGTTGCACCCCTTTTCTGCAACGCATTCCATATGATTTATGATGTTACAAATATTTTTATTTATTAAAACAATTCTGTTATCGTTTTATAACTTTAAATACTCTATTTAAATTTTTAATTTTTAATAAAGATGGACGTATATAAGTTGCGTTCAAAAACATTTTTATTTTCATTGTACAAACAATAAAGCCCCATTATTAGGCTTCTATTATAACCCTGTAAATATTTTTATATATAAACAAATTTGATCTTAGATATTTTTCTATTAGCTAATGACTAAATTATAATATACAAGAAAATATCTACAACGTATTTTTTTGATAAATCATAAAAACAGATATATTAAGATATAATGACAGTTTATTGTTTGTTTTTGAATTATATATTTTATTTAACTCAAAGTTTCTTGAATTATATATTTCTGGTCAGTCTTTTTCTCAACTTTGAGTGTTACAAAATAATAATAATGTGCAGCCAGAAGTAGCAAACTAGAATTAAACTTGTAATAAAGACGAAGACTTTGAAGACGAAGGTTAAGACTTTGGGAAGAGTAAAATGGAAATGGGCTGGCAGACGGGAAGAATTGGACCAGAAGAAGGTAGTCCAATCTTTTCACTAAGAGTGGCCTAGAACTAGTAAAAGTGGTCGAAGGCCATTAGGCAAGCTCAATAACCCTTTGGAGGATTTTATAGGAATGGCAGGTGCTTAATGATGATACACTCAGCACTGGACCGTTAGGATTGCCTCGCGAAAGAGGAGGCATATGTCTAAGCCTAAGTGGATTAAAGTAGGCAGAATATAGTTATGATATGAATAACTTACCATTTCGAGAAACATCTAGCTCGACTAAGTTTTCGAAATTCTGAATATCTGGTGGAAGCTTGTGAATTTCATTATCACTAAGTCCTAACCGTCGTAGTCTATGAAGTCTAAAGAAATTCTGTAACAAAAAAAAAACATTTATTTATTATCATTTCATCTGTAACAGTGACCAAATATTTATATATGTTTAAGTTTTAATCAATAAAACACACTGTTTTTTTTTATTGAATTTTTATACTAAAATAATCAAATAATATCAGTGCTGTCTGTGTTTTATAAGTACGAAAATTATTAATATAAAAAAAATTAAGGATTGTTAAGACTGCATATCAAACATTATAAGTGATTTGTTCCAAGAAGTAGATGTATCTAATACTATATATGTATGTTTATTCACCTTATTCCATTTGACAAATTTTTTGTTGTACTTTTTTACTTACAATTTAGGTTGTCATTCTGTTACTGTATTTAATTTAGTTTGTAATTTTTATTTAGTGTTTGCTCATTTATAACAATACTTATAATTTATAATATTTTTTTTTTAAATTTTTGAATGTTAGACTTGAGATTTTTTTATTAATAATGAAGCTTAAAAATGTATCAATTAACCTTCACTTAATCCAGCACTGTAGGCTGTTACAGCTTATTACTTTCATTTTATGAGTCCTCATTAAATAACTTTTGAAATTCCACTATTATCACTATCTTTTGTTGATCAAAGATGAAATAGAAGAAATGCTAATTTTATTTATTTACCAGCCACCCTCAACCATCAAGATGACAAAAGCGAAATAAACATGAATTGATATTGTGTTGTTCTAGGTTAAGGATTACCAAGAAAATTGCTACTACTATACTTGTCTTAATTTTTTTTGCCTTTGATATCTCAATCGTACTGTGACTTTGGCAAAATATAATCTAAAAAATTTCATCATGAATGGTGATGATACTTCTATTACAATTTTGGAAGTAAAAGTAAAGTGGATATATATAAGACGTTGTGTGGAATAGTGTTGTATTATGAATAAAGATATATTAATTAATACTGTTAGTACAAAATAGTTGAGTTATTAAGCAAGATGTGTGGAATATGTTAATCTAAGGTTTATTTATCTTTATTCCTTCTTTGATTGGTATAGTATTTAGCTAGATAGATAGAATGAAGGTCCACATAAAAATAATAGGGAACTTGTCAGGATTCTTTTTATGCATATGCAGAACAACTCACGAAAACAAGTGTAATCAGACAGCAATTAAAACCATATAGAGGTCATACATATATACATTTTTTTAAATAGATTATATATATACACCAAAAAATTTAAAAATCATTTAATTTTCAGTTTTAAATAGTCTGTGGAATCAATTTTGATGTGCACCAAATTTGATTAGTAATTTTTTACATAGCTTTCTTAAACCATGAGCCTAAGCAAAATTATAACTCAGAGTTCACCAAGTGGATAAAATCGTAGATTAGAGTTTGCCATGTGCATAACTGAAATCTTCACTCCCCTCTGATATTGTATTAATAATATAAATTTTATTACTCAAACATTTGCACCATATTTGCTCCAATTAATTATTTTTTAATTTCACCTTTATATCTAGTATAATAATCACACAAAATATTTTTTTGATTTTGATTTATCAAAGATATTGAAAATGTTTACCATCAAAATTTTTTTACACTATTTTGTCAACAGTAACCGTTTAAGGTTCGTGCATCACCCATTAAGGAACTCATCGAAAAATATCTTTGAACAATACATTTTAAATTAAATATTTGAACTTATCTTTTCACTTAATTAATTTAGGGCGGTAATATTTGCTTACAATCAAAATAACACTAAAATGTACAAATTATTCTATTGAAATGTAATAGCTGCATCGTTAAATTATTTCTCGATTTGTTTTTCAAGTTTTTCATTTACGCTACGTACAACAAAATTAGGTAGGGCTATTAATTATTATTTACACGCAGTGATAAGGTGAACGCCCACGAAAGAAAGTTTAAATGTATGATTAATTTAATATACTTACTTTAGGTAAATCTCGAATATGATTAGCATCCAAAAAAAGTTCCTCTAAACTCCTGGAATATCGTAAAATGTCTTCAGGTACTGTTGGCAACGAGCAATGCCGCTTGTCTACACATTCCACTTGGCGATTACATTTGAACAAAGGTATACATCGAAACATGTTGGACACTACACTACAATCGAATTATTATTTAATAAATCACTATCACGACACATATTTGAGCACTTCACCGATTGTAGCACTACTTCAGCATTTTAAAATTGACCAACGACATCAAAATACGCCAAAAGATATTCAACGCACCTCACCCTCGAAAATGAAGCCACAAACTACAGGTGTTGCCCGTCAAATAAACGTCTACTATACTTAGTATTCTGTATTGCGATAAATGTAATGTACAATTTGATTTGATCAATTTAAATACATAATAAATAGATGCACTTTTTTATTGATGGTATTACTTCTTACTTAATTGGTTTACACGCTGCATAGGCAAAAAATATTAAGCAATAAAATACAATTTTAGTTCATAATATTATTAAAATAAAACGTTTCCAAAAATCTCCTCGGTTACCGTATTATAATATCCATATAATATATATTACTTATGATGATATATATTATTTGCCAGTCGAAGAAATACATTTTTTTCATATTTTATGCACAAAACAACACTAGAACAGCAAAATTTTTTGTATATATATTTTAAGAGTTGTAAATAAAATGCTGCCATATTACATATTAAATAAGTTTAAATGGATTCTGGCAATATAAACATCGTATATATCCAAAAAAATTGGTATTAATTTTAATTCCATACGTGGTTATAAACACCCTTAATTTTTGAAGTTATATTTCAATGATTATTAAAAACGGCAACACACTGATCTAAACGTTAAAAATTTAATTTAATTTCAGATACAGACTTCAGTCAGTTACATACGTCATATCAAATATTATTAATAACCATGCATAAAATATTTGCTTGAAATTATACAATTTGAATTTTCATTTAACACTTTGAAAACATATATTCGAAATCAGGACTCGCAATTGGTACCCTTCTAAGAATTTCATTTTATTGTAGGAGTAATATTTTAAAAAAAAATGTCTTTCAATTTAGGATTTATTGGTGGTGGAAACATGTCAACGGCAATTTTTAAAGGAATACAAAAAAATGGTAAAGTATCGTTTTAAATTTATTTATATATTTTTCTTATAAAATGATCTTATTATGTTTTTAAGTTGTAAGATTAAAAATAATTGACTTTTTAAAAGACAAATATTTTATACAATCTTTTACTATTTACGACGTTATTTATTTGTATTTTTATAATATCCATACATCTTTTTGTAGATAATCATCCAGTTTCAAAAATATGGGTAGCAGGACCACATTTAAACAGTCTCCAGCACTGGAAAGAGTCAGGCGCTAATGTAACCACCAAAAATGGAGAACTAGTCAATAACTGTGATGTAATTTTTATTGGTGTAAAACCTGGTGTATTGAATGAAGCCCTCATGAATTGCCTTGATTCTCTTTCTGTATCGGGAGCTAAAAATGTATTATTTATTTCTATGTTAGTTGGAATTAATATAGAATATTTGCACAAGGTAAATAACTATTCTTTTATTATGTATGTTTAAGTATGTATACTTGGTATTATCTATTTATGTATTTGTAATTTTCTTCTATGGTAACTTTGCTAGTATATTTTTTATCATTAAGACTGGAGACACATATTTTTACACTTACAAAACTGTAACAGATAACATATCAAATATTTGTATGGATGATATGTCACAGAATTTTAAAGTTAGATGTTATTCTATAAATTATTAACCTGAATGCAAAAATGATCTCAATAGATTTATATATTTATACTTAACTAAAATATGTTTTGTTTTAGGCATTAAAAGGGCTGCCAGTACAATCAAGCGTGATTCGCATTTTGCCAAACACCCCAATGGCTGTTGGTGCAGGTTCATGTTTGTATACACCAGACATAAATGTTACACAGGAACAGTGCACATTATTCGAAAAATTACTAAAAGGCTGTGGAGTCTGTGAAAAAGTATCAGAAACCCTCATGGATTCTTTGGGAATTCTCACAGGATGTGGACCTGCATTTGTGAGTATAAACAGGATAAATATGGTAATTACAAAAGATAAAAAAAAAAAACAAAATCTATTATGTAAATACTACTAATTTGTAAATAACTAAAAGTTATTTAGCAATGTAATTTGAACCACAGATGATGTCAAATTGAATACAACAGTGATAACAACGGTAAAATAATTGTTCTTTCATTCCATTTGAACTAATTAATATTAATATATTTTTCTAACTTTGTATATATTTTAATATATAATTAAATTATTTTCAGATGTACATTGTGATCGAAGCATTGGCAGATGGGGCAGTGAAACAAGGTGTACCTAGAGCAATTGCATTAAGGCATGCAGCACAAATGATGGTAGGAAGTGGTGAAATGGTACTACAAACTGGCAAGCACCCTGGGACATTGAAAGATGAAGTATGCTCTCCAGGTGGCTGTACTATTTGTGGTGTCACTGCCCTTGAGAATGGAAAGTTGAGGTAAACTAACTTATGCACATTTTAAACAAAATTATTATTATTCAAGTAATAATAATTTAAATAATAATAATTTTAATTTAAGACAAGTTTTATAAACAATTGATGCAAGTAGCTAGACATTAATAAAGAATTCTTCATACACATTGTTTAGTGTTTTTTTAGTTAAATGCTGAATTGATTTTACATTAGAAAGACAAAAGTCAGCATTGTTCAAATTGTCACCTAAACATTATTCATACATAAAGCAGTGGAGACTTATTAGTCTATATTATTTTTGTTTAAAACCTCATTGATGTATTGTATCAGATATTTTTTACCCTTATTAGAAAAGCTCCTTGGATACAATACCCGAAGGTCACAAAATCATATTCTGTGAAATTATTTCAGATATAAATTTTTCGCCTCCTTAATTTAATCCATTTTTAATATAATAAATATTTAATAATAATTAAAAAATAAATACTCCATTAAGTTTCGTCTTACTTTCAGAGCAACTATAATTAGTGCTGTTGAAGCTGCTGTTCTTAAGGGCAAGGAAATGGGAAAGAAATAATCATGTAAAAGTAGAATCTCATAAAGAAACTCAAACCTTACTATAAACTAAAGTTATATATTAATATTATTTATTTGTAGTTAAAAATATATTTCAAATAGACATACTATTATTTTAATAGTAGTATAGTTATAATGTGGATGTGGTTGCTGGACAACACTGGAAATAATGGTAGTCTTAGTTTAAATATTATGTATTATGTAGTATTATTCTCGAAAATATATTCATGACAAATGAAAACAGGACAATAGTTACTAACAAAGTAATAGTTACTTTTGTCATGATAAGTTCCTGAATTACAAGTTAAAACTAATGTTTTTTGTTGCTGATTCTAATTTAAGTATTAACATTAGTGTTACCTGATCATATAGTAACTATAACAAGTAAGATATGTTTTAGCCATGTATAAGTGCTAATTTTATAGAAAAATGATAAAAGATATTATTTCAAATATAAATAGCTTATTTAATAATTATTAGATGTGTCTTAAATAGACAATAACTTAGTATATAATATTTTTTGTTTGTCTTAGTATTTACATTTGAGTCTCATTAGCAGTGGTGCACTAAATATACTAATACTAATGGAAAGTATGTATGTAGAAATGTATCCATTGCCTATTTCAGTATTTTTATGTGTTTTGCCATAAATCCTGGCAGTGTTTAGATCTGAAATTACAAATACCTCATAGTAACATAGTATTATATCAGAATATGACTTGTGAGACTCCAAACATTGATAAAACAATGAGTATGTAGCCTTTCTATGAAGTGTAGAGGTGGGAAAAAGTATCTTATATGAGATATGGGTAGTCTTTCAAAGAAGTTTACCGGAATGTATGAAATAAAAGTCCAATAAATAGCCAGAAAGGCATTATTGTTGGTAATGATCTTTGATTGATTATTGTGATTATAAAATGTAATTGACAGAATATTTTAAAAAAATGTGCCTTTAGAATGGATGTCTAATTTTCTCTCCAATTTCGTTTAACTCTACTGAGTACTCTATCAGCACCGTCTAAATTTCATGCATTTTGAAGGCAACTTTTTATCGCTCAACCAAAAATACTTACACCTATGCTTTATCTCTACTCGCCTCTACATTCTATAATTATAGTGTAATATAGATTGGTATATATAATATGAAAATATTATATTTCTATTAAAAGTTGCATGACACAAATGCGGAAACCAGTCCATATTTCTCTACAATCAGTTAATTTATTAAAAATGTATTTGAATTACCTTTTACATTGATTACGTATTTTATGTATTGTTGACTGTAATTTTACAAAAATAAATTACTTGCTTCACCTAAAGCTGTAAAACAAGACTTCCTTTTTTTTTGAATATTACTAAATTACAGTAGTACCTAGTAGATATAAAATGCCTAACAATATACTTATACCAAATTTAAGCATTTAAATTGAGGGCAATAATAAATACTAAATTTAAAATGAACTACTTACTTATAATGACTATGACTATGACTTATAATGACTATATGAATTTACAGATTTTTTTATTCTGGTCAGACAAAATCATAGAATGAAACAAACATATTTCTTTGAACTCAAAATATCACGATACTCAATCCTAATAGATTTAACTTTGTTGTCCATGTTGTTAGAATATTTATTATTTAACAATATTATAGACTCTAACTGATGCCTATCAACAAAGTATGTGAAGTAGAGACGTATTCGCAAAAAATCTAATTTAAAGCGGGTGAATTCACGAAGCACAGATTATAAAATCATTCTAATGCTTTTTATAATGGCAAGTAAGCTTAAAAAATTAATATGAGGGTGGGTATCTGTTTAAGCAAAAACAATTAAAAATATTTTGAAGTTTGTTTTATAAAGCACCTAAAAAAGCAGCAAATCATTAATTTACGAGCGTGAGTTCTGTAGGATTATGACCTAAATTTTTAAAGTAAGAAATTTATAAATTTTTTCTTGCATCACCAATAACGGGTTCTAGGATGGATATGTTTCTTAAACTGTCTCACTCATCCTTTAACCAGGAACCCAGTACTAGAAGATAACTAAGCAGTATCCAGAAAATAAATAATAAGTATTTATTAAAAATTACAGTTCAATTAGCATTTCGACTTTAGATATTTATGTAGAGAATGGTTTGTGTGAGTTGTATGTTGTTGCAATGCCGATGAATATTATGAATATGATGCAATAAGTTTTTTGCCTAAACAATTTATCTTTTACAGGCTGTGATTTCGAAATAATTGCTTTTTTTAAAGATAATTTAACTGTTTGCAAGTTATTAAAATCAAAACAAGCATTATTTTTATTTTGACTGCCTGATTTATTATTATTAGATATTATTTTTAGTAATAATTGCAAATATATAAATATTAGTGCAATATTATAGGGAGTATTCAGAGGTGCTGTTTAGTTCTTAATTCCTTATTTAATTTCTAAGATCAGTTGAATTCATTAAAATGTAAAACAGCTTAAATTTTTAATTATTTATTGTATTTATTGACCGCTGTTTTAGGCAAAGATAGAAATTTTAATCGTGTAGGAGAAAGGCCTCCATAAATTTAATCACTACAAGCTGTTTTCAGGAATTTTAAGTTGGAAGTTTTTCGGAATAAAATAAGTAGCATTGTTTTGCTGTCGTATATATTCTTTAGTTTAAACAAAATATACGCAAATAAACAAAATACTGAAAAGTGCGGCAACATTCAACAATAAATCCTTGAAAAGTCGTTTATACCTTTAATGCATGACAACCATCATGATGATTTCGCAAACTGGACGAGATGTGGACAATTTGTTTCAAAATTATTTGAATACAACTTTCACAATATAACACTTGTTTACTATGAGAAATATTTTACTAATATCTGACTATAGGTCAGCAATAAAAGTAATTATTAACAAGGCAAAGTAAATCTATTTAGATATGGCTCGGAACTACAAAGGAAATTACATTGTTTTATGATTATTTAAATAGCAAAAATTTTATTTGTTGTCCTAATATATTTTTCTACTTTAAATTTTAAATTTTCTAATAAAAAAAATATATATATTCTTTATTGCACTTAAAAAGACATTACAGAAAATAACAAAATAGAGAAAACATAAGCAAAGGCGGACTTATCTCTAAAAGAGATCTCTTCCAGTCAACCTATGGAGGTGAGTGATAAGAGTCAATCAGCCAATCAGTCAATCAGAGTCAATCAAAATATATCTTTTAAGCGCTTAAAATTTTCTTTCATTATATTTTTAATATAAAAAAAAAATACCGCCGTAACAAGAAGTGAAGAATAAAGTGGCGAACCTAGTTTTTAACCTAAAAAATAAATATTATTTATAAAAGCCATTTAATAAAAGAAACTTATTCAAAAGAAAAATAATCTTTTAAATTTTTTTGTAGCTGGTTAACGTGGATTGTCCGGTTCGCGGAGAGGCAAATCTGCCTCTCCGAGACCTTTCTCTGCTAGATAATGTTTCGGTAATGCTCCTTAGGGAATCGGCATGGAGGGCCATGGCCTCCTTTTGTGAGATCGTCATGTTCATGAATTAACATTGATGATGATTACACAATATGTTAATAAATAAATTAACTATGGTAAGCATACTTTAATAATATAAGCCTACAAAATCTAATCAATTAGTGATTGGTAGGAATTTTAAGACGTTTATCAAAACAAATGTTACCTACTATAACAGTCCAAGATATTAACAAAGAAAATGAAGAACTAAAAATGATTGTACACATAAAGTGTAAATGTTTTTACAAAAACATTTCAAAATTAGAGTCTGTATTGTCCATTAATAGACTGAATCAAAACATGAATACTCAAATATTAATTAATTTATTTCTTGTATAACACCATAAATCTTATTTTACAACTTACGAGATTCAATGTGATGTATAGGTACCTACCTATATTATCTTAGTAATTACAAACAATAATTTCTTATAACATTTCGTACAATTTATATTTCATAAAAATGGTATCAACAAAAAATTAGGTACCTATACTACTAAATAATTATTATTTACGCCACAATATTCACGAGGGCTTTTTCGTTTTCCTAGCGGCCTTTTACTTTTCTGTACGCCCATACCTTGCTTCTTCTCTTCTGATAAAGAAAAAATGACAGGGTCATGAAGGTTTTCTTCTTGCCAAAAGTATTTTACTTTTCGTCGTTATGTAGATAAATTTTTCGCGTAGTTTGCTTGGGCGTAAAAGGATGATAGGGATGTAGACACACAGTTTTTTTAGTGAAAAGAAACAAAGACATCCTTCTAGCTAATCCAACGCCTATATCAATACTTTTATGCCGTGGAACATCCATTATTGATATTTCATCTTCTTCACTTTTTAAACAGCTAATTTTCTGTAAACCACGGCGAAGTTTTGAAAACTTTGGTCTTAAAGAAAGTTGTGGGATGCGGAAGAATAACGAGCGCCCTTCCTTACGCCTATTATTTTTACAATTTCCTTTTTTATGCACTGATAATTCTTTATCACTGGCTTTAACTGGTTTAACGTAGTCTATTGTTGTTTCGGCTAATGCAATTAAAGCAAAATCTTCTGTAGTCATCACTTCAGTATTATAGTCACATCGTAAATGCGTAATATTTTTATACACTACTGCGATGGGGTATTACAGTAGAGATCCTACTTAACTTTGGCATTGATTGAGTGTGACGTATGCTGACTGATAAGATTATTAAGATTAGGCACTGTGATTATGTCTATGATTTTTGCTTTTTACAAATATTATAAAAAATGATAATTTAATCTATTATTTACATTTATTAATAAGAGTATTTTAACCCCGGCTACTATAAGTAAGACTATCACGGTAAACGTCGAGATCCTCAATGGTGCTTACTTTGTAACTTTCCGAGAGTCATTATATGATGACTGGACTGAACTTTTTGAGAAGTTAATAATTTGAAAACAGTTATTTAGCTTGTTATTTAAATTTAAATTGTTATAAATTTGTGGTTTGTAGTATTGTGTTAGCCTTTGTCTCCGTTAACTACGGTAAATGATGCGCCTGACTTGTTTATTAAATAAAAAATATATCATTTCACAATATATTATTCATGAAACGCTTAAGAACTACAATTCTACTGTTATGATTAAGATCGATGATATAGCAGTAATAGCAGATGAAAATTTGGGTAATATTTTACAATAATTAGGTATTACTACCTAGGTAATGTTTTTACAAACGCCAAACAAAATTACGACCATTGGGTAAGAAGATAGTATCACTACTCTGCAGGTATTGAAAAATTAACACATTTTTTTGTTAGAAACTTAGGTTTTGTAAACTCAATAAAATACCCTAAATCCTTATAATAATAAAGAAGTTATTACGGAATTAATAATGTCCTTCTGACCGAATTTTGGACAAGGCGCCAAATTAACAGACGAAAATCGCTATCCGATAGACACAGTGCTAAAAGTCTATACTTGGTATGCGAAGCACGACACAAATTTGCAGTTATTACGGAATATAAATCATAGATAAGTTAATTCATGTTCTACACGCACCTACATTTTAAATAATTTAATTATAATTAACATAGTTGTACTAATTTTTAATTATAAAAAATATTATGACACAGTAAAGATTTTGTTACGCATTAGGAAATTCCACATAACCCATGAATGTTTAAGAGGAAAACCACCTTTAACCAATTTTATTAATTAAAATTCGAAACTAATCTGAGAATTAAGCGTAGTATAAAGTATAAATCTTCAAGTATATCAAATAATACAAACCTTTACTACTTTTAAAAGCACATATTTTTTATGAATATGTATTAATATCGAGAATCAGAATTAAAGAATGTACCTATTGCAGCCTATTATTGTGTTCATAATTTTTACATACTTTTTATAAGCCTTACTCTTATGTAACGATAATAATAGCATTGGCGTGGAACATGTCGTCTGAATAGCTTAGAGTATGAAACACTAATAACTAGTTTTAAATAAGATTTAATAATGTAATGTATGTATTTTAATGGTTAAATTAATATAAAACCGTCCTTTCTATACCCTCCCGTTAAACTGAAATTTCCAAAAAAATCTGTTTCAAAGGACGCTTACGTTATGAAATAAAATCTACACTTCAAAAGTCAGATTTCAAGCCTTAATTGTTCTGATTAGGTATGCGTTAGTAGACAGACAGTTTACGATTTTATAAGTATATATTATAACAATTGAGCTTTATATAGAGTATATTACATTAAAATCAAAGATAATATTATAATTTTATTATTAAGTTAACCTTCTCCGAACCGACCGAACTAACCCATCTATAGCAATCTTGTCTTTGGGCAGAGCAGGAAAAGCAGGCTTTCGAGTCCTCTATCCACTGATTAGAATGTCAGTGACTGAAAAGAATTGGGAAAGCGGGATTGATAGAGGACCGAACCCGCTTTGAGATATTTCGAAGGGACAAGCCCTTCGACCTCCAATCACATAGCTACTAGTCAGTCTAGCAGGGGCCACATGTTTCACATTTTATATTCAGATCTATAAAGTTTATTAATTGTTACTTTATTTCGAGTTCTCTTGTTTATCTCAAATGTTTCTTTTATCAAGTAGGTAATTTTTTATTTTATTATATTTTAACTATATTTTTCGTCATCTGTTTTCATAAATCTTTATTCGTTGTTGTTGAACAGGAACAGTTGTGTCTGGAATTAGAATGCTTAATGATAAGAATGGAGATATGCATTATTATTATTTTCGTGGAACAACTTTTTATGTTAATTTTCAATATATTAATTTTTTATGTTGTAGTTTGGCGGATGAGTAAATGAAAATGAAAATCAGATGGCTCTGATGGTAAGTGGTAACCACGGTCCATAGGCAATGGTGCTGTAAGAAATATTAACCTTTCCTTATTAAGCCTATAATGAATCTAAGCCCATAAAAGTTATCGCCTTCCTTAAGTCTTGTTCCATCGGGATTGGATCATTGAAATCTGAGGGAAGATCGCAAGAACACTGCTTGCAAACGGGCAAGTGTTGTGCTTAAGACAGGGCTATCTATATGACCACAGGTACGGAATCAGAGAAGGATCCAGTACCATCACAATACTTGAGGCACAGGGACTAGATTACTGACAGTCGTCGTCTTCAAATGCTGCATTGAAAGCTATACGTGAACTTTAAAGTATCCTTTGGAGTGATTGCAATATCGTGTCACACGAAAATCTTTATATTTTACACCGATAACAGCAGCAAAGTGTTGGAGACACTGTTTAAGAGGCCACAAACAGCGAACAGGGCACTAAGGTGTTACTTACTCTACAGTAAATTTTATAAATGGTGATCCTAATAGAGATGGCAATGATGATAAGATTAACCATTATATTCGTCCATAATGACACGATTATGGACGAATATAATATGGACAAATTTCCAACTCAAAAACACAGGCACATCAACATAGCATATGTCAAGTAATAAATAAGATATATGATAGGAACGGATAGCACATCTTTGGTAGTGGTGGTGGTCAGATAAAAAAATAACAATAAAAACAAACAACTACGCAATTTCATTTGAAACATCTTTAATTACAAATTACTTTGTATTACAATTGCATTTATTTGCTTCATTTAAGCGCCTGCATGTTTAGGATATTTATATGTACAGAGCATGTCTTGCTATAAGTTATTGCTTTGACTGATAAGAGTTTACTATAATTTATTTTTCCACCAAAATTCGCGTGTGGTGTGGGGATTTAGCTCAAGGCCCTCCTCTCAGGAGGAGAGAAGACTATTGCCCAGAAGTGATATATTTATATGTTTATGTACAAATATATATTATTTATATATTTCAACTAATACGACATTTTTCTTTTAGCAGTAATGTTTTATCATTATATTCTTTGTCAAAATTCGTTTTTGGATTATATTTGTCTACATACCTATTTCATACATTTAAGATGAATGTTTTCGAAAGTTATATGGCAAAACAAAACATCACAAAAATATAAACAAACGATAGAAAAGCTTCCAACTACCGAGCCACTGGGATAACAAATCAAATCGGAACGGTAGTCCAAGAGATAACAGCGCCTAAACATTTAAGATTTATAAATTTGGATACGTGTAATACCGAAGATACTGTTGTTGAATGTTGAATATCTAAGGATATTATTGGAGTGGTTAAAAATTATAAAAAAGCACTACACTCATTTTCCTTACGCTTACTTCGAAAGATTCACGTTAAATACGCCTTGGAACTTCCAATACAATTTTTACACAGGTTATATTGAAAAATTAAAAAGTTATTGAAACATTTCTTTAAGAGGTGATTATTAAAATAACAAGGATATTTCCATAAGAATTGCTATTACCTATATTACATAGACTTAATATTACATAGGCTTAACTCTTATTACATAAACACCCGCCTACTTTTTTAAAATTATTATTATATATTACCTAGGTAAAGGGCCCTTACCCTTGCCTGATGTGATCAAATTGACTATTTTGGAGTGTTTGCAGGTGCGTTTCTCGGCATTTTAAGAATAAATAGACTCATTCATTAAAGATTTCCAAGTTTTTGTTTAAAATTTATATTTACAAAATAGTCTATTTGTTTTTAAATTATTATGTACTTGTTTGTTTGTCATATAAGCCCCTTTTTAAATTTATTCTGGAAAACCGTTTATCCTTCGGTTTAAACCATTACGCATGTTTCATAGTCGAACGAGAAAAAAAAACTGGGCTGCATGGTGGAACGAAACAAACGTAACGCTGTCGAATCACGACATTTTCCTGATAGTCAATAATTTTCCTGTAAATCAATTCTTATAGACGATTTCATTTTATTAATTTCGTATTATTTTGCTGGCGTTGGAATTTACGTTGTTTTACGTAGAATATAGAAGCCACGTAGAACCAGTTTTGCTAATCCCAGAGTACCTTTCACCCCACTAAACAAAATGTATTACATTATTTAACCCAAAGGGCCGAAATTTTCGAATATTTAATACCCATCTTGACCATGACTTGGTCTGTTTCGCACATTATGGTCCATTAGACTCACTTGTCCCTACTATCAATATTTTCAAACGTCCCTGTTATCTCAAATGTATAGCTTGATTTTGTTTTGTTAGAGCGGTGATTCGCATTAAAAATATTTACTTAATAAATATCAACTTTATTTTCCAACCCATTCTCCGACAAACGGGCGAAAAACTGTTTTGTTGTGAACGTTTAGGTGGAAAATATTAAATGGTATCCAAAATATTAAGTATACTTATCAAAAGGGCAATTTATTTTTACTTGTAACAATACAATCACAATTTTTATCCTTTATTTATGGACTGCATACTTTTATGCATTTTAGGAAAAATGCTACGACCTTGCTGCTTGACCAATAAATAAATGGTTCTTATAAAATATCGTCATCTCTAAATCGATATTGTATTACCAAAACCAATCATTATCTTATCAGATAATGTTTTGAACGTATCTTTTTGTTTTAACAGTTTATTTTTTCGTGATGACATAATTATTTTTCTGGTATTCAAATATTCAAAAACATTCCGTCTCGTAATAAATTTCGTTTTTAACAGATCAGATAAAATGAAGGATAAGTAATAATGGTACCTATTTCTTGGCTACTTCTGTGAACATTTTTGTTGCTACTTCGATTTATTGCTATGAAATATATCCCTATATGTTCGTAAATCGTTTCTTAGTTGACATAGAAAGAAATAGACACAAAAAAACAGTTGCAAAGCGAAAACAAGGTTTCAACCTTGTGCGCACGATCCGTGATCACCTTCATATTGTTTATCAAGAACTTGGAGTAAGTACTGCGTGTTTTGGAAGTAGTTTTACACATAATACTTAGCACTTTACTGAAAATGTATAGATATATGTTTTTAAGTTGTCATCTTCCTATTTTCCTTGTGACTCCTTTATTGATTTAATTGATGCACGGGGAATGAGTTATTTGTATTAAGTTTTTTTAGTACATTTAGGATCGGCTTACATAACTTTCGAGATCTCACGTATTTTTCATATTGGAGTGAATATTATGTCCGTAGTGAAGCATGGCTACAGACTGCGCAGGAGCGTTCACGCTCACGTCATAGTTTATTTACTTGCAGTGTGACAAACTGCATTAATTAGACTGATTCATACAGTTTTCCACTACATACCAAGTCACCGCGCTATCAACATACATATTTACGTTTTCTTCGCTTTTTAGACCCACATTGTAAGGTAATGTAGATTTATTTATTTATTTTATAAAATGTATATGTATAAAATGTAAATGTAAATTGTATATGTATAGAAAAAAAACATTCGATTTTTGTTTAAATTAATTTATATTTTTAACATCAGAATTAACAAAATATATACAACGTTGTCTTGTCATCGATCCTGAGTAATACTTTGTTCTATTTATCTCCTTATCACGAGATAACAACGTAGAGAAATGATAAAGCGGTAAATGTATTCATTCGTGTTTGGATTTTACTGTAGTGTTTATAAAGTTCAATTTCGCTTTACATGATTAATTTTAAGTTAAGCCGAATAAATAAACGTGTACGATAGGGTGGGAGGTGATATCACGAGGAAATAAATTCACATCTAAATTTTTCGTTTTAGTTTAATGATAGACGGAGCAAGAAATGGGTTTGTGCCTTTCGTTCGACTGTGGGGACTGTGGTGATTGTGCAGTCAATCCTTGTTGCCTGGCTCTGAGTGCTTGTTGTCTAGTACCCTGCTGTTGTCCAAATGCCTGTGGTCGGCAAGATCCGCCACAGACCGTAATCATCCAGCAACCGCCTATAATTGTAGACCAACAACCGCCACCACCTGGTTATCCTTATCCTCCACCTGGAGGATACCCTGGTTATCCCCATCAACAATACCCCTACTCATCGGATCAAATGATGAGATGATCGGACTAAAATATATTTAAAGTCTTCTTGTCTAAATAAGGTAAGAATTTTTTTTTTATTATGATTTGAGTTTTGTTTCCTAGAATAAACATAAATCTTACTCAAGGTTTGTTGTGTATCTGTTCATCTGTTCTTTTTTATGTGACGGTTCATTTCTTTAGATCAGATCAATTAATGGGACGCCATGTGTTTACGTATACAGGCGAAATAAAAACATTTATAAAAATATTTTTTTTGAACAAATGACGCTATATGAATAGTTTAATATTATATCACTATATATTATAATTTGTATAATGTATACCAACATTTGGTGCTGATAATTACATCTTACATGCTACTGTCATTATCAAATCAAATGTTGGCTTAAAACTTTGATTATTTATATGTCTAGATAGACTGTCCCAAAGCTTAGTACGCGTCGAAAAAAACATTGGCCAACCATTGGCTACTAAGTACACGCACACTAGTAAAGGTGAGTGTCAAGTGTATCGTGTGTCACGAACACCAAGATTATTTGAAAGTTAGCTTGTTTGTTTTAGTATTGTTGTAGTGCAACACTCTATCTAGACACATAAATAAAATCGAAGGCTTAAAATTGATTTTTAAGATTCGACAAACATACTGATATTTGAATTCAAACAAATGGTAATTACAAAAATTTCGTCAAAAAACGTGCTTTAAATTTCCAAGTAAGATAATAAAGGGAAATAGATGATTAATTAAATACATATATGTTTGTTATCGGCTAAAAGCTATAAGAAGATAAAAGTATAAATTGTATTATCATTATCAAAAGTATTTACAGTTAACAACTTTAATCTATAACAGATTAAATATAGCTCACTTTTTAGTGGATGGCATTCTTCAAATGTATGTACAATTCTATTCATCCATAGTTTTACCCTTGGCATCGTAATAATAATTACACTACTTGTCATAAATTTACGCATAAATAAAAGTATTATATTTAGCAATTTTTATTTTTTTTACTTAATACAAGCACAAAGGTAATTTTAAATAAGCTTATTCGTATCGTTAAATTCTTAAAAAGATCACATATTGTGGCACTAAAAATATGTATCTCACGATAAAAATGTGGTTTGAATGCTCTTATAACAAAGTTCCAAGTTTGCTAAGTGATAAGACACTGTTAAAGAAGTTAAAACGAACGAAACGTGTAGTATAACAATTATTTAGTATATATAGTTTATATTGATTTTCTGTTGATGTGTCGAACCAGATAAGACAATACATGCACGTTTATTGACGTCATCGGTCACGTGAACATGCAGTAAAAAAAATACACTTTTATAAAGAGAATTATATAAATATTAAAAAAAAAAGCTTTTGAGGTCATTGTTATAACAATAAATTGAAATTAATTCATGTATTTTTCTATTCCAGGATGGGTTGTAATATATCGTGTCGTCCATGCTGTTGCTGTTGCATTCCGTGTTTATGCTGCGATTGTTGTCCGGACGAACCCCGACCACCTACCGTAGTGCATCATCACCATGTCATCCAAGTACCACCAGGCTACTCCACCAATAGAAATGACCCACCTCCGCCTTATAGATAGCAGTAATTAATAAAAACTAATGCATAAAAACGCAACTCTCGTAATTGTTACGAATCACGTAAATTGCTTAAACACAATCTTTAATATCAGTCAATTGGTCTCTTTCATAATTTAATGATCAATGATCATTTTGCAAAAAGTTCGATACTTAAAAAGGGAAACATTAATTAATCTAAGCTATTTATAGCGTAATTACAAAAGTTTGTACATTTTGACATTTCAATTATTCTATAAATGCGTCATAAAATTTAGGTGATTATATATTATAATAATAATATCTAATCGTACTTGTACTTATTTTAATTAGTTGTTGTAAATTTACATTAATATTTTAATTTATGTACGATACTTCCAAATTATGTATAACCATGTAAATTCCCCTAAGCCTATATATACTTTTTGTGATGTTGGTGTTATGTTATATATAATGTTTATACTATAAACGATAAGTATATGACGTTAACTGTTTTAATGTATTCTTTATTATGTTTTTGTAAAATAAAAATAGGTAATAAAAATGTATACATTAAATAAGTACCTATAGCCTATTCCATTGGAAGTCGGAAAAAAAATAAACAAACCTTAGATTTACGTATTTATTGCGATTTGCTAACAACTCAGCTATATTGTGTACTACTAAGAGTTTATGATTAGCATATATTTATTTATAATACAACACTATTGTACTTAGCCACTTTTTTTACTTGCAAAATTCCGAAAACAGTTTCGACGGCGTTCAAAACGACATTTTTTTGCAAATCCATACTGAATATCACAGATTAATCAAGCTCTCGGCCAATGATATCGCGTCAATTTGCTATCAAATGTTGTTTATTTGGCTTTTCTCCTCTTGTGGTTGGAATAGAGTATATGTCGGTTTATAATTTGTCACACGTTCGTCGCTATTTCCAGATATCAGCATTTTAAAAGAAAACTATTAAGAAAATATTACGTATTGTAATATATGTAGGTATACTATGAATATACATGGGTTTGCTTTGATTTCTTAAATACAACTCAAATGACGGACATAAGAATATTATTTTCGTATCGAGAATTAGTAGTCAATCCAAAGGAATAAAATGCTTCAATTTATTTTTCTCAGTTGGCTACTAAATACAGGCACATGAATAAAGTGGTATGACGTTTGACGCATATCATGCGTAGCTGTCACGCACACAATGATTATAAATTTGGCTCGTTTATGATTGTGTTGTTTTGGGTTATGGGCTTCCAATCCGTCTACTACTATTATGCCATCAAAATTAATTTGAGCCTGTAATCTCGACCGTACCGATCAATCTCTATCGTGTCTTCTCCATCGCACGTGACATTGGCAAAATAATCTGTGCCTTTTGGGCACAAAAAAAAATTTGGTCGTTTGTTTTAGTAATTTTGTAGTGCGACAATCTTATAATATATAAATAATTTAAGATAATAATATGTAGGTATTACTAATGAAATAGTAACTATGTACGCATACCTGTAAAAAATTTAAAATAAAAATACTCTTTATTCGAGTATAAAAGCACTTTTGAATCTTTCGGATTTGAATTAAATGTTTACAGTTTGGAAAGTAATTTCTACATACATGTAAATCCCGCCTAGAAATCAACAAATACTAAGTATACCCTTTTTATAATCTTAGCTTGTATTGAGTAATAAGAGTGCCTTATTTATCGTTTTTTTTTAAAATGAACTCTTCAAAAATAACTGTGCTCTCTTATAGAAATCTCAGCCTAATAGTTGCTTATATACCTTTCAACCAATCGCCATGGCTATATATTAGTAGTAACATCTGCTGGATTTTACTGGTATATTAAAATTATTTTACAAACCTGAAATATAAAATTAAAAAAATATATCGTATAAGTCTTTATGGCTATTATATTACATGTAAATTTTAAATTGAAAATTACTAATTAGTATCTAATAGTATTTAGTAGGAGTACAACAATGTCGTCACGGTAGCATGCGAAAGCGATCCCGTGGCGCCCAACGATGAGACGGAGAGGATACCGCTGGTTACCGCTGGCTACTTTTTAGTGGGTATTCCGGTGTGACGCTAACATCTTGGGCACCGGCGAGTACCTTACTTTTTTTTTTTAAAAAAAGGAGTACAACAATGCACACATTCCACCCTCCCGACGACGACATTCAAAGCCGAGGTCTGGCACAGGAGGCCCCTTTTGGTCGTGCGTACTCAGAGCCCTTAAATAGCTTCCCCAATCCCAAATCTCCAAGTTTGAGTATTTTAACTTGCCTTCCCGCCGCTGATGCTCAGAGACGCTGTAGAGTTCCTTAGAGCAAACAGCAATGCCAATCCGCAAAAATAAATAAAAAATATGGCTGTGTATTCATTTCTATGAAAGTTGTATATTACCTTATCATAGAAAATTTACTACATATGATATACATATATGACTAAGGAAAAACATTTTATAAAAGAAATCGTTTGAAAATTTTCCGTAAATTTCCAGATTGTGTTAAATCTTAAGTAGAAGATCTTGACTAATCCAATGCGGTTATTTTTGAATAATTTTTAATAAACATTATAAAGGTTTCAAAAGTACGAAAACTTTAAGCCTTCGATTCGATTGAAGGGCTTTACAGGATGTAATGATGTAACCTAACCAATTCTTTATCAAATAGCGACGCACTGTAATCGGTGAAGTAAAACATGAGTCACTGGCTCTTGATCACATATTTAAGTTATTTACTGATTAATTACTAATGTAGTGCATTCATCCAATATGTATTGGAACCGCGCTGAGTAGCAAAACATAATAAAAAAAAATTGTTAATTTACAACAGTTTGTAGATTGTAGCAATCGTAAAAAGGTTTGTTTATTTTTTATATTATTATACGAGCATGTGAATCATAATTTAGCTACTTAGAAATAAGACAGCCGAGCGCCTTTTCATTCTTAAGTTACTTATTTTTCCGACCAGTCTTTCGTGAATTTGCGGTAAATATCACTGAAAAATAATATGACTACAAGAATTCTTAAATTTGATGAAATGATAATATTTGCTAAATAAGACAGATCAGTCTGAAACTATTTAATTGGTTCACACATCTATTGTTAAATTAATACATACATATTTGTAGCCTATTTTCAAACCAGCAGTTATCCTAATATTAATTTCAATGTGCTTATTATAACATTGGTGTATGCATCCTCTCTCTCACAATTATATCAACCGGTACGACAAAGAATTTCCGTATCATTCAGCAATTTGGATAATATAAAATTAACATTAAAACACAAGTGTAATGATGATGATATTCTAAACAACAATTTAATGAAAAGTATGGCAGAATGACAAGAGTCAAGGAGGTTGGCATGTATGTAGGTATAAATATATTTAAAACAACATCTATTGTCTTTAATACGACACGGTGCTCGGTTAATTTGCAATATTTTTGTTGTTATATAAACTATTAAGTCATAGTCAACGTTTAACAATCTTAAATTTTATGTAAGTATGTCAAGTATGCAAGCACATATAAGCAGATTTTCCTGACATAAATCTTTATACCTGCATTTGAAATCTATTCTTGATGACGCTTAAAACAATTAGGCTGCAGTTTTATTTTCTTTTTTTCTAAAGAGGTATAATTCTCACTAAAAAATGCCATCCAGTTTACATTTTCACTATTTTTAAACAAATTTATAAAGTATATATACTATAAAAGTAACGAAATATAATATATACATCTAATAGATTTTATTACTATCTACGTTTAACACGTTTAATGCTGTAGTTGTTGGGTGCAGCTCAAGACAAACCTGCAAGGACACTATTGTAATAATCTTCTTCATATGCTAAGTTACACTTCTAATCTTTCGGCTTCGTTCCGAGCACACTCACTGATTTTATGTACAACAACTCTCACTATCCCACATTCGTCGGTATGTTGTGTTACCCATCATATTCGCAAACTTATTTAACGGGATGTGTCGAATGGATGTTACGATATCACCCTTCATCAATCCAAGTATATCCTGAAGGTTCTGATTGGATTGTTTTATACCACATGTATAAAACATAGATGCTTGCATCGAACTTCAGTATCATATTTATTTATTAAAGAACCACCAACAAAATTACATGGGGATATTTTACATAAAAAATATCTATCCTTAGGTTGCAGTTATAAATATAATTTCACTTAAAGGTAGTTACAGCATGCATAAAAAATAAAACTATACGAAAACATATAAGGCTAAAATTAAAACTCAAACTAGGACTACCAGTATTTAAGTAGATATGAATTTATAATACAAAAGCTAATTAATAAAAATAGGGTAACTTAAAAAATTCGTCAACAATCCCATTTACCACCAGGTAGGCCAACATTTAGAGCCAGACAATATTACAAAGTTATTTAAGTCAATAGAATTAATATAAGATAATGACTCCAAAATAGCTATCAGCTGTAATTAGATGATATACATAATTTTAGAGTTAATTTTATATAGAATGATCTTTGTCTGATAATCAAAAAACGCCGCACCTAGATCCTGAAGCTTTGTTAAATCTTGTATTTCCGACTGATGATCATTTCTCTTAGGTTCATCTATACTTTTTATATCAACTTTAATGTGCTGATATAAATCCTTATTGCTTACCCAAGACTCTAAGAAGAAAATATAAATCTCATCGAACGATGAATTCCCTAAACAATTTGAATTAGCTCGTACATCCAAAATTCTTAAAATATCAGAAATTATTAAAATAAAATACTTATCTCCCTACAAGGTCAAAATAGAATTTAAAACTGAGAAATGTATGTTGAAGTTAATATATTGTCAGGGACTAATATAAAATCGATAGAAATTCCAAAAATCATTCGAAGTAAACTTTTCTTATTGTGTTATTAAAATGTAGGATATTATAAGCATAATTGATTGCGCCAATCATACAATTTTGGCATCTGCACATCGACTTTCACGTCTTACCGAAGATGGAAAATGGGTTCCGAGTGAAACAGTACGTTAATGCTTTAATTTTTTTTATTTACCACCTCTTGTGTTAGTATATGGCCTCGAATTAAAGTAGAACGATTTGTGTTCCCGGTTTCACATTGTCTAAGTGCTCATTTGGGCACACATCAAAAAGTTCTCTTACTCATAAAATAGTATGCCCTAAATGTGACGAGGAACACGAAAATTGCAACGGCCATTTGGTCAAACTGCGTGTAAAGCAGAGAGACAGATCCTGGTCCGCGAGCAATCGTGTGTAGTCTCCTTCTGTGAGACCATCATGGTCCAGAAGGAGACGGTGGGGCGGTAAGAAATATGAACCTTACAACACTAAAGTGTCAAACACCTGGGGAATTACAGGCATAAGAGTCATATGATAACATTGACTCTTATTCCTGTAATAACATTGATTCACGCACCCCTCCAACCGAAAAAAAAAACGATATTATACATTGCTGTTTGACGGTATAATATATGATGAGTGGGTGGTACCTTTCCACGGGCTTGCACGAAGCCCTATCACCAAGCACAGACACAGCTTTTTGTTTTAAAAGTTTTTGTGTTTTATTTTATTAAACCTCTTAAATGTTCTGCGTAACGCTATATTCTCTTTTAGACCAACCTCATTGTTAGCGCCTGATATAAAAGCATAGCAACCTACTTACCTACCACGTATACGCATGCGACCACATATTAACGTTCTAGACGGTACGCACACAATAATCAAGCTATGCCCATCTTATTGTTAAAGGTCACTTGTTTCCGCCATATCATTGTCCAGACGCTTTGAAACTCCCAACCTATAGGCACGTCCAATAAAGAGCTGTTAATTTTATATGAATCGAGTTTTATTTGTATTAATCTTATACATTACCCTCATATATTACTAACAATTGAAAATATAGAAAGTACTCATCAAATAATATTTGTTTCTAAATAACCAGAATGAAACGCACATTTCACAAATTACTTTATTTATGTTTAGATACATTTTACTAAGTAATATATTATAGTATTTAATATATTATAATTATTTATACGTAACTTTCAATAAATTACAAAAGAGTTGAAAAAGTTTAACATGGAATTTAAAGTTTATTTATGATATTATAATAATATGAAAGCAAAAGTATTTATTAATAAATTATAAAATAAATCTGCAGGCACATCATATGCGGTTTCTTGGCTGCGAATCCAAAATAAACTTTATATTTGGGATATCATAAATGATAATAGTAATAACCAATATGACAAAAATAAGCTTATACTCGTATATATGAGTATACAAAAAAAGTCTATAATTAAATATTATTATTAGCTAAGTACTTTATTTACATGTGGTGTAGTACTTTACAAAGAGCGAAACTTATTATCCTTTTTGGATTTTTTACATGACCTGTGTTAATGATAATTAGCCCATCCATATATTGTTGGAAAATAAAAGTAACATTAAACACGTGCATAGAAGAGTTATTTAAAATACTAAAAACAATAATAACAAAAAACAAAACGTAATTTTATAAAAGCGAAAATGCAAAATAGCGCTGGGGATATTTTTATGTTTTATTTTCCCCAGCCAGCATGACACATTCATGCTGGCTGGGGAAAATATGTGTGTGTTTGTGTGTACGTGTGTGAGGGCTTGTTGAAAGAATGTAATTTGTAGTTCATCAGGTACAAGCTAGAATGTTGAACAAAAATATTTTTCAGTTTCTTCGTAATTTTTATTAAGAAGAAAATGTGTTATATTTTGTTAAATTCTTTGTATGGCTCTCTGTGTTAATTTTATTGTATAAATAAGGACCTAAATAGAGAAAAAAGTATTTGATAAATTCAAATTTCGGAAAGGGCAAGTGACAAATCAGATCGTTACGGCACTTTAATCTATTATTTACGTAAAGGATATTAGGATACTGACGAAGAATATTATCAAAGATGAACAATTATGAGTTTTGGTGGTTATTATCATTTTAAACTAGACAGTGGTTTATTTCTTGAACATTGAACGGTTAATCACCAATAAATAATATAAAACAATCGCTGTCTCTATCTGATACATTATATAATACACAGGGTTATTTAAACAATATTAATAAATTCCTAGATACTGATTGCAGTGCTCAAATAAAACAACTTTTGTATAGAATCAATAACTATATAATAAAAAATTAACTATTAGAGTTTGTATGGAGACACAATTTTTTTGTAACCTGTTTATAATATATCAGGGAAGAGAAAGATAACTTAATTTTTATTACTTTGTAAGTTTACTTGTAAGTACTTCACGACGTGTCGCTCTCGAGTAAGCGCGGCTAAATTGAATCGAACTTCGGCCAATTTCTTTATTTACAGCCAATGTTCAGCCGAATTTCATATTCGTTTCAATCCACATTCGGTCCATCTCTACTTATTATGATGAGTCTATTTATTATTATAATTTGCTCTAAATTTCTTGTTATTTTAGTTTAAAGTTAGTTCGGACGTAGGCTAAGCATTTCAGTATTTTGCATATTTTGTAAGATGTAGCCATAATATGCGAACGTAGCCCGAGAGAAAAATTCCGGTCCAGGAGTTTTTGAAGCAAAAGCTGCAAAAACTATAACATATAAATTTAAAAACTTCGTATGAGTGATTTGTTTTTGTTTAAATAAACGAGAAAAATAATATCAGTACCTTAGGACGGATACGACGACTATATTCAAAGGTAGGTACTCAATCATGTTTTGTTACAAATTATGATTAGCCGAAATTTGGAGATAATCGATAAAGTTATTTAAAAAACAATTAAGGCGTGACTCGATTAAAATACGTACAGTAGCAACACAAATTTTCGAATTAAATTTCCATAAGTACGTAATGGGAAAGACATTAATGGCACGGGAGGTAGCGCTATAGTTAAGCGTGTCATTTTATCAAAAATCATAACAATAATAGTTTTCCCTAGCACATAACAGCGAACGTCAGCTGCTCTGATAGCGGTGGAGCTAAAGGATACAGGATGAAAAAGACATTGGAAAAAAAATTGCTCTGATGATTTTTATACCATACACACACATACACATTTATCAATGGAATGCCGATGATGACGTAATAATATGTTCTGATATTTGGATATGGCACAGACACAGCAGAATGTATATGAAGAAGTAGAATAATAATTTATATATCAATACAAATATTATAAGCTTTTTGTCTTACATACAAGAATCTTGCATTTGTAAGAAAGATTAAGGTACGTATTCAATTTACGACTAGACTTTTTGTGCTATTTTTCAAATTGGGGAAAATGGTTGTATTCTCTTTATTTCAATTTAAAGCAATTAATATTTTATTTTTTTACTATTTATTTAAAGTAGTAATTTAATCTATGTTTTATTAATTGTGTAAAAATAAAATATTAAGAGCATTTAATTCGCCAATTTCTTACAAGAATTTGTCTTGTATTCAATAAAACTTAGAATTAGTTTATAATGCAATGTAATCTATTCGTAATCATCAGTTAACATTATCCAACTTCAATGAATATTCATATTTCTTTCTTCATTTTCTGCCACTCGTTCTTTAATAATTTTTAAGCTATGATAAATATTGTATATACCTAAAATATAGTCGATTTTTTTATCACATTTTATTTCTAGTTATGTTGTTTAAAATTATAAATTATTGTGCATTTATAATTAAAAACTCTCGTGGTATAATTTCCTATCAATCTTCTAAAATTATTTTTTTATTTAATGACTAAAGCTTGCTTATTAATTGAATCAATTCATATTATTAGCATTGAAGTTTCATGCCTGAATAATATACAGAGAATTATTTAAAAAATATATCATCTTTTGGTTACATAATAATTATAATTGTGCGAATCGACATTTTTCGTAGCTTTGGGTTACAAATAGATAATAAATCGATATATTGTGATATGAAAACCAAAAATGTTTGATTGGTTTATCTTATCTTTTTAGACATGACACAGTTCAGATTTTTTGAACAAATTGTTAATGTATTTACTAGCTGTAGGACAGTAAAAAGGTTGTAAAAGGTGACATTGTAAGTACAATATTCCTTTAATTACATATTTTCATGAAATTACTTTTTATATGTTAATATTTTAAATTCATAATATCCATTAAATGTTCCAAATTATGCTAATATTTGAAATTTTGCGTTACGCGAATTAAAAAAAAATCGTAAGTTTCGCCTAAGTAACTCTACTGTATCTTGTAATTGTTTATGCAGGATTAAGGTAGGTATATAAATACGTACAAAGTTTAAGAACCGTAATCATTTTAGTAAATAAGGCCAAAAACAATAAAATGTATAAGAATCATAAGTTAATCTAATTCTTCGATTCCAGTTTTAACACACGTCTTTTGCTTTTTTAAACCCTCTAGCTTACTCTAATAAACTTTTCCTTAGTATATTTAATAAATCACCTTAATAGGGTCGTAAGCGGTAATAACAGGCGTCAGTTGACGTCATACGGGGCGCCATTTCAAAATATGTATCTAGATGTAGATACAATAGATATAAAGTCGTTTAAATGTGATTTGCACTATCTAACTAATAAATGCAAAGTACTTAAGAGTGATTTTATAAATAAAATGGCGTCATAATACACATCTTTTTGCACACACTTAACATTAAATCTTGAAAAATTATTGTGCAGGTTTACAACGGATAAAATGGATAGAATAAAATATGTTCCTAATTATTTTATTTTTGGTATTTTATTTAAAATAATACAAAATTGTAAAATAATTTTATTTTCAATATCTTAAAATAAAAAATTGTGATTGATTAAAATTATCAGCAATATTTCTATTTGTATTAAAAAATTAGTGGTAGGGTTTATGTAAGCCCGTCTGGGTAGGTACCACCCACACATATATTCTACCGCCAAGCAGCAATTTTTAGTATTGTTGTGTTCTGGTTTGAAGGGTGTATGTAACCACAGACACGGGCATAACATCTTAGCTCTCAAGGTCTGTGGCGCACTGGTAATAGAAGTAATGGATAACATTTTTACAGCGCTAATGTAAATTGGCGGTCTGCCTACCAATATCATAAAAAATAATAATTGTATCAACCGGCATTAATATTGTAGTAAAGTAATACCCTGTAAATGTGTGGGACATTGCTGGGCTGAGGTCTCTTATTCGTTTGAGGACAATTAAAACTTATTCCAATACTCTATTCCGATGCGAGTTGGTGGATAGAACATTATAGAGTTACTATTTTACATAATATCTAATGCAATACTTAATAATTTTTTTTTATTTTTCAGTTAACTATGGGAATCTGTTGTAGTAGCCCGTGTAACCTAGTCAGCAGTGTGTGCTGTTGTTGTGGATGCTGTGGTTGTGACAACAGCGGCGGTGGAGGAATTACTGTGGTCGAGCATCCTTCTAACGTGATGGTGGTCGAAGACGCTCCGGAGCCAATGTATAGATGATCTTCATAAATTCTTATATCTATATTAAAATGGGTGACAGTCCTAATTTAGAGTTATATTTACGTTGCTCTTGTTAATATTTATATAATTTCATTTATGTTGTAATAAATTATTTTCTAATAATAATCTTCATTCTTTAGTTGAGTTATAAATAAAATAATATTCTTCCTTAATCATATTATATTTAAGTAATTTGTTGACATAAATTTGCTTATAATATTAATTCATGTCCTTAAAATATTTTTCCATTAATTCTTGGGCATGTTTTTGATAAATATGTTAACAGGAATAAAACACTAAGGTTACGCTTCTTTCACATGTAATAAAAAAGTAAAATACAAATATGGTTTTATTTAGTACAAATGGGTCTCGCTATCCGTTTTCTTGTTAAACATTGTCGACCAACTTCAATCAGCCTTCCGTTCTGCAGAGAACCTCGTACTGTTTGTACGATACTTCTGACCCACTAAACGAAATGTAGCAGCACCCGTGGCTAGGATGTATCTGTAATAAAAAAGGAACTAACTACAAATATCTAGATTATACCTACATAACAGATCCACCAACTTTATTTTATACAATTAAAACATGCAATAAAATACACGCTTCAAAAGAGTACCACATTTTTAACAAAAAGAATATTAGAAATACATATTTTAAAATGACTTCGGAAAAAATGTAGATCGTAAATATGACATAGATATATGTAATATACATACGGTATATTACATATTATGATTACCTTGCCAGGAGAAAAAGATCCCCTGTGGCGTGCCCTGCCTAGGTACAAAGGCTCAGCCGTATGAGTATTGCCAGCGATGATTGCGTTAGGTGGCACCTGTCCGTGACTACTCGGCACCCAATGCACTGCGTGGTTCGGAGCACATAGCACCTGGATATAAAATTACAATATTTTAATCGAGTATAAAGATAATATAAAGTATACGACAATTACATAAGTTTTGTGATATAACTATCGATTACTACAAGAAATCATTTTATTATATTTTTAAAATAATGTGTCCGGTTATTTACCTCAAAATTGTGCACCGGTATTTCTTTACCCGAAAATGGTATATAGGCCGCTTTATGTTTAATAGCTAGCTTGCCCGGAACTAAATTTCCGTTATGGTGAGCTCGGATAGACCATAAGGGACTTCCATCCCACCCTTCTCTTCCAGCAAGGTACGCTTTACCATAAAGGCCCTGAGCAGTAGCAGGTGTCGCTGGCACCCAATCTATAAGTTCCGCTGAAGGCTCAGCATCTGTAATGAAAACCTTTCATTTAATTTTTATATCTATTTCATATGTAAGAAACATACGTGTATTAGGGTTTTTCATTTTAAAATGTACACAAAGGGATGTTTAATGCATGGGACGTTATTAACCAAAATATTAAACATAATACTTAAAGTGACAGTGTCGTTTAGTAATTAATTAGAGCAGCTTACGTTCCACAACTTGTACTGGTTCAGGCGCCGGTTGTGGAGGATAAATGTAATTAGTCACGTAGGCAGGCTGCGTGTTGATTTCGTGATGTGGGGGATATACCGGCATCATGACCGGTGCCGGTACATAGGCGAAAGATCCAGGTGCTGCACTCGGCGGAGGAGGGTATCCGTAATACGGGGGAGGACCGCTTGGGGGCGGATCTAGAAATTCGTTAAAAATTAAATTACGTAAAAAATTAACTTTCAAGTGATAATATAATACCTTAAAGGGGTAAGGCACATCAAATCTTTAATAATTGTGTATAAAATGTTAACTTACTGTATGACATATTGGAGAATCTTTTATAAAACGTAAACAAAAATACAAATACACTATTGTTTCCTCAAAAGCGCTATTGCGATTTTAAGGAGCACTGGAAACGTTTATCTTTTACCACCTTTATCAGAGTCATGTTTTTATCACTGTTATTTCAAAGTATTGATTAGATAAGATATTAATGTACTTATGTGTATGTTCTAATATAATTTCTTGCAAAGCTAATGACTCATTCTTTCATTTTTTTTTACTGTTATTTATTTACTTCATAGAAAAATTAGTTAATTAATAACAACGAATTTGATTTAAATATATCTCTCTTTTCCTCCGATTTTATCTTTACTTTATCTATCCTTCTATGAATATGCCTTCCATGAAATCACGAAGGTTTGACAGAAGTGCGACGACATATATGTACAGATTTTGACGAACGCGTAACCTCGTATATTTGTGGGGTTGAATTAGACTAAGTTAACCCGGAGACCTTGGTTAAAAAAGAATTGATTTCAAATTTAAATTTGTTCCGGTTCTTATTGGTGTGTTTCCTAAAAATATTAGCGCGTCTGGTAATGAACCGTCTACGGTCGTAATGCAATAAGTCATTGATATGCAGAAGAAACAGAGTTGGTATGATAGTACACAGCCTTGAAGAACACCAGAATTGATGAATTTTGTGTCAGTCATTGTTGTGCGTCCATTACGCTCAGACAACAATGATTGATACTCCTAAAAGTTGACGATCAAGTTGAATAATATCCTGGCAAGCCCATAGGAAGGAAATTTAGAAAGAAACGCACTGTGCCATACTCGAATGTCCAAATTGGCTGCTAATGAAAACAAATTTACGAAATAAGCTAAGGGAGCCCTTGGACTCAACTGCTTGCATAATATAGAAGATCACTGACTGAGCGACCTCGACGGAAACCTTGGTTCCGTAGAAACTGGCACTTGATAATGATAATGCACACCGTTATTAAGCGCCAGTTTCTAAGCTATACGTCAGCGACGGAGTCGGTGACAACATCCAGCGGGAAAGAAATCCGCCTCCACGGGTAAGATGTAAAGAAGGACCGCGTACTATCCCAATCCGCTGACCCGCCACACTCGACGGCTGCCCGAAGGATTAAAATAAATATTTATTTCTTTTCTACTGTGGTATTACGATATTATAAACTAGTAGTATTTAATCACTTGAACAACAAGAAATTTAACTTTCGTTGTCTACTGAATTGTTTTTAAGTTCACTGTACATATATACTTAAAATATATATCTACCATTAATTGACTTAACTTTACCAGCCTTCTCTAACTTTCAGTAGCTCTAGATTAAAACTGATACTAAATCGAATCGTACGAACCTTAAACATTTAAGGGTAATAAACAGGGTACTACAATAGCTTTATTCGTGTTCTCTTCAAACTTTATGAACAAACTGTCATACTCACACTGCACTGTTTAATAGAGTAGAATCTGGTATCAATGTTTACATGTACTGCGCCTTAATTATTGTGTTCTGTATCGTCAGGTATAACATTCCCATTCAGTGGAGTTTTGGTAATTTACCGTGCGATTGGTAAAAATATAATGTGTACATAAGCATGCGCAGGTTATGGGCACAATATTTTTTCCACTGATTTATGACCGTAACGATACGTCAACGATTTTCATCGTGTCAGTAAAATGGGAAAACGGCTAAACGGCAAAGATTACGTGAATGAATCCGATAATCTATATACATATGTCCATAGATAGATCACAAATTACCTTTTGGAACTAAATACGATTGTAACACACACAGACAGACGAAATTACTTACGAAATCAAAATTTCAAATATATTCAAGTTACTTATAACGTACAATTCGATAATTAATTAACTTTTATCTATATTTAAATACGAAATCTAAATTTCAATTATAATTCAATCTAGAACTAATAACTATATAATAACGAAGCAAACTAAAATTATGGTTTAATAAGTAGTTTTACTACGAGTAAATTGCTTGTTGATATTGTAACAAGATTAATTAAAGTAATTACAAAACAGAGCACTCACAGCGGTTACGTAAAAAAGGCGTCCAAAATGTTTTATTACTATTTTCGTTTCTTTAATTTCATATGTAGTATTTTTGGCTTAAGAAAGCCTTTCATATTTTCAAATGTAAAAAATCACACACTTATATCAATATTTAATAAAATTTGGTGTCTTCTTATAGTTTGTGGCATTATTGTAACTCATTTGATCGCCATAAAATTCGACCTGCGGTTCAACATCAAACAGAACTTGAGCGAAATTTCAAATATTAATAATCTTATTGTAAACGTGATCATTCTACTGAACAATATACAAAAAGAAAATATATATATCGAAATCTACCGAACTACAATAAAGATGCTTAAAGATTTAAAAATAAATCGAACGTGTGTGAAGATGATTGCTACGAAGCTCTACCTGTGGTTTACCATACATAGCATCACGTTTATTATTTTTACGTCTTTAGAAGTGATTTTCTGTAATCCACCATACATAATAGTCATAAGAATTCCACTGTTCTTAGCTATTTTTCATTTAATAATACATTTATCCTTAATCGCGACTATTTTAAACTCTGTGAATTGTAATATTAAAGAAATTTTGAGAAATAATCTTTACGAAAATTCTGGATCAAATATTTATTTTAAAAATCGACAACAATACAAATCAAGATTAATTTATTTACTAAAACTTAAAATGTATTTTATAGAAATAGAACCAAACTTACACTCAAATTTAAAAATATTGTGCAAAATATACGATGGCTTGTGTACTAGCATTCGTCTATTACAGAAGTGTCACGGGATGGAGGTAAATCAATTTAAACTTTCTAATTCAAAATCATTCAATTCAATTCTTAGTTTTATGACTTTTAGTTATCCCGACTGATTATTTCGCCAATGACACGTAGGATACAATATCATGAATTGTTCACTTTTACGATAGTATTTAGCAAATGTTAATCAGCGCAGAATTGCTATTTACAAACCAACGAGTTTGTTATAATTGTTAGTAGTTTTTTTTTTGTTATTAAAATATGAAGAACTCACGAAACTTCTTTTTATAAGTGACCGATCCCTTGTTATTCAACTGAATAATTGTTTGATCTTATTTATCTCTAACGCTAATATGTTTCAGGTTTTTCTTACGATTTGGGTGATGTTTACAAGCGCGGTTACAACAATAACCTTGATTTCTAATAACGAGGTAAGAAGTTATAGTTATATTAGTTCTAATATACTAATTCTTAAATTAATTTAAATAATCCACGTTGTCATTCATGTTAAAATCAGGAGACCTCCACAAGACACTGCACCCACTAACTAACTAAAGTACTAACTCGCTTGTCCAGCATAGTGGGAATGGGCTTAAGCTCTCTCTCCATCATATAAATATACCTATATATACATCTTTAAATTTGTATTATGATTATTTTAACTATCTTTTAGTAGTTCAATAAAAACTTCTTATGATATAAAATTTCTCAACTTTTTAACCTTGAAAAATATATTTTACACAATAGTTTTAATTTAACTTCAATAAGGTGGACATTTTTATTCCAGACTGATCACCCTTGGCTAGAAGTGTTGCGAGGCGTTCAAGTATATGTTTGGTTTGTTGTAGCATGTTATCTAGACGAACAAATAAATCAAGAAGTTGAAATCGTTGAATTATATTTTATTAAATATTTGATCGATTTTAAATGCAGTACGTGTTAAAAAAATATTTTAATAAGTAAGTTATTGTTAAATTATTATTAAGGCCCTTTAAATGTTTAATTTTGCAGATCATGTTAAAAGGGAAGTCCTGCAGACGTTTAAATTAATTGTAAGCAATAACCGTTTGCAGTTCAAGGCTTTTAATCTCTATCGTCTCAACTTTGCCACAATACTTGGCACTATCGTGTCCGTTATTACTTACAGCGTCATATCTATGCAATTTTTCTAATTTATTTTAACTATGGTTATTATGAATGTTTTACAAAAAATGTTATTACTTTAATGTTTTAATTATAACACGTGTTTAATTTTTTATAATTTCATGAAAATGATGTCTTAAATTAATTTACTATTTTGTAATGATATTGGAAGCTTCTTGCATTAAAATGTGCAAAACTTTTGTTATGTTTAAGGTATTAAGCATTTTATCTCACAAATTTATGTCATTGAAATTTTTAAATAATAAATTGCAAGAAAATTCGTACCTATAATCGAGATATTTCGATGGTAAATCCAAAAAATTCAATTTTTGCGTTGAAGAAGTGTGTTCCAAATAATAATTTCGTGCAGGGGTACGGTATAATCGATCGAAACTTATGCACAATAATTTATAGATCAATGTTCATAAAAAGTATTTATCTATTTAGTATTTTTATACGATTCCAATATATAAATTTAGTAGTTCTTCAGACACCAACAACTTGGGAACAGTTACTTAACACAGATTAAAAAAAAATAAAAGATTAAATCAATACTACCTTACATTTTGGTTTAGATAAAACAATTTTGATTTGTGAGTGCTCGATCGCCAACGATTTCAAACATCGAGCTCATAAAGTATTTTTATTAAGCCTTAGGGATTTTCTGGGTCTTATTATTATGCCTTTGATCGTGTACGACATAAAAATCAGGAAATTATACCACTATAGAATGTGAAAATGTGCTCTCGGCCTTTTGATTTCTTGCCGCAAGACCGCAACAATATAATTTAGAGGGTCGACATAAAATGAAAATCTTTCTCTCAAGCATCCATACATGGACCCCCTATTTATTTTTCATATACATACATTTTATGATATACGCGTACATTACTTATTAATACAGATACCGTACCTATATGGAAAGGAAAGACGGTACTGTTTATAAGTAATGATTATACATATATATCAAAAGCAAGTCAAACGCCTTTGATAAATTGAGGAAACAATTGTAAAAATAGGTGTTTTACGGTCTGTTCAATATTTGTCGATGTTTTAAACTAAAAATTGCATTATAAGTTAGGAGACCAGATCAAAAACCAAAATTATTTTTTGGGTTTCAAATGTTTTTGTTTAATTGTCATTGTTAAAAAATATTGATTAAATAAATAATTTATTTGTTCTGACTTTTTTATTTGATGTACATATTTATATACATATAAACAAATTTTATTTGATATACATTTGTCACTGTTATAAATTAATATATGCAGCTTTATGTACAGTAGAATTAAATGTTACTTAAAAATCAAGTTTACAGGTACTTGACTTTTATTTCAATATTTATTTCAATTTCAATAGTAATAAAGTATTGTTTTTAAAATGTATTTACTCACAATAAGATACACAAGTTTGGTAATGTCCAAGTAAGTTGTATGAATATGTTACAAAATAAAATATGTCACAAGTAAGTGGTATTCATCGAAGAAGTCAGTTTTAAAGTGAATTTGACCGTTGCTGTGAAGGAAATAGTAAATACCTACTGTAAATTATTACTTAGCCCAGAAAAATGTGAAAGAGATAAAACAATACATCATACCGTATCAACAGAACTGATCAGATTAACAAAACTGATAAATTGAAAATACGTAAATAATTATTTGCTATCTTTCGAGACTGTAAAAAAATCCATCTCCGTTAATTTAACAAAGTATCATAAATATAGAAAGCTGGATAGAGAGCTGGAAGTATAAAATGAGTTTTTGAAAAGCTGCATTACAATACTGTTTTACATAATATCACAGATTAAAAATATAATATAATTTCTATTGATATTGCAATTGACGTGATTGAAGTTACAAAATACAAATCTGGACTGATAATAATTATTTGATAAGATGTTCGGCGAAATTCTTTGTAAATTAAATTAATAAGTACTTAAATCAAAACTTTTTAAAATTTATTGTTAGCAGATAGTAACATTTTAATATGATTTCCTTTTTTTCTATAAAAAATATATCCCTTTTTAATTAACTTTTTAATGAATCCATTATATTTATAAGCATAGTATTGAATTTTTCTCATTTAGAAAACAAAAATTAAATGGTTTGAATGTGTAAGAAATACTTGTTAATAAAAAAATGTGCTATTTATCGAAAACATAAAACAGGTCATATATTAAATTAAAGAAGTTAAAAAATTTTAATCAATATTTTAAATTTAAATGATTAAATTCGAAGTGAGTGTGCTATATCTAATGAATGAAACCACGATAAATATTTTAAGACTAATTTTATTATAGTTATTTACAAAAATATTCCTACAATTATTTAATAAGAAAACGTGACTTGAATAATATTCGAATGTTTTTGAAGACAAAATATGATGATTAAATATTACAAATACAATACGTATTTATTACAACATTATCTAGTTATAATTTAATTTCTAAAATCAAAACACTTATATTAAAACAAATCACAAATTAAGGATTAGTCGAATCATGTCATAAATTTTAAGCTTAAAATTTAGAAGATTCGATTATAATTCTTATCCATTGTCAATCGCCAAAATTCGAAAGGAAAATGGTTATTATAATAAAATCGTTAACATTATATGAGATTCCAATGCGCTATCATCATATTCTGTAACTTTTTACTTGAAGCATGGGTCTTGGCGGGTTTGCGGCGTCATTTGATTTGGGTATGCAGTCCTGAGCGTTGAGACAGACATGAAGCAAGCACTAGGCTGGAACTGCGGAGGCGTTGCCGGTGGGCCAAAACATGGTCCCATGTTGTAGGCACGACGAGGTCCATATGTATTCTCTAGTGGCGCTGAATATCTTCTGTGTGGGACGCCACATGTCATCATTGGGTTGTTCACTGGGCGCTGCATTCTGTAATAAGAAAATAATAATTATAAAACTGCTAACTAAAACTTCTGCTAACTATATAAGTATATTAATTTTTAATCGAGAAAGTATCAACAATAAAATGTGAAAATGAGTTGTGGTATATAAATACTTACTTGTATAATATATAACTGGGTTAAAGTAGTGTAATAACAAAGATTTATGACAGAAAGTCAAACAAGCGATGTACAGTTATTAGCAAATCACCAATCTGTTTATGAAGAATCTAAATCGACGGCGGTATTTATACTGATTCTTTATCAGTTTTTTTTATTATCTGATGGTCAATTTCCTTCTTAGTTTTATTTTTAGGTATAGCAATTCTATATATGGAAATTATTTTAGTCGATAACATCACTTGTTCTAAAAATAAAATAAAGTTTTGATATCAAAAATAAAATAATATCGAAATGTGATTGGTTAACAAAATACGGTTCCAAAATTTTCGTCAAATAATATCTGCTAATCCAGATTTATTTAAAGAGGACTAGCTGAACCTGCGGCTGTATCCACGCGAAATTTATTAAACACAAATTTCCAAACCCCGTTTTACCCCTTTTGGTGTGGAATTTCATAAAATCCGTCCTTAGCGGGTATACCCTATACGAAACCTACCTGCCAAATTTCAAGTTTGTACGTGTTATAGTTTCTGAGATTTCGTGATTAATCAGTGAGTGGTATTTCGCCTTTATATATTTACACTTTGATCGAATTTGTCGCATTGCAGTATCATTGATTGTAAGGTGACAAGCGTGAAATCTTTTGCTCTGTGATAAGTACAAAATAGCAACATTTATTTGGTCATCTGATATTTGCATTTCACCATCTAAAACATTTATTTGCATAATTGTCTGCAATTTAATATAAGCGGGGCAATGCATGAGAAATATATCGACAGACGGTCATATCAAAATGATAAAGAATCATCCTTTCTCAACATGAAACCTTATCAAAACCACGTAAAGAATGAGTGAACCAAGCAAACCAAATGCTCGAAACCATTCTCTATTAATTGGGTTATAAATCAATAAGTTTTATGATTACTATTCCTTTTTTTAAATAACGTTTTATAACGCGATAGTGCGGATTATATTAAATCTTATTATATTTGTCTGATAATAATGTAATTGAAACCAAGTGATATTAATACTTTTATTTATTTTTGCAAAAAGCTAAAAAGCAATAAAAATTACTCTAAAATAAATATTTTGGATTGTTAAAAATATTTATATTTTTGCAAATTAGCATTGTTTAAGATTATATCCATACATTATTGAGTAATGCTGTATGAATTAGCCATACCTCTCAACAGTGCGATAGTCAAACTAAATAAAATGTTTTTAAAAGATGAAATCAAATACTGTTGCAAAAAAGAAATCTACTTTCAAGCATACCTAACACCTCTTGAAACACATTCCGAATCAATCCGACGAAGGATATCGTCTGAATCTACGACTTGTAATGCAAAATCAAAATCAAATCAAACATTTATATTGCACATAAATAACATATTTAGAATTTTTGAAATAAATATGGTGTCAAAACGTAATGCCGTTTGGTGTTAAAACGTAAAGGTCCACTATAATACAAAGAAAAAAACAAAAACATATGAAAAAGACAAAATGCGCTAAGAAAACAATAAAAAAAACTCAACTACTACTTAACTGTGTCTTGGATACTATTTTCTTGGTGGTAGATCCTAGTAAGCCCGTCTGGATAGGTTCTATCCACTCATCATTTATTCTACGCCTAAGCAGGAATTCAACCTCACAATTCGTGTTCCAAGTTAAGGTTGAACATAAGGAATGATTAAAATTTCTCACGGGGCCAATGTTTATAGACTGTAATGACCACTTACCATCTGAAAGATTATTTGCTAATCCACCTACTTATGTTCTAATTAGATCGAAAAAATAATCATAAGAAGTTGACACTTCCGTACTTTAACAAACACGTAAACCGTTGGTCCTGTGCCTTCTTCAGTCGTGTTAGATTGTCGTTCCATTAAATTATTAATAAATCGCTTAAGAGTTTATCGTCATCGGTTTAAATACAGTTGCAGATGAAATATATCAATTCAAAAATAATAATAATATAAAAATATTTATTAACTTTGAATTAACAAAATGTATTTAAATGAACATATCGATGTATTTTGTAATGTTAATGTCAATATTACTCACTTTACACCACAAACATAAAATACAGAAATCTTAGGAAACATTTTATTTTATAAAATAATACTAAATATAAAAACAAAAATACATAAAAATATTTCATGTGTTGTACAATAGGCGGACTAATTACTAATTACCATCTCTTCCGGACAACCAAATCAATCACTACAAAAAAAAATGCAATTTATTTAAATCAAATAATTATTAAGATGATCAAATATACTGCAAACGAAGTCAGTTAAGTATGAAAATAAAGTAAGTAACCCTTAATTTTTATATCGTTAGGAATATATCATATCAATAAAAATAAGTAAAGTTATCTATGTCTAAATCTTATTGATTTTGTTGAAACTATGTAGGGTCTACTTCGGATGAGTCTGTACTAATAATTAGTTAAACAAGATTCAAGAACTCAATAATGATAATTAATACGTGTATTTGAAAACTTGACTATATGTATATAACATAGTATAATATAACAAAACTTTTGTTCAAAAATGTACTCATGTATGTATATGATGAGATATTTTAAAAGAACCGGTACAGTTGCTAACTACTCGTTGAAAAATGGTATTTCTCTTTTTTCTAGACTACTCTGCTATCTATTCATAGTGAACGAGGTCAAGCCTATAGGAGAGATGCCTTTTCAAATATTTTTGAGTACACGGCGATGTACGTAGTAAAAGATAAAATATACATAAAATAAATATATTATTTAAAATATTAAATTATATATGTAATAATGTATAACAATAAAATGAACAAATAATCAAAAACCTACTAAGCTTTCTTTATTGTCAGTTAACAATTGTATTAACGTATAATATTATGGATTTATACATTTAAATAGTACTTTCCTAAAGAATTAATTAAAACGATTTAATCAAAGAGTTACCTTTTGAAGTAAAATCTACTGTGTATCAAGTTATCATTTCCTCACAAAATACTTTTAACAGCATAATAATTAATCAACTGTTTTACTTATTTGCATTTCATAGAGCTCGGTTTGTGTGACTGCTCATTTATTTTGTGCAAAAAAAATTATTCTGCTAAAAATAGCAGCTAATTTTAAAATCGGCCCATAAAATACTGTACCTAACAGAGATTTGAATTTGGAAAGACTACAATTTTTTGAAGCAAAGCGTTTATTTTTCGGTCTCTGATGACGTCACGCGAGTCATTTATAGCGTCCATAATGCAAGCAGCATCGTTTTAAAACTGTAGCTAGAAATATAAATGATCATTTAATATGAACCTTACTTTGTCTTTGCGTGTTTGCATTGGTCTGAATGACGTACGGGCCAAATGTTTTTCAAACAAATACTCGTAAACTAGTGAAAAAAACTGATATTTGTGCGAGATAATTACCGATGAAATGGAACGTCTTCGTTAACTTCATCTTTATAGACCTACCGTTTATATTCTATCATTGACATATACTTCATAGGCTCCTATTGAAGAGTTTCGCATATTAATGGACAGAATGACTTAACACCTGCACTTTTAAACATAAAGTGAAATAGGTGGTGGCAACTAGGCGTGGGTGGGTGTACTCCAACACGCTTGGACGGGCGGCTTATGGTATCTAGAGTACTTTAAGTCTGTGATATAGAACTCAAATATTCATATTATGTTTTATATAAAATATTAAAACAATACAAAAAGTGATTCAATTTAATTATAAGTAAAAATAAAACACATAGTTTATAAAAATAAATTTAATGCGATTATAATAAAATATGAATACATTTCTATCTATAAAGGGTTTTTTGAATGGGCGCTACTAGCCTCTTTGTGTATGAGATCCTTATCTTTGGTATCTTCAGTGCTTTTATCGATAACCGTTAAAGGTATATTTTTTTCTTGTTGTATACTACTATCTGGTTGTATATTTTGCAGTCTTCTTGTTATTAAATATGAAAAGAGTTGTAATAAAGCTAAAATGATGCCCGGAATGAGCCAAGCGTCTGATAGAGTCGACACAGTTCTTGCATAGAGCAATGAATACAGGGGCGATGAAAGGGTTTGCGTCGCCGATTCTAGTGCACCTAGTATGCCGTAGATTTTACCTGGAACAAAATATATTTATTTTAAATAATTTATCTAAGTTTTGCGTCATGTTCTAAAATAGTATATCTAGATGTTTTGTCAGATTTGACAAAGATATGTTTGTGATTGCCAAGATAATAGACATGGTGTAGAGAATATTCCACCGACGTCAAAGAAAATGATTGAATTATTTCACCACATAACAATATATCTTTGTATTATGTTGTCTACTTGTAAACATAACCAGATTTATTATTTAACACAATTTGATTTTTTGGTATTAATATATTATATTTATAACAAAACATAAATACATAACATAATAATAGCATGAGCATTCTTGCCACCATTCAACGCAGACATGATTTATACAGTAACTATTTTTAAAATTTTATTTTATATAGTTAAGGACTTAATGTTAATAATTCTTATATAAATAAAAGTTATAAGTTTTATAATACCATAATTTAAAAATATTACACATTACACACACACAAACACATTAACTAATTCATTCATAATTTTAATAGATATTTTTGAGACGAATTATAGTCAGTGGATAGATACGTGGATCTCCACTCAAGCGAAGATAGGATAAACTTTAAATAAGGGCAAGTCAATTCGTAAGTTTAATAAATTTCCTGTTTGCTGGTAAAAGAAAACATTGTGAGAATGTCAGATGAAATTCTGTCACATACATATATATCCCACAAGTCACTGGTACTGGCTTTGTGGAACACATTAATGGAACATTTCAGGTATTTTTAGTTATTTTACTTGAATCTAAATAAAATTAGTCTTTAATTTTAAATGAAAGTTAATATAATGTAAAGTTGCTCTTTTCCTAATCATTTTGCAATTTGCAACAATCATATTTTGCGTATTAATAGAGGCATTAACATTTTATCATAAAATCACAAGTGTACTTCAAATTAATAATAAGTCATAATTGATCAATTCATATTCAGAAATATAGGTACACTCACACAAAGGTAAACCAGATAGTGAGAACGATACTATCGGTTATAAATTTAAATATATTTTCTACAAAATCTTATTCAATAATATCAGTAGATAATGAAGATATCATCGGCGATACAATCAGTAATTGAAAATATAGTTATAAATAAATAATAACGATGATGAATTTTTAGTAATAAGCTCACTGAAAACAATGTTGGTGATTTCATATAAAATTCGACGAAATTTAATATTATGTAATCTATATAAGTAGTTGGGGGTTAGTTGGCGACCAAAAATACTTTATGATGCGTTCGTGTAGGCCGATCTTATCTACAGTGATAAAACCGTACTACAGAAATAGTGAGGATCACATCTGGCAGTATGATAGCACATAGCATGAAAATTTGTTAATAATAATTATTATTGCAAACATGAGTTTGCCTTTGTGGTTGATGCCTCGAGTCTCGAGAAAATGGAGAAAATCGAAGTGACAAACATTAGGGGCTCTACAAAAGTAAATGATCAGCAACAATCACAGAATATGATCAACCACAGAAAATAGTCTCCCAGAAACTTCGTTATCGATTATGATTGCTTCTAAAATATTGTTATTCTTTAACTTTTTGCTGATTTTTTGCTTATAATAATGTTAGTAAAATCAGATATGTTTATTCAAGCAGGCTCTTGCGAACTCTTTCAAATACGACTTTACGTGATTAAATTTAATTAAAAACTAACACCGGTTCGGAATGTTGATTCTACCGAGAAGAAGCGGCATGAAAATCTGTACAGTAAGTACTGAGTTAAAAGCTAAAGCTAGAAGTATTTAAAGAATTCATGAACATCAGTTTGACTGGTGATTTTCCTAAGATCCGTTTAAGATCCGTTTAACGACATTTTTAGAACAACTATATCACTTCAGAGTGTTATATATTACACGTAAGATTAATAATATCGATAATCGATAAGTGAAAAAAGTATAGTCTATTTTATATAGCGATAAAAATTCTTATTAAAATACGTTGTAACATACATTTCTTTTAAATTCGTTGCGGAAAAAATACACACAAAATGACATCCATGACATATATCGTCATGACGATTCTCATTTTGCACAGCATTTTAATGTACTCTGATTTTAGGTATTATTAGTTAAAATAATTAAAACTCTTTGGAACATTTCTTAAATACCACAAGTTCAAAATTAGTCAAGATTGGATCATAAGAAGATATACAAAAGAGAGATTAACACCATGAGATGTTGAATTTTATAAAAGAAACATATTGTCCTGAAGAAGAAACATTACATAGTTGTGGTACTTATAAAAAAACACTGAAGCATATTATAATAATACGTAAAACATCATAAATTCTCTATAAAAGATAATCATATTATTTTTAGAGTATGTACCGTATCAGACACTAAGTGCGCAATTATTAGCGTTGGGCGTTATCACTTAAAGCGGAGAATACATAATATTACTGCACACTCTAAACAACTCTTATTATATTGACTGCTTCAATACGTACTACGTACTTACTACTACGTACTACAAACAGTATATATTTTTTTTTCATCCAAGTTCAGTACAGGGAGAAAAATTCAATAAGATTTTATTACATTAAAAAAATATACCTATATTGGATGAGATTATATAAAAAGTGAAAATTTTAGATTTTTTACTTTAGATATTATAAGTCTATACACCCGAGTTATCATAGATAGCTTAGTATATATAAAAAATAAAAATAATAATCAAAGTATATTCTAATGTAATAAATATAGTATAAACAATTAATTATATTGATCGACTTCTAAGATGACGAATCAGCGACTTCAGATTATTCCTTTAATTGTAAAAAAAAACTTCTGAAACCAGTGATCAAAAGGGGTTGACCACATCAAAGTTCAACTCCTTCCCAATCATATATACTATGGTTTTGCATAGAATTTTGGTTGGTTATATACTCCAGTTACATTATAAAACTATCAGTCTTTTTATAAACGTCCGCTTATTTCTGTCGTTCTGCTTTATGCCTGTCTAAAACTGTTTACATTCAGCGCCGCAAAAGAGGCCACAAAGCCACGTTTTTGTAATGGCCTTTGCATTTGTAAATGTGATACCGTGATGTTGGCGGCCAGGAGCACCGCAATTCTTATAAATGTTCTAGTATTTATATTCAGATAAGAACCACGTGAGTTCAACATACATATCCTAATAATTGTACTATTTGAGGACGTAGCCCATTGTGTGAAGTGTAAACCCAAATGTTTGTAACAGGAGAGGATGATCTTGATAAACGCGTTTATCCTACATCTTGTACATATCTGAGAAATTTAAACTTCTACAACTTGATTTTAAATATTATTACTACAAACACAGACAGACAGAGTAAAGCAATTATGTTTTATACTATTTACAGATAGATAAAATTAATTTAATAACAGAAGTTATACCCATAACAATCAAATGCTTGTTCATTGAAAAATAATCCGCACAATTATGATTTATTTTTAGATCAGTGTTAATATATCAATGAGGGAAATAACGTCATGTATAATTTTAAATATCTACATTAATAATGATACGCGTTTCTATAGATTGAAATGACGAAAAATCATAATATTCAAAAATAGAAATTCAGTAATAAAAGCCATTTTTAAAGATTGCATTAACTATCGGGAATTTTGATTGCGAAAGGAATGAAACATTAGTGTAGTATTAAGAAAATTATACCTATTTATGTATTAATATTATAGCATCAATTTGCATTTTTTTTTTATTTAGTTATTATATGTTAAATAGCAAGCTCGTCTTGTTTACTACCCACTCATCACATATTCTATCGTCTAACAGAAATATTTCATGTCTAATAAGAATGGATGAATGAACGAATGAATCTAAAACGGTGAGGCGCAACTAGTAATTAATATTGTTAATTTGTCATAAAACACAGACGAATTAATGCAATGGCTAATTCTTTGTTATTGGATATGCAATTGTTCTACTTCTTCCTCGACATTTATAATTAATGTGATGTATGAAAAACTGCCTTAAAAATTATTTAATTAAAATTGTAGGACCCAATTTAAATAACAAAAAATAGAATTGTAATAATAAAATGACTATTTTTGTTCGTGCCTTTTCCAATATACGTGACATCAGTATACAAGTGTAAGGTGATTAAATATCTTTGAATTTATTTTAAGGGTTTGGGAGCGTTTTGTTATTTTATTTTAAGCGACATTACCTTGTTCTGTAGGCAATATCTGTTTGTTCAGTAACGGTCGCTGCACAACCTGCGAGCCTTGAGATATGATTCCGATTCCAGGAACTGAAAGAAATAATCGAATTGAATTTTTTAACTAATAACAGTAATTTCATAAAATACGATCTGTTAAAAATACATTACGAATTTTTAACGTAAATATATTTTGTATAATTATTAGAAAATATGTACACTAAGGGTCAAACATACGATACGACGTCGCATCTTGGCTCGTTTCGACTCGTGTTGAGAAGACATACGAAGAGCATCGTAAAAAATTACAACACGAAGTTGCAACCTACTACGATGATAACTCAAGCACGTGACAACTCATTGTGCCACTTGTGACAATTTTGAAATATTTAGTGACAACATAACATCTTCTGGTATACCAATAGCTCGAAATAACAATAGCTACAAAGTTTCTTAAAAGTAAGGAGAATTTTGCCCAGCCGTAGGAAATAAACTGGCTGTAACTTTTATATTCAATAATTCTCTTACTTAAATAAATAAATCTAATGTGTAAATGGAAATAGGTAAATGAAATTATTGCACCCTATAAACTATCTATAAATAAATACGTTTTAGAAAATATTCATAGTGGTGCGTGTGTGAGCCTGTTTATATATATATATATATATATATAATAGCTATTATATAGATAAATAGAAAGAAGGATTTTTTCAAAATGAATACCAAGATATTTTAACCACTTATATGAAATACTTACTCAGAAAAACAAACAAAGTAGTTGTAGCTGCAATAAGAGAGCATGTGGCGAGCATGTAAGACACGCAGCTCAGGATACCAACCATCTCGTCGGATAAACGGAGACGACGCTTCAGAACATTGAGTATAAGTAAGGTTCCTATTAAAGAAATACCAAATATTAGGCAGACAAGTAAGCAATTCTTCGCCTATAAACATTGGAACAGACGTAGGAACCATAAGCCATTCAATATATTGTCGGCAAACTTGGCTCTTCAAAGAACAAAGCGTTTCGATTAAATTTAAATATTTATACACCTATAATTTATTATTTCGTTATTGAAGCAAAATCACATTTATATAAAATATCAGCACAGTAGTAATATTTTTTTAATTCATCTTTTACGCGAGTGCGATTTATTGACAAAAATTAACCGCTTAATAATGGTATTTTTTTTTTTGTTTTTTCTTAAGCTCTTGTTATCAGAACAGCGGAAGTTACGTTAAAATGCAAACGGTAATTCAATCTAAACGTTGTTTTACTAAATACTATGAAAAAGAAACATATAGTTTGAAAATTTTACGTTATAAAATAATATTTTATAAACTAAATTATTTATACAAACTTCTTGATATTAATTGATAAAATATTAATTAATTTATTTATTTAATTAATTTCATTAATTAATTTATTTATTTATTTCAGGATAACAACAGCATATTATAAAAAATATAAACATAAAATACAGTATACAGAGAATAAAGTCAATTACTGTTTTCTATTGAATTATGCAAACTTAATATTACTTAATAGAAGTAGCAACACAGAGTTTTGATAGATAACATGTAAATATAATAACAAAACATGCATGCATGCATGCATGCATTAGCAGCCCGTAAATGTCCCACTGCTGGGATAAAGGCCTCCTCTCCCTTTGAGGAGAAGGTTTTTGGAGCATATTCCACCACGCTGCTCCAATGCGGGTTGGCGGAATACACATGTGGCAGAATTTCGTTGAAATTAGACACATGCAGCTTTCCTCACGATGTTTTTCTTCACCGCCGAGCACGAGATGAATTATAAACACAAATTAAGCACATGAAATTTCAGTGGTGCCTGCCTGGGTTTGAACCCGAAATCATCAGTTAAGATGCACGCGTTCTAACCACTGGGCCATCTCGGCTCTTAATAACAAAACATTGAATTAAAAATAACAAAATTAATAAACATAAACAAAAAATAACATTAAATAATATTTTTGCCAGTCAACCCACAAAGGGAAAGTTTTTAAAGTAATTTCTCATAAATTGACATGAGACCGACACAAAAATTTACTCACTTCGTCAACACCACACAAACAAGGTGTTATTGCAATTTCGTCGCTATCCGAAAACCTATGATCCAGTGGCTTTACTACTGACATTACTAATTCGCGATTCCAATTCAACCAAGAAAGAAATAAACTAGAAATTTCGGTAAGTGTTTATATTTCTATTGAAATTTTAAAACCAGTAGCAATCGAATCGAAAATTTATCCTGCGTTCATTTACGGTACTAACATGCTATGCAATGCTAAAAACCACGATCATCGGTCATGATATCGGATTAGTGTTTGAAAAGACGAATCCCATTTTATATATAACGCGAATTTATCTCCATAATCACATTCACATTGACAAAATAAAAATAGAGTTGTTACTACTACCTCATTAAAAATGTTCAAGTGAGATTGATTTTAAACTGGCTTACATATTCAACTAAAAACTAGAAAATTTCAGCCAGAAACCAGAAAATTTTACCTTACATTATATTCAAGTAGGTTTTATTCCTTTTTTTTTAAATAACCTAGACTAAGGTTAGGGTCTATCAATCTTCGATCCTCTCTATCACATCCATAGAACGTCACAGCAAATAATGCACAATGAATCTCTAGTTAGTTAGGTTAGGTTAGGTTTTTTAAATTATTTAAAATTAAGAGGATAATTTTAATTAATTTTACGTCATTTAAAATTTGTCTATGTAAAGTTATTAGTGAAGTAAGATTGTACTCTAAGATTATTTATAAAGAGTTATATGTACTTACCAATAAAACTAATTGTATTTCTGTAAGCGAGGAACGATCCGAACATAACATCATCCCAGTGGAACTTGTATCTGTAGTACATGTACGCCAAGAGTACCTCCGCTAAAACATAAAATGAATTGATCGTGAACAAATACTATTGCATCAAATATATAGTAACATCATATTTATTCGGTATAAAAAAATATTCCGCTAAATGCAAGGGAAAATGATTTAAACTAGAATTTCGATGTCGAGGAAATATTTACTATTTTTTTTTTTATTTCTTTAATAGCTGGTTTTAATATTACGATGGCGTTTTTGAGTTCAATAAAAAAAAAAAACAAATGTGTCCTCGATTACACGAATTTAAAGATTATATTCGATATTATTTATGCATAATAAAGCTTACGGAAGCATACAGGAAGATGTGAAATTATCAATGTTAACCATCAAAATTAACAAGTTATTTAGTTTTTAAAACATAATTATAATAATAATCATATGAATCTTCTATCTAAAATCTAGATCAGATTATATAACAGTTATGTAAAGTGGAAACAAATAACTGGTAAAAAATAATATTGTATTTGGATGTAGTCAGTATATTGTTAATATACTCTCGTAGGTAATTAAAATCTTTTTATCAAAAATAATTAAGGAACACATAGAGTTAAAAATTATTGTTAAAACTCTAGTAGTAAAACTCTACTTAATTCCTTTAAAACGTCGTTAGTAAATAATAGCTGTAGATTTAATCAGCAAAAACAAACACAAAACTCACCGTAGATTGGGATCGTAAAATATCAGTAAGATACATGCAAAATTGACAATAATAATTATAATATTTAAAGGATACACGCATCAAAATTGCGTATCACCGTAGGACAATTGTCAACATTTCACGAGTGAGAGAAGTTAAGTTAAGTGAGTTCTTACACAATACAAACACAAATAATTGCTTTAAACAAACATAATTTTTCCGTAGCTGATCGCTTTACTTACTGTTTATGGTTTTTCGCTTTACAGAGGTATTACAAAAACGAAATAAATTAGTGATTCAATTATATAAAACGATTCTATCCATGAAAATTTTAGTGAGCGTGCGTAGTTGATATATTTTGATGATTTAATAATCGGGATTGAGTTATAATTTGACGAGTTCACACACTAAAATATACCCATACAAAGATTAGAAATATTATTGATATAAAGATAAATAATTTAGAAACAATACTTAAACAATACAAGGATTATCAATTTGAAATATATTACCAGAGAGTAATACCCTGTCTCCAAGCCCCACTATAAGCATAAGAAGGATAATGATTCTCTTGTTGCCTTCTCGTTTTCTTAAAAGGCATTGTACTGCATTCAAAGGAAGTCGCCAGTTGAACACAGATACTTGGTTATCACGATTAACATTAACGTCTTTGACCATTATGATTACATAAATCAGGGATGCTAGCTGTGAACAAAATATTAGATTTTTAATGAAAAAGAAATTCCGACAAACATTAAAATGGTTGTATTGACGATGTATTTGATATTATTGTCATTGTCTCTAAGTACCACTACTATATGAAATTTAATACTATTTAAGTTTAACGTCCTCAATGTACTATGTGCTGTTTTTATTTAAAACTACTGTATTATTATTATTTAAACACTAACAAAACACATAAACAAAGAGCTTTGCTAAATTAACTAATTAACTAAACATAATCTTATTCTACATATTTTTTGTAAGAGTATTTTTTTATTATTGTATTTTTATTGAATAATCTATGTAACTTATGTTCGAAAGAGAGTAACTACTGCATTTCTTGTAGGTTCTTCTCATTAGAATCTACATTCCGAACCGATGGTAGCTTTAGATTTAATTTAATCATGTAAACTGACGACTTAAAAGTACTCCCAAGAATCTTCTTGAATTTCCTTTTTGCTTATAACAATTTACTATGAAATGTGTAATATTTTTGTGTTTACTTTGAAATCCACATAAACGTCCTGTGTATATATTTTTACTTCGACCGAAAACTACAACAACCATTTCAGTCAACCGTTACTACAAGTAGTCTTGTTTTCTGTAGATTTTTTTATGACACCGAAACGCCTCGCTTGCTTTGACAAAGCTTTTCATAGAGACAGTGCCAGCTCCGGTTCAGTTTTTTTACATCAATATCCTAATTATGAGGTTTTGTAATGGGAGTAGTATCAATAGATAATTTTCTAATGTAAATGTCCAAGTCAACAAAAACCAACAAAACATTTGATTCCAATTGAGTATACATAGTATAGTATAGCATAACGATTAGGTTGAGTAATTGAAGCAGTTACCTGCAGCAATAAAACAAGAGGGAACACACCGTAGAATCCAAGGTGTCGGTAGAGTTGAGGCCCGCTGACGGAACCTACCACATGAGCAATTTGTATAGCGGCTCGATGTGTTCCCATTGTACGAGTCACATCACGACCGCTAGCGTGACAAAGCTGTAAATAATGAATTTTGAATTAATTAACTTTATTTTGTAGATATGACGTCATTGATATAAAAACAAACGCACGACCAAAACTTTTAAACAAAGTCCTAAACTTTAGCCAAAAAGTAAAATTTATTTTTTATGTCAGATACTTATTTCGGATATTAATTTATTTAAAATTCTTATAATGTCGATTAAAAATAAAACGATATATAAAAAATTTGATAAAAATAACAAAATATGTATATGATTTGTTGATATAATCAAAAACTAAATACGTGTAGAATTTCTTTACCATACAGCGGCTACAACTTGGCATGTTAAATTTCCAGTGACGTCATGAAGTCTAAAACAGTAAGGATTCTCGCACGAATAATACTTTTGAAATAAAAATTTTAACAAATAATAACGACTTCGTTTCTTATATATTAATTTTAAAGCAGAATTTTATTGCAATATATTTAATTTTACAAATGAAGCAAAATTGTTTACAAAGATAATATTTAATAAAAGTCAAACAACGATATATTTAACAAAGAGTTGCTCTGTGCTTCTAATCAATACACTTATCAGCTAAATTAATTTAATATAGGTACGTTGAGATTATGAGTCATATAAACCATATTTTTACTTTATATGTACAATACACACTTTCGATACACAAATAAGAGACTAAGTGTGATAGGTTAAGAAGATTAATTTCGACACAAAAAGTAGGTAAGCGTAAAATGACAAGTATTTAAGATTCTATAATCTTTTGATTCCTCATAACATGTATATATCAGATATAAAGATGTATTTTAAAAGTTAAATAACGCAAAGCAATGTACACATATTTAATACGTGTATGAGTCAGAGCACGAGTATATACATACATACAACTACATCAACCCGAGGAGTGAGAAGAGGCAGTTTTAGTTATGAAACATTTTTATAATATATCTTTTAACAACTACGCTTTTGTTATTTGTTATTTTATGCTTTGCACTATTTATAATTTTACAGGTTACTTTGTAACGCTTATAATTTATGTTTAAAAAATAATTATAACTCACATCGCCTATGTGACTGAAGGACGCTGCTAATAATAAACCGAAATTGCCACCAAGTGATATGGGGATTTGAACAGCGTAAAGTACTTGTGTAGTATTAGCACCAGGGAATGTAAGCATTAAAATTACTCCTGTTGTCATGACGCACATTCCCAGTAAAGGTAAGACGAGTAACGGCTTCCTTCGTCCGCTGCAGTCGCTCCATGGACCAACAAATAACAAAACGATCGTGGAAATTAATAACCCCACGAAACTTCGACTCACGTTGATACCGGATACAACAACTTGACTTTCTGCCTGGAATTAAAAATTTAATATTGTACTTAATATATTTTGTACAAAAATATTACAATCATATCAGACGCATGTTATGTACTTGCAGTGTCCCCACGCTTAGTCACAATTTTTATATATCTTCAATAAATTCTTTGACATCCAAAAATGTCTATAAATGAATGACAAAGGCAAAACAGATCAGGACATTGTTCTCCTCTCTTTGTCAACCGATTTCATATTGGCATATTTTACATTTACATCTTTTCGCCCCAAATTTTAAATAATGATTATGTTCGATTTAATAGTAGTTCAACTAGCCGAACTACTATTAAATATAACTAGATATAGTCATCATTCACCGTAATAATTTTGGGTAAATATTGTACAGTAGCTTTTACGGGCTTTAGATTAATATTTAGGTCACTATGTAATATTTAAATAATATGGAATATTTTAAAATAATTCAAAGCTGTTGATTAAAGTCTAGTCTTATAATATAATTAATAGTAATGAATTATATTTCTCCCCTCTTTAAACAATAAGCCCATTTTAAATATAAATGATAATATAATCTATTGACTTATCTTTTTTTAACGATTTCAAGTCAACCTTGTACAAAGATGACTCGTTTAATTTATCACCTTAAATAGTAAGTAAACACAAACTCGATTATCAAATGTCCTTAGACATATGTGCTTTGTGTAATTGTGTCATTTAAACACTAGGAAATGGAGTATTTCCGCTACCGTATCCGTTTATGTGTATGGGTAAAAAACATTGAACTGATGATAATATTTATTATTGTCAGGCGTTTTACCTCAGCCGATCGGAACTCTTCTCCGACGCCTTTTTCACAGATCTCGATCGGGTAGCCCAAATCTACACTGCAAGCGGTTCGTAAGTAAAAGTTTTGAAGTGAGGTTTGACCGAGATTGATTGCTATCATAGCACCAACTAGCGCTGGTTCTAAAATGATTCGCCATTTGTGTGTTGTTTTGGGAACTTCTTCCTTCGGACATGTCGCTTCACTATTAAAATTTGTAGACCTGAAAATATATACTAATAGCAGGCATGTTTCATGATCATCTTCAGTTTTCATATACAAAGAGAATGAATTCGAGAATACAGTAACAATATTACAACATACCTTAATTTTTCTAACTCCTGGAGATCTAAAGAACTTTCAGTCATAATTTATTTTTTTATAAAAAAATATTATAAATATTGTACATTCCATTAATCACACACAATTTATTAGTATTAAACTAATATAGATTTCACATCACAGCTATCATTTCACGAGGCGTGTTACCATTAACGTGTTGCTTCGGCTAATGTCAAATGATAAGATAGTGTCAGTATGTTTGCATATTGGAAACAATAAGAACTGTTTAGTTAACGAATAACTCTTTGAATACGACTCGTTGTAGTACAAGAAAGATGCACTGGATATAACTGGTGAGATATTTGCTCAGCCAACCGAAGAAGCGGACTCAATTATAGCAATTGCCAATGATAGTAGGCATTCAACCGGTATAACATGTATGGATTGAGCCGTTGCGTTGCAGGTTATTGCGGCTATCAATGTAATTCACGCAGTGTCAAATGCTACTTTGTAGATTAAATCCAGCAAAAGCCTCATATTAGATATAAGCGTCTCTATAAACTACATATTTTATAATAATATATATTCATAGAGCTTATGAATGAAACACACTTGTGATAAACTAGTTCAATTAAAAAACTAAAAAATCTTTCTATAGTTCTTTAATGAGCACTATTATCGTTTTTAATATCTTTAAAAAGAAGGAGTGCTCTACCAAGATAACAAAATATCGGTCAATGTGGCTACAGCATTATACTAATCAAACTGAAAATGATTATTGTATATCTTCATGGCTCATATCATTTTAGATCGGATCCTACGTGAGTAATGTCACATAATTTGAAAGCTTGCGTTAAGCAAGTTGAAAATAAACAAACATCTTTATAAACAAGTAACAATATATTATCTAGATTACATTACACAGTTGTAAATTATTTATTTTAAATTTATTTATTTAGTTTAAATTGTAATTACATTGATTTATAATAATATTAAAATTATATATGTAAGAATTTTTTTAAGTTGGCTCATATTGTTAATGTGAATTTTTTTTTGTAACTTATATTTTCTAATTTGAGTCTCGATATGTTTACGGTTTTTTAATGCTCAGACTTAGTTAACTATAATAAAGGGATCTATTTGCGCGGTTTGTATGTAGCAATTAATAATGTTAGAGTCGAACGCAGTCAACGAACGACATTGTGAATTGCTCATCAGGTTTGAGTAATGTACTGCCTACATATTCAAACACCTTTGCAATATTTTCACGGCCGAAGCGTAGAGCTAGCTCTAAAATAAAACAGTTGAGAATCTCGTCCGGCGGTCGGCACGCGTGAACCGCCAACGTTACGCGTATGTTACGTTGTGTAGTTATCGCATCTGGATCTGATAATCGGGTGTGCGTCACTTTTGAAGATGTTTATTTAACTTCTAAAATGATAAATTACTTACTTTTTAATGCTAAAACTCATTCAATTGCATTTGAGAGATGTTAGATTTTTCATGGTAATTAGATATTAATGAGTTAACTTCAAAAAATACATACGCCTAATAGAAAATATTTAAAAAAAAAAATGAAAGGTTCCGTGCTGTAGAATTGCACAAATTAAATTTCGACCACACGCAATACAAGTTATTATAAAGATATAATTTTTAATAAAAATTTATGACTGCCTGAACACTCCGTGCTGCTGGCAATTACACCTGTATGAGCGAGTTAACGAGTTTACTAGTGTTAATTATTGCTATCTGTTCTGTAGAACGAGTTTAATACACCTATTTTGAACACACATGCGGTTCTTTGGCAAATTAGCCTCTAAGGACAATGTTTACATGTAACATTTTGCACTGAAAGTATTAACCCTACGTATCGATGTCTTACTATGTAGTCTTAATTCAGTCGTGCCGAAATATTGCTCGCAACAGACAGCGTTTACGTAGTGTAATTTCGATTAAAAGTGAACGTTATAGTGATCGACTACATTTCAATTGAGTTCAAATGCAAGTCATTGTAAACAAGTTATTGGATTAAAATATATATAACAAGCAACGGAATGAGTACGTTAAGTAAACACATAAGAAAAAAATACAAATATTTATCATATTTTTTTTTTCTTAATATTATAAATTCAGTTCCACAGACCTGCAACTCTAGACATTTCTTGTAACATCTTAAAATCTAGAAAAAAAAACAGTAGGTAACATGAAGAGAGTAAACAGTAACTGTGCTATTTTATGTTGAGTAGCAAATTTAATGAAAGTTATAGCCATTGTTATTGTTTTTAAACAACTAGACTGCAGCTGCTTTAACATTCGAATGCTCCTGTATAAAAGTATAAAGTAAGCAATTTTCATATTAATTCTTAATGTGTACATTAGTAGATAAAGTGAATTATCTAGTTTCGAAAGTGTTATCCCCAAGGACTTAATCGCATTGAAGTGAAATCGTATTGTTGCTATTGTTTGAAATGCGTTCCAGCTCCTATGACGCGGAGCGATTAACATAGAATCATTATTTGCTCCTAATTAGGAATGTTACCGACCTTGAGCCTCGTTGAACATACCTGAATAATGTACCCAATCTATATAAATTCAACGTAAATAAAACACTTTGGTACAAATATGGTGTAAAATGAATATATCTCTAAATAAATCATTGAAATTTTAATCTAAAAATCCAACCAACCCGCATTGGAGCTGCGTAGTGGATTACGCTCTAACCCCTCTTCAAAAAGGGGAGCCCTTGTATAGCGAGGCATTTAGAGACTTTACTTTTACTTTAATCCAAATCCATCTTTGAATCTATCTATGAGTGATAGTAACATAATTATTCTGTGTCTAATTTTAATAAATATACCCATGTAACACCATGTAACTTGATTGGGAAAAGAAACTACCTAGTATTTTACCGGTTCTTCTCGGAAGAATCTAAATATCGAACCATTACATTTATTTGAATCTAGTAAAATGACGGATCCAAACTGCTCACAAGAGCCTACTTGAATAAGAAATCTTTAATACCATTTCATAAAAAATGATCTTTTAAGTATAAAAAAATTCAAATGTAACAAAGGTTGCGATAAGCAAAATCAGTATCACTGTACAAAGTGTTAGAAGGAAGACTACTGATATTTCCGTATTTGAAAGGAAGTGTAGTGCAGTCTTTTTCCGACACTCAATGATATGACGTCATAATATTGATCCTATGTTCTTGTGTCAATTCGTTATGGTGCGCACGCACCTTACTTTACTGATATCTCTTGAAACATCGTACGTATAAAATCATAAATAACATATTAAAGCAATTTTAATGTAAGTCAAATTATATATTTCTGAAATCTTTCTTTTTAATATTACCAAGTAAAGAAAAAATACATAAAATACTGGTAACACCAACGAAAATATATAAGATTTTGTATATGACTCACTGTTACTGATTGCTCCGTGAAGAAAATTAAAGCGCATGCGCGAAAAACATGGCGCTTAACTACGACCTCACTGCAGGGTAAACCAGGCACGGACTGACTTATAATATACATAAATAATATTTATTGTGTAATATTGGTTAATTTATCATATTGATAAATAATTACAAATAACGCCTAAATTTAATAATTCGTACTTATTTTTTAAATTAATCAAATACTCATTTATGTAGTAAAGGTTTGAGTGTAACATTCATAAAAAATGTACTTTCACACATCGCGCTTTGAATTTAATGACTAAGTAGATTTAAAAAAAACTGGAGGTCTTAACTTAGCATTTTCAATGAGGTCAGATTTTTAGTACGGTCCTGTGTAGTATTAGCATTCGGCAACGTTCGTTGATTTTCGTGCATTTCCGCGGTCCGCCTTCCAACCCTCGTAGAGAGATGCCTCTACGGGAACTCAAAAAATCTTTACAATGTTTTACATATTACACGCAAAATGAAACTAAATCTTTGTTTAAACATAACTGAAATATAATAGAAAGTAAAGTTTATGTGTTAATCTAACTTTAAATGGTTCTGTTCAGTGCCTGTGATAGTTATTTGTTGTGCTAACAGTTCGTGTGCTTCGTGTAGAGTACTTTAAATCAAGGTAATCCAAATATATTTTAATTGTATCCCTTTAATTAATCTATTGATATGTAACATCATCCTCTTTGTGATATATTTATATATACATATCATTATTATAAATAAATAGCGAATCACGTAACGTGAGTGAAAATAATTATTCGAAATACTCTCCTAAAAATCTTACGAGTGTACCTCGAAAAGAAAAGTTAAGCGTCTGTAGTGACGTGAGTTACTCCTTGTTCCAGAGAGTACGCCATGAAAAACGTCGAGGACGACGATGAATGAAAAAGATATAAATAGGATGCTGGGTGAGTTAATAGCCATATACTTAATACATAAGTTATTTATACTAACACTAATTTATATTTAAATTTTATTATATGATTACTTTTTTATGTACTTTATTTAGGCTTGAACTGCGATCATTCCCATTCTTAATTTTTGCCTTGGACTTGTGACCGCTGACCAACTGTGATAGGGAAAATACAAAAAGGTTTGATCTCGGAATAAAATATATATACAACATATAATATACCTCGCGAAAGTTTAAAATAGAAGAAGAATAGATACTATTACTGTATACTGTATCGATTCTTAGAAGAACACACTAGATACTATACTACTTAGAAAAAAATAAATGAAAATACATACTATTTAAAGAAATATCTACTGGTATTGGATTAAGATAAATAATTATTATATCCAAAGGAATATTTAAAAATACGGTGTTGGATTTTTGGGAGAGAATATGGTACCTCAAAATTATGCAGTTAAAAATTAATATATATTTAAAAAATCACGCATCAATGAACTCTTAACTGAAAAATATTCTTTAAGAGTTTATGACTTATGAGTCGAACTCCAATCCTACATTAGTTTGCATTTAATTTATGATATTAAGATTTTTATGAGACGTAGGTACGTTTTTTCTCGAATTAGTATAATTGGTGTCTTTAAATATAAATTAATTCTACACTTGTATTTACTCATCTTTAACATATTTTCCTATTTTACAAAACAAATCTTATATGCGTTCGTAAGAATTTAAAATACTAATAATGGGAATCTACCTTGCCCAGGTGCTTATTACACGCCCTTACTTGACATACATAACGAACATATTTTTTTTAAAAATATATTTAAATATCAAATATGCTAAATATATGTAAATGATAAAAAACTAGGACAGTTGTAAGATATCAGTATTTATTCGAGAAATACTTTCATTAATAAATGTTCATTAAAATGGTAAATGCAACTCTATTCCGGACGTCACGATGTCATTTCTAAGACTTAAGCTTGAGCGTGAACAAAATGTAATGAGTCCATGGTTTCACTGTATAATTGTAGTATTATTATAATTTCAATGGCTATTATAAAATATACCGTTTTAATTTAATTATGAGGAAAAGTTAGTAGGACGATGGAAATGTACAATAAAACTGCTAAATTTTTTCATTAATTTGGTCACTTTTTTATTATTTTTTTATATTATCATTAAATTAATAAAATGAATGACAATTCGCACTTTTTCAATAATTAAAGAAATACATAAATTATAATAAGCGAAAAAAATATGTGCACGTACATAAATATATAAGTTCACAATATTTTTTAAACAATGCTTCAAGTACCTAGATATGAGGTCTATGCACTCTTAACACTTAGAAACGGCACGTACCACCTGGCTATACTGATTACCGCTACGTCAAATACTTTATCCTTAACAGTTGCATTGCCATGCCATAACACAACTGCCCTTCAAAGGTATCACCGGTTACAAACAGTGTTCCGTTTCAATTACCAACCATTCGCATATAATCTACGGACTATGAATAACTGGCGTTAGTGACCCGTAGTGTAAATCGATCTCAAGAATAAAACATCAGCCTTGAGTTAACAAGTGCACAAATGTTAGATAATAGTGACAATTGTGCTTCTTATATTTATTATATGCAATCAAAAATGTTCAACCGCGTGTGGTACCGTATATTATTTTTAGAGTTATTAAGAAATCACTTCAAGGCTCCCAGAGCGTGAAATAATGTTATAAATGATGCTCCAACGCATTCATAGAATTGACTTTAAACGGCTTGTAGGATCAAGTCCGTGATAACCTACAGATAAACTGAGACTTGCATGTGGATAAACTCGTACGTTAAATAAAAGGTGTAGTGTTTGTTGTTACTGGGACACTAAAGGTGATGTGGACGATAGAATTAGTTCTACATAAAATCTGTGTGAAAATAGTGCTACGATGTAATAGCAAGGACAAAATAAAGAGAACTTTACTAAAACTAAATCTTAGGAAGAGAAAAAAAAGACCTTGAGTGTATGTATCTTAGGTTAGATAAGGGATCATTTTGATAGAGCGTTAGTAATCAGTGGATATGATCGCATTGGTATTGTGCGTTTTTGCCAAGATTATAGACTTGGCGATAAGTGCTTACTCGCAAGAATATGTAAGGGGCACTCAACAGTTTCACTACAGCAAACGAAAACGAAGAATAAGCAAAGGTAGTGTGCATGAAATAAATTAGTTTTTACAGCTGTTAGTATCTTTATTGTCAGGGAAAGACTTAACTTCACAGAAATATACAGAATCGTCATACTTTTTATATTTAAAAGAAATAGACTTACCCTTCTCAATTTGTCTTCAAGTTGTTTCTTTTTGTTAATGTATAGTTACAAATACATTAACAGTGACATTTTACAATATAAAAAAGTATATGTTTCAACGAACATACTCGTAATCTACCTAGAAGCAAACCAGTAATACGTAGATTGATTAGCTTAGAATAATCTTATTACTTAGAGTTGCTTATCAAATCTCAATACTATTCCTATGTACATTTATTTACGAATTACCTATTATATAATAAACTATATTATGGTATAATAAATATTGGAGAATAATTTACAATTTATATACAGTAGTACATTGACATGTATAATTTTAAAATATTATCAGTCATATTTTGCAGTTAGCAAAATGATAGGTAAGCGAAATCATTAAATCAGACACAAATAAAATCATTTTTTTTTTTAAATAGAAACTTATTATTTATAACAATGAGAAGATTGGGGACTTCATATTGTCACTTATGGAATAATATAATGTATTTATATTCTTATCCTAATATTTAAACTTTGCGCAATTACTATTAAAGATAAATATTAAAGATAATTAGAAAAATATTATCTTTGTATAGTAAACATAATTAAACCATTTTCAAATTAAACTTATCTACAGTATCATTTTACAGGTAGATATTTAGTAATTGAATATCTATTATTAAATACGTGTGACAGATTAAATTTCACGCTAAAACGACATCTGACTTCAATTGATTGTAACACAGCAAGTGATCAACACGTAAGTGATCTAAAAAATATAGCTTACTACAGATCAAACTAGATGGCGTTGTTTGTTTTGATACTAAACTTCAAGTATTATCTACCTTTTTTTTAATGTATAACTTTTATATTAAATACTATTTAAATATATTTATTAAAGTTTGTAGGTACAGAGATATATTTATAACCTAAATGTTTATATCTGCAGATTACTTAAAATATTTACATAAAACAACTTTATTGATTAATTCTTCCAAATAATTTTGAGTTGTAATAATACTTATGTATGAGTAAACAGTTAAACTTTTACCTAAGTATTTTGTAGTACACACTTACCTAGTTTCTTACACTTTAATGTATACGTATAATACCTATGTAGGTTTTATAAATTGTGTAATAGTGGAAGATTTAAGCTTTGATTATTTGACAATTAATTAATTAATTAACCAAAGGATCGATTTGTGAAAAAATGTTGGGTTTTATATTATTGTGATTACGCGATACACGTTTGTCTTGCTTTGTGAGGTCATTCACTTAGCCCCATATTATTGAGACTTGCTTACTGAAAGTACCGCTACCTTTTCGACTGAGATAAAAATTCGCAAATATTTTCTTAACTACTACCTACTGAAGGTTCTTTTTATGTATACTCATTCTTTGTTACGTTTACGTGTCCAATGAAAAATAGGTCACATTAATACAGTAAATGTTAATAAAAGTAGATATATTAATATACGAAATCCTAATAATATTCTTTTCTTTTGTCAATTAAATAATGGTTGTTAAAAACCATACTTTGTCTACAAACGAAATAAAAGTAGGTACTAGGTCAGCTTTTATTTTATATATATAATAACTTATAGAATATATCCTAACTTTGCGTAATGATAAATGAAGCACCCTTATAATTTAAGTTTTACCGCAAGAAATGACGACGACGTAGACTAGAGTGAAGTTAGTACGCATGCGTACGTCAGTTTCGCGCACTGCGCCTGCGCGTTTGACGTATTACACGGCGGTGGTGTAGTCAAGATCCGATTAACAACGTCAGTTTTATTAATTTTGTGTACATAATAATTTTTGTGCGAAATCTCGTGGATTGTATCTCTTGATTTGATTTGATTTGTTTTCTTTATCTTGGAATTCTAAATCCTCTAAAATATGTTTACGGAATTTTGTTACTAATTATTTGATGTGGAAAGTCTGCTGATTTTGTAATTTTATTATAATGCATAGAGTATCGATTGTTTTTTTTTTTACAAATATTAGTATCGTTTTTAATATGTAAACAAAACTGAATATGTATCAGTCGCAGTATACTCAATTAATCCCGTTCTATTTATATCCTATTCCCGTCATTCCCTGACACGTGTATCTAACTTCATAGCTTTATGTCCCGCTCACTCGCTTTGCGTTCATTCAAGCGATGATCGGACAACCAATATTTGAAAAGGGAATTTCGGGATAGTGCGCTAGGCGGCTAGCAGCTGTCAAATCAAGCGGTACGACGCAGTTTACGCACGTTTTACTCTTACTATTATTATTATAAATATTAATTTGTCATTTCAGTTTCTTTACTTGTGTTTGTCGCGTGCAAAAACAATGTGGAAAGTGGTTGTTAAGTAAATTTCTTAGTAACTTGTATCCTTTTTGACTTAAAAATCAATAAAGGCGCAAAATGTGAGGTGTTTTACCTTCGGTGCCCAGTGAATTGTGATGAAGGAAGCTGATAAAAGATAGTGCGTTATTTTTAATCGAACATTCATAAAGGATACATTGGGAAAAGAAAATGCGGATCAAGACTTACACAGATTTTCGCCCCAATGGTAAATATCTTTTAATTAGCATCAATAAAATCTATAAATTTAAAATGATTTGTGTTATTGCAGGTAGATTTCATGTCTATAATAAATTTGTTAATCGCTTAACAGTGACGTGATTCGTGAGTCAGTAATCTGCACATTTTATCGCATTTTATTGCAGCTGGCGTTCACAATAATTAATTCATCTGTAACGAAAATGTGATTTCAATTATTTACTCATTTTAATTTGTTACAAAACGACTAAAACAAACCTTAAACTGCAAGTCAAACTGTATTTGAATTTAGTACTTAATAATAGAATCCAATATTCAATATTAACCTACAATACAATTAAAAACCTTATTATATAGTACATAGCGTCATAAATTAAATAAAAATGTACGTGAGACTACATAAATTAATTATTATTTGTCTTGCAATACATTTTCAAAAGACCTTCGGCTTTTGACCGTGTGTTAAGCATCGAATAATGTATTTATTATTTAATCAACGTGTTTATAAAACACTCGAAAATCTATTATTTATAATAAAATGATATACTTAGTTTGTAAGATAATTATTTTCCTTGCCTACAAGTTTTCAACGAAATGAATCACAAGTACTTTATAGGTACCTATTTTATATATAGGTTTGAACAATACCTAAATGGGGTTTAAATTTTAAATGGTTTAAATTGTAGATTGCGATGACTTGTCCCGTCTGAGTTGGTCTCTCATTGGCGTAATTGAGGCTGTCGAGGTTAGGGCCGCATCAATTCTTTTAACCGACTTCTAAAAGGAATATCTTATATGTTTCACGCTTATACATTTTTTCTATATTAAACTTTATACTACTGAAGTAGATGCCTAATTGGTTCTATACATTTTTCTTAGGCATATAACCGTCTAAGTTTCAAAGAAAAAAAAAATCGGGAAACCCCACGACTGTAATAACGTGAATAACGTCAAAACCAGACAAGAGTTTTTTTTTTATATATACTTATTGAGTTGTCTCTATTTAGAATGATATTACGAGATATTTTAATAAATATATGAGAAGATAAAACATGGACCTGCAGTAAGGTGTATTACCATAATAGATATAGGCACACAGATCATGATGAATGTTTTCTTATTGTTTTCTTACTTGATTCTTAAATACAAATTGTAATGCAGCTTGATATTATTAACTACTAAATATAAAATAATTAACGTAAATAAAATAAAGAGCTATCTTATACCTATTGCTACGAAAATACTGCACTTTTGTTTATATTACGAGTAAAACATCTCTCATAGCCCACAATGCTAACCGCGCTTATTACTATATAATGTGTATATTTATTTAATAAAATATTTAAAAAATAACTAATTCCACTTGAGAAATAACAATAACAAATGCTCTAAAGAGCTAAAAATAACTTAATTTGGTTTTTATTATTATCAAAAGGTTTTTATATACTTAGTTTTAAGTAAATTATTTGAAATTTTGTGACAAATATATGAATTTGTAAATGTATTGCAATGTAGCAGTGTATTTTGATTCAATAAAATTTTGATAGTGATTTTTAAGATAAGAATTTTTGACAAGTTTTATCTATGTAAAAAGCGAGATAAGCACAACCTGCTTGGATATTATGATTGATATTATAGCCTAATATAATATTTTCCGTTAATTAAATAAATGAAAAAATAACTCGCCAATGTAATTTAAATTATAAGGGCAACCCTTCTAGTATGAATCATCGCACTTACAAACAGGACGTGGACATTAATGCGTAAAACAGTCCCGGTATTATTTTGGAGACTACGATTTATACAACGGCTAAATCCATTTTCATATTAGTAACAGACACATGTCTAATTTGTATAGTTACAACATAACATTTATAATTAAATACAATTTAAAATAAATTGACGCAAGAAAGACTAGACTACAATAAATAATAATAAAAAGTGTAAAAGAACGACACTACACGCTTGTTTGTTCCGTCAATGATATTGCTTCGCATAATGTATTGATTCGGTCAACAGTAAAGTAGATCGGAAGTGAGATCCAGGTAGAAGTGAGGTGAACATTGATATCGTGTGGGCTTCGTAGTTTCTCGGCGGTCATTGTTAAGCTAACGAGGCAGTTTGTTAAAACTTATGGCGTTCTATTGTTATTCTCGATACAATGCCTAACACTAATCTCGGCGGTCCTCGGTGCCGCCATTATAATAGCATTTTAATATGTATCGTTGTATGTTCGTACATAATCAACATGTGTGTAATTAAAAATCATGTAACGAAACTGGTTATGGTAAAATGTTTGGTTCGAATTGTTGATGAATATTTTAAAGAGTAGTTTTGATTTGTATTCAAAACGAAAATTACATTTTTTTTATTAACTTTCTCCATCTAATACTTCCACACTGGAAATAATTTAGTAAAACTGTACAAAGATAACCGATATTATCTTAGTTAAACGCAAATATGAGAGAGAAGAGAAATGTTAAAAGATTATTTTCTAAGACATTCGCATTCTTTTAGGCATAATGATAGTTGAGTCACGTTCCGCCCGCGTGCAAGGCTACCCTTGAAGGACTGCACCCTCGTCTGGAATAGGGGTTCCGCAATCAATCGATTCCACCCTCGCCTTCATCTACGTAAATATTGACCCGCGCTTACAGACTTGAACGGATATACATACGTGGATATATTTTTTAGATTGCAACATTCAATACGATTTATTTATATGGAATACGACATCTTTATGTTTCCAATCGACTAAGACAATCTTGCATATTTCAAATCAATATAGGTACTTTAAAACAGTAGTATTTTTTTATGACATGTGACTAACCTAACCTAACCCCTGACGGCCAGTGATCACCACTGCCTATAGACATAGAACTGAGATGTTATGCTATTTTGCCTGTAGTTACACTAGTTCACTCATCCTTCAAACCGGAACACAATACTAAGCATTTATGAGCCCACCACCAAATGCAAGCTCCTTTGCAACCCATAATAATTTTAACGTTCTATGTATTCCTGTATAACTTTATTTAATCCAGGCATCGTTGAATAAATACGTTATGTACAGTCAGCAAAAACACAAAAAAATACTTTTGGTTAAGAAAACTGCGCTGTAATTTAATGCGTAACAATCAACAAAAAGTAAGCAAGGCCTTAAGTCATAGTATCGTGATTCAAGAATAGACACATACTTGGAATTTGTTTTTGAGTTAGCCGCTTATATAATCCGACTCGCTAATGGCATAACAACATTATATAATGCCAACAGAAAAAGCCCTTTGGTTAGCTAAATTACATTAAAATATTCACTTCCAAAATGCCTTTGACCAGATCCGGTTTTGAAAAACCGTTTTCTGGCATATTTGAATATTAAGTAATCGCACGATCAGACTAAAAATAATTAGAAATTTTGATCTGTTCGTGCGATTAGGTAAGAATGTTTTGTTTGTTTGCGTATGCGAGCATAAACTTTGAATAAAATTTATGTGAAATTATCACATGATTATAGGATGTAGTTGCAGCACAAAGCATATTATTATTAAATTATGGGATAGGAAACTAACTGACCAGGCGATTTTAAGACGAATGCTGTTAAAACTATAACAGATATATAAACCTAACCATTAAAACTAACTAACTAACCTAACCATTAAAGCATTAAATATCTGTCATTTAAAGAAAAATACAGTGTCAATGATTAATACTGTAATTTTTCTTTATGAGTTGAGTTAGTTCATTTTGATATCTTTATCAAAATGGACTAATACATTAGGTATTTCAAAATGTATTCTGTAAATAAAATATATTATATTTCTATAAATTTTCTACTGTTTAACTTCATACATACTATAAGAATCGTGACGTTTTTCGTGGGATAAAACCGTAATTTTATGTGCGAAGTTAAAAGGCTTTATACATACATACATAAATGGAATTTTTATACGTATATATTTTATTCAAACATGACATTTAGATTTTTACATTTCATTAAATCGTTTCAGATCATTGAACAAATAAAACCTTATTTCAAAATAAAAATTAGGAGTCTTTAAGAACATTAAAGAAATAATTTTATCCTTAATAAAATATAAGGATCAATGAATCTTGTTGCTATGAGACTAACATTATCTAATGGTAAAAGTAATTATGACTACACGTATAAGTAAATACGTAAGTACAATACTAAGTGTTATGTATTGTTGTGTTATAAGAATAAGTGAGGTGTATTAATATGTAATGTAGAAAACAAAACTGTCCTTACACAAAAGCAAAAAGGCAAGGGTCAAGAGAAGGCAAACATGAAACGGTACAGGTTCCAAAAAAGGTAACTCCAGCTACGTCGACTCGGACAAGGTGTTTCGGGACCAGGTGATATAAGTCTTCGCATCTGCCTCATTGTAAGCTTATAAACGTGCAATGAAAATAAATGAAATAATCTAAAGGAATTTTGACATCTCTTAACAAGTCGAAAAACCGACCAAAATATTTGAGAGTACATATTTTGTGTGATAAACAGAGTATTCACTTAGGAGGAAACAATTGGTATAAAATTTCTATACTGCTTAGTTTCATTCACCTTAGACTATTGAAGTGACAAGCACAAATTTGAAGTTTCAATGAAAAACACAATTTGATATACAAATAGCCATTAAAACATTCCATTATTTCCCTCCTGGCTCCTATCAGATCTGCGCGACAGCATCAAATATTTGTAGTGTCATCCTAATTACATACATATAGAATCGACAAGACAATATGTAATTAAAAGTAGGTTAAAATTGACTACCTTGATTTGCTTACGTATTTTGGCTACAATACATTATGAAATTTAATATTTGGATTCAAGAAACATATTTCCAAAGTATAAAAATATACAAAAAAATATTGAAAAATACAATAATATACCTAAAATATGTTACAATAATTTAAGCTGAGTAAGCCGTTGTAGTCAAAAACGTGACTATAAAATAGATTTAAATAAACGTATAGTGCGGAAGGCCTTATCTTTTTTGAAACTAAGCTGTACCCAAAATAATTCATTCGGAATTTTAAGCCCTAAGGTAAACCTCTTACACAAAAGAGCACCCATTCGATTTGGAATTCAATGTATTCGTAAAAAAACTTTTAAAAGCAAAACAAAAAATATTGATACCTTATACATTCCTTTTTAGATGTATTTTGGAATGTATTATGGTTATATATATTTAAAGAAGTCGATATAAAACATAGTTGCATAACCAAAAAATTTGAAAAAATCAAGGGAAGTTACGTGATTTTGAGGATTATGCTAATCAATGCTTTAAATGCTGTAAAGCAAAAAAAAAAACACAGATTTTTTAACTATTACCTGACTAATTGGTATCTACTTATTACTTTTTACATAAATATACAGTGGCTTGGATCTCAAGAGAACACTGTTTATTATTATTATTATGTTTTAAGCAGATTAATCTTAACCGATGATTGCGGGTTCAATCCCAGGCACCACTGAACTTCTATGTGCTTAATTTGTGTTTAATAATAATTAATAATAAACTCATATTAATCTGCATGAGTATAATTTCAATGATATTCTGCTACATATGTATCCACCAACCTATTGGAACAGTGTGGTGTAATTAGCTTCAACCTGCTTCTCAAATTGAAGAGCCCTTAGTCCAGCAGTAGGACATTTACAGGCTGTTACTGATTTACTTTTTAAATATATGTTATGTGTACTTATACTTGCTATTCAAAAACAGTATGCCAGTCATTGCTTTGTCTAACTGTAAGCTGACTGTGTTTCCTTTTATATAAATACTCATTTCAATATATTTATATATATATTTCGGCATAGCTATTGGACTTTGCACCCCATAAATTAATCTTGAGGCACTGATAAATGTTTCCCTCACAAAAATATATTTTCCTTATTTTGAAAGTAAACATTACACTTAGCAGTGTATAGATAGGTAGTAGAACACCTACCTGTATAATATAATATACTACCTTATTTTAATTCAAATTAAATCAAAGTATATAATTGTCCTATATTAAATTAAAAATAAGCTTTTTTTTACTAAACTATATTTATATATCTAATCTACATATTTTTACATATTGTACAAATTATAGACTAATTCACATACATACCTTCGTTTTTTTCGCAATTGTTGTGATGCTGTAAATATATACATATAAACTGGTTTTGGCTTTTTTCCTGGAAACTAAAGTTAGGGTGAACTAGAGCGGCGCCCCGCGTACTCCCACTGTCTGAGTCGATATCATTCTATGATTCACAGGTAAAGAAAAACAAATCGTACAATTATAAAAATAAGGTTTGTTTTGCTTTGAGTTTGTTTCTCTTTCTCGCTGATAACCTTTTAAATATATATTAATGTGCTATTTGTTGTTGATCCAAGAACCTTCCTTTAATTTCAAAGTTCGAAGTCTACTAAGAAGTAAAATAAAACAAGAATTATCTAGAATATGTAGTCTAAATGTGCGTTAAATTAATCCACTTTTAAACTTAAGTATGATTGAGAATGTTGAAAGCCCTTTAGATGAGGAAGGCTGATATTACTCTGGCACGTTACTGCGGCCCGAGGCCGGGAGCGGGGAGTTTGCGTGGCGTGACTGTTTTATTAATTTAATACTCGCACCCTAGAAACTTAGATAATATTCATTAAAAAGTCTATGCAACCGACGTTATAAAGAACGATAAGGTATTTAAAAGGAATCACAATACATTGATTGATGAGCAAGAATTCGCTGAAATATGTTTTACTAAACAAAACACTTGCGGTATGACGTCATTTCTCTTAAATTGCTATCGAAAAGCCTACCGTCATATCTGGGTCATAACGAGCACAACACAAGTTGATTACATGTTGCGATGAGCGATGACGTTCCGTCGAGAGGATAAAAATGGTTTCTTGCAGAACAATAAAATTCACTTTCGAAGCGCAATGGAATTTACTTACATGAATAAGGAATAAGAGTTTCCTTTCGGCACACGATTAAATCGTGCAGTTGTTGGCTTCGCGACGTTTGGCGCGACGCCAACTTTTCCTTGCAATTTTACTGCTCGCCGGCTCGATATACGGACATTCTGCAGGCACATTCTAGACGAGATGGCAATAACCTATCAGTTGAACAGTCAATGTTTACGGACTGCAATACTTACTTACTAACTTTCTCCAGCATATATGACACGTACATCGTAAATGCAAATTCCATCCATATTACTAGTCATATATCGTGTCAAATAAGTCATAGAGCTCTATGTAAAATCACTTCTGCGGTCTAATTTACCCACAGTATTTCGTATTATCATATATAGTAATTCGTATTATTAGAATGGTGATAGTATTTTAAACTTTATATCATATGTCTACCAACTGTTTTATTGTGTATATGTTAAATAATACTAAAGGAAATGATACTGCTTTAGCAAACGTATATTAGCAAAATGCACGACCCAGTTTTCTGCAATATGGCGTAATGTAGAGCAAGGTTTAATTCTTATAAATCTATTGTTTAAGTTGTCAAATATTCGGATAATAAAATATTAACCGAAGTAAACCTTATACAGCATTATACTCTCGCCTATGACATCATTTGTACAATTGTACTGCACAAATAGCCTTTTAATTATAAGTATAAAATATTATTTACATTCTAATAAAAATAATTTCGTCTGGATAGCTCTTGTAATAAGTGTGTCTAAAAATAATGCGAAAGAATTTAATTCTGATACTCTCAAGACGTAAAACAGACTTTCTGGCATATCTGTCAGACATGAAGTGTGAAATAAGTGAAATACTTCGCAACGACTTCCAAGATAATCATACGTACATAGTACAGGTCTGTATGTACACTCCTACTTAATCGCGAGGATTTTACAGGTATTAAAAGCGAAATTAGTACGTCGCGCCTTGAAGCAATATAAATACACTGACAATAGGATTAAACGAAAAGAACGGGTTTTCGAGACGGTAACTTAAGACCTTTTCGTGTTTAATTTTGTTATATATCATGAAATATTAAAAAAAAAGAAATGTACTTTTGAATGTATGTAACGTGTTTAATTCTTGGTAACTTTTTTTCATATCTAATTTGAATATGCGATGTTATCTCATTTGTAATTTGATATTTCGTATCCGTACCAATTATTTCAAAGATTATAAAAGACATGGTGTTCTTATTTTCAACTTCCTCGTTTCTGTGACAAATGGCTCTATGTCAACCCGTCAAGACTTTCTGCGTCTAATAATGGTTCCTTTTTGGGTCTTGATAGATAATTAACGACTCGCTCCATAATAACATATTATGTAGGTATGTGTTGTCTCTCGCTAAAATAATTTTCTATGCAAACTTAATCAACATAATATCTTGCTTTATCTGCATCTTAATGCACACACTGCTTCATAACTTTTGTGTTATAAACGCACTACCTGCCTTGTTGTCCTAGAGGCTAAAAGTAAGGCCGCAGATTTGAGTTCAAACCCCAGGTCCAGCCAAAAAATAAATATTATGCATACAATTATATTTCCATGTTTTTAAGTCTTAAACGGCCACTTTGTTACGTATATGAACCATAGATTTAAAAGTTGTTTTTAACTTTTCATACAAAGTGGTTTTGCCAGCTTGCCAACATTGTGAGACGTCTGGCGATTCTTTCTCAGACTACTTTGATATAATTATATGTGCTATGCAGCTATATTTCGTAAGGTTTACATACAGACAAACAATAGAACATGTCTAACTCTTTGTAAAAGTTCTACTTCCTAACAAACAAAACTTTCGCTTATTTGTATGATATTCCACTTCTCGTATTGTTTTTCAAACATACCCATCAACATTTAAATAAAAAAAAATATTCAGCTATTACTTTATTTACTTTATTAATAACAAATTTATAATATTAATAGTAGTTATAATCAATTTTAGTCTCAACATATGTAAAAATGAAGTGGCTTTAATGATTATTACTCACAAAATTACCATTATTGCAGCCCAAAGAATGGAACATTAATTAAAAATCTTATATGAGTTTAAAATTATGTACATAAGTACTTTTTATTGTTACGTATTTCAATTCAAAATTTTGCGAATAATTGTGGGATAGGTTCATATTCTGTGGTACTGTTAATCTTACAATGAGTAACTCGTTCTAACGAATTATTATGACAATTAAACAAACGTAAGATTTATAATGAATTATGTGATTTTTACACAAAACCTTTCATGAGTTATTACGTTTCATACATTATGCGGTATACTTTTATGCGGTAGTGACCGCAGATCATGTCACCGCATTTGATTGGCTTAACCTACCTACAGTCATTGAAATATCAATTGCAACATTGTTTGTGTTATTAAGATTAGAACATATTGCGTTTGTCGCAATTTTATTGCACATTGGTTTTCCGCCCACCGCACCTGATCGATCGTATTGTGCCAAGAGAGGTCTTGCCAAGGTGTTTGCCGCGGGGGCGCCAACATTGACTCTGCCTTTATTTTTAAAACTTACACTAACGAGTGTAAATTTCAGCCCACGATGGATTGCGGCATTTAAATTTGTTACCTTTGCTTAGATTGAATCAAGTTGTCATCGTCATCTTTAATTGTACGGTGTTCGCAGTTTGCGACTCTTTTGCAAGTTAGCAAAACAATAGAATTGTAAAATATCATGAGGATTTCAGTCATTGCGTTATATAATGTGAAAAAATATTTTTATATTTCTAACGTGATTGTCTTTTATGTAAAGGAGTAATCTAAGTGTATTTTTATCTAAAAATAGTAAACACAACATATGTTTCGCCTTTACTAAAAAGTCCTTGACATTATCTACATATTAATGTAATAAAAACTTTGTTAGCAAATATTTACCTATAATCCTAAATGATTTCGGTAAAGAAACGATTCTAAAATTATATTTTTACAAGCAATTTTAAACAAAAAAAAGTATCGGCAATAACGCAGTACGCATATTTTCTTTTGTTAAAAAAATATTGGTTATAAGCCGTCTTATTAGCCGAATTAATATAAAACACGTGAATTTGAAAAGAAAATGGCGGGTTTATACTCTAACATAACTGAGTTTTTATCTGCTTGACCTGTGTGTATAAAAAGAAATAAAAACAACAAAATGTGTCGTATGTTCTGCCACATATGTAACCAGCACCTACAGCAGACTGGTGGAATTATCCAATTATTCTCCTAAAGAGGAGGCATCTGACCAGCAGTAACATATTTAGGAGGTGTTACTTTACTTAAGGTGATAATAGAACACGCCGTGTGTTTGCCGATCTATAATTCTAGCCGCACTTCGTAAAACAGTGACCTAGTTTAAAGCGAACGACAAACAGTATGACATTGTTTATAGTAACGTGATTACCTTATTTCAACCTCTAAATTGGGTCAGTAGGTACATATGAACGATAATAATAAAAATTGATTATCCTTATAAATTCAAAAATTATGTCTCAATTCCACTGTAACCTTATTAAAGCATACAACAATATTTTTATGGTTTCGCACAACTTGATACTGATTTTTCGTACAAAAGTTTATTAAGAAATAAAAAATTTCAACGGTTTCATCTCTATAGCCAAATGGTCAATGGTTTAATCTAAGGTATTCCAGGAAAGATTAGTGTAAAACAAAAACTCTAATAATAAATTTTCAATTAAAATATGTTTGACTATCTACATGTAAATTGAAGTTCTCGTCTCGATCTGAGCGAGCATTAGCCGTCATTCAATATTTATTTCTTCTATATCTTCCTACCAAAAAGGTCTTATAATTGTATCCGTACGACGCACCGTTCATAAGATATTTTAAAAAGTTATTGCTCATTACTTTTTAGAAAACTCGTTCTTATGTATAAAAAATAGAAATTTTAAAAATAGTAATAACAAGTATTTAGAAGGAAAAATATTTTATTACAAACAATCATACACATTAAAACAGACATCCTGTTATGTACAAATTTATGGTGAGTGGAGTACGTATAAATTCACTTTGCTTATTTACAATAAAGGGATACCGCAAAACAAAGCTTGTTATGTTCATTTATTATTAATTGTCATAAGTAAATGGGAAAATTCTTCTTTATATTTGTATACTTAACATTATATATAAAATAAAAAACGAAATAATATGTCAATGAATTTTAAGTGGAAAGGTTGAAATAATAAAATAAATAAGGAAATTACATTATTTTTATAAATATATTTGTGTTATAATTATAACTGTTGTTTTATTGAGGACTTAAAGTGAGCAATATAGGTGTATATTAGACTGAATTTTAATTATTTCGATTGCGGAAGTTATATCTAAGAACTGCCAACACGTTTTTATTTTCCCAAAGTCTTACTGAATTTGTAATTGAATGGTGGATGCGTCAAAATTATAATTGTTAACGTTCACAGTCCATGACGAAAAAGCAGTTTATTTCTCGTCGTGGGAATAACGCCATTTTGCTCATTTAATGTGTATTGCATCTCTGGTCACAATACAATGAGGCTGTTATCTGACGATTTTATCTCTTTACATACCGATGCTTTTAATTCGAAGTCGTTTAGCTTAAGCCGTTGTTTTTTTTTATTTGAATATCAGTTCAAGGTAAATCGAACGTAACATTCAGTTCAAAAGTATTTTTACCAATTAATTAAAACCTATGAATTGTACAATAAAGTAAAAATAACGTAACATTAAAAGGTAACATGAAAACAGGTTGCATAAGTTTATATCGAATTAGATAAATAATATTCAATATTTTTAGTAACACTGTAGCACATTGTTGTATAATCAAGTATCAACTATTGACATATTCCAAGTATCGAGACACGTAATATTATTACAAAATAAACTTCAAGTTTGGCATATAATTATAAAACGCATTTATAATAATTATTTATCACGTAATATAAATGGTAAACTTCTCCCAAAGATCAAAACATTTATAACGCCTTTACCACTATTGACTGCTGTATAATGATTAACATAGACGTCATCAAATCATAAAATAATATTAAAAATATAAAATTCGTTAATATCCATAATGTTTAAGAATACACAAACACGCGATGATATTATAAATTATTTAGTAAATAATCATCTTTAATTTATAGTTAATATTACAAGAGGATAAAATTTAAGTTAGGAGACACAATAATACGTAATAAAATGATAATATGTATTTTGTATTTTAAGTAGATATATTTATAATTAAAATACTTTTACAGATGTTATGCTTCATACTAATTTTTCACTCGTTTTGAAGGGTTATATTACCTTCTCTTTCTGTTTTATGTACACTCAATATAATCATTTCATTCTAACATAGCACTGACGGACCTTCATTAAATAAAAGTGTAGTCAGTCGAAATATAATAAGTATAGTTTGTACATTCGCGGAACACAATACTACATTTCGATACTTATCTAAAAGTTCCGCTGTCTGACTTTATAATATTCAATGCTTGTAAATTATCTCATCTTGTAAAAACATTTTTTAAATATATAACATTTAAATTAACAAGACCTTGCCTAAATATTTAATATTTTAAATGTAATTATAAAATTGACATCTTTTTTTAGAATACATATACATGTGTATTAATATATGTATACATATGCATTATATAATTTTAAACTGGAATTCCCACTTATAAATTAATATTATATTTATTTTTTAATTAATAATATATATTTTTTTCACGCTATAACAAAACTAATGACTCGATAAAGATCTTCGGTAATTATTTCTGCTAAACATTAACCAATAAAATGTATCAATTTCCATTCAATACATAGACTAGTTTTAGACAAGTTTGTCGAATAATTTTAAAAGTGAATGAGGTAATAATAAATATTTTCTATAATACATTATTGACATTTGCATCATTACATAGCTTAAGCCTTTTCCAATTCCTGGAGTGATAAAAAAACAACTTCGACATTGACATGATATGATTGGTCAAGATGTTGAATAGTCTGTGGCATACTTTATGGATTCGTGAAAAAATGGCGTTTTACACGACGACGTAGTTGTTATCTTAACTTTGAAAGTAGTTTTAAAATGGATTTAAGTAGTTAAGTGGAATAGTGTTGTATTATAAATAAATAAATAAATAAATAAATATAATATATATAAATCAATAACTGTTTATAGTACATAATATAGTAGCTATTAGAAAATCGAATGGAATATGTAAATCTTAGGTTTCTTTATATCTACTCCAGCTTCGATTGGAATCAGCTATAGCTATAGCTTGGTGAGGTCTATAAATAATATTTCAAGCAGTAAAGTGTTGTATATATTCTAACATGGCTATAAATGGGAAGCTGAATCATCGTAAATGAGATCAGAATATCTCATTGACATAACGAATAGCAAAGCAAATACATATCATTATATCAAAATAGATTGTAAGCTTTGAATCTATAAATAGCCATTTTCTACACAAAACAATATCGGTCTATTTTATTGTTTTACAACATGAATAGTCTTATAAACTTATATTTCTTAGTTCCGTATATTTAATACGTTTGTTACATTCATTGAAGTTCATTAAAATATGATATAGCATTCTAGTTATATGATGAATAAATAGTGGATAGAACGTCGAGTATTTTTTTATTTTATTTTTTGGAAAAGTTACTCCAACTTATCACTAAGCACTTAAAATTAATATCTGACTTGGGTAACATACAAAGTGATACGTCTTTAAAGGTTTAAACAACATTAAGTATACACATTAAAGGATGTAAAAATGCAATTTAGGAACTTTTTTAACTTTGAAAAGGCTTGCAACTTTGTATAGTAATTCAATGTAAAATGTTTTTATTTAAATAAGCTCCTACCAAACATTTCATACATTATTTACTATTTAATAGTTGACTATCATTTTCCAAGATAAATTAAATGTGGAAGCGAATACCTATATGGTACATATTATCGAAAAAAAAAACTTTGCTTATAAGTAAAGGTACTCGTTTAGTCAATCATATTAAATGTATAAATTGTAAACAATTATTTTGGTCAATCATATACCCAAATACACGATTTGCTGTGTTACAAAGTGGAAATAAAATTAAAGATTTTTTATTACCTGATTTTATTTTAACGTTATATGCCTTATTAAATTATGTCTGAATTATCTATGAAATACCTCACTATAAACAGAAATAATCTTTTGACACTAATTTGACATTGCGTGCAGCGTGCAGCTGTTGACACGATACGATTCCAACGTAGGTTTCTGCCAACGATTGCAACCTACATATTACTATATTTTATGATTTTCTATTAATACAAATGTAATAAATCTACAAGGCTGTTTCACTTTCTTTAATTAAATTTTAAATATAATTTTCGCATAAGTATATAGTAAAGTCATCAAATAAAACCAGAGTTTGATATAAAACAATTTTAAATAAAACATTTGTTTTTCAACACATTTCCTTTTACAATATTTAAAAAATGGTTTTGACAAATCTAATAAAACGTAATAATTTCAAGCCATATTGTGTCGTTATTATTTAATGAGGATATAAATTTATAGCGATTGCATAGACTTTGATATATCAAACGCAAAAACATATCAAGACGACTAATTGCGGCAAAGAAGTTAATGAATTTCTCATTGAGTAGATATTAAGCAAACATTAGTGCCTGCAGCGAAAATGTGTTGAAAATAATAATGGTTGTTGCATACGGGTGGTGGGCGGTCGTTAGGACAGAATAGCTTTTAATATAATATAGGCGCAAATTGTAGGTTATACGCCTTTCTTTATCAATAACCATCTGGTTTTAGCTCTACCTTGAGAGTAGCGCGGATATTAGATGCATAATAGCAGGACGCGCCAAGCAGATATGAAGAAGTCAATTTAATATAATGCTTTCTTAGAAACAAATTAAAAGAATCGTATACTTGAAATTTTATTACCTTGAAATTTTATTCTATGTTAATTTTATCTTAGTCTTGATAAGTTAGAAAGCTTAAAAGACCTACGCCTATTAACTTTATACAATATTGCAGCTTAAGCATATTAAAAACCCACTGGCCATGACAGCAGAGATGTTTGTATGTGTGCGTATGCGGGCTATCAAAGCGAAATCTGCCAGATCGCTGTCGGGTCGAATAAAACATTCGTCATGTTGATACGACCCACGTTTTGATATTCATTTGAGGGCAAAGTTATATAAAGTGAATTCCAGGGTCCTTTTTTAAAGGTTTATTTAGTTAAGTCTGAAGTATATATCCATGTGTGTTAACAGAAAGCCACTGAAGTATTTTATTAGACATTATTATACATACTTGTAAGCTTTTGCTCTGATAGACAAAAATAAATCTTTTTCCTTTTATGTTACTTTAAGTTAATTATAAAAAAATCTTACATTAAAACAAATTGAAGAAGACAACATTCATACCTATGTACACTGGTGGAAAAGAGTACCTAATGAATTTCTTGCCAACTCTCCGTATAATCTAATTTTCGAATCGGTGGTAGCTTTATATTTAATTTAATACTGTAACTAGACACTCAAAAGTGTCTGTAAGGGTACTACTTGAATAGATATTGAAATAATAAGATTTTTATTTAAATTTCTATATATATATATATATATTTTCTAACTGTTATTGTGTTTCAATTTAATTAAATAATACATTTGAATAACCATTAAATTAAACGATGACTCATAGGTATGTATGTAATCCGCTTTCACCACCCATCATATTATCGTACCACATGGTCAATACACCCTGACTAATCTAAATTCTCTACACGTTATAGTTTTGTGCCGTTACGTTTAATTAAATAGGGGAGATATATTCAAATGTTTACTCCACCTAAACTAAAATATACTGTTATATTATATTCGTGTATAATATGAGTTCTTGGCAACTAGCCTGTGCCTTTGGAATAACGTTTCAAGTGCCAAGGTTTAAAGTCGTTGTTATTAATAATAGTTGGATAATAGCCTTGTTGTCATGTTTGCCGTTTTTAATTGTTATTACTAATAAGTAAACGTATAAAATGTTCCTTAAAAAGGTATTAAGAGTAAGAGAGAGCTTGGTGACGGGTTTCTTGTGTGAAACGGACGATAGCTCATATAATACGTATTTGGTAAAGCAGGCTGGTTTTCTGAGTCTAAGATGTGTCAGTAAAAAGTTGTTCATGTAACTTTCTAGATAAATTAATGCGATTCACGTCATTGAATAGCTAAAACTAATAATCTAAACATTGTTTCTAATAAACCCGACCGAACAGAACATGCAATGTCAACCATAATTATTTCGCACCTTCAAATTATTGAAAATGTATTGTCATTTTGAAAAAAAAAACATGATTTACAGAAAAAATGTCTAATTACACTGTGTTTAATAACTCAATGGGACATGAGTCGCTTACCGAAGTGAAAGTTCGCTGGTTTGATATATTTATGTATATTAGTACTAGATATGGAGCTACGTGGACAAAAATCATAACTTAAAAAAGGACCTTCTACTAATTCCGGCAAAATATATCTTAAAATGAAAAACCACAAGAAAACAAAACAAATATTATAACTATATGAACCAGTCGTAATGTTTGGGTCACGACTCAACTGTTTAAATACACTAATATTTAACAGTATATTAACTATGGGTATCTTGCAAATCGGAAGTATGTCACAAAAGAAACAAGTTTTCTGCTTGCAAGCAACTAAGTCAATTCAAATAAATTCAGTACAGTTTTGATAAGTCTAACGGTACGGCACGCTAATTTCCAATCTAGACTTTGAGAAAAGGTTTTAAAAGTAAAAAATAAAATAATGAATAGTATTTAGTTAAAAGTTGTGTACGGGCTTGTACTAAAGTTATTCATATGTATTTAGTGCCCATGATGTATTATGCTACTTTCGCAAAGACAATGGTTGCTCTTTGACTCCTTTGGAAAGTGATTACCTGCTTACATTACTACTGTGACATTGGCGAAAGTTACTTTTTTGTTTGACGAAATCCATGTCGTGTTCCTCGGTCAATATTGACTGGAACGGATAGTTTATATGCCTTTGAAGTATATGTGAAAATAACAATGTTTTTTTTTTAATATCTATTCTTTTAGGTTATTTCTATATCATAATAGTTTTTTTTCAATTGAATTGGTTGTACTATAGATACAAATAAACTTTTAAAACTTAGACCAGTTTTGAGCAAGTTGAAATTCTAAATGTCAAGTGTGTCTATGTAGTGTTTACAGCTGTAGGAATTTGACGAGTTCAATGCTCCGTTGTCATTTCTTGCATCAATAGAGTCCATTGAATTACGCCCGCATCCCGGGCGTCTCTTAATTACCGACTAAAAATTTTTATTCCGCTTAATCAGAGAATCGTTTATTTGTTCTCAGAAACAGCTCAGCTCTTCCGTAACTTTTAATTGCGTTATTATATACTAAATGTTAATTAATACTATACAGTATATTTGTAAAATTTTAACTTCAGGCTTACCTGTAAATGCATCTTTTCACGGTTCACGCTCCGCTGACACTCTGACATCTTCATGTACCGCAGAGAAATACAATCTAAATTCAACTTTATAACAAACGTAAACGTTTTAATTTAGTTTTACATTTCGGCTGTATACGAGGTACGAGCCAGCGAGGTGAGCAACTAGATCATAAAGAAAAGTGTCCTTCAACGTACTTTGTTTCCAGAGTAAGGACATGCTTTGCAATTTTCATTCCAGTCCTCATCCCGACTGACTGTGTGGTTGTTTAGTTATTACTAATTTAGGAGTGATTAATACATCATCGACATCAATTGATATCTCTATCGCATCAGAATATTAATTGGTAAGTTAGTTACATGTATTGCATAATATATATACTTTTTATTTGAATAGATTAAACCGGTTGAGAAGTTATTTTTTAGAAATTTTAATTAAGGAGGATTTTACAATTATAATCTTACCAAACCTGATTTTGAGGCGAAAAAAATTTCTCCCGAGTGTTTTTGATTACTCCTATTTAATCGAAGAAACCTGTTAATGGATGCTTAATTTCAATATAACCGGATGTTATGCAAGTAAAGGATAGAACAATTAGTTATATAACTAATCAGAGAGTCACGCACGGACGTTGAATATTATCCACTTCATATATCGTAATGACATTATCGATCATTTTATTTGAAGTAAATTGACATATTCAATATTTCTATGATATTATGCAATGAAAACTTACCTCATAACGCAAAAAGTTACCGCTATTAGCATTATATATTTATATATATTACTATTTTATAATTTTAGTATACAATTATGTTTGATTGCTGTCGTTTTAAATAATTACTAAATATTAATTTCACTTTAATATAATATCAATGTAATATATCTATGAAATGCCTTGTGACATAAAAAACGAATATGAAATCGTATATATTTTTTTATTACGGCGGTGATAACTTGATAAAATCGTGACGAATTACGTGAAATTGAATTCGTGGTCATTGCGTACGTGATGTGATTAAGACCAGATGCATGTCTTCCTGAAACTAACACAAACGCGCTACATGCAAATTAATAACTGCGGTAAGAAAAGTTTCTACATGCATACGGACGTAACAAGTTATCATTATTTTATCTAATGACATACTCCAAATAGAATATACGGCATTTATTTGCAAATATAAATACGTACGTATTTCTTTAAATACTTTTTTATGGTCAAACTTTGTATTTGTCTTATAAATATTGGACAACTTCACATACATTACTCTGATCTTAATGTAAGTAGCTAAAGCACTCGTGTTATGGGATATTAGAAGTAGACGGTACCACAAACACCTAGACCCAAGACAACATAGAAAACTAATGAACTTTTTCTACATCGACTCGGCCGGGAATCGAACCCGGGACCTCGAGGTGGCGTACCCATGAAAACCGGTGTACACACTACTCGACTACGGAGATCGTCTAATTTCTATAGATTATATAATGTTTTATTTTGGGTAGAGTGAAGTTACATATATTTAAAGTAATAAAATCAAAGTATACTTTATTTCAAATCGGATCCTACAAGGATTTTTCGTATTTTCAAAATTTTATAATAAAGCAAATGTGATGCTACCACCGCTTAAAAACTCAAACACATAACTCTCTATTTCACGAAATAAATAACATGGAAAAAAAATATACATCCTATCTGAAATATATAAAATAGTAATTGTCTTTTACTATAAACATACCTCATTTATAAATTATTTTTAATATAACATTGTAATTTATTATTTGCAAAGTTAAAAATATCATCAAAATTCTATTATGGAAACGAATATCTTGCCCGAGGAAGGATTTAATGAAATACAGAGTCGGATACTTGTTGTTATAAGTTTAGTTACTATTATTTTGATATTGCCACTATGTGTCAATAAGGTACTGACATTTTTTTATTGAATATAATAGGATGTCAAACATGTTAAAATGACAAAACTTGATTGACAATTGTTCTCAATAACAGTGACAGGAAACAATAACCAAATCTATGCTGTATCATTGGTTGAATAAGCAAATGACAGTGATTGTCGCTAATAATTTAGATTTCAGAGTTCCTATAATAATTTAAAATAATAACATTTAATTAAATGTACCAGTTTTATAATATCACTGGAATTTAAAGGGTTGCAACGGGTTTTAATCCGGACAAGCACCGATGTAATTTATCTCATACGCACGCTAAATGAAAATAGAGGAGACCAGCTTGAGCCGGTTAAATTTCTGCCACTTGTGTATTCAACAACCCGAACTGGAGCAGTGTGGTGGAATAAGCTCCATTGACATCCACCAGCATTTGAAACACGAACTAGTTGGTACTGTTACATTATAATATATTTTTATTTCTTGCTTGAATATAATTTTTCATTCCTGAAAATATAATCCTTAAGAACGTTGCAATAAACAAAACATAAGTACTTATAGATATAACATTCTCATTTGTTCTTGTCACAAAATTTAATGTTTTACACTTTTTTTTATTAGTTTTGTTGTAACATTTTACGATTATAATCAAACATAAACGGGGAATATTAAGTTAAGTTACATCTAAACAAATGGTTAAACAATATACGTACAAGTATATAAACTTTACTTCGTAAAATTATTTCAAGGTTTATTTTATTTTTTTATTATAATCTCTGCGATCAATTTAGTCGCAAAAAGTTTAAACCACTTAGGTTCCTTTTGTTATGGTTCTAGTCGGCTTATGATGATGCTTATATTGAGATTTCCTTGATATACTCTCGAAATACATCACGATTCTGTTTCCTAGTAACGTTATTCTCATTCTTAATTAACCATGCAACTAGATTTATACAAGTTTGAATTACCATTTTACACGTCTGGCATGTCAGTAGTAGTGAAGCTTCTGTGAGGCTGGAAATAAAATGAGTTGTTAAATTGAAGTAATTTAATAAATTTTATCTGAGCGAATTGCGATTTTTATTTTGTGGCGATATTGGAGTACTATGATGTCGAAAAAAAAATGAAAATAGATACGAAGTTAGTATTTGGTTACATAACACTCATGGATTCACAAGTAGCGTCGTTTTTTTATCATTTTCTGTTGTTGGTAAGTTTTCAAAATTATTGGCTTTTAAGATGATAAAATAAACGTATGAATCTGAATCCTTAAATATAATTGATCGGTATAGGGCAGATATCGAGGCTTTCACATTTTCTTTAAATCGTAAAGGAAATTGTACATCTGGAAACAATTTATTTTAACCGTCTTCTGAGTTTCTTTGTATTCATAAATAAATTTAAAAACCACCACTTTAAAATATACTTTATTAATAAAAATAGTAACATTCATACTTTTCAAATAATTGATGTCATACTAGTTATTAATATAATTAATTTTATTTTCTATTTCATTAACTATGCTAATTTATTATTCATTTCATAAATTTGTCAATTTTCAAACACCATAGTGTTCCAATACACATTATCCAACGGAGTTTTTCTCAAAAGATTTTCCTGTATGGATATAATTAGAGTTATGACGCCCCCGTAACGTACGTTACAGCGATCATTATCTCTCAAGGTTTCAATGTTGAATTCCACTCTTATTTTAGACACTTGATTATTACATGACATATTTTCATAAATATATTTTGCATTTTGATCATTTCTTTCATACATTTTAACTCAATTTTCAATGTCAAAATCGATCAAAATATTTTCGTGACAAAAAAACTATAATAAATAAGTACAAGTAGAAGAAACAATACTGAAGGGATTTTAAATCGAATCATTACTTGTGATGAAAAGTAGATACTTTACGATAATCGAAAGCGCTCGTCGCAATGTCTGAACCCTAACCTCCAAGCCAAAGCCTGTCCTAAACGAAAATTGACTACTTGTGAGCGTTTTGCTGGACTAGCGCCGGTGTCATACAGCTTTCTAAAATCTGGTCAAACGATTACTGCATATATCTATTGTCAGCAACTGAAAACCATGAAGGAAGAACTAGCTGCTAAGCAAGCGAGATTGGTCAATCGCTGTAGGCCACTGCTGTTTCACGACAACCCAAGACCACACACTGCACAACAAATAACCACTAAGTTAGATGAGCTACAATTGGAATGTCTGCGACATCATACTCCCCGGACCTTGGTCCAATAGATTACCATTTTTATTCAACTCCGATGCGGCACTCCTAACCACCTTCAAAGAGTTTATTAATTATCGCCCCCATGGTTTTTTTAGAAAAAGGATCAATAAACTACCTGTGAGATGGCAAAAGTGCATAGATAACAACGGTACATACTTTGATTAATTAAATACATTTTACAAAAAAAAGACTATTACTCCCGAACAAAACGCCAATTTCATATGTAGGTATCTAATATATAGATAAGTTATATTTCGATAAAACAAAAGTTATATTTTGGCTCTAATATTTTGTTTTAAAGCCTCTGAAAATCTTTGAGGCACGACAGTTTCCAGTATATATTATGCATTGTGTTTTTTAAATTGTTAATTCTTTCTAAAGTGTCCTTCATACATTATTAAATTAAAATCAAATACAGACTACAATCATAAATTTATTTTATATAGCCAACAGTGATAGATGTGCCGTATTCCGAGTTGCAGAGACAGTTCTTTCAACTCAACGAATAGCGTTATTGGCATTTCCAGACAGACGAAGATCCTTACATAAAGATGCATCGTACAAAAGGTGTTTTATGTTATCACATTGCTCACTCCGCTTATAAATCAAATAGATGTTGAGTCAGAAATAATCTGACTTGCAAAAATGTTACATAAGTATTATAAAGCTTCTCTTATTAATAGTTTTGAATATGAAAAACTGTGATTCAATATAAAATTTTTGATAGATTGTTGTCGTGTTTAAAACCAATCCCCCGAAGTTATATATAGGAATGTTGATTTATGCGATTATAAATGTGTGAATATTTAATTTAATTTAATTTCTTATGTCAAATTTATGGTTATTTATACAGTAATTTGTAGAAAATAGAATATACCGCTTGTTGCCTGTTTTTGCCTCTGCCTGCCTCTGTTTTGGCATCAATCAACTTGTTAAAGAGGGTTGTTGTTATTGTGTGTGTTGTTGAAAAACTAGTAACAGAAACAGAATAAAGGCACCAATGTCAAAAAAGATGTTAGTGGAGATTTGACAGGCAGGGAACCCGGTGAGACCCTTTCCATAATAGTCTCGTAAAATAATGATTAAAAAGGATTTTCTAGAACCACCTTGTATAATTTATTACTTCATATAAAATATATTAAAAAAAAACAATTACACAAAAAAAAACAAATTAAAAACCTCTTTTTTGAAGACGGCTAATAAGTTTATTCATATAATATTCATAGTCATATAAGTTCATTCACTTTATTTAGCAGCATAATGTGAGTAGCACAATCTATTAAATTATATTTACAAATAAAATTTTAGTAGGTATGTTTGTTTCCATTTTTATTATACTTATAATATCGTAATTTGAATCGTGCATCGAAATCATAATTACTGCGTTTCGTTGAGTAGACATTTCCAGTGATGTGTTGAAGCGGTTGCGTTATTATAAATTAAATGGTAAATCATCCTCGTATCCCTCTCATCGACAGGGTAAACATACAAAATGCAATCATGTTTGCCCTTTCCCGGTTCATCCATATGGAACGTGTCTCGTCCACGGATTCCATTGTCCATGCTCGCCGGCCGCTCTATTTATATCCAATCAACGACTGCATCTGTAGATAGGGTCTTTTGTCTAGTTATTTTTTTCTACAAATTAAATTTTAATACTTATACTAATATTTTGTTATATACATATAATTTTATAGAGAGTAATGTCAAGATAATATACATACTATGTATATAATATGTATTATATGATTAAAGTGAAATTAACGTTATAAGGAAAATGTTTAATATTGCTATAAAATATAGAGAGTCGAAGCGTACATAAACATGGCAGGAATTTTAATAAGCACATCTTGTAATTAATAGGGATTGGAATAATAACCATTAAAACATGACACATATGCTGGTGTCCTAAATTTAAGTTTTGTTGACGTAACAGTGTAACCACACGTTACGGTAAATGTGACCTAATCAAACCTAGTCTAGTATCAATCTCTTCGATAGTTAATTTTACGGCCACTATGTCAATATCTTAAAACTTTTACAATCATGGACGGTATAAAATGGTTTGTACCAAAACGGTATACTTTCAAAAGTAATTCAATTCATATTCTTAATTGAATTTCTATTACATAGAGGCAAGTTTTTCATTCCAATAAATATAGTCATTTATTTTGAAAATTAGTGAAGTGGGCAATCATTTGCAAATTAGAGACCGTTTTTGAGAGATTTGCAAATAACAAATTGCTGCTCAACACTAAATATAACATGGAGAATGGCGCCCAGCCTGCGGTCTCAGGCGCCAGCCAAGACGTGAGTCAAGGACGACAACCAACTCCGCGGCGTTTAAGTTGTATTGTTATTTGACTTGATTATACGTTATTGTAATACAAGTTAGTAGCTTGTACAATAGCGTTTTGTTGTTGTGTTAGGATCATTATCACGTCCATGTTGAATAATTATTATTTCATTTTAAAGTGGTCCATTCTGTTCGTAGTCTAAAATAAAGTTGTTAATAATAATTGATGTTAAGAAAACTTAACGTTTGAATTAAATTTACCACATTAAATTATTTTAATTTAACGCTTTTTCTAAGTTTTTATTAATTTCATATTCAACAAAATATAATATAGGTATAAAAGATGACATAAATTTAATGGCACGTGGCATGACACTTGATTATTCAGAAATTAATATTTATGAACAAAACTAAATTTCTTACTAAGTATCCAATCTTAATCTTGAAAAACGGAAAATACACGTCATATATATTATTTGTTAGTATACCAATAATAATCAAAACACTGATAGGTAATAATTATAAAATATCTGTAATTTTGTAATACGATATGTCAAGATCAAGATTGCACGACTTGGTCTGAGTCATCAAATTCAATGTAAGCAAATTTGCTGGTTTCAACTTAATGCATATTCATTTATGAGATCCGGTGCAGACAAAACAAATGCAATCGTATCCTAAGGTTTTATTTGTTCTCTCTTCTAAATAAACGTTCATTTATCTATAGTTGTTAGAAATGATATATGTAGCGAGCATGAAACGAAATATGGTATATACATTTACTATCAGCCCGTCCCGATAGCGTGTGTGTAAAATAAAGATTTCATCCAGAAATATTTTCCGAAAGATCAAGTCAAATGCCACAAAATAATAAGTGATGAATTAAAAATATATATTAAATTTCTTAAGCTATGTCTGATTCCAAGACAATCAGAATTACTTTATTTTTAAACAGGTACTCTATAAACTACTTAAGACCTTTAGACCAACTTTTGTGATATTCAATTGCGCATGTCAATTATGCATCTTTAATATTGTATCGTTCGACAAAGATGCGTACACCAAGTGTACTTTCTGTTTTGAGTTTGTCATTATGCCACGAGTATCATGATTAATGCATCGAGCCGTCGGCACGCACAATGAAATCAATGCTATAGGCTTTGTATTCTAAGTGAGGTGGGGCGTTCGTCAGCCCGTGTAATTGCGTGAACAGCTAATGACTTGATTTCCTTAATGCAATATTGATTATTCAACTCTTCTTCAAACTTATTATTTGTTTGAAATAATCAAACCATTACTTACAATGTAATCGCATCTTGGAATTATAATAATATATAGAAAGTTTATTTTAATCGATATAATATTTGCAATTTATAGCTTTAGCCTGGACTAATCACAGTGAAGAATTATTCTATTTTGCAGTCCTAGTGAGAATAAATTATAGCTCAGTATCTTGTTTTCTGCACATTTCATTTCCTCTTTGGAATAAATTAAGAGAGCACTAGCCCAAGGTTTAAGTGGTTTAGATCTAGAACCTCGATTGTCTAGGTTGAGTGCATGTTGACTTTTCGAAATGTTCATCAATGTTTGAAAAAATAAATTACCAAACTGAAAATTATTATTACCTTTTTTCGAGGATCCCATTCGACGAGTTTTTCACAAAATACACGTACTAAAATTAATTAATTAGGTACATTTCTATATTCAAACCACCCAGTGACATCGCTTGGATATTTTACACTAAAATTTTAAACTAATTTGTATCGTTCGACACCATGACACTACGATTTGTGCAGTGAAGTTGATGCAAAGAACAGAACGCCGTATGCTTGCACATTTGACGTACGCTTTTAGTGTGACGATATAACTATACTATATATGAAATATCTACTCATTCAATCTTTATCAAAGCAATGTTTGCACGATAGATGAAATGTGAGATTTTGGATCGGTTTGAATTATTACTGTCGCGCACATATACTTCGACAGTTATTTTCTATCTAGCAATACCCCATTTACTGGCGGCAGTTATAATAAGCTAGTTTTGAGTGTGGGACTTAAACAATAAACTACTTAAACATGGTTTGTAAACGTAAACAGTTTGTACTCCCAATGGAATACTACTTCACAGCTGCATTTTCTATCATACAAATCCATGGCGTAATATCATTAATTCTATTTTATCTTTACGGCTCAGCTGTCAATTTAAGTGAACTGATATCGAGTGTATCTGCTATTCGTAGCGATCCTTTAACGTCGTTAACAGTTATATTGAAAGTGGCGTAATATTTTTATTTTAATAACTCAATAACCTAATAATTATATAAAATATGTATAGGTAGTTGTTACTAAATTTCTAATAAATTATGCGCAAAAAAAGATTTATATTTCATATTATGTATAAAGATTGATTAGATTAACTTTCTCCAAAAACTTATTTTATAAAAATAAGTACACGGTGTACTTATTTTTGTTCCAACATTTTCTATTCATACCATATGCATCTATTATGCAGATGTTGTAAACAGAAGCAACGATATACTTCAGACTTATCTTTAAACTATTTATATGAATCTAAAGTGCCTATTGGGTATAAACGCGAAGGTTGATCAATAAAGGAAACTTGTCAGCTAATTTAATCAGCAGCGTTTATAAAAGGAAGTTGCCATTTGGACATTTGAATCGTCGCTGGCAATCACATCATTGCGTTAGATTGTGCGCTGTATGGCTCCAAAGTTTAAAACGCAATGCTTCAAAAACAAGACTATTTATCATAACATTTGAAACGAAACTGTTATTCAAAGTATATGAGATTATTTACTATCAACCAAATTTCTTCTTTAAAATACTAGTGTGTGTTCGCCAGCCTGACCATGTCGAGTAGGTTTGCCTCACCCACGTTTCTTACAACGAGCCCATATTTAACAGTAATCGGTAAACATGAACATGTCAAGAAAGCAAGTATACAAATTTCCTCAACATTTCCATCTGAACTTTTTTAGAACGTTCTAGTTCCGACCAGCAGTACATCATACATGTAGAATTACCTACATGTCGTTAACCTTTCAACATTCAGTATACGAATCAAGGCCGACATCTATTGATAGATTATTGTCTACCGAATTGTTTTTTGCTCCAAAATAACAAACATCCAGTAACATAAACCGACCATCATGAGTTACGGTCTCAAGCAAAAAAATGCGACATAAAATACGATACCTAAAATATCGATCATATTTTACGTATATATAAATTCTTAAATTAAACTCTGTTATTTTGTATAAGTTAAACCAATTTAAGTTTACGATATAGTATAAGAGTTTGAACCATACGGTTGCTCATGAACCGTGTGTCTTTTTGTATAGCCATAAGCTCTGCTATTGGATGGTAAGCGGGTTATAAAATTAGAGAATTGGTCATACAGTGCGCTTCAGAAGTGCCTATTTATATTGCAAGTATTCTTCCATTTTGAGTCCTCGTTGCGTTGCGGTGAAATTAACCGGCGCCTTGCGTCCCTTCTTTTATTGTCACCGCCATGGTTTAACGGTTCGTTTTTCTTATGACTCATTTACGATGTTCAAAATATCACCGATGGATGGTACTTTCACAAACTTTGTTCCTATTTAGATTTCATTTAATACTTTATAATCTCATCATATATGTCTACGTATATTATTGATTTAGTTGTTTTTGATTATATTATTTGTTATAATTTCAAGTAACTAACCAATAAAATATAATATAATAATTTAAGGCTTAGAAATCCGCGGAAATTATTAAAGAATCGTAACTTGAAGGCATCCGTGCAATACACGTGGATACGATTTAATTATGAAATAGTAATTGAATCGACTTGTATATTTAATGACTTTAAAAGTGGATTATATGTTACAAAACTTTTAACCGTCCACACACTTGACTCACTAATATTGAATGACTCATCATCATTTATATAATCTCGTTACAAACACAGATAGGTGCCATGTCTATTCCTGGTAGTCTACATACGCATAATCTTATACTTGTTTCTCAGAACGCCCTGTAAGTGCATTGAGCACGTTTTCTCCTTATTAATCTCAGAGTAATCGTATATGGAAAGTAGCTAAGGTGAAGGGTCGTCTTAACAATATTAGACACATAGTCGTTCATATGATTCCCGGCGATGCTTTTTTTAACTATTTTCAATTCAACCCTAAAAATACGAGTGCTCTATGACATTAATCCCACATGGCATGTTACTAAACCTCTGTGTCACTAATGAGGACATTTATAGATGTGAAAGTCTTTGTGTGGGTGTAGCGTTAAAAAATAATAAGTACTACACTATTGTTGTTGAAACGGTTTGAACTTTTCATATACGTGAGTATTAAAAGGTTTTTCTTAATGTAATATTTATCTGCTGCCTAGAGTAGTATTGAAAATGTTTTCAACGGTTCTTTGTGATTCGGTAACATTTTTGTAGGAGTAATACATTAGAGTAATTTTTATATAACGCTAAGTGAATATGTTATAATATATAAATTAAAAAGAGTATAAAAATGATTATATACTTGAATATTATACTATATATTAAATTTTCCCTCTGATGTTTTCATTGTAACTATAAATTCAATACGTAAATATATGATTTTCTAAAGGTTTAAATTTTAATTAAAACATTTGTACGACGCTTTGCAATAGCAGCAGCGGTGTTTTTAATGCTTATATGTAATTAAAAATATAAAATTTACATTTATATTCTTATAAGGAAAATATGATATTCTTTACTACAATGTTGCTAAATTAAAGGCTATTTTGAATAGTCTAAGTAACTACACGGTTTGATGGTTAACCTTGTTTTTTTTTTTGTTATATTTCTTACAACAGAATTGTACTCATAGAGCTTTCGATAAGGTCACGTTTTTGCTATGTTAATGCCAAAATGTCAACACCATAAATATAATTGCGTAGGTACATAAAAAGTTCAACCTGACTTTCTTTTCTTTCGAATATCGCGTTGAACAACATAAATTAATATTGTAATTTAAGATTTTATTGCGCCATGTACAATTATAAATTATATATTATCAATTTCTTTCATAAATAGGCAGATATAAGAATTACTCGCAATTAAATATCTATGTTCTAAAGTGAATATAATATCTTAATTGCTCAATGGGTTCAATTGCCTGACTGCAATACGTAAGAATTGCTTTTATTGTTTAATTTTTATTCGACAATTAAACTTTCGAGTTATGTCTTAAGATAATTAATTAATGATTGAAATCGTTGATTAAATTTAAATTACGACCTTAAAAGTCGTCGCCGTCCTTTATATCCGATATTCACGGTCAAATTAACGAGGAATGCATTGTTGGTTGGTTGTTGCAGAATAACTGTGAATGCATTCACTGAGTCGTAAGAATTAATCAAAGTTTCATCAATCAAAATCATTGTCTTCAGATTTCCGTTTTAATGTTTTTTTACGATTTCGACCCGTATAAAAGACAAGGCGAAATAGAGCGTCTAGCATCGAAATATCTTGACACGAATAGCAATATCGTTTAAAAGATATAAACACGGTTAAAACCTACATTAACGCGTTTTTCCACATAGCGTGATGAAATCAGCGAGGATAAAATGCTGTTAAATTCCATCGATTTACGGTTTTTAGAAAGAGATATTTTAAACTGCTTAAAAACCTTAGTTGTACCACTTAGTTCATTTGTTATAAAGTATATAGTTTTTAAGAGAGTATTTTAAATATTTTGTAATACCATAGTACTGTGTTTCAACATCAAATAACATTATGCACGATTTTTCCTGCTTTTTTTTCAGAAATGTTATTATATATTGTTAATTTCAAGTATATATATTTTTTTTTATTCGTGACGTAAATCATTAACAATACACTTTTTTTTATTAATATCCAATTAATTAAGATACGAGCGTAAAATAAATAAAAACCAGAAAATATGCTCTGTGAATTAATTATATTACTTTTTTGGTCACATAATTTATTTGTCAATATATTATAACAATTTTAATCGTTATTAATTCTACTTTTAGTCGATTGGAATAAAAGAGTTGTGAGCAAAATAATAATCATCTCCTTAAAAACTTCTTAAAAATCCTTTTAATTGAAGATCATGCTATTCGATAGTTTATTTTTAAAACTTTTTCCGTGCAACGATTATTGTTTATTTTATTTATTTATTGGAAAAGTTATACCATCAACTTATCACTAAGCACTTAAAATTAATATCTGCCTTGGGTAACATACAAAGTGATACGTCTTTAAAGGTGTAAACAACATTAATTGTTAATTGATTATTAAACAAAGCAACTTCTTATTTGCCGTCTCAACTTGTGACTGTAAAGATTTCTCATACAGTTATAAAATCTGAACGCTGTTTCGTTTTATGCTCAGTGTATCACGCTAAAAACTTTATTATACTACGCAAGAATTCATTTCGTGCAGACTTGTTTTAACCGATTTTCTCAATGCTATACTAATATATTTTAGGGTTCCTTATATTTTTTTTATAAAAATTAGCCATATGTTTGGTACACGGAATGAGTACATTTTTAGAAGTTCATATAGTTGAATACTTTTAAAGTGCCTGCAGGCGCGATGAGTGTAAAGGTAAGCCAATTAACAGTATAACGTTTCGTTTATGTAACGTCGTTGCACGGTCTTTTTTTTTAATATAATTGGTACCTTATATCATACGAGTTTCCTCAGAGAATTACCCTAATATTAAATATTTACTCAAATGAAATAAGTTAGCTATTTTAGTTCTCAATCTATCCACAAAATAATTATTATTAATACTAGTAACTCTTTTTACATATTAGTGAATGAGCAAACAAAAAAAGCAAAAATATGTACGGTAGTTATATCGATATAACTGTCAATACTGTACGAAACCTTGCGCACGCACTCCAATACAGCTCCAAATATTAGAAAGTCGTCTACTAGTTTATAGAGTATGTAAAGCGATTTGCGAATATATTTCTACCGTCACAGGATAAACCTGCAAAGTTTAAAGCATAGTTCAGGATGCGCATGCCTTGTTTCTCGGTCGCATAAATTGAAGAAATGGACTAATGCAGCGTGTCCGCCCACAGGACGGAGTCTGCTTGCCCGCAGCGGAATGCACAGTTGGAACACTCGTTGCCATTTATAACGTCATTTATTATTTCAGTAATAAAACTCTCTATTACTTGTTTCACCTTATCTAGGCATAATCTCTCTTGTTTATTTCTAAATCAATAGTTGAATTATTCATATATGAAGATTTATTATCAGATTAAAGTTGACATAAATATTATTGTTCCTTTTTTTTTAATTCAACTTCATATTGCAATTTAATTTATCGACTTTTATTTCGATTAGAACACTTGGCGTGCATAAATATGCTTAAATTTCACTTCGTACACAATGAATACGGTATGCGTTGATTGGTTTTTTGTTTAGTTACTAACAATATTTAACTACCGAAGAGATGGATTTGTCGGTAATTAACTTTACTCATTACATTATATCCCATTTATTATTATATTCAAACAAATATTTATTTGTAATTGTATGCATGTAAATTATAATATCTTTAATATCCCGTGTAATTATTGTCAATAAATCAAGCTAAATAAATATAAAAATAGTTATCTTGACATGATTAAAAAATACAGAGGTCATTTACGTACCTAAAATACAAGCTAGGTTAAGAATAATTTTAAACCAGTTTCATTACAAGTGAAGTAAAATTCAACAATATATTATTATGTCAATATTCAAGAAGTTTTTATTATAAGCATCTTTTAAATTTGTCTTTGTTTAAATGTAGGTTACATTTAAACAAAGACGGTTTACGGTGATAATGTTGAGTTTTTTACTTAACAAATTTGCTCTTGCCTATAGAGACTGGTAAATTGCTGAATTATTTTACATTCTCAACCTATAATGCTGCAAAACAATGGCGGAGGCCATCGATAGATCTCTTAATGTATCATAGCTGAGTCACAATCACGTCATCAAGTTTCCTAACTGGCCTCAGTGAAGGAGTACGACGTCTGTTCACCTTACATTGTGTGACGATTATTGACCCCAACTTTAAAAATGTAATTGTACTAACTAACAATGGCTTTTAATGCTGTAAACATCCTGGTGTGTATTTGAATATATGTAATGATGACGGCGCCACTGCTCTGTTTTCCTTTTAGTCTGGATGAACATCAACATTCCCTAAAAGGCATGTCGTCCGGCTTGCTCACCCACGCCCTGCTTTGTATGGGACAAGACTCCTACGTTTTAGCAGTTCAAACTATCTTAACATAATAATATATTTATAGTTTGAGAAACTTACTCATTAAAGTAAAATTAAAAGATACAATGCGAAATTGATTATTAAAAAATATATGAATTGAGATTACAGCCTTTCTGTTTATTTAATTCTAGCTTATAAATAAACGTGGAGATTACACCGATGACAATAACTTCCAAAAACGCAGTGTCAGTTTAAAAATAAAAGTGTCATACGAGAATGTAAAATTGTTATGTTACCATTTATATAATTATATCTCTATCTCTTAAGCAATTATCACCTAGCAGACGCATCGAAATAATAAAAAATTTGAACTCAATAAAAACAATCAAACAGTCTATGAACATACAAAAGTAATATTGCTTATTAGGATAGTATATAAACTACAAATATAAATGGATACTTATTACAAATCCATTCCCTGCAATAATTTCGAATTGTTGACGGACAGGTTGCTACTCGCTTTCCGAAGCTATTTCCGTATCAGTTGATTGACGTGTCGGGTTTCCGTGTTCCAGGGCCACCGCCACGGCTGGGGCTGAAGGCGGCCAGCCCCGGCGTCACCGACGAGGACTGCAACAGCAACACCAGTCTCGCAGGAAGCCAGCACTCGACTCACGATGAACTCGATGCGCATTGCGATAACTCTGGATATCTATGGCTCCTCGATTATAAGTAAGTGTCGTGGGATATTGCTAGAAATGCTTGTTGAATAAATCCGTCATTACTTTAAACAGACAATTTATTACTGTAATGATGTGGTTACTTTTCCTGTTCCTCAGAAATATGATTAGCTTCGAATAATTTGTAGTTATCAGAAAATACAATTGTTGATAGTCAATCGTCGCTAAGTAAAAGCTACGTATATTAAAACTGATTTTACTAAAAATAATAATTAATTATTTCGATAGTATTTTGTTTTGTTTCAAATACTATAATTATAATTTTCTATAACTCTAAAATAACTTATTCATCAAATAAAATACACTTTGATTTTCTCCCGACATTTACAAAAGCTCTTACCCTTTACAAAAGGTCAAACGTCAAGGACAAATCACGTAAGGTTATTATTGGGAAACTTTTACGAATTTATTTTTCTTTAGATCATTGTTTTGGGCAATTTACCTATTAAATAAAAGTCAAAGGTAACAGCAATCTTTGTTACGTCACTCCACTTGTTATTCAGTGAATTAGCCCATATAACCGCAATAATGACGTAAAATGTTACAATTTATTGACGTAAAACATATTTCACTGACATGAATATTTTTTTGTTTCCAGTCCGATGTTTCGAGACGGCTCGTGTCACCATATCTCAGTACTGTCCTCCGTATCCGCCTCCTATAAGGGCATAAGCGATCTAACATCTCGCTTCGAGTTCACATCCCGCTACAAAGACATCGCTCGGGACCTCGACGCGAACCTCGCTGAAGCCGATATGGAGAGCTTCAAAACAGAAGACATCCACGCTCTCCTTATGACCACCGAACTGCCCCATGACGCCATCATAGACGATATAGCACACGACGTAAGTTCTGGTTGTTTATATGCAAATATTTTCAAGTATTAACTTGAGAAACTGAACAATCAAAATATGTTGTATTAATTTTTAATAGCGAGTTTATACAAAGTTAATGCAATTTTTATCCTGTTCCCTACTTAATTAATATCAAAGTGGAAAAAGACATTCTTGGTCTATCAGCATTGCGCGATAATTTACACATAATTTGCAAAGACGTATAAGGCAAACGAAGGAAACGTGATGACATGCCATAGGTATGGGTAGTATGTTTTCACATTTTCACTTCGCTTCACCATACTTACACTTTACGTAACGTCAAACGTACAAGTGTTTCACAATATTTACACTTATTAGTAACCGGTTTATATTCAACACTGTAGTTTTTTCGCGTTGTAATAGATTAAATTGTTCAATAGTTATCGTTAACAATAGTTTGAGGAAGTCACCAATTCTAAATGGTTATACGTGCTTGTAGTTTGTCGGTTGTAAACATCAAATATGGGACGTGTTGCGATTTATAATGAACATCAAAGAACACTACAATGAATTTCAAAAAGAACCAATCTAAACACATACTATATAATATATTAAGATAAGGTAATAGATCTACCGCTTAACCTATATATTTTGATTTTTTTGGCTGATTATTTAAATATCGATGTCTTCTTCTTCGAATGTATATTCGCTGTTGAAAGAAAGAGATAGATCAGTTTTAATAACACCCGCTTAACGAGTTGTTGATTAAATAATCGATGAACTCTTGTGGCTAAGTAAAGACAAATATTGAATCAGATTAAAATATAAAGGATTATAAAACAAAATCTCCCCGAACATCTGTGACTCTTTAAATTAAATTATTATTAATAAATATAAATATTATTTTGAATATAAATTTATTTTAAATAAATTCAGAAAATTCAATTAAATATATTTTAAATAGCAGTCCCTTAAACTCTAGAGTTTTGAATCCATATTGACGTCTTATAACAACTAAGTATACTTTTTATATTACTTACGTTAAAATTTGTGATTTCATCGATAAACGAGGGTATAAACTATTAATTTGAAGAACTTCTTAAAATATCTACGTAGATAAATCTTTTTATAATAATAAATATATAATAAACTATTACAAAAGGAAAAGAGGAATGATATCATTTTTTTTTTATAAGAATAAATATAAACGTAAACCTGTTTTATTCGGACATTGAGAAAATGTACTTTTTTTAGACAATAAAATAAAATAAGTTTATTTTATTATATACAAACATGAGTATAGCACCTAAATTGCAAAATTTCATCTCATCAAGATTTAACTAACGGGTGTAGTTTAATAAATTAAATTAAAATTAATAATCTATAAGTTGTTCAACAATGCTATAAAGTGTATACATATTTTGTTTATCAAAGGCTACAAATTGCAAAAAAGTCACGTACACCGTTTGATAAGGACTAATAATAAGTCCTTCCTTTATGTATAGCATACGTAGTTATTTGAATTGAGACTTGGCTTTTACGTTGAGACAATATGAGTAAAATCAATAAATACAATTGGAAAAATTTAAAGTGCCTCAACATAACGCTCATTGAATAGGAAAAAAAACAATTCTATTTTTTGACAAATGAAATTTATATTATATCACATTAAATTAATTTATAAAAACTGAAGCATTGATCTCCATCGTTCCCGTGGACTAACAAGAATATAATAATACTTTGATAAGAATTAAAATTTCTTTTATAGGAACAACTTATCGTTCGATTCGAAATTGCACCAAACGCTTATTATATTATAATATATGGATGAATTTTAAAATATGATAAAAAAAAATAAAAATAGGTGACAAGAGATTTGTTGTATCGGCATATGTATGACAAGACTTTCTAAATGGAATGAGTTATACAGTTATTTTATTGCTTGCGGCTTCATTTGTGTACTTGTTTCGCTAATAAATTGCATGGACTTTGTTATATAAAGAAGCGGCATCATATTTTTCCAAAACGAAAATATTTTAAGGGTTTTTATTTATATTCTATTTACACTTCGATAATATTTACAATATATAAATGACATATAATTAATATCTACCATTCATTATATATTTTTTTTATATATATCTCGTTGATAACAATGAAAAACCCATCTAAAAATATCTTAATATTAAAAAAATAATGCAATTATTCAGGCATAAATCTTGTTAAATCTTATAAAATATTGCCATAAATATTTCGTAATAAGGACGAGAGATCGTATCGAGTGTCGACCACAGACATTACTTATTTACTTTAATGTGTCAAGCGAATATTTTATCCTTCGTGTTGTAACAAGCCTTAAAAGGATAAATACACAGTACACGCGAAGGTTGCGTTATTAAAAAAGTAACAAAAGTATAATCAAAATATGTTTTAAATGAAATCATTATAAAGGTTTATGATGAAAGTTTTAATATTTATTGACATTATTATTCTTATATAATTATAAATAATTTAATATTCTCTATTTATACCTATAGATTTTATTTTAAAGTAATTGAAGAGCATAAAGTTTCAATTATTTTAGTATTTCGGTCATTAAAGTCTATTATTTCCAAGTAACAGATCACAGTAATTACTCCCTTAAAAATAGTATTAATAGTAGTAATAGTATACTATACATATTATTATTCTGAGTATTTCTTAATTGGCAGTTGTACAAACAACAACACAACTCAGGGTCAAAAGGAATTCAGCAGCTAAAGAATATAAATATTTTTTGTTACGGAATTAATTTATATTAATGTTCTTAAGAGTTTAATTAGTTAATTAGCAAAGTTTTATTATAACAAAATTATTATAAATAGATAAAAATAAAATACAGTTAACGCAGTAACCTTGCATGCATAATATAAGATACTAAAAAAGAGTTGTAAAAAGTAGTGTTTATAACAGTTATTTTCGGTCCATCGATTGTACTACTTCACGGATGTGATCGTGACAGGTGAAAGTAATAATTTAGTTACATCTCAGTAATGGTTAAACTAAATTGTTTACCATTGAATATAACATGCGTTAAACACAAAACGTCTTATCTAACGTGAGGTCTTTGTCTCTCTTTTATTTGTTTTTTTGTGCTAATACTGGAATACTTTGGTATTTTTTTATTTGGAAAAAGTATATCTCTACTTAATTTCGTGTAAATATTTTTTTATTGTTTTAAATATTTTTAAATTGTTTTAAGTAAATTACATTTTTGTAAGAAATTCAATTTTCAATGTCGTTGAACTTTATAAAACGGATGTAACACATAAAAACCAAGCTTGGCACACTATATCAAAACACTTCCTATTGTTTTGAACCAAGCGAAATTATTGTATAAATAATACGAAAATTCCTTAAAAAAATCTCAATACCTAAAAGTCGTGGAATAATAACTCAAAAACAAGTAGACTATGTAAATAGGCTCTTAGCACTTTTGAATCATAATGTTACAGGAAAAATGACCACCGGTTCGGAAATCAGATTCTACCAAAAAGAACCAGCAAGAAACATAGTAGTTAATCTTTTCTCAAATGAAATAAATAATTAACTTTGTATATTTCATATGTCTGGTATGGCAATCAACGAATCCGAACTCGCTTTGGTTTATCTATGTATACGAATATTAAAATTGCGAAAGTAACTCTGTCTGTTACCTCTTCGCGATCAAAATGCTTTACCGATATAAATGAAATTTGGTGTAGCGGTAGTTTGGGTTCCAGGGAAGAACAATAGGGATAACAGCTTGTGTGTAAAGTTTTATAAATTTCGCGTGTGTAATGTCTGCGACATTCAGCTAGTCATCTAAATGTTCTTTTATTTTTGATGATAATGAAAATAAATAATTATTACATTATTATTATTATTAAAAACAATATTTCATCCAAACAGGTTTTACCCCATATCTAGTAAATATCTTGAAATATCTAACTACGTGTCATATAGCAAACGGCAAATTTAATTCAAAGAAAAGGCTTAAAATTTATTTATTTTAATAAGAATTAATTATTTATTTCGATTTACTGTAAATATTCTAACAATACTAATTGTATTTAATTAAACGAAACATATAATTTTAAAATATTCATATTACAGTTAAAAATACAGCTAACTATAAATTTTAAAATATAACAATAGGCATATTAAGCCTAAAATCACATATATATTCTTAAATTATTTTCACACAGTTTTGGTGACTAGTTTGTTTGTAAATCTCGGAGGTGATAATTGGTGACTAGTGGGTTGAATTTATCCTAAATAGGATGATAGCTACATGGAATATATAGTGGATCTGGATTTCTCGTATATAAAGTGGTACAATATCATTATATATACGAGATATACCTATCATGTAGTCGACGAAATATCATCATTCACAGACAACATCTTCCACAAAAATATTAACGTTTTATTTCATTCACACTCTCATACAATACTTTTTGTTTCATTTTTAATATTTTAACCGTTTCTATGAAGACCTTTTTATTCTATTTACGTAATAAATTATAATGTAAGATTATAGCTATTCTACGTATCCTTTGCTAATAATAAATTTTAATAAAAAATAGCGTCTTTTTCGTACTTAATCTTATACATTATATTCTATACGTACCTATTATATTGGTAACACTTAAAAACAAACATTTTATCACTGCCACTACATCGAGCTACCTACTCTAGTTTAGCGGTTAACCGCTACGTCGTGCGTAAGAGACATACATGTAGTTCAAAAGCTTGCGGAAACTTGTTAATATAATATATATAGGCACTTGCAGTTTATCAATATGAAATATAATTATAATATCAAAGGCTTAACCATTCCACTGGACTAACACTTTATTTTTACTAATATTTTCTTATTTAACTCATCAATATTTTCTCTCATAATATTATGTTTATTTTTTCAGTTTTATACTAATTTCTTGGTGGATATGGTTTCATATAATGGTGTATTGCAGAGTAATCCTCAAGGCGAGATGTTTGCGAGTATTTCGAGTTCACTGTTGGAAAAATTTCAGTTCGACAGTTCTATCAGTGTTGGCAGTAGTTTCCAGGTTCGCGCCGGTTTACCATTCAATGTTCATTATTTCTGTCACTTGACTCGCCTCATTGAATTTCATCATGCTAATTTCCGCACCTCATTACGTATATTATAACTCGTTCTAATTACTTTCATTAAAAATGACATACATGTCACGCCATCTAGCGCCAGCTTATAGAATTATTTTACACTCTTAGCTACGATAGATGACGCTTTTCAATTTGTTCCTTAATGTTTTTTCACACAATAATATACATACTATGTATAATAATTAAAAAGCATTTCGCTATAGATATAATATCGATCAATAAATATATTATTACTTTATTAGGAAAGAAAAATAATAATGCAAATTGTTTGTTTGGGGTTGCACAAATATTTATTTTAGTATTTTATTTATATTAATATATTAGGAAGTAGGTACATCGTATATACAATACAGAACATTTATTGTACAATGATGCATTGATGAGTTTTTCGCCATCGCGATTGATAATATTTATTCATAAAACCAAACTGATTATAGCATGAGTAACGTCTCAAGAGTAGCTTTAATAATACAAATAGATAGAGAGTCCAAAGTACTTGGCTGGCATTCACTACGAGACTTCCTATACAGTGCGCCCATAGTACGTCGATCCCGCGGGATGTACGAGTAGTAAAGATAAAATAAGACCGTTGTTAATGTGTGTGTGAACCGTTCACACCGAATTGCGTCAATCATTTCAACTACACTATACTTCTATACCCCAGCTCATAGTCATTCCCTCCTGACTGAACGCAAGTGTGTGCTATATTTATTTCATCTTTGCATGTGTCATCGGCTTGGACATACGGCAGCCATGTGTGCGTTGCCAATGAAGTCAATTCAAAAGTCAGATATTGTCAAAGTTTAATTTATTTTTGTATCACATTTGTACCAAATATCTACGACCTTGGTATATTAAAAAAATAGACGTGCTTATTTATCGCTCATTAGTTGATTGATGTGTGTATTATGCTAATTTTTTGAAGAGTGCGATATCCAGTATAATCTAAATTCAACGTTCGGGTTTGCACTTTAAGTATCAGTCTTTGTTAAGGGGCCAAGCGTGACGGTGGTGTCAATTACAGTTGTTTAATTCATTTATTTTATAAAAGTTTGGGAAGCGTAGATTGTGTCTAATATTAAAATTAATATCCCCGCTGCTCCTGGTGCTCCAGTAGCGCCCAGGGCTTTCGGGAGTGCTGTGCTCGGACGTATTTTGCAATGAAGTCTATTGCAATATGTTGTTTTACAAATAAGGTCAAATCGGGTAGTTTACAAGACTTAATAAATAATTGTGTGTGCGTAAGATAGTGAGAAAAACAGTGAAAAACATTTTTTACCAGCAGATATTTAATGAAGTGATTTACGAACGCTTGACTCGGTAGAGACGGTAGTCGAATAATTTAGTGTTTCAGTGGGGGACGTTTATAAGTGACTAGACAATTCCCTTTGAAATTTATAATGGGTGTGACCGAATATGATTGGGATTCCCGTAATGGGTACTATTCAGTAAGTAGTAGGACTAAGATTTACAATATAAAAAACAACACAAATGTTGCTTCCTTATTTCCAAGCGTTCACCTGTTTTCTGCAGACACCGCCAAATCTATTTTGCGCTTTAATCGAATCTAGAAAGGTTACGATACAAAAATAACTCTGCAATTACACTTCCTTTACTTTTGTTTATCCTTTATTATACTAAATGCACTAAGCTTTAATCACTTATCATTACTATAATTACATATATTCAAATTTGTTTGTTTGGACAATATTAATAATTACATTATCATAACTATTTGTTTTTGATAAAGCGTGTTTTCAAGAATTAAATATAAATGCATCATTATTATGATTAGTTTGAATTATGACCTCATTTGTTAGAGGAAAAGGAATTAAATTGATGATAACGCCCGCTCCGGCGCAACTTGTACGAGTACGTAGCCATGTACAAGTACGTAGCCACCCTTTTTGAATAATATACCAAAAGCAATGATTTAAAGCTATAATATTACTTTTTTAAGAATATAAATTTGTTAAAAAATATATATGTCACTTTCAATAACGTTATTTGTTATAAATGTAAAAGCTAAATATTACTTAAAATTTTCGGTACGCAACAATTGTTGAACTCTCACTCGGCTTACCGACGCCTAAAATATACTTGCATGTTTAAATGTTTATGTTCCGACGAACTCGTTTACGTTTCGAAATCTTCCTGGAACTTTTACCGACAGCACGCCGTTTCAATGATTGTAAAATATATGTAAATAGGATGTGCTCTGGTATTGAGGATGCGCGTTGATAAAAATGTATTTATTCATCTTAATGTGAAACAAATAAACAAATATATAATGAGGTCATTAACGACTAATTTATAATGGAACTTTTCTATACACAGGGTGAAGAATCCGTCGGTTCTATCAATACAATGTCAATATGTAAATCGGAACTATTATTCTCTCCGGTAAAAGAAGGTGCGCATGGTGTTCACTTCAGCGTGGATAGCCTCGACTGTGAACTGCCAACTGAGCAGGATCTCATCCTCACGTGTCAGGCTAATAAGGATAACTATACCATAGCCTTTGAGGGCAGTCTCACCATTTACTCTGAGGACAGTGAGTGTGCTGAACCCGCCGTCAATCAAAAACATGGTAATTAAAGTATTTTCAAGTGTGTTCACTGCTATTTAGACTTGCGTTATTTACCGATGACACGATGTTTGCGAAGTAAGCGATAGTGACTCATACACCTATGTAATTTTTGATAAGCACCGACTTAATTTCGTTAATCGTTTTCAGACAAACTGGTTAAAGAAGACTTAAATATAGCATTAGATAGTGATGAACGAACGCGCAGGAATTTAGAATTATTAGAAAGATGTAAAAAATTAACAAATAAGCTAACAACGTCTATGGCTAAAAGTGATTTAGGTCTAACTACCTGGAGTAAACTTAAGAAGCAAACCTGTCAATCGCCTTTAAAGAGGTATTTATGGGTATCTGTAGTGTTATATTGAATTATATCTTGCCGTTTGTGTAATGACATATTCATTGCCTTATTTTCCCTTTTAGGCATCCATCCGGTAACAATAATGAAGATTCAAATGAACCGACAGACACCACAAACGAAATGAGCAATTCAGTTATCAAAAGTCAAAGCTTACCAAATTTATATAGAAGGAAATTATTAAGCAGTTCCATCAACTCCGCAGCATTAAGCAATTCAACGGTAAGTACCCGTGAAGGTGATAACGAGAAATTAATAAACCAATAATGAGAGCTTGTTTTCGTAACTCCTTAACACCTTTTCTTTTTTAGGTCGATTCTTTTACAGCCAATCAAAGGCTAATTGGAACGTCAACTTGTATGAAAGTATACGATGTCTCACAAAATCGGTCACATTGTAGTCAACATTCTGAACCTATGAGTACGTCTTCTACTGAAAATCAAACATCTTCTGATAAAAGTCAAACAAAACAGCAATCTTTTAACTTGGTCAAATTGTTTATGAAACAAAAAAGTATTAGTAACGATGGAATTGTAGGGATGGATCAACTTGATAGATCAGAATGTTGGCCATCTAGCTCAGGTGGAGAGAGCGGTGAATCAATGGGCGAACAGAAACTTGGAACATTAAGAACTGTTCCTTCTGAAAGACCTCAAGTTGAACTACCACTTGAAGCATTCGAAGAAACATCTTCGTTGGTCTATGAAGAAATTAGATCGTCAAATCCTTATAATAGAGTATACGACGAAGTATTGATTGAAGAGGAAGAAACAGAAGGATCAAAATTAAATGAAAACGAATCTCATCTTTATGCCGTAGTAAATAAGCCGCAAATAAAAAGAACTAATGTTAATGTTTCAAATAGTCCGTCGAAATTAAGAACAAATAGAAAGTCATGTTCCTCGCAATCTTCAGCTACAAGTGTTAGTATCTCCAGTTGTTCTGAGTCAGATGGCACGCAAATCACTAGAATGAATCGAGTACTACAACGAGAATCCTGTGATACTAAAGCCACGTCCACCCATCTCGAAGCTGATACATCAGACAAATGCATGCAAACATCAAATTTGCAGGTTTCAGGAATGTCACGTGACCGTGAAATATTCAAAGTCATAGAGCCTTCGTTTCTTGAAAAATTAAAAGAAGGAGATTGTGAAAAACCAGTCTTCGTACTATATCCCAATTACACACTACCAGATATAAGCTTTTTGAATGGTAAACCAAATATTTATTTAAACCCAGTAAAAGTAAATTTATCTTCTAAATCGAATGAAAGCAAAAGAAACAGAATGCAAGGAAAAGGTAAACGACCATTTTCATGTAATGATGTTGAGATGCTTAAGAAAAAAGGTCTCGGACATATAAAAGATTGGGACTCATTAAACTTTTTACTACCGCTAGAATGTAGACAGCTTTTGTCTGAAGTGCCTGAACTTATGCAACATATGAAAGAGACAACGTCTAAATGTGATAAATTTTGCAATACACATTCGAAACAAAAGAATCGGCCAACCAGTTGTGATTGCAATAATTTAACAGGACATCCTACTGCAGTATCATCTAGTTCGAGTACTGCTACACAACCCTCATCAGGATATAGGGGCTCATCAACGATGTTAACAGATTCTTCAGCCCAAAATAGTCCCGCTCCAACAGGAAACTTTAACCCATTATTTGTATATCGTTATGACAGCGCCACGAGTTCCGAAGCTAGCTGTGCCAACAATGATGGCTTACGCATAAATCCTACTCTACCAAAACGTTCTTTATCTATAGCGGAACAAAACAGATTATTGAAACAAGGCGAATTTGCGCCCCCGCGACCACCTTTGCCAAAGAGTATCTTACGCAAATCTGCTGACAAAACTCGAAAATCTAGTCCACACACGAAACGATATAGTATGTTCGAGTTAGATGAGTTCATACAAGATCCAGTTGTTTGTGCTACAGCTGCGGTAGAACAAAAAACTAAGAGAAGATCGCTACAAGAACCTTATTATCTACAAAATCAACCTAATTTCGATTATAGAAAAAATAATGATTTGGCTGCTAAAAGGCTGTCTCAACAATTTCTTGATGCCGCTGAGAAAGATGCAGATTACAATGAATATTATCAAGACGAAGGTGTTGGAACAGAGAGTAGTTTAGAATCGGGAAAGTCTAACGAAATTAAGTTCCACCGACCACACACGCCGCCACTTCCAAAACCAAGGACAAAGAAAATGGAATATATTGATTTTCCACCACCCGGCGCACTCATAAGCAGCGCTGATTTACAACAATTAGAAGAATTTCTTAAGCAAAGTGGCATCAGCTGCCAAAACATGGATGAATGGGATCAAAATCAAGTTCAAAAGGTAAGAAGTCAGGTTACGAAGTTTCTTCAAATGAAACGTTCCCAGGAAGAGAATCAAAGGTCTACAGATTCAAGTACAAGTAGTTGCAATAGCAAGAAATCTGTTAGCTTTGCACAAAAGCCGGATGCCAAAGCTGAGGGCCAACTTTCGCAGACTAAGGTTGTAGACGAACTCAAAGTGGCAACTCTAACCACTCCACCCAATTCTCCCAATATATCAGCAATGGTAGCACAAAGACATTATCAGGTAACGTAATTTTTTTCCATATCAATCTGCATCATAGTGCCATTTAGTGCCTGTAAGTATTTTCGTTCTTTTTATTTATCTTTATACTCAATCATGTATTTTTCTTTTTTTCCTTATTTAGGTCAGCGTTATGTTATTGCAATTTTTTTTTCCTTTTAATCACAAGTATTTTTTTTTTACTCATAAATTATTTATAGTTTGCTTCTTTCATTAGCTACTTCATAACTGAAATAGCTATGGTATCTTAGTTGCAGGATCTAAATATGCTTACATTGCTTCTAGGGCAAAAACTTAGCTGAAATACCAATTTGTGAAGAAGGTGAAGTGAGTCCCGACGAATTTTTGAGTCCAACAAACGAAGGGAGACAGAAATATGATCTGATTGATATGTCTCAAAAAAGAGGTAAATAATCTGAATGTAAATTTCATTGTTCTTTAATTAGTTAGGCTTTTTACTAACAGTGATTTTTATATTGCAGCTTTAGTCTCAAATGTAACGGATGCAGTTGAAATGTTGATTCAACATTTTTCGTCCGCCACCGACCAAGCAGAATTAGCCTTCTTGGGAGACTCAAAACAATCGCCAGCCTGTGCGAAGATAGCTCTAAACGCTTTGTGCCCAGCACTATACGCCATATTTAGAGATGGCCTAAAAGAAAACATTGAAACATCTTTCGGGGCAGTCAACAATTCTGTTTGGCAAATGGTTGAAGCAACAGCTAGACAGGGTAGATAAAATATATTCAATATTTATTTCTTATTAAAATTAATTTGTTTTTTCGTTACGATAATTATTGATATAAATAACTAATGAAAATTTTACAGGGCCCATAACAAAGTCTCTTAACGAATTAGTTTTGAGAATAAACTGTGAAGACGCAGTTACGGAAGGACTAGTAAAATTCAATGCTTTCATTTTAGGCTTATTGAAGTAAGTACATTTTTGCATATGAATTAGAATTTTGACATTTAATTATCATCTATGACTGACGTTTTGATCTTTTGTAGCGCACAGTCAGTAGATGCGTGGGTTTCGTACGTGCGGACCAGAGAGTCGATTCTATCAAAACACTACGACCCCGACTCACTCATCCTGGCAGGGTGCGTGGGCGAATCGCGCTGTAGAGCCCTCTTGGACACTTTGCTGGCTAGTCTTGAACCACTTAAACTACTGCCCTTTAACCTTGACCTCATGTTTGAAATGCGGGAACTGCACCGGAGCTTTAAGAAAATTGAGAGCGACATGCGAGCTGCCAGTCGGGTGAGTGTACATAAAAACTCTTTCTTTGATTCTCTAAATTATCTGGCGATATCGAAGTAAGTACATGAAGTGTCATTCGTGCATTGACATCATTTTGCATATCTGCGCAAATCTGAGCAAACATCGCTTTATTTGCATTTTATAGTTTATTGCATGTGCTTTCGAGACACGACACGCCGCGAACTGATACCTAAAGCGAATAGTTTCGTGCACAGCTTCCATAAAATGCAAATAAGGCTATACGGTGCGATCGATATCGATAACTTTCAAGGACGCTCTTCTATTTTCATTGTAACGATGGATGGTACCTTGCATGATTTAACAAATTTGATGTATTTAACAGCCCACTTCGATTAACACTCCGCCACTAACACTGAACCAGAAAAACCTGCTGAAGTTGGTGCGTTCGATGCAATCCAGCGCCATTTCGAGCGACGACTGTCAGACTAGTGTCATAATGAGACATAAAGAACCAAAAAACAAGGAACCATCCACCCCCGATCTTTTGAATGATTCAGCGAATGTTAAAACTACAGTTGAAAAGAATAGACCGAGATCATGTGTCAATCCGAGTACGATAGGCTACGACATTTGTCCTAACAACAGCAGAATAGATTTAGAGAATAACAGGAGATGGTCAGGTGTTCACCTGGGATCAAAACTAATGCAAGCGTTCGACCGATTGGTCTTTGACGACAGTGACGATTACACTGATAGTCTAGAGAACAATAAACCCTCCACTAAAACGACCGGCAATGACATGAAGGTAACTGGGAGGGAGTCTGGATTGAATGTTCCTTGTTTGGTAGCATATTGTTTTGTTTGGTCACTTTGTTTTCAGGATTACATGCTTCACGCTTTTCATGTGTTTATGTTTTAACTATGATTTTGCATATTTTTTGCATACATTATTATTTGCTTATATCGTTATATTTGTTTCGTTGTTTTTTTTTTTTTTTGTAAACCAGTCACAACTTACATAAGTCACCAGTGAGCAGGAAACTCTGTCGGCGTCACGCCACAGGGTTTTTCACATAACCTGCGGTTTATGTGTTGATGTTCAACACACTCGTAAATAATACCGAGCTTGCATGAAAACAATATAATACCTAGAGTTTAGTTTCAGTATTTTTCAAACTTTATAAACAAATATTTGTCTTAAAGAATATTGAAAATTTTAAATTTATTATCCTATATCAACTTGGACTAAAAACAAACCTAAAGTAGATTAGTACTAGCATAGAGTAGGAACAAACTCTTTCGTCCAAGTTAGATTTTCCAGAAAGAGAAATGCCATGAGGTTTGTTACAGTGTGTTATTTGCTTTCGTTCGCAGCTGGATACGAGTGGAGAAGAACATTGGCGACCAAGCTCAGCCAACAGCAGCGCGAGCGGCCAGACGGGGACGGGCAGCAACAACTCCGGCGGGAAGTTCCGCCGCTTGCAGCTCAAGTGGGAGATGTTGAGCAATGCCGAGAGCCCCGTCACGCCGTCTGGTAATTATAAATTTATAATTAAAAGTTTTTTAAAAAAAGAACAAACTTCTAAGTGTTTGTGTCAATAAAATGCCATAGTTAAATTAATTTTAGAGATAGTAATTTTTTGTTTAATACTTTAATTTTCTGATTGGTTGATTTTATTATTATATATTTTTTTTGTTAAAATCAAGATAAGTCGAAATATTTATTACATAGGAACTGAGTAATGTTTTTTCTGATACAAATCGAAGTTTATAAGGTTCCTTTGTTCGTGTTCCCAATACGATACGTACGTGAGCATAGTAGATAAAATCTTGTCATATCAATAATCATATAAATATACTCCTCAAAGTATTTTGCAATCCGATAAACTTATATCAGGTACAAATATATTTAAAATAATATTGAAAACGAATGATTTATATTAATCAAAAATACGTATTTTTTTTATTGACATTTATTCATCCTGACAAAATATTATATGATTTATTCTTAGATCGATTCTCGAATATTCTATAGTGTTTTATGACCCACAAGTACTTTCAAAGTATCAACTCTTAATGAATACTGATAAACTCTGATATAATACAATGAATTGCGTTCTTTATATGGCGACACGCAGAATGGTAACTTCCGTGCGGATTTGGTGCCGTTATTTAACACCTAATAAAAACTTGTTTTTATTACTTAGTTTCATATAGAATTGATAATCTCATAGGTATAAATTTATCTTAACGTACATCTTATATAGCTAGTTTGATTTGGTACAACAAGCCAAGTGATTCTAAATTACCCAAAAAGGCTTTGAAGATTTCATACAATAACAGTAAAAGTTCGTAAACGTTCCGCCCTGATAGGCAAGCGCTTACTTTTCTATAAATAAAAAGGTATGTGCCATAATTTTTTACATCCCTTCTCTCCGGGTTTACGTTTATTCTATAAGTATTTCATCCGTAACATATAGTAGACAATGTTTGATGATGAATTAAACAAACTCATTTTTCAAGTGTTTAATCTATAACCCCATGAAGTCGTTAATTCAAATTTCGAAATTATATCTATAAATCTATATTTAATTGTAACGTTTTAACAGCTAGGTCTTACTAAATGATATATAACATATTACTTTATAGTATAAAAAATATATTGTGATAAATATGTCGTATAATTCATGAGGATAATGGTACAGTTTGGACATTGTCACAAACATTGGCAGGAAACATGTACAACGTGGCCTGAATAAAAGTTTATCTTCCACACACATCAATCATTCTTTATAAAACATGTCGCTCAACAGATGTGCGGATCGCATTTTGTTCAAAACGGTGCCTGTAACTTGAAGATTTATGTTGTGATCAATATTTTGCCTAATCATTTATTGAATGTAAATTAAATCAAATTACATTGCTATTTTCTATGATGTATCTTTATAATCTCAATGCACATTAGGAGAAACGTCACCAGCTACAGCCAGAGGATCCAAAATTCCACGACCGGTATCATCACCGGTTCGTCCTCAAGCGCCCGCTGTACAATCACCCGCTAAGAACACGCACAGGTAAGACCAGTTCGTTAAAATTTTTATTTCAGATATAATGTATTGCTAAGCGACGTAGTGTATATTTAAATTGAAGGGTGCAAGAGGGGGTTGACTCATACATTCGGTTGGAATCATTTGTTTACACTATCTTATACAGCGGATAAAAAACCGTGGAATTGATATTTGTTGAATTGGACAATGCGTGCAACTTGAACCAACTATTAAAATTACGATTCATATTTGGTTTTAAAAACGTTAATGACTGATTTAATTAAATAAAAACATCTATAAACAAATTGCACAAGAATTATATTTAAATCGTGTCGGTATAATTGTCTTTTTCGTTAATAGAAAGGGTGATGAATAGTTGAAACCCAGCTGTTTTCATTTTGTAAAGCAGAATGAATAATGAATTTTATACGTGACCCCGTTTCAGTTTTTGTAGGCAGATTTCGCTTTAAGTGTTGGATTTAATATTAAGAGGGTTGAATAAACAATACAACCGGTTTAATTTAAAATATAAAAGCGAAGGTTTATTTTCCGAGAATTTAAAATAAATTAAGTATTTGTTATTTTAGATTTGAACCTTATTTTATTACAAATATTTTATTAATGAGAACGGTATCTATCTGAAACAATGTGTTAATTAAAATTTTAATTGTTTTATAACAGAGGCATCCCTGTGCCGGTGCGTAAGAGCTCGTCTCCAACCGCAGCGACGCCACGAACCGCAAACACCGGCCGAACAAATACTGCAAATAAAAAACCACCGCAGCCCGCAAACAGGTACATCGTAGAACATAAATGATAAATATATCAATCAAATATTATATTATTATTTCAGTTGATAAAAACTACTTACTTTCAAATTTTAAAGGACTTAGATGCTCTGTTATTAAAATTTTTCTTCATTGATTAGATTCTTATAAGAACTTTTAATTTAGAACAACATTTAGTTTAAGTACATACAATAATGGTGGAGGCTTCTTGATAATTTTCTAAGTTCTTGTTGTACATATGTTTAAAAATATTGGAAATGGGGCTATATATTCTTGTCACCAGCACAATTTTAATAAGCTTTACTTGATATGTATGCACGCTTCAGAGTAATTCCCGAGAAGTCAACAAGGAAACCCGCGGAAAAGACACGAGTGTCGAACGTTGCTGTTAAAAACACTATCGGTGCTAAGAAATCGCTGTATGTACTATTATTTATCACATGGAGATTGTAACTTCCTCCATGCTCCCTAACATCACTTACGTCTAACAGCATGATTGCATGATGTAACCAAACGGATTGAGTTCATTTCCGTTGTTAAAATATTTTAAAATATATTTTACATAGTGTGAAAAGTGATGCTGATTTAACTGAATAATATTTTCGAAATCTCGAGTTAACCCCGATAACATGTTACATAAAATAATACTTACTTTTTTTGTCATATTATAATTATTTAATAAAATGAAACAGATGCAGACATTTGACAAACATTTACTCTAGGTATCTCTAATTAGACAATATGAAAATTACTATGTATATCATAAAAATCACATATCTTATTATTATTTTATTATAAAACTTTAATTTCTTGATGTTCTTTATATTAATTATTTTATCTCTTGATGTCGTTTTCTTATTAATAAAACAAAATGTACATATTCTTACGCAATCGGTATGACCTTACACTATGAATAACTCGAAAAAATAATCTTAAAGATTCTGTTATAATCGCCCCCTATTACACGACGATTGCGTATTTGTTTCATTGGTATCAATAGCATATACCTAGCGTGTTAAAAATATGACATAACCGTCGCATAGTCGATGCCATGTGTGGATATTCCTTACTGACTCGATCCCGACAGGGCGTCGCGCGTGGACGGCGCCTGCGCGGGCGGCGCGCCGCGGCCGGCGTCGCTGCCGTACGGGCGCGCCGCGCCGCCCCCCGCGCCCCGCCGCGCCGCCTCCTCGTCCGCCGCGCGCGCGCACGCGCACCACACTCACCAGCAGAAACACAAGTAACTTCACCCCTCACTCTTTCTTTGTACATGCACGGCGTTCTTATAGCAACTGCCAGGGTCTGGCCCGCTGCTGGCCGAAAGCCTCTTCTTGTGATATGAGAAGGTTTTATACTATTCCGCTACCATCGTCCGGTGCGAATTGGTTGATACGCAAAAGAAATAATTTCATCCGACAAAATATGTAGGTTTCCTCGAGATGTTTTGGAGATTCATTATACATAAAAATAAAGAGGTCCATGGAACTGCGACTTCGTGTAAGATCTGTACATTGCATCATCTTCATTTTCTCTGTTAAATCAGTCAGAACAGGATAGTCTTATTTTCGAGAGCAAGGTGGAAAGATACGGCGATATCGAAGTTTGTCTTGTTATATTTCAGATACGTGAGAACGCTCTGGCATAGATTGCCATCGGATTCCGGCCACCTCGCGTTCAACGAGGGAGAGCGGTTGCGACTCATCCTCGAGGTGGACGACCAGCACCTGCTGTGCTGTCGAGGGGACCAAAAGGGCTTGGTTCCCCGCGATGCGGTCCTGTTGGAGGACTTCTGATATTGGCAGGGATAGCCCGACTGGCAGCCGCACTGGCGCCCCCTGCGCGTGTCCTCCAATGTTGGCAAACACTAAGTGCGGTCAGTCTGCTTAATCCATGAATAAACGTAGTTTTCTGAACAAAGTGAACTCGAGGCAGTTGTGTGTGCAATAGTGGATCCGGATGGAACTGAGATTCGAACTACTGAATCGGTTGTGGTTGTTTGTGAAAGAACGCGTTAGTGTTGAGGTGGACGGTGTATATATAATAGACAGTGAATAGTAAACCCGGTCGTCTTGATGCTTGAAATTTTTATAGTCTATAATATAATTTATGATGTTACCCAAATCTAATTCTCATTCAAAAATATATCGAAAATGTCTTTGAGCGGGGATTTTCTCGACTGTGATTATATTTATTATAATTTATTTCAAATTAATCTTTATAGCTGATTTTATCTTGTTGACTATTAATTTTTAAGACAATATGCAATTCTATTTATAAATAGAGTCTTTGAATTTTTTGATACAAAAAAATTCTTCATCGGACTGATCGTACCCGTCGAGGCGATCCCTGTTCAACGGCTAAACATGACATCACTAAAATTTTCGCACATTTTTAATTCTGTAGTACAATCTAGTCTTACGTTTTAAGGCACGACTTTGTCTCGGACTGTATATACTTTGTTGTAAGGAACACTAATTGTGGGTATATTTATTGCGGGTGTATTTAGATCATGGCATTTAGGAATTAATATGACATTCGCTGTAAATATTCCTGCGATGGGATGTGATATAGATATTTACTGTACTCTAAGGACAAAATCTCATAGTAGCTACAAACTCCAATTTACTTATATGACTAATAATCGTAAAACACTATCGCTGAGAGAAAGACGCCTGATAAAAAATAAAAATAGTTAAATTTAATGGGAATTGATGTCTACATATAACGATAATATATGATAATATTGTTAGTCTTTATTGATATTTAAATCGTGTCTACTGTGTACATAATATTTATACCAAATAATCGCCGCCGAGCGCTAAACATATGTATCGATTCTATATTAAATGAACCTCGTCTAGATAACGTATCCTACACTTTAAACGACTCGTCTGAGATTTGCTGCAGACTTGTTAAAATTTGTGGAGTCACTAACAGCATGTGGCCTCTCCTCGTCACCTTCCTCTCACGGGTTTGCGGTAAACTATCAGTCAATACTTCTATCGATTCCTTCTACGAACCTCCTCCGTACGGTAATAGGAAGTTTAACATGGGTGTGGAACTAATCGCATGACCTTCACCGAACATCCTTTCCTACGACTTTCTATAACGTACTAGTTTCTAGAACGTTCTCTTAGGTGTTGGAGTGTAACGACCTCGCCCGCTGACCGCATGCGCCTCTCCACAATCATTCCTGAGCCCCAGCACTGTAACTGAACGTCACTATCGCGGCGCCAGAGTTCTGGACGAAAGCATACCTTACCTGTATCGTTATAAAAGTCAATCTCCTCTGACACTTCGCTTTACGCTAAGTTACCGAATTATTGTGATACTCAATCATATCACCGCTTTACGCCGGGAAACGAATAGAAATGATATTTTTGGTATTTGTATTGCTCAAGCGGGGACGATTTATCGGATGTTATATTAAACACAGATAAGTTATAATACTCTAATTGTAATCTTGTTATACTCGTGATTTTAACGACATTATTCGTCTATCGTTGTAATATTATTTTGTAAATAAATATTCGTAAAATATAAACGAGAATATTCGTATTAAAAATTTAAAAGTCAAAATTGTAAGGGAAAATTGAATAATGCACGAAACAGTTCCTCTCGTAGTCCGTCGTGCTGTCGAGTCACATTGGTGTTTTGTAGAAATGTTATCGTAGAACAAATTTATGATGTTACTGGCGTCTTTCTCGAGGCTGATGTTGTATTAGAACATGCCAACTTCAATGCAAACGAAGATGTTCTTCGTCACTAATAATGGCGGAGAACGAAATATGTTAGGACTGTACCATAGGAGAATATTGTATACAATAATTAGATCTAAAATGTTATCTGTAGTACGTTCATACATAGATATTGTGAGTACCATTATATGTTTGTATTATAGATCCATTATCGCGTTAGTGTTATTGCGCTTTGTGACTGAATGATGTGATGTGGCCTTTGTATGTATTAAATATAATAGTTACATGTGTGCGTGCGCTTGTTGCATCTGTCGGTGTCTTGACGTCTACTTAACTGCATCCGGAACGCTTCGAAAATATATTATATTGTATCATATACTCGTGGAAATCTCTAATAACCGATTAGATATCACTAAACTATGCCTTAAAATAATCGTTAATCGTATAGTCCGTGAACTGATACAAAAATTATGGTTCGCTTTGAAGCTTGAAACTAATCGCTTGAGAATTAGCGCATGTATTAACTTTAGAGGAGTTTGTTAGTTGTAAGTTTTTATCAACTGTTTGTATTTGGAAGGGAGTCGGAAGTTAATTTTTATAAATGATATTCCTGCGCGCTCATTTTAGGAAGCTGTGAAGTGTGAATGGTGAGATGTCCTCTATTGGTACAAACGGTTAAGTTATTACGTTCTTTACGTGTAAATTTTATTTATAATTTTTAATTATTATTGGGATCAATAAGTTGAAATTTGAGTTAAAGATTTTATTTTCTTAGAAAAAAAAATAATAAATAAATGATTAAACTTATTAGATTTACGAAACTCGACGAACGACTGAGAAATTAATTCCGAATATTTATAAGTTAACTCGAAAAATCATCCTATGTTTTTATTCGACATTCATCCAACATTATATGTATTGTTTAAAAATATTATTGTATTAAGTGCCATAATTTAATGAATTAACAATGGATAAAATATTATTATAATGCATAACCATGTACACCAATAAAACAATATTAAAAACATAAATGTTGTTTCAATAAATTCCTAATTCATAAGAGAATATGCGAGCACATCAATTGATTACAGAAAAAAGGCATCACTACGTAGTATCAAAGTCGCTTCCCGCTGTCTGTCTGTCCCTATGTATGCTTAGATCTTTAAAACTACGCAACAGATTTTGATGCGGTTTTTTTTTTTAAAGATAAGATAGTTGAATATTTTAGAGGTTTGTAATGTGATATCGTAAATAAACACATTTTTGGCGCTTACATTGCAAACGATGGCTGTACCTTACGAGATAGATCAACATAATATACAATACAGTACAACTTAAAACGGACTACAAAAATATATGGTATGGTATATGTATATTTCTTTGGGATAACCTACAATAACCATTTTGTATCCTTTACTTTTTACGAAAAATAATGGCTTATTTAGGAAACGATTTTAAGCAATACAACATTAATCCTTATCCATTTAAATACCTTAAATACATTGTGCATTTAATATAGATCAATATGGCCATTTACTTCTGAGAACTAAGATTATTTTTGGCCCATCGGATGCCATAAAAGCTTCTATAATATATTATTAGAACAGACAAATAAACAACTTTGACATTGAATGGACGTGATACCATTGGTCGAAATCCTGAATAATCAATGATATTCATTATCGATTCGCGACAAAATGTAGTTTTGAATTTCGGCGAAGTTGTATACGGAGAGTAAAATTAAACTGGATATAAGCAATAGGTTGGATTAGTGTGGTTTTATAGAAAAATATTTTAGTCAGAGCTGTTTGTAGTGTAGCACCACTGTCAAAGTCATAAATCTTTATTCATTATAGAAGTGTTTACACTTGCTTATTGATAGTCAAAAATCTACCACCGGTTCGGAATTGAACATCTCAGAAAGAAACTCAGTGGGATATTTTTTTTCCATTTTGCATGTAATAATTTAATAATTCATTCTGAATTTTCATGTGTTTTAATATGTGTTTATAATTCATCTCATGTTTCGGGGGTGAAGGAAAACATCGTGAGGAAATCCGCACGTGTGTTCCACCAACCCGCATTGGAACAGCGTCGTGGAATATGCTCCAAACCTTCTCCTCAAAGGGAGAGGAGGCCTTGGCCCAGCAGTGAAAAATTTACAGGCTGCTAATGTAAATGTAATGTAATTAGCAAATAGCATGCATAGAATATGTAAAAATTTCTGCTTATTCGATTGGAAGTGGGTATATGTCTATTATTATACTTATTTATAATGTATCTTGTAATATGCTTTTTATATTTATTTAATTCGCTCAGTCTCGGGATGTGATCGGTTGTCAAATAAAACACCTTTTAACATCAATATAATTACTTTAATAAAATTGAAAAGACAAATCACAAAGTTGCAGATTATATCGTGTTTATTTGTGAAAAACTATTTAATTTTCTAATCATAAGTTTAAAAGAGTGTTTTTATTTATTTTTAACTCTACTATTATGTGTTAATTTTCTTGTTTTTATTTAATTAAATAAAGTAAAACTATAATATGATAAGTTTTTTAGTTTGTATTGATGGAATGGAAAGAAACGCATAAATTAGCTCACCTATTTTTTCATTTGTATATTATTCTTAATCTAAGAAAGTAATGATCATTGATATAATTTATTTTCTTTAAATACTAATTGTACTGTGCTGTGTTCTAAACGTTTAAAATATATCAGAAAAGATTTTTGTATTAAAAACTATATTATGCAAACCAATCAATTGATGATATTGTAAAACTTTATAAATTATTCAGCAGATTTTTCTGAACTTACATATTATTGGTTGTCTATAACATTTTAAATAATTATAATTTGTAAAAGTTGAAGTCTTAATCACACTAATACTTTAATAGTACCGGTAAAGTTTTTGGTTTGCGTTTCTAAAGTGAATCACACACACGTAGCTACGAGACCTAATAATTTTCTATTTTTTGTTTTATTTATTGACAATATATAATTCAATATACTGAAAAGGCGGGTCGCTGCGTGAGCGAGGCGCGGCGCGAGCAGGCGGAGCGCGGCGGCTCGCGGGCCGACACGCGGCGCGGCGGCGCGGCGCGCGGCGTGGTCTCGGCGCAGACGGCCTTGCGCGGCGACAGCGCGCGCGGCGTGCGCGGGGTGCGCGGGGGACGCGAAAACCGCGCCGACCGGCTGCGGGACAGCGGACGTTCCTCCTCGGACCACTCTTGTATTGACATGTAATAATTGTCCTGTATAGAACGATAAAACTTGTAATTATATACAAAAACACAATTTCAATTATTATAAAAAATAACATTTTTAAATATAACCAAATTCATTAAGCTGATCAAATATACTTATTCGTAACAAAACTACAGGGATAGACATAGGATTGAGACGATAAATCTTCTTCCTGTGAAATATTTAATAAACTAATAGCCATCAACGGAAGGTGAACCTTTGAGGTCTTTCTATTAAATCCTTATTTTTAAACAAGTTTAAATTATTATTTTAGGCAGCAACATTTATCTTAATGTAGGGCAATACCAGACACCAGCTGCAGGTGTATTCCCTATTGTTACATTAAAGCTCTACAGCTTTTTTGTAAGAACAATCTTGAACGACCGCAGAACACGATCATGAAATATTACAGAATGCTATGCGACATTAATACGTGACATTATAATTATTAATAATAACGTTAAAATAATACAGGAATCAAAATAGTTCGTCATCTTAAGACGGTTTTGTATTTTCAAAAGTGAGATACGAAGTGCGTTCTTACAAAATAGTACACAACTAATATCCTGATGAAAATTATACAGTGCTTAAAGTATGAAATAAACAATTAATTATTACTTACCGAAGTTCTTGGAGGAGCAAGGGTCCCACAATTTCAGTGCTTGTGCATTGTGTGATGTATTGCTTTTGACAAACTAACATGATTTGTGAATTTACTATATGAATAGATACTTTTTCGTCTAAAGCTATTTCTAACACTATTAAATAAAACACGAATTGAGACATTAACTTGTATTAAAATTAGGATTATCAATTTATTATTCCCTTTATAATTCACAAAATTATTATTGCAGATGTTATAAATGTGAATAGTACGCGCACAATATTGGTAAGTCATAGTTATGAATATTGTAAAATGTAAACTTTCAAATCTTAATTTCTTACATAAAAATTCTAAATATTTATCCGGGTAATAATTAAATCTTACGAAATTGAATGGCCCTATACATATAAAATTATTAAATATCAAAAACTTAATTTAATCAAATGCATACTACCTTAATGTTACAGTGTCAATGCAAATAAATGTGACTAAAGCATCAGCATCAGATTAATACGGCTATCTAATTCTAATTAGTCCTTAGACAACAGTACATATAAAATATTATATATTCTAAGAATAATTTTGTTCAGTCAATCGCGAACTCGATCAGTTCTCGTCCCAGCATTACAAATTTAAAATATAGTTTTAATGAGTGTATAATTTTTTGTAGCGAGTTTATACAATTAAAATTAAGGTCAGACTATAATTGCGTGTGATTAGCATTAAGCGCTCGCTGCTGAGTCGAGAACTTTGCCCAATTTTATTAAACACTCCAAAATATACCTACTCTGTCCGTGCACACAAGTCTACGAAACACCCGCTATGCAAGGTAACCTTTACGTGACATACTTCTAAATCAACACATATGTAATAATAACAAATCATCTAAGTATGTATATAGAGAAACACCATTTTTTTAATTATATCATATTACATATTAATAAATAACAGTGATGCTACTAGACACAAATCATCAAGAGTGCTTTTTACGTACGTTACAATCACTTACGTATTATTATTTATTGCAAATTAAATCAAGAGCTTTATTTTGTAGAAACAATCAATCAATCAAATATATTAAGTATATCTTATGTTATAAGCATAATTATCAAACCAACGAAAATACTTTCAACGATAACTATGCATACAGATTACATTTGAACACAAAAAAAGAATTGATTAATTATTATATTACTCATTGGCACTCATCTACTTCTCTATTTGCTTAATAAACGGACATTTTATTTAGCTATGTAATCGCCCTATACATGCGGCGAACGGTAAAGATAAATGAATCCTAATAAAGTATTATATCAAAACGTCTAAAAGACATGATAAAATTTAGATTTTTCGTAATTAGCAATAATTAATCAATATCTATAAGGTAAAGATGGCCCATTATCACGAAACTGAGTAGGTACATTAAAATTATAACCTTTAACAAGGTAAACAATAAGAATATTTTAAAATGGTTGGACTTTTCAGTTAAATATCGTATATCGAAAATCGTAGTCTATCGAAGTGTGCTTTAACACGCCTGCTGATTTAAATTTTCGTCCGCTTTCGGAAGCTGAGCTGATGCTGCGGCAGACGGCGGAACTGGACTCTGAGACAAAGCATGAACCTTTTTTACATATTGAAGGAGTCTAAAATTTTCAATTCTTACAATGTTTCAATATAATGCAATAACATAAAACAAAAAATCATGAAAACAAGACCGAAATCAACACAAAATACTCGTAAAATGTTAATGATAAAATAAAATGTGTTAGTAAATGTCAAACTTATGTGGCACACGTTATTCGTTAATTTCGAAAGTACCTTGAACCCAAAAATCTTATTCAGTAATATGTGTATAAATACTCTGGCTGAAACAAAAAGTGAATAAAATGTTTTGAAATAATAAATAAAAACAATGACTGATGTATGACGAATAAGCCTTCACCAAAACTAAAATAAAGGACAAAACAAAACAAGAAGCGAACAAAAATAGTCCTATAATCCCAAGCGAAGTATCCCTCACCTCCTGTCGCGACTGGCCATGACTGTTGGGAAGAGGAGAGTGTCCGCCGATCTGCTTAATGTAATCCTTGTCGTCAAATATTTTAATATCACCGCCGCCTGGTTTATGTTTAACGTTGTCGAGAGAACCCACTTTACTTTGTGCTTTGAAATCCAATTTTTGATTTTCAATCTGTGTGAAAAGTCAATGTGCAATATATATACTAATAAATATTTATAAAATATACATATATTATATTTATTTGTGTCGTCTATTATACAAAAACCTTGTAAGTAAGCTTAATATTTTTTTTATTTTTAATAATATAACTTATTTAAAAGTTTTTGTATAATTAGTGCTTTCATACATTACATAATATTTAAAAAACATGATTATTGTGGAGTACATACATACATAAATATAACAGTATCATAGTTTTTAAAATTGATATAATATAGTTGGGTTATAAATGTATATCAGCGTGTGAGTGAGCATCATCTTATAGGACCTTCAGTTATATTGTGATGTTTAATTTAAAATAAATATTATTATTGATTCGTTTTAAAATATATAACATAAATAAATTAATATTCATAAATTGTATAATAAAACAGTCCTGTGTAGTAGAAAACATTCCCATTCGCATAAATACCAATAAGAACAGCTATAAATTATAATGAACTAATGAGAATAGTTCAGTTTCAAAGCATATCTCATCTCAGCGTGAAATTCAGCCGAAACACCGTCCTATAGACGTCAGATCATTTCATTGGTTTTATTAATCATAGAACATACATGGTCGCCTTTGAACATCTAATGCCACCGAACTAACCTTTCTGCGAGCCTTACGAAAAAAATGGGACGGTCTATTTGACGCTCTCCATCTTGGTAATGCCCATTTTACAAACTAAAAATAGCAATGTGACTTATAAATCTATTTTTTTTTCAATAGATATAACTCGTATTAGCTTAATATATAACAATTCTTAAGAAACATTTTCAAATATTTCCATACAATTATTTATCTTAAAATAATAGTGCTCGACATTCACGTTTTGGAAACGAACACAACAAGAGGCGTTTTCGTGAATAAAGCATATTACTTGAATAAATTACTCACCGGTCTCGTCCCGGCACTTGTCTACGAAGGAAAATTATGAAATGGTTCGAATTATATGTCAATGTGAAATTTATATTACTGTAATTATAGCGTTTTTCTAATTTAACATTGACCTAAATACAGTGCAAATGTTTTAACTAAATATCAAACCTACAATACATTTTGAATTACGCCAATAAAGTACATGGTGTAACTAAGTGAATACCTTTATATATGAACGTTTTTCATATATAAATATGTCCAATACTCACTGCAACTTTATACGAGCTGAGCATTTTGTATAATATTACGTAGAGATTTATCATGTCTTTATAGTTGATAAAAAAGACCCTGAAACGTAAAAAATGATTCCTCATGTTACCTTTACAGTCCCTCCGCCTGGTTTGTGAGTGATGTTAATGGTGGATGCCACCTTTGGCTTCGCTTTTTCTTTGAAGTCCAGCTTCACAGTTTCAATTTTCTTATCCCCTCCTCCAGGCTTATAAGAAGAATTTTGGAGAGAGCCAATTTTTGATTTAGCATTCCACTCCAGTTTTGTAGTCGTTATCTGTAAATAAACAAATCTTTTTTTTAAATTGGATTTAACTGATCCCAAACCTTTACCGAAAACAAGGACCAAACGCCTATGTTTGTGTTAATGTTATAATGACTTTAACATCATACCTTTTTGGCTCCACCGCTTGGCGTGTAAGCGTCATTTTTTGCAGCAATTTTAGGTGTGACGTTGTTAAAGTCAAGTTTTCTGTTTTCTATCTTTACTTTTCCACCACCTGGCTTATACGTGGTGTTGTCTAAAGAACCGATCTTCGATTTAACTGCTTTTATGTTAGGTGAGGGTGCGCTTCCAACCTGAACTTTGTTCATTGGTACTTCTATAAAAAAAATTATTTTTATGTATTTTTTTATGATTATGTACAAATTCAATGCCTGTAATTGTTTGTTTATTTATAGTATTCAAAATGTTAAGATTTTTTTTAAAGATAAAAAGTTATGATTTGTTTTTTTAACTTACTCTTTTTCTCATTTGGTTGTGGAGTTTCCGGTGTTTTAGCTGTAGCGCTTTTGCTTGACGATCGAGAGAGATTTTGCTTTAAGCTACTGCTAGACTTTTCTTTTGTTGGTAGTTTGCTTGGCAACTTTTTATTTGGTGACCCAGGTGAACCGTTGAGATCCTTTTACCATTAAAACAATATTAATATATACATTATACATCTATTATTTTACTCGCTCAAATAAACTGATATAAACTTAAAATATTTATATAGATACTCACATTTCCTTGTGTAGACTCATCGACACCACTGTCGTTATCTCCATCTAAAAAAATAATTATCCTTTTTCATTTAAAGCCTTTGCCTTAATTACTATAACTATGTTGTCGTTTGGTTCATCTCAAGACAATGTACAATATAGTGGTATTATTACATAAAGCTATCTTAAACAGTTACCTTTGGGTCTAGAACTTGGAGCAGATACAACTTTACGTGGTGTTGATTTTTTGGAATCAGATGGAGTTACTGAAGTTTTCAGATCAGTTGGTTTCTTATTTGCTGAAACAGGAGGCTTGGTCTCTATGGGTGATTTTGACTCTGGTGCAACAGGTGATTTCGAAAAAGTTCTATTTTGTACTATTGCGTTAGGTTTCGTGTCCTTAATTAGTTCTGATTTAAATTCTTGCTTAACATCAGTTTTTGGTGTATTTGGACGTTGTGGTTCTGGTGTTGCATTTTGAGTTTTATTTGATGAAACCGAACTCTGGGATACGTTTTTCGGCTCTGGTGAGTCATCACTTCGAGTTAAAGATGGTGAACGATCAGACAAATCAGTTTTATTTTGCAAATTTTCAGTTTTTATTGTTGTCAAATTGTTCTGTGATACAACATCATCGTCGTCGTCCGTTTTCTTTTTTGACGATAAATTTGTAAAAGATCCCATAAGCGATTCCGTCATTTTTGAACTGGCTAGTCGTGATTCAGGACGATCGGGTACATCTTTAGCTCCATCAGTAGATGCTTCAGATCTAACACTTTCCTTAGAACCTCGCATATTATCTTTACTGCCCCTCATTTCTTGAATTAAACTAAGTCCAGGACTGCGACTAGTTAATTCATCGAACCTCCCACCAACTGAACTCACAGATTTTCTGCGATCGTCATCCATTTTAAGCGGACTTGGTGTTCCAGGTGCAGCTGCAATACTGAAGCTTCTAGCTTTAGTCGCTCCCGGTATTTCATTGCTGCTATCAGGTTTTGTAGTGGTTTGATTTTCATTAGGTGAAGTTTGATTCTCCAGGTTGACTGGTTTGTTTTGAGACAAGGTAGAAGAATCGACACCCTTTAAGGAGCCCTGCGATGGCTGCCTTGGCAATTGAGTGTTTACTGGAGATGTCAATGCGGCACCGGTCTTTGCGATACCGTTTGTTTGCGACGTTATTTGAGGTCTAGATCCGTCTGGAGTAGTGACGTTGCTAAACTGCGGAGGTTGACGCGGACCAAATTGAAGATTATTTGGCACTGGACCTCTTTGCGTAGGCAAAGCAGACGTCGGGGATAGAACAGGTCTTGAGCCTTGGTATGATGAATTTGGTTGCTGGTTTAAAGGTCGCAAAGCTGGAGATTGATTTCGGATTTGTGGCGATCCTGGAGGTCCAGATGGGACCGGTCCTCTTTGGTTTTGGCTCCCTGGACGCGGACCAAGCTGCTGTGGATTCGTAACGGGTCCACCTGGTTGAAATTGTGGCCTTTGTTGCAACTGCGGTCCACCTGGTCGTAGCGATTGCGGAGAGAAAGCTGATCGTGAATCAGCTCTGGTCAACGGTGGTCGCGTCGGATGGCTTTGACTGGGTGATTCCAAGCCGTTTGAGCCTGGATTACGAGGCTCAACTGGGGCCTTTGCAAAATAAGAGTTCATTAGGTATATTAACTAAAGAAATTCAATTGGAATTGTCATGATATAACATTTAGCTTAATTTCATGTTTTGTTCAAAAAATAATGTACTCTCAGATGACCAATAGCAAATTTACACCTCATAATTGCCCCACTAGGCAAAGGCCTTCCTCTATTCCTAAGAAGTCCACTGCCGGTTATTGGATATACGATTTAACAAAATTTCACCCGACATACGAAGATTTCCGTATTATGCTTTATAATGTTAAAATATACAAGTTGATTTTTCGTTGAGTTGAGTATGAATATGTTCAGCTACGCGAATGAAGCGAGCAATGCCCTGAGACACAAGTTGTCACGAACTCAGCAACTAGGTCAACTCGGTATTGACGGAAAAAAATTAGCTCACATTGTTTGCTATCCTAATACAATTTCCATAAATACAGTATATAATATGATACGTCTTTTAAAAATAAATAGTGTAAAAGTCTAAAAGAAAAAACAACATCTTTCAAATTTGTTACAATAAAAATCAAATTCTTCTAATTATATTTGTTCTGTATTTGGCTTTATGGAAACAACATTGCGGCAAGCGATGGTAACATTTGATATCCATCAATATGACTACCGCACCGCAATACTAAAATAGAGAATACTTCTATAATTCTATAGTCAATGCTTCGAATAGATAGGTCGAACGAAAACTGCAATCTGTTTATTTTCAAGGCAAATTAAAGCAAGATTGACTGTAATTCGACTTACTAAGATTTAAACGTCACGTTTTCGATTCATCAGTACATAACATAGTAGCAATTTATGTGGGTAAAATTAAATTTATATTTCACTATTATAAATGCGTCTCATTGTCAAATGAAAATATACCCTTATATTTTTTTATAGATACCTATAACGTAGGGTTAAAAAAAATTATAATCTAAGTCACAATTTTTTTATCTAGACTTTCAATTAAAATATGTCACAATATTTTAGTTTTTTTTTTAATATTTATTAAATTGAATCGAGGAATTCAAATTTAAAATCAAAGTCTGTGTCATTTTACCAAGTATCATATTACTATTATGAGTATGAGTACAATAACAAAACATCGAATAATAAAAGCAATAAATAAGTACTATCTACACATTGCGTGCTTCCTTAATTACTCTGCTAGTAGCACAGCTCACACGAGACGGTAAATCGATAAAATTATGATACTATTTCACCACACGTTACTAAAAGGTCAACCCGATCGCGTGGCTGCCTTATGTAACGAAATCCTCGAATAAAACGCGATTGATTTACAATTTAGGTACATCAAAAGACAGTAAATTTCGCTTTCTTTTTTGTTCTTCGACTGCAACTGCAGTAGTAAACTACAGAAAGTTAGAAAATCTATAATTTCATTTTATGGTTATCCATAAACATAGTTTGTTCCATATAAAATGGTTCTGTAAAATATATGCTTCATATACTTAATAATATGATGAAGTATGAACCGTGTTAGACCATAAGTATACGAAAAGGACCTATAGCATGAAAATATAAAAGATTCTATTGTAAAAATAATAATATCGAAATTATTATGCTACAAAGTTCGAGGAAAATATTAAAATATTTACAAAATGAATGAATGAATAAGTTGGAAGCTACTACATTTTATCTGATCTAATAATATGTTTCACTGGCGGGTTGATTATATTATGAATGTAAATTTGAATATTCGTGAGTAAACAAACCGCTATTAATATCTACTGCATATATCACAATTAGTAAGCGCCTAAATTAATCGTGCTCATATACCTACTCGAAAACAGAAATAGGTTATAGTGCACAGTAATAGTAATGTTGGGAATTTAAAAATTATATATTGTCTATGAATAAATGTCAACAATTTAGTTTTTGAATTGAAAACAGGATAATCGATATATAATGTTATTCAGTGGCGGACTAACAGGGGGCGGAAGGGGCGGCTCGCCCCGGACCTCCAGTCTTGGGGGGGGGGGCAAATCCATCCGCGTTCCCCTGATCAAATCCTAAACAAGACTTTAAAAATGTACTTAGTACCTACAATTTTATCAAGATGAAAACACTACACTCTATAGCTATCTAGGCTTTTTACGCGGTACTAATATTCCTTTAACTTCGCTGAACGAGTCCTCCGTCTTTGTAGCGGGTACTTCCCCAGGAATCCAAGAATGAATGAGCTCATTCAACTTTGTCGCCCAGGGCCTCTGATGGACTTAGTCCGCCACTGATGTTATTAATATTATGCTTCATATTTGTTTGTAATTCGAAGAGTTTTAGTCTGAGTACCTAGATGTCGTGACATGTTAGGGAGAGTGACAACGGTGTGCATACAACTTTTTTCCGTGGTACCACTGTGCTTATTGTGAGCCATGTGGCTTACCCGATTAATGTGGTTATTCGGTATTTGCTCCATAATATTTACGATAGTAAATTCTGGAGCAATAAAACCTTTATGTCATAATCTCCACACGACGAGGGGTCGCCTATTTGCGATATCTTCTTGAAACTATAAAAGATAATAAAAAATTTAATACAGTAAACTCACGTCAAATATCTACCACAAAACATAAACCTGTGCTTAAGTGTTTGCTCAGTCAACTAGTGTACCCCAAACTACATTGTAACTAAATACTTATGTGATAAAAATCTGTCGATTTTATTAGTGAATTATCCAAAATATATATCATTCGTTTGTATTGTATGCGTTTCTACCCTAATCGTACAATTGAATTGAAACTTTGTACAGCTATTGTTGACAGTTGCATGGAAGTTTCTAATACAGGACCATTAGAGGAGGTACAATAGATTGCGCCCAAGTCGATACGTAAAATTACTATGTATGCCGGGTATTAACTACTTTATTCTAAATATCGTGTGAGTATCGATAAAAGTTTTTATATATTTTATCAACGATTTCAATCTATTAATCTAGATTTAAATCGTTGATATCTGTAATAGCATACCCGTTAAACATAATGTCATGAAATATTTTTATGAAGATATGTTATGGGACAGGTATTAGGTACTATTTACTTCAGACATAATATGTCAACTGATTTTTATTTATTTATTGAAATGTATAGGTGTAACCAATTACATTATTTTAACCAAACTAATACTCAGAAGGACTTTAAAACGTTTTCAATGGTCATAGTTACATATTATGTTATTAATATAGGAAACAGGCAAAGTTTCTTATTGAGAACGATATGTAAGTATAACGTTTTCAATAAGGTACGCTCTATTACAAGAAGTATATAAATTTATTTACAACCACGTAATTGGAGCTTGAGTTTTATTATGAGTATTAAAATATATCAACGCATCGATAAAGATTCCTTTTAATATATATATCTTAACGATAAATTACCTTATCAAATAGGCATTAATTAAAGATATATTACTCGTTATAATATTTAACTATTGCAATATTTACGTGGAAAAGAAGCATAGCTGTAGGTACTTCTATTTAGAAAACAACAAAATTGCGTCTCGTTAACTAAATATAATTTAAAACTGCGATATTAGTTAACGCTTATGATCTATCTACTGCTACGATAACGTGAATGATATATTTAAATTTATATCTAATAAGATGGGATTTAACAATCCTATCAAATATAACAATAAACATCAGACGATAGTTATAAAGAATCTAGTAAATTCTTAACATTTATAAAATAAGTATCGGTATAGAACAGCTATTTCTATTCTTGGAAACAAACATTTAAAAATAAGTGAGTCTGAATGAGACGGCACATACTTACAAATGTAGTTAAAAATGCCTCCCCGTTTATAAAAATGAATCACTCTTTGTAATCGTCATAAAATTGTTTTTTTTTTGTTAGAACTCCTTACTTGAAGGGCTATAATTTAAAAATGTAGGTAAACGTTTTAAAACCCTAATTTAAACATAATTTATACCAATGGTAAAAACGGAAGCGTGTGTTTTTATCGTGCATTTGAACCATTTTTTTTTTATTCTCGTAATAAAATATTTGATTAAGCTACCAAACTTTTGTTAACATATTCACAATGTAACTTATAAAAAGACATATAAATAAATATTGTTACGTATTTTAATATAAATTCTGATTATATAACTCTACATCATAAAACAGGTCCGTACATTTATTTCGTACCTACATTTACTTTGATTCTGTAAATATAATACGGAGAGTATGCCATCTAGTAAACAGGTTGACTAAGTCAACTTGGTTCTTGTGAGGAGCGTCAATATTTGTTTGTGCAGACTCCCCCTTCTCTTTTCTCCTATTTATGCCTTTATGAAAACAGCTTCTTGATGTCATCTCGCCTAAACGGTTTTACTCCAATTGTTTTTTTAAATTACCCAATCATTACTAAGAACTTAAATTATTGTACCTATCACAAACAATATTAGTAATGTAATTAAATATTTTACGATCGTTAATGACTAAGGATAATACCTATTTTATATTTTTCTGTAATCACATAATATAATTCGTCTTTTTTTAAAAAAAAAATATTTATTTGAAATTCAATTTAATGGGCTCATAGCTGATCTGTAATCTATTATATCTACGGTACTACGAGTATTCCCTAGCGAATGGGCCGTGGGTATATCGTTGTGCATTCAACCTTCACACAAATAAAAACAAAATATTAGTTGGCATGTCCCATAAAAACACGTAATGTAGTACGAATTGTATAATATACTACCCATTAAATAGTTCTCTTATATAAATATATTAACAACTTATACATGTGGTCTTTGATTATGTATTAATTCAATTATATAAAATTATCGAGAGTAGATAATTCAGCATGAAGCATTATCATTATCTTTAGATAACAAAGTGATAGTTGTTATTTTATTGACATCATTATTAATTTCCTGGACGATTAATTCTTAAAATTTTCCAACTCACACTTGTAAGAATGATTGTTCTACATACTTATCAAACTGTGAATTGAATATATGACGTAAGTATATTAGTTTTTCCGCTTATACTTATATATACTTGTAGTCTTATTCTTAGATTTATTAACATCAACCTGCTAATGATCATTTGTCGTCAATAGATTATTATTTCTAACAATATCTCGAATGTTTTCTTCCAACTTCAAATAGAAATACATGTACAGGTATGCGATAAGATACTTATATTTTGATACAAGATATAATCAAGTAAATTAAAATTAAAATAATCTATTCTAATTGAAAACAATTGGTATTTCTCTTTCTTACGTCGCGTCAGTCAATAAGTACGTATGTTTTTTTTGAGATAAAGTATTTATCACGCCATTGTTAGAGGATTTCAATTTAAATTTATTTTATGATACGACATAGTTATACGTCAATATGACGTTCTTGAGGTGATGACCAACATCTTTTAACTTACAGAAATTGTCAGTGAGATCAAATTTAAATTTATTTTCCTTTACAATATACCTAAATATTATCATCTTAGCTAAATAATATACGTAATAATAACATTTAAGATTTATAAGTAGTAACAATGAATTACGAATGCTTCGCAACCACAATTAGCAGGTAAGCCCCGACAAAAAAAAAGGTTTTCCTAATGACAATACGAAAAATCAAGAACGTTTCTAATAATTTTTCATATATTTTTTTATATTTACATTTAAACACACGAGGTGTTAAAGAAAAATTTCATGAACATAGCAAAAGGCTCGAGCGCGGCAAATGCGCTAGCGTCATACACTCTCGCGTCAGAACCCGTCGATGACGTGGTCTTAGTAGTTTCTCTGCCAAATGTGACTCAGGTTCTTTATAAAACGACGCTCGCTGACCAAACATCACGCATTTCACATCAAGTCTCCGTCCACTCAGCGGTAGATAATATCGATATCACTAGTGTCAAATGTTTGTAAACGGTGTCCAAGTTATCAGTTCACGCTTGAATAACATTACATTGACTTCACTCAGTATACAAGGTAATTACTTTTTACTTGATATATTAACAAATTAAACTGCAACATTAATTGTTTTTTTTAACAAAAAAACAAATAAAACTTGAAGTTTAATTTATTCTTTAAGTGCATTGTTATATGAATTTTATTTATATAAGTATTTATACTTATCTATAAAATATCTATAAACCTATAATTTAAAACAGTTTAATATTACTTTAATTTAAAATGTACTTAAGCATGTAGAATATTTTTTGTTTTGCTTCAGAAAATGTATAACTAGAATCCGGAAATTAATTAATTGTTTGTTATTTATTTATTTCAGGAAATATGCATCAAAACAATGAAAAGACAGAGGTGTGCCAGAAGGGCAGACTTCCACCAATGTTGCATCTCACACCATCCGGTACAAATCAAAAAAGGGTCGACAGCAGTCCTCACCAAAAGATCGACAACCCTTGGCTACTGAAACCTCAACACGAAATCCCGCCCACGCCTCCGCCCCAAGCCGACCAAAAACCCGCTAGTTTCTTTCAACAAAGAATTGGATAAATCTTTAATAGGACAGTTGAAAATAATCGAAATAACATTATTATGGCAAGTTGCCATCTTGCCGAAATACGGACTTTCGAATAAGTCATATAAAAATACTCCATTACGTTAATAAAGCAAACACGTAAATAATGAGTCGGGATCAAGGAATAATTTTGCCAAACTGTGACACAAGGAAAGTGATGCGAGGCGATCATGACATGTATGTGCGTCAACATTTCTGAGAGATCGAGTGGATAAACGTTGTGTATTATTAGTAAAGTTAGTAGGAACTAGGAACCTTATTGGATGCTTTGTATAAGTGCGTTTTTGACTGTAGTAAGGACATCAATAATATAATGTAAATATAAATAAGTATCGTTAAGTTATAATACTAAAGTATAAACTGTGTTAAGTTTTTTTTAAATATGCTATGAATTAATAAATATAATAATTAATTTTAAAAAGACGTATTTAGTTATCGTATATTTTATGTGAACGCAAGTTAAAATAACAATAAGTTCAGACAGTAAAAATTCCTATGTATTGTTTCCAGTATTAAAGTAAAAAAAAATATATAAATAAATTCATTGAATTTCGACTAGAGCTTTATCGCGTTTGTAATGTGTAGGAACTGTGCCAAAAATGTGAATATGAAATTCTATGTAGTTAGTGACATGTTATGTACAACATAACTGCAAGTATAGAGCTTTTAACAATGAAATAGTAGTTATAACGAGTCCAAATTACCACTTTCGCGACTAACTCTACTCTCATAATCGCTATATACTCGTAGTTTAATTCTGATGTTGTTTATTCCTTTCAAGTAGATTAATCCCTTTAATAAGAATCCTTATAAACTCTGTCAAGTGAATATTATTTTATATACTTCGTACAGTCCTTCTTAGGTTTCATATTACGATGATAACATTCAATATTTTTTAACGTTGAAGATTAAAAACAAAATCATTAAAACTTTTCCACAAGCCTAACTAGTTATAAGAATATGCCAAGTGATTCGGGTGTTGTATATAATGAGAAAAAACAAGCAATAAAAATTACGATACGAACAAACTATACAGTACAATAATAATGGTTGCTGGGAGTAAAGTTCAATTGTCTAATAAAATGTGTACTTTAATCTTTCTATTAAGGCTTATTATTAACAAGACACTATACCACGTGATAAATTACTTTATTCGACCTTCATGAAAAGCAAGTTTTAGTTTATATAGCTTCGTGTGTGATTCACAATGACTCAAACCAAAGTGAAACACATAAAAAACGAAAAGAGCCATGCGTATCGTCTTGCTTAACGTTAAAACACTTTTATTGTTTTTTAGGTAACCTTGGACACCTTTTGTTCTTGGAAACTTTAATTTGGTGCAAAACATTAATTATTATTTATCGGGTTTACGTTTGGCTATTTCTTCTAATAAGTAATACGATAGATATACACATTATTAAAGTCGGATGGCTCTGTACGTGACTTTACGCATGACTTTAATCATGTACTATATTTTTAAAAAGATATAGTAATAAAATTTAATGCTTATCAGTAAATGCACGAATATTACCTTTATAATTAATCTTGTTTATATCACAATGTGCGTAAGAGCTCTTTTAATAAAACACTACCATCAATTTACTTTCTTTTCCATAAATAAATTTTAAAAATCCTCATACTATATGTATGAGGTGTTGTATGGGATATTGTGTTATGGCTTTTAAAATGAGTACCACAGATTTTTTTATTATCGTTTAATAGAAATAGTAATCAAAAATAAAATTTTAATTCAATATATACTCTGATAATTATTTTGAGTCAATACAGTAATTAAATGTAATTTCAGTGTTGATATAATATAATAATGAACTATTACATTTAAGAAATCTGAAAAAAAAATATTGAAAAAATAAATACAACTTAGGTAAAAATAAGGAAATATTGTTTAACCGTCACATTAAGTGGAGACTAAGAGCGTAGGTGTGCTGCGTGACGTGTTCCGACAAGTGTCTCAATTGAGCATATTGACCGCTCGACTCTATCCCAAATTATATTTCCTAGTGACTTTTACCTACATAGCATATACACACAACACGTTTATCTAAATAAACAAAACATTTAACCGTTAACTAATACAAAATGACAGTAGCTGGTTTTATTATCTTTTAAAAACACAAATTAATTTTGAAAAAACGTCATTTCTAATATAGCCGAAATGTTTATATAGATAGATTTTATTTATTAACAAAAAAACGTTATTTATAGAGAAATAACCAGTTCAAATAAGTTATTTATAGCTTAATTCTTTTGTTCGTTGTAATTTATTCACAATTTTATCAATAATACTGCGTTCTTAATCTTTAATGTCGTTATGTGATGATAACGGAATTAAACGAGTTTTTTATTATCAAAGCAATGACGACGGTATGTCTAGTAAAGCTGTTTGCATGGACAGATAAGGTATAATAAATTTATATTTAGCGATTATATTATTACCATCATATCTATTATTTGTTTATCGTTGTTATTCTATTTAAATATGTTTATTTTAAGAGTACAAATTTGTAGAATCATTGGAAAATTCGGAAGGTCATATAACTCAATACATTTGATATGAAATCAATGGAACATTAAATTATTCATCATTGACCAGTGTTCTTTATAAATAGACGTAGTTCGTGCGACACATAGGTGTTTCTTAGTTACGAATGCATACAAAATAGCAAAAAAAAATGGTTCTAATCTTGTTCGATATTCAGAAAATAAAAAAAATATTCAAATACTACTGTTTCATTTTTTGGGCAGTAGGTAGCCTTCCTAGTTGCCTACGCATTTCCCGACAGCTAATAGGACGGTCGATATCTAGACTGGAATGGATAAACCCCGAGGACTATTTTAGAAAAAGACACTAAATTAAAATATACACGTTTTTAACTGTGTAGGTACATATACTAACGTATTTAAATCAATACAAATTCAATATATATTTTTAACTAGGGCGTATATATTTTAGAAAACGAAGAAAACATGTTAATAACACTTCGTATCTCAATTAGATATATAAAAAGCGATCGATTATTTTGAAATAACCTTAAATTACACCATTCTATATAAATTGCGTATATTGATAGTGAGCACTAGAATATTCCAAGTGTAATTAAGCATTTGCAGTGCTTGTTTTGATTTAAAACTGGGACTCACCTGAGATGCCGCGAAAGACAGACACTGATATGATAAAATGTGGTTAATATATTATTTCATTGACCAGAATTAACAAAGGACGCCCTCCGATGAGGTCGCCGGTAAAGCCTGATATGCCGTGAAACGTAGCTGCCTCTATTGGCGACTAGAGATACGAAGACTACAGTAATGATCAGAGCCGGCACTACCCTTATATATTAAATAAAACTTAAAATAACACTTTTCGCTAAGACTGAACTGTCCTTTATCATTGATTCAAGGTTTAATAATAATAAAATCTTATTGTTATTTAAATCATTCTATTATAATAAGTGAGCGAAATACGTTTAACATGTTTTTTACAGTTGCACGTGTCTTAACATTCATAGCACTTGACAAGGGTGCGTCCTGCGCCCTGAAAACGATGCGCGCGCACACTCCGTTGCTCAAGTCCCTGCTACGAGATATGTATTAGTAACCACATCTAGGTAATGTATCGACGATAAATATAGCCGTCCTTTTCTTATTACACTGAGAAAATAGAGACAGAAATATCGATGTTCCATATTACGATAATAACAGTTAAAAATTACAATTCTATAACAAAGTTTTCTCGTTAACCATTATTTAAATAATATAAGTACAATTGTTCTTAAAACAAAATATTATGACTAAATAATACCACATATTATAGATAGAATGTTTAAGTTTAACCTGTAAAAAAGTATACATATGTATAATCTTATAAATTATGTTTGAGATGAACCAAACTTGAAAGAATTTTTTTATTGTATTGTAATAATAATAACTTAAATTATTGTTACTAAAAACTATTTGTTAATTTTCTTTATCAACAAAAAAATATGTTGTTACCAAGATAGGCGCAGGCTCCATTAAATTATGATTACCTGAAACAAAGAAAGAAAATGAGTTTTATATTGATTTATAACATAGCGAATATAATCGCTCGGGTTCTTTGACCTTAGTCTGAGAAATTGTCTCTTATTTTATGCAGAAATGTATTATGTTGTCTTAGATTTTCGCGATTATTACACATTGAAATAAAACTAGTTTTTTTAACGGATTTAATCGCGTATATTAATTATTTTATTTTAACATCCCGACGTTTCGAGCACTTTGCAGTGTTCGTGGTCACGGGCAGACTAAGGTGACATTTGTCTGTTCGAATTAAAAAGAAATATTATTTACAACTACCGCCAACGATTTCTTAATTGGTATCTTGAGTAGCGTTCCGGTTGCACGCAGAAGGCACTAACTGTATCTTTAGGTCTTGCAGTCTGTTGGATTTGGGATCGCAGAAGCCGTATCAAGCCACCCACAGTTGAGCGACAACCTGCATTTCTACCATATGTGAAGGGAGTTACAGACAGGATTGGCAATATCTTGAAGCGAGCTTCGATTAAAACCATTTACAAGCCTCATAAGAAAGTGAGCCAGTTCTTGAGACCTATCAAGAGTAATATCCCTTTACAAACTGCGGGAGTATATAAACTCGAATGTGAGTGTGGTTTATCTTACATAGGTCAAACAAAGAGAAGCATCGGTACTAGGGTCAAGGAACATATAGGAGATGTCAAAAATAGGCGTTCTTCAAAGTCTGCAGTCTGTGAACATGCTCTGGATAAACCCAACCATTTTATTCGATTTGATAAACCACAGATCCTCGCTAGAGAACACAGATTCATTCCTAGAATGATACGCGAGGCTATTGAAATTCAAAAACATCCGAACTTCAATAGAGAAGATGGTTGGAGACTTTCTAACACTTGGGATCCACTTATTAAAAATTTAAAATCCCAAATCCAACAGACTGCAAGACCTAAAGATACAGTTAGTGCCTTCTGCGTGCAACCGGAACGCTACTCAAGATACCAATTAAGAAATCGTTGGCGGTAGTTGTAAATAATATTTCTTTTTAATTCGAACAGACAAATGTCACCTTAGTCTGCCCGTGACCACGAACACTGCAAAGTGCTCGAAACGTCGGGATGTTAAAATAAAATAATTAATATACGCGATTAAATCCGTTAAAAAAACCAGAAATGTATTGCTTAAATAACTACGGCACATGAAATATACGCTATATGATAACAATCATTGAGAGATTGTATGATTATTTTTCATAAATCAGGAAGTAATTCCGATGAAAAAGCCAAACTATGTTTCATTGTTTAAGAGGTTTTCATTAAATCAGAAATATTTTCTTATAAGAACTCTACAATCATTAGTTTTGATTATGAACCTTCAAGGTGAATACGCTGAATGCCACTTCAACAAAACTTATACTATCTTATTAATCTATCTCACGAGAAAGGATAATGTGTTAATTTTTTATACTTTGTTTTTTGACAAAAAATCGAAAAAAAATATTTTATTAATCGTATTTGTGATAATTTGTCTTGAGCTTTGTGATTTTAAAACAATCGATGAATATTGCAATTAAAATTTCGGGTTGTATGTATATCGAAAATAATTTACGTTGCAAGTCTAATTTTAACTTAACTTTTTATTTATGTCTATAGGTCTGCCTACATGTAAATATTATTTTTAATTATAGTGTTATTTATTACATTATTTGTGTTCATAAGAGAGATTACCATAACAGCGTATACAATAAGTAATACGGTAACTATGAAGTGAAACCCTGCGTAACAACTAGGATTTCAATGTTCCACTCAACTAGATAATATGTTCTTTCTGTATTTATTTATACATAAGGTACATATATTAAATTGAAGGTACCTTACTACAAATACCATACGTAAAATTGAAGGTACTTACTATTTTTTTTAAATAATACTTGATACTAATGCTTTGATGGGAATCGTAATTCAAGCCTGTTTCAACCTATTTTTGACAAAATTAATTTAACATTTTATTCATTATTAATTACTGTCTCGTTGTTCTAGTAGCTTATGAAGTACAAGCCAGTTAACTCCTCGTGTTACAATCATGCTTAGTGCTCTTCGGAGACTGGACCGATTGTGCTATACAAATCGTACCTGATTCGCAGGATAGACCAAACCTTTGCATAGCTCAGTACCTTTCGTTAGAGTGATTTATTTCAGCAGTGGAGCAACGAAGAAACAGCGAAGGGAAGGGAGAGGGAGTCTTTCCACAGTCGTGGAAAATTTTCGGGCTGTTACTTATATGCTTAGTAATTATAACTATAACCTCGAGTGCATACCAAAACAATACTAAGCATCAAAAACCAGAAGAAACTGCCTCTGATAGAAAAGTCAATTTTTTTTTTTTGAGCCGAGATGGCCCAGTGGCTAGAACGCGTGCATCTTAACCGATGATTTCGGGTTCAAACCCAGGCAGGCACCACTGAAATTTCATGTGCTTAATTTTTGTTTATAATTCATCTCGTGCTCGGCGGTGAAGGAAAACATCGTGAGGAAACCTGCATGTGTCTAATTTCAACGAAATTCTGCCACATGTGTATTCTGCCAACCCGCATTGGAGCAGCGTGGTGGAATATGCTCCAAACCTTCTCCTCAAAGGGAGAGGAGGCCTTTATCCCAACAGTGGGACATTTACGGGCTGCTAATGCTAATAATGCTAGCTATCGTAGGGCTAGGTGGTGCAGTGCACCAGGGCCCCGGAGCTCAGGAGGCCCTCTAACCTAAGCTCTAACTCTATTCAAATAGAGATGATGTATGGATTTAGCCTACTAATGTATTGTTCAACTCGCTGTATCCTGTATCCTATTCCTAGTTATAAAGTTAAAGATGGAGTGGAAAGGGGGGGTGAGGGCCCGATGATTTTCTATGCACCGGGGCCCTTGCCCACCTAGCTACGCCACTGGCTTTTATACTATCTTTTGAATTTAAATCTATAAAAGCTGAATGAAATAAAATTGTTGACTAATATTCATATTTAAATCAAGTCAAATTGGCAAATGATAAAGTCCTATGAAATTCTAGTTTTGGGTTATGACAGCGAATTACTCTGCGTCTTTCTTTTTCAAATTTTATTTATTAATATATATACAACACTAATTCTCGCCCGTGTCTGCACTGTTTGGGGTTGGTCGTAGGTGTTAAGCATAAAAAAATATGGTTTTGTTTTTGTCTAATTGCCTTTTCGTAATACAATTAAGACTTAACTGAAGCGTTTTCGTGATTTTTTGTTGTTAGAAAATTTTAAATCATCAATCAATCAATCAATCAAAAGCCAATCGTTGTCCACTGCTGAACATAGGCCTCTCCCAAGGTGCGCCAAAGCTCCCGGTCCTCCGCCTTCCGCATCCAGTCGGTCCCCGCCACCTTCATGAGGTCATCGGTCCACCTGGCTGGAGGGCGCCCTACGCTGCGTTTGCCGATTCGCGGTCTCCACTCTAGGACTCGTCTGCTCCAACGGCCATCGGTCCTACGACATACGTGACCAGCCCACTGCCACTTCAGCCTGCTAATTTTGCAAGCTATGTCGGTGACTCCGGTTCTTTTCCGGATAATCTCATTTCTGATCTTATCCTTCAAAGATACTCCGAGCATAGCTCGCTCCATAGCCCGCTGAGCGACTTTGAATTTGTGGACTAGTCCCGCAGTCAGTGTCCACGTTTCGGCACCGTATGTCATGGCAGGTAAGACGCATTGGTTGAAGACTTTCGTCTTCAAACATTGCGGTATAGACGACGTGAGGACTTGACGAAGGTTGCCAAATGCTGCCCATCCCAAGCGAATTCTTCGATCGGCTTCCTTCTCGAAGTTGTTCCTACCGACTTGAATGACCTGTCCTAGGTAGGTATATTCACTGACAACTTCGAGAGGTTTCCCTTCGACGTATATCGGCCCCGGCACGACATGCCTATTGAACATGACCTTGGTCTTGTCCAAGTTCATACCGAGACCGACACGCCGGGAAGAATCGCTTAGGCTACGCAGCATTTCGGTTAGCTGTTCCAGCGACTCTGCTATGATGACGATATCGTCGGCAAATCGAAGGTGTGAGATGCACTCGCCGTTTACATTGACTCCATATCCAGTCCAATCCAGCGTCTTGAAGACGTCTTCCAACGCGTTGGTGAACAGTTTCGGGGATATTACATCCCCCTGTCTCACCCCTCTGCGCAGTTGGATCACCTTCGTCTTACAGTCCTGGAGGTGGACAGTCATTGTAGCGGCGTTGTACAGACACCTCAGTACCTCGATATATCTCCAATCGATATGACATCTCTGCAATGAGTCGAGCACTGCCCAGGTTTCGATGGAATCAAAGGCTTTCTCGTAATCCACAAAAGCCATACACAGCGGCTGATTGTACTCTTCGGTCTTCTGCACAATCTGCCGAACAGTATGGATGTGGTCTACCGTGCTGTAGCCTGATCGAAAGCCGGCTTGCTCTGGGGGCTGGAACTTGTCAAGTCGTCTGGCGAGACGGTTCGTGACGACTCTTGAGAACAGCTTATACACGTGACTCAGGAGGGAGATTGGTCTGTAGTTTTTCAAGAGGGTTTTATCACCTTTTTTGAAGAACAGTACCACCTCACTCCCGCTCCACGTTTCCGGGGTCTTGCCATGTTGGATGACGGAATTAAAGAGGCTTGCTAGCTCTTTCAGGACCGGAGTCCCGCCTGCCTTAAGCAACTCTGTTGTGATTCCGTCATCTCCCGGAGCTTTGTTGTTTTTAAGCTGTTCTAGAGCCGCCCTAATCTCGCCTTGGTCAACGACCGGAAGCTCCTCGGAATAATGGCGCGTAAGAGGGGCGCGCTGGTCATCAATACTGATTCCCACAGGTTTATCCGATCTTGAAGAGAACAACTGCCTATAAAACCTCTCTACTTCTTCGACGATCTCAGGCCTTGAGGTAACGACCTTACCATTTTCAGTTTTAAGTTTCGTCAGACGCGGCCTCCCAAACTTGCGAGCGAACACTTTCGATCCCCGATTTTGCTCAATCGCAGCCTTGATGGCGCGGGTATTGGAGCATCTGAGATCGCGCCGCGTCAGCGTTTTTATTGTTCGGTTTAAGGCCTTATCTGACAAAAACGATGGTAGTTCTCGTCGTTTCCTCATGAGCTCGATTGTCTCAGCAGAGAGTTTTGGTGCGCTGTCTCTTTTCTGTGGCGGAAAACACTTGCGGGATGTGTTTTGCAGTATTTTGACCAGCGTGTCGGTTTTCTTATCAATACTGCTTACGGTTTCCAACGCGGTGAATTGATTTTGAAGCTCCATTTGGAACTTTTCGGAGCCTTGAGCAGCCTGGAGCATGGTAGGTCGGAGAGTAGACCTCATCATTCGCGATCTTTCGGCTTTGAAGTCGATATCTAGAGTGCCTCTAACCAAGCGGTGATCACTACCGGTATTAAACCTGTTGATCACTGAGACATCTCTAAATATGTGCCTTTTATTCGAAATGATAAAGTCTATCTCGTTCCTTGTCACGTTATCGGGGCTTCGCCAGGTCCACTTCCTCTGGGGCTTCTTTTCAAAGAAAGAATTCATCAAAAAGAGCCCCTGCGCTTCGAGAAAGTTTACCAGCATTTGCCCCCTGTGATTTCTGCAGCCCAAGCCGTAAGGTCCGACTTTCGATTCACCGCTATCTTGTACTCCCACTTTAGCATTAAAGTCTCCCATAACAACATTGCAGTGGGCCTTCGGGGTGTTGTTGAGGGCCTTTGCGATGTCCTCGTACATCGCTTCTACCACATCATCAGAGTATGCCGAAGTTAAATCATCGTATTGGTTTTTTGTTTGACTCGATCACATAGTTCTCACTGCGGAGTGTGGCATTATGATTTAGGCCAAGAGTACACTAGGATTTATTATTCGAACCGCGCATTCTTTCATAAACACTAGCTTATAGAAACTCTTTGTGTTCCTATATTGAGATTAGTTGAATATTTTTTTCTCCGTATCGGTCGCCGACTTCTCTGCTATATAATAATATACCAGAGAAGTCGAATTTATACAATATTGATTTCTTGGAAAAGTCACATACTGTCTTATGACTAAAGTACGTCTACCTAATAAAATGATATAATAATAAAATGCTATAGATAAAATAATTCCACTCCAAACAACGTAGAGTTAGTATCCTATGCCATAAAATACATAGTTAAAAGTATTTTTTTTGTTTTTATTATGTGATAAATTTGACTGCCAAACTCATACACATCAAATGTGAAAAAAGTACAATAATTTTAACTTTCGCTATGTATATCTCACATTTCAATGTTATTTAAACAATTGTCCATCTTTACATGAAATAAAAATAATGAATTTTAACTTTTGGCTTACACAGATGGGGAAAGCAGTAGCAAAAACCCTGTAGTAATTAAGAAAGATCCGGTAGTTTTTAAATGATGTTTCCAATGGGTACATATGGTATGGTTTCCAATCCCAACAGGTACACGACTGAATTAATAATAAGAATTTATAAGACTACACTTTTTGTTTAATCTATTTCATACTTTATACTTGAATCAAAAAAAAAAAAAACATAGGTAACGAATGAGGGTTTTTCCCGCAACATGATCGCGCATTTTCGCGATGTCGGAAAATTATTAATAATAATTAAACTATTTATTTACATGTAAATGTCGTTTGCGTTTGAAGGTAATTTTTCCAACACTAATCATTACATAGTATACAATAAAGTCGCTTACCGCTGTATGTCCCTATGTATGCTTAGATCTTTAAAATTACACAACGGATTTTGATGCCGTTTTTTTAATACATAGATTGATTCAAGAGAAAGCTTTATATGTATAATAAATGCACAATATATTAAGAAACACTGATAATTTTAGAGGTTTATAAAATGATATAGTAAATAAACACATTTTTTGCGCTTTCATTGCAAACGCTGGCTGAACCCTACGATATAGATCAAAATAACGTACTTATGTCATCAAAATAAAATAAAATCGCGATGGTACATGACTATCTCTCAGGAATAGCCCACAACAACCATTTTTATTCTTTACTTTTTACGAGGAATAATGGCTTATTTTCGAAGCTATTTTAAGAAATACAGCATTAATCCTTAACCATTTAAGTATCTTAAATACATTGTGCATTTAATAAAGATCAATAGAAATAAAACTATTAAAAATTTTTAATTCGAACAGACAAATGTCACCTTAGTCTGCCCGTGACCACGAACACTGCAAAGTGCTCGAAACGTCGGGATGTTAAAATAAAATAATTAATATACGCGATTAAATCCGTTAAAAAACTAGTTTTATTTCAATGTGTAACAATCGCGAAAATCTAAGACAACATTAAGATCAATAGAGCCTTTACAGCATTTAATTTAAATGAATAATTTTAAAGATATTACAGATTTAAAACACGGGGACATGTCTAATTACTGAAAAACTGTGAACGTTGTAAAACATTCTGAAGTAGGTATATTAAGTGGCGTTACACCCGTCCGAAGTCGGGGCCGGTTGCTAGTTGTATATAAAAAACACAAGTCTGTAGAGAGGAACGATTAACTTTAACAAAACGTCAAGTATAGTATCAATAAACAATAACATTTTATTGTTTAGATAGAAAAAGTTGCGATATTGCTAACAATTCTGGCTGATATATGAGTAGCAATTACGTATTCGAAGGTCTTATATAGCTAATAAAAAGTTGATATTAAAGTTTACTGTAAATATGTAATATATCTATATACAATAATAGATACGTACATATGTGAGATACACGAATACAATTCATTACGAACGCTAAAAATCATCGGAGATGTAATAATAATATATCTGACAAACAAGACTACCTACTTATTAGACGTGATTGGCAACGTCATACGGCATACCATTACTCACAATAAATTACTGCAATCTAAGCCCTCAGTATTTATTATTGGTATAAATAACCGTAGTCAATGTCGTGACGTCGATTATGAACAGACAATTTCGATAGGCAAATAAAATAACTTTATTTGTGAAAGATAATTTATTCTTAAAATTGAAAAAGTTTGAAATTCGTTTCATGTGAACTAATAAGGCAAGAAGCATCGATAGCGCAATGGTTTACCGTGGCCGTGGTATAATGGCCGCCGAGCATTAAATCTACTCCTAGGACATACTTCACGCATAATCGAAAATAAATATTTGTAATTTGTGTACTAGGCTATATAGATATATCAGATAGTACTATATGTATTGCGTGGTTTAACACTGTATTGTTATAATTCCTGCTATGCAAAACTGGAAAGTCCTTGAGGATTACGACTTGCGAGCGCTCACCAGTCACCGGTGTCGCTCCAAGCAGGAAGAAGCGTGGTTTGCGTGTCGCGTGTCGCATTTCATTAGGTTATTGGGACCGTGCGTGTTTTTCAGGCGCTTGCTCAAAAAATACGTGATTTTCATTTTCGATCGTCTTTTAAGTCAACCAATAACTTTTTTGCGACGTTTTTACGAAATATAACAATTTTAAATATGTAGGTACCTTTAAGTTACGTTTTACTTTATTGATTGTTAAAGAAACAGAATTTAAAATTTAATTTTGCACGAGTCGTAAACTTAATAAATTATACATTTAAGAAAAATAACGTTTTTTATATTGTATATAGTAGATGAGTATCGCAAACAAGTAACGACTACGTATTTCACATAAAATAAAAGTCAACGTAACTAGTATACCCTATGTATAGCAAATAAGTTGGTTCGTTTCTACATAAAATAGAAGCCAACGAAAATTGCCAAGGTTACAGACGAGCTTTTTCAATAAAATGATAGTACTATGAGTCTGTAGGAGTAATTGCAAGCTCTGTTGGGGTTTCGCTCGACGAAAATTTAACTAAGTAGCAATATAATAAATAGAATAAAAATTAAAATATGGATAAACAACCACACTGTGAATTCACAGAATTAGATTATTCGTTTTTAGAAAGATACGTGTATTGAAAAACATATTAAAAATTTAAAATTTACATCCGTTTAACGGGAAGTGAAAGCGTAGCTAAACAATATTATTCTCACATCAATTTTGCAATATCTAAAGCTACAGTTACTATTTATGGGTATCAGTAATTAGATAAATATTTCATGGGAAATAAACGTCGTATCATTACTCACAATAAATTATTACAATCTAAGCAGTATTTAATATTGGTAAAAATAACCGTAGTTAATTTTAGGACACATATATACAGGGTTATTGGTAATTCGAAGTATTCCCGTTAGGAGATAATAGGGGTGGCGATAATTTTAACCCCCACATGCATAATACAAAAGTGAACCATTTTTGAGTTTTCACGTTTTTTTCAAAATAAGTCATAAAAATATTTAATAAAAGTATTAATTGAAATCTCATTATTTATTTTGATTTATAAAAACACTGGTTATTTATCAATATTACAACAATAATTATTATCGGTACAAATTTAAAAAAGCGAGCCTTCCTATTGCGAATTAGTAAGACAGCCTCGAGAAAAGATCAGATGATCAGGAAAAATTGATATTAATACATGCAATGGCTTTAAAATATAAGAATTTTACATAAAACTTTAAGCGTGTCGAATTTTTAAATTTCTAGCTAGTCCAAAAGTGATCCAGACAGGAATCGTTAATTTCACGCAGTCTTACCTACTAAATGTCTAGTAGTCTAAAATAATTGTTTATCGCAGTCTATTGAACGAAGTTCATGATTTACGTTTATACTTGTACTATAAACGCATGTCACGTTTGACTTATCTTAGAAACGTTTTATACGTTATAACTATATGATTATAATAATTATATCTATTTCTGGGTGTACTCGAAAAAATGACACGTCGAACTATATGATTTACGTAGGTATACATTTGTGCCGTTTACGCCCATCACGTATGTCTTATCTAAAAATATTATTTATTATTTATTGGTATTTGTATTTTTTAAAGAAATATAATAAGTCGAACATTCGCAACATCCCAATGAAAATCGAAATGTTGTAAAATCCTTACTACCAATGTTACAAAACAAAGACTTATTGAAGCTTAAGCTTAGAGGTCAGTAATTCTTCTGTGGGGGAATGTATACAATTTCCAATTTATAGGATAGCAAACTGAATTCCGTTGCCAAATTATAAAAGGAAATAACGTTTTAAAAATATATTTGAACAAAATAAGAAGGTGAGTGCAAAGGGTTAATTATACAATTAGATACGTATCTCTAATAATTAACCCGGAAAAGACTTTGTTTATGTAACCAGGAAAGAATAGTTTAAATAAAGATAGGTAATACCTAATTACATATATTATTATATTGAAACGCAATATCTTAAAACAACTTTACTGTCAAAATATAAATACCTATATCGTACATAATTTCGTTTCTACTTAAACTTTATTAATTTTAAAGAGTAATTCGTTTCACTCACGGATTTTTTTATTAAACTTATCTGTCGTCTTCATACATATACCAACCTACAAGGCGACTTTTATTGATCTGATTAAGCATATTTTTTGTCTTTGTTATTAAAATAACAAAGACAAAATATAGCTTCTAAATTACGTTTCGCAGACAATGAGACAAATACACTTACGATAAGTATTCGTAAGTGAAACGAATCGTTTCTTGAATTAATTAATCAAGCGTTAATGGCCTACTCTTAAAGCTTGGAGGATGGGTGCTGCCATCTAGTGTAAATTAAAAACATTAAGCGACTGCCTGCTCCAAGTGTCACCCTTAGAAAGAGAATTTACAGCGCCATCTAGTGAAATTACCGCAGACTACGATACCAATTTTATCTGTTGTATGTTTCCATGTAACGTACAGATGGCGTTTTAATAGAAAATTACAATTAAACGTATTTTCCATTATAATTACTTGAAAATACTTTTTATGCACAACTCGCCAATATTTAATTGTCAAATATAATTTATTGTGAGTTATAACTTGATATATAAAAATAAATCTCAGCTTATCGTTGCAATTGAGGTCATTCCCATAATAGACGATAGGAAACAATGGTGCTCACCACATTGTTCATCGGTCGCCACCCTCTTTAAGGGGATGAAAAGGTATGGGAAAGAAACGGGTTTTAAGCTTGACAGGGGGGCTTAAGCGAGCTTCATAAAATTTGGCATTTATAAATTTTACGTCTCATCTAACGGAATAAAGATGACGTCGAGACGAAAATAATTATACAAAACAATATTGTAAGCATCCAACGATGTAGCATAATATGTAAACCAACTTTACTATTAGCACAGCCACACTACTTTTTATATCTTATTATATATAATAATAAATATAACTATTGTATACAATAAAATACAATGCAATACAATTACACGATAAGAGAACAATTATAAAATTTATATTAATACATCATATTATTATGTTACTCCTTGCTTGTGTGTATACAGTGTATTGTTTAGCTCGGACCACATGTGAAGGTGCCTACTATGTTTAAAATTTGTTATTCCAGCATTAACTTCGTGTAATTGGTAAACGATTGAAGAAAATATAAAAAAAAAAAAATCTTACTTTTTCGCTATTAATCTAGAGGCGACTTATAATGAAATAAAAAGAACACCCTACGTAATAATACCGTGTTAGTCTGTCAAAATAAATTATTCGGTACTTTTCTTCAACATAATTATAAATTTAAAGAAGTTAAGAATATTACGCGTCCGTCAATTTAGCTAAATATACCGTTTAAAAATAACAAATATTGCATTTATTGCGAATTGGCTGGTGACCTTCAATCGCGTCATGATAACTGGTGAGAATTACATCATCATCGGAATTACTTCTACGTATATTTACCTCACTCAACAGGTCACCGGTTCAGAATGTCGACACACCTAACTCCTCGCCTCCCTAATCACAATCGCAGTAACCTGATAAGATTATATTTTTCACTTATGACTGAGCCTTGCTTGTGCTTTGGTCTTTGCTAGTAATTACAACAGTAATTACTAACAATTGTTATATTATATTCCGTTTCATTAAACTTTTTATATGTATTATCCTTACACCCGCTTTATAACACTCACATGCAATTAAACTCTCACCAACACTCGCAAAGATATAAGTAAGTATTTACTATTACATTCTGATAAAAATATTACGGTATTTTTTATCTGAACTAGAAAAATAATAAGTTATTTTGTTATATTTAGATTTAACTGAGCATATCTGTTTGGAAATAACAATAGCTATAATGCCCTTGACTGTTGAAAATGATATTTTGTAAACCAATAAAATAATTTATTACCTATTATTGTAAACTATATAAGTCTCGTTTGTATCATTTGACTGTTTTTTTTTTGTAATAGATTTGTCTCCGCCGTTATAACATAACATTTAACGTAAGAACCTACTTAGACAAGGCCCACGAATACAATATAAAAATATGTAGATAAGTAGATGTATTTAAAACAAAGCACCTACCTTTGTTGTTTGTTGTTGGTTACATAGTTTTAAAGACAAATTATTTTTAAACAAAATGGGACTTTTTTATAGCGTGGGGCGTTGTTTAATTATAATGTCATATGTATTTAATTATTATAAATAACCTTTGAATTTTCTGAAACAAACATATTATAACGTAATTAATTAAACATGATATTATTGTGTAACATAAATAACAATATTTTTTTTTTTTCTTTTCACAACGGAGTCTTTTAATGCTCCATTCACAAAAATCAGACAGTGTTACTTAACAAGCAAGGATGTCAACATAAGAAACTCTGTCGTTAGAGGAAAACGCTTTGCATAACACAACCAATGTTAAATCAATTTGTATGCGACCTCACACCTCTGTTTAGAACAGTGAAATTGAGAGTACTAACATGATCCATGTATCGTCAGCGTCTTCACAATATCTTAACAAGATTTTTTTTTTAAATCGTTGAAAAAAAATATTGTTATTTAATTTTTTTATTTAATTACATATATTTTTTATTCTAACCTAGAACTTGCAAATAAAACAAGTCAGAAGTAGTTCGGAGAAGAATTCAAATATGGATGATTTTCCTGACACGCGTTGTTCATTGATTTACCATAGTACCGTATATTCCATAAAGCCAGAACATTCATATAAATGCCAACAACAACCTACCTCCTAAACGACGTGTCAGGCGAACTCTTATACGATATTTCAGATGAATGACCGAACGAAAGAAACGTGAATACAGAGTACAAACAAAAATAAACATTTTTTTATAAAAATCTGTTTTTAAATTTATCATTTAATAAGAATGTTAAATGTTTAATTTCGAAAATCGAATTGTGACGTCTATGGCGTTCTCGACCTTTGCATTTATAAAAGCATAGGTGCCAACACTTGCATCCCATGGCAGCGGCTACGTCCTAAGTAAAGGTGAGATCGTAAGAGACACCCTAAGGAAGGACACAGCACACGAGTGCTCAAATTTCAAGGCGGAGTCTAACATTTGCCCCCACGCCAGGTTACGCTGTAAAGACCACTGTGGCCAAAAGCATTTAAATAATCAGACACAAAAAAAAACTCACCTTCGCAGTTTGCTGGTAACTTTGCTAGCAACAAAGCAAAACCATTCTAGGGGAAGTTTATAGTGGAGTAAGAAAATATTTCTCTAAAATCAGTAATAAATAGTTATAAAAATTTTTTGAGACTCGATCTCGAAAATTAAATATCCTGATCTTTATTTTGATACGTCGTTATCAGTATTTAAAAATACATATATATACCAAAATTCAGATCAATCGCTTAAAAATCAATAGCTTAAAAGGAAGTACACCCCATTTTGTTACTGTTATTTTTAGCAGATATTGAATCCTGTTTTACCGTAGGGGAGAGTTAATATTGTACGAAGTTCATATTTATTATAAGTATAAAAGCAATGTTTGAGCGACGGAGTGCAGCAGCTGATGTGTGTTCTAGGTCAAATCATCAATCTAGTGACATCCGTCGTCTTTATTTAAACTATCTGCATGTAGTTGAATCGTCGCAAAATAATTTAAAAACGTCATCTTTTAATATTCGATAAAAAATATTATTAAATATTACATTATATGTATTTTAACATTTAAACTTTTAACAAATTTTTGTATAAAAAATTTTAACATTTAAACTTTTAACTTTAAAAAAATTTGATGGCGCAATATCCTTCTTGCACAAAGCTTTGAATATCCACAAGAGAAGTAATTCTTTTATAATGTAATTATTTTAGTCATTGTAATATGACTTACTTTTCAGTGTTTTATTAAACTTCTATTTTGAAACTTGCTAACTGAAGATAATCACGCGATGTCACGAATAAATTCTGCCGGATCGGTACAATAATTGTCAACATAATTGTTACCATTTAATGCGGAGGCGATAAATTGCCGTAATTTAAATCCAATTTTGTCTTGATCCTTAAATCCAAAAACAGAACAAATAATAGCTTAATGTATACTTTTATTGTGCTAAACATATTTGAACTTAAACTTATTTATCTAGTCTAATTATAATACTAAATATGCGTATATGTCTGTTTCTGAACTTATCGTGCCCATACTTCTCCTGAACCGTACGTAGTGAAATTTGACAAAAAGGTAGACTTAACATCATGGTTTCTATAAATTGTATTTACAGGAAAATAAGGAATCACGAGAAACCGTTGGTAGCTATTTCGGTAAAAAAGGTTTAAGTAATGAATAAAGTAATCAAGTTTTAACAGAAACATTACTATTCTCCTCATCTTTGAATGAAATGCTTGTTACGATCGTTGCTTCGATACTGACAAGCTTGGGAAATCCACCCATTGTAGCGGTAAATAGATTTAAAAGCAAATTAATTATGATTGGAATTTCAATGTGTGCAGTTAAACAAAGAGAAATTACCCATATCATGGTCGAACAAAATAGCTTAACTTTGGACTGTGACACTCGTAGGTGGGAAGCGATTCTTGCCTACCGAACTCGTCCGGCAATTTACCAATCACGGACGAGATGAAACTAAATGTGAATTACCCTTGATGTCAGATAACGGCACGATTTAATCAGTAACCACATAAACTACAACGAAAAATGACGTTTTATAATCACTTAACCACTATTCTGTTTAACAAAAATGAAGTTTATATGTATATTTGCTCACTATGTGTCCGTGCACCATTAATCCGACTGTGATGAAACTTTATTTGAGTGTGAGTTTTTCTGCGAACAAACACACAATGAGAAACCTACCGAAACCTAACCGAAAAATATCTTATTTTTTCTTTCTTGTATGTTTGTCCTTCAATATAAACGTCTTATATGGACCTTATTATAACCGTGCGAAGCCAGGACGATTCGCTAGTATTAAATTAAAATACTATCTGGTTTTGTTATTATTTCTAATCTTGCATAATATACATATGTAAAGGTCACCTATTGTTTAGTTTACAGTTCATTAACCAATCAAAGTATCGTGAAATTTCGGGATCATCTTTGGCCACACCTATTGGGATCCTAAATATAGGGCATCAAAATACAGCCTCACCTTTGTCAACATAACGTATCTCTACCTACTAAATATTATAAAAAAATACTCTGTCTGTTACCTCTTCGCGCTTAAAACGCTGAATCGATTTAGATTTAAATTTGGCATACAGATAGGTTGAGTCCCGGGGAAGGACATAGGCTATTTTTTTAATTCACCCCTCGAGGGGTTAAATTGGGGCTGACAGTTTGTTTGCTAATTCTATAAATTACTCACGGGTAAAGCCTAAAATATTATATATTCATACGTTTTCCGTAACGTACATACATATTTTAGGAATTTCGATGATTTGTAGGCGTTTTTCTGAATTTCTTTCTTCAGTTTTTATAAGGTCTGAGTTTATTTAAACCGGAAAACGATTTTTGAAATAGGAATTATTTCTATATTAAGTAAACATTTGACAGTAAAACATACTCAATTGTTTATTGTTTCGAATAAAAATAAAAACTGTAACATAATGACGATTCATCGCGCCCTATTTGTTTTTTTTACTTAATTGGTCGCGTGAGTACAGGAAGCGCATCGGTTGTGAGGAAATAAATCTCTATGATCAAAGGCGATGTTCATACTTCAGAACAAAGCTACCACATTGTGAGAAATTATTTAAGTAATTAAAAAACGTTGCCTGTTTTATTTAAAATCTATTTGTATAATAATGTGTTATAAAAATATACATATAATTAATTGTTATTAAAGGATATATTTGTATAATTACAATTTGTATTTGATAAAGCGTTTGATAAAACGATTTAATTTAAAAGGTACATTGACGATAAAGAGTTCCACATTGCAATTAATTGCTTTTAATTAATAAAGTATGTATTTCCTAGTTTTCAATCGACCTTAATAAGCAAAGTCTCTATTTGTCGGTCTTATCTAATTTACGATAAACCAGGATAGTCTTTTCATTATGATTTGTATGACATAATCGCATTCCACATCTCGGTAATAAGTGGTCTTTACAATTTGACCTACATCATACATGGCTTTCCTCCTTATTAGATATATTGCATAAAGCCTGTCAGTCCACTAACAGCGTCCAAAAAAGTTAAATATACTTAGGGCTATACGTTACTAAAATTAAACTGATTTCAAATATAAACATTTTCAATTATTTATATTACTTATTTTTATTGTTTCCTTTAAAAATTTTTTATGATATATGTATATTATTTTATTACTGATATCAATTTCCAATGAGGCAATACACATGCTTTTTATAAATATATATATATATATATATATATATATATATATATTTTTTATACTATTAAAATAGTTTTAACAGTATAAAATAGATATATCTTAGATAGACATTTTAAAATAGGTGATTGACATGTTCAGTTAACAGGAACAGCCCTAAAGCTTATACGTATTAAGTGGATCGACAAGTCAAATACCTAACCAATACAAACACACTGAATTATGTTGATAAAACGGACGTAGTTTGAAACTAGAAAGCATATTATCGAGACAAATAAATGTCTGACTGACGTTACGATACATAATTAACATTTTTATTATTTTTATATTAAAAAATATCAATACAAATACATAACAATATAATATATTATTTTAATAACAAACTCTCTTGTAACATTTTACCAAACAAGCTTAATAAACAATTTATAAAACAATGGTCTAATATCGCCCACGAAACAAACACGAAGCTGGAGGGCAAAGACACTACATTATCACAGTAACGAGAACAAGTGACTTTAATTGTGTTTATAGTATTAACATGACACAATAGGAATGTAGCCACTGAGGTTTTACTGTCTTCACGCTACGAATATTCTGTCACTCTAAAACATATCATATATCTACGCAGGAATTACGTTGATTAAATTTTTGACTATTGCTTAGAAGACCATATAAAATAATGAATGTGAACAGATGTAAAAATACAGATGGTTTTAAAAGTTATATTCATAATATCTGTGATATACCTATGTATCTTAAATTATGTAGAAGTTAGCTTAGTGGAAAATATTCTAACTTTTTTTGTTTTACATTATTTTATTAGATTTCCGAAACGAAATAACAGAAAATTCAATTGTTTTAATATAGAACAGTTAATCTTGATTACAACTATCAACAAACAATAGCATTAATTACATTTTTTACTGTATGAGTCGCGCAGTGGGAATTTGTCAGTTAGATAATATTAAAAACGTTATTACCGTATTGAAAATAAAAACAACTACGTGGGAACAGCGTGGGAAATATGCTCTATCTAAAAGAGTTACGCAGGAAGCGTACTATGATCTTGTAAGTAACCCCTTTCATATTTACATCAAACCATCTGGATAACAATTAATATAACAATCAGTATAATATAATAAGTATATATAATATTCTTTTTAAGTTTAAAAAATAAATTTATCAGTAAACAATAAAAAAGAACCACAATGAGGTCAAAAAAGGTTTTCAAATTATTGAAGCCAAATAGTTTCTAATTTAATGATAATGTAGTGTAACGATGTAAATAATAGTCTGAAAAAATGCCAGTCAGTTGCCGATAGTTAAAAAAACATTAAACCCAAAACTACGGGTTTGATACGAAGAATGTTTTCAACCTTTAACAAGATAATTATTATTATTTTCATATTCTTTGTATTCCAAGTTTGCATAATTTTAACAATACGTAAAACTGGTAAATATAAATTCAAAAAAAATATTTGAAATTACTTTAATTATAATTTTTTGCTATTATTTTTTACTAAACGTCGACCCATCCCTTTTATAAAATATAAGGCTGTTAAATATTGTGTAGCAAACGTAAAGTTAATTTTCTGTCTTTGTCAAACGTTATCGTAAAAATTAATGGAGCTAATTATTAGCCAGCAATTAACATGGTTGCATGAGATCTATACGGTGCGACTTTTGTACCAGGTACGGAAAACGGTGAATTCCTAGGAAAGTACGTAGTGTTGTCACTGCTATCTTACTGTCATTAATTACAAAAAAAAAAAACTTAGGCAACCTTAATAAATTACTTTATATATTTTTAACGCAAATCTAACCAGCTCCCATACCATTCCTTATTTATTTTTAAATAATACAGTCTATATATTTTGTTGCTTTTTAAAAATATGTGTGTCACAATTCTCAGAAAAAATCTCATAAGTTATTATGAACACACATAACATATTTAAATACTATTATAATGTATTGCGTAAGCTACATTTTTAAGAATATCAATGTTTACATTTTTTATTACACCTACTCATGACAAGGCCTTCAAAACACAGCACTTATAAAAACTCACACACACATAAAAGGGGGAATAAAATCATAGAAATTACTTTATACAGGCATTCGACAATTTTATAAAATGAGTACATATTGAGAGTTAATATATAACTAATAATAGACTTAAACGAAATATCGTTTAATAAATAATATAATTAATAGATTAATTGTAAAATTAAAAATGCTTACCTTCCTATAATAAGCAAATGCTATTCTTTCAAAAGATATGTGATGAAGATAAATTTGTAATTCGTACATAAATAGTACGTTAAAATTGTATCTAAAAACAATAAACAAACCTAACATTGAACATTATCATATGACAAAGTGTCCTGTAAAAATAAGATATCGTATTGATAGCGCAGCTACTCGAGTTGTTCATACTTATAAACAGTATAGGTACATGCGCATTTTTGTAACTTTTCTTCTTTCATCATGATATTCGTTATATAGGAATATGTCAAATTAGTAAAAAGTAGTAAATTGTCTTTGGGAAAATCTTATTGTCTTTGATTAATAAATCGTAGTAGCAAATAGAAGCACTATGTATGAGTAAGATCTATGACGGATATCGCTGCAATAATAATTACATATCTATATATAGTGAATTAGTTGTTAAACAAAATTAAAAAATTTAAAGTTAAAAAAAAAACAAAGCATTTGTAAAAGAAAACCCTCTTATTTAAATGTAGGTAGTTTATTCTTAGAAGTACCACCTACAAGTGATCTATTTGTAGTCGCACTAGCACGGTCACCGTAACCTATTGCTAAATCCTAGCATCATATAATTATATGGCACAGTATTATATATATCGACACATTAATTTTGTTTTCTTCAATTGGATTTCACAACAGATTAAACATGTATATTTATATCTTGAAATAGATATGATAAGCCGATAATGATTGCTTTTAAAAATCTTGACGATAATTCTTCAGAAAAATTCATTCATATTATCTGGATAGCTATTTAACATTATGTATTATTAAATAAAAATAATAAAGCGAAAATATTATATTTTTCATTAAGTGAGAAACGAAAGATTTTTAATTATTATGGATTCTCGCATGGGTTTTCGTATTTTTAAGAGGAATGTTTAGTGTATAATTTGTCGCTATTTTTCGTAAATTATTCAGTCACGCATTTTCGCTCGTGTAAAAACACTAATTTTTAATACTAAATGTTATCTTTATCACATTATTCATCATGTAATATGCTATTATAAGCATTTCATTGATAATAATTGTAGATAAAATTTAAAACATTATTATTTTGAATATTTTTATTACATGAAGGTCACTGATCAAACATTGCATTGTACACTGCGTGTAAAATTTATTGACTATTTTGTAATCATTTAATCCTAAAGTTTTAGAAACAAAACAATGTATCATAACAAATGACGTATGTCTTGTTAGCATACACTTTTCACTTTTAATTGTAGATAGATTTCGATCGTTTCGCTTCCCCCGGTCGTTGCATATAATAAATAATAATTATTGTAAACAAAAAATATTGATTTCACCGGTTCTACTCAGGTCTTACGTATTTCTTTTCGAATCATTGATTGAGGAGTAGATTTTTGACAATTCTTTATACAATAATCAAGTTTAGTGCTTAATATTGTATAAATAATTTTATTTCGATTTTTGATTTTTATAATGCCACAGAATTGCTATATCTAAAAGTAACCGTAGTAAGTAACTTCTCATGAGACGTTGTTTATAAATAATACATTTATAAGTATCACACGACGCTGATAATGGAAAGTATAAATCCGTTACAATGGAAGCGCCCTGACGGATAAATTTATACTTTTATAAACTAGGGCATTCCTGTTAACCCTGATATAAGAGTTCTTGGTAACTTAACTAATTGCAGTTAAAGACATTTGTCTCCATAAAGCTAATTGGTCAATGCCCCCACGCGACTTTGAAGATGTAACATTGAAATGATATGTTACTCTAATAATTATATGTACATTTAATAAATTCAATACAGTACTTACTATTTCAATACAATATTTACTATAATATTTATATATAATACTGTAAATGAATTTAAATATATACAAAAAAAAGGTATTCCCGTACCGGGAATCGAACCCGAGCCTCCTGGGTGAAAGCCAGGTATCCTAGCCACTAGACCATACGGGAGACGTTATAACGGTCGAAAATTGTAATCATAAACGTCTTTCAAATTAATTAATGAATATATTACTTTATTTTTACATAAACCATATATCAATGGAACATTAATTAGAAAAACATGTCTATGTTTTACTTAATTCATCAACATTACAAAGATTTTTTATAATTTAATTTATAATTCAAAATTCCAAATTATAGATTTCTAATCAAATATTCAGCAATGTAATCTATTACACGTGCTAAATGTTACTTTGCTATGTATTTAAAATAATTTTGATAGATAAAGTTTGTTAATAATTGATTTTTTACAACGCGCATGAAGCTTTGGCTTACGTATATATTGTCACGTGCGAGGAAATACTTGAGTGCTTCTTTAGAGGTTCTTTAGAGACAGACTGGGGTTGATACTGCTTAACAAATAAAGGTCCCAAAAATTGGATAAAGTTGTTGTGTTTCACGTGACTGTAATTTTCACGTTTCACTTTATTTGAAGACGATAAATATTAATATTTCTTATAATTATGATTACAAGTATACTTTCAAATAAATTTTACATACAAATTACTAAACCTCAATGTGATTGACTGATAAACTAGGGACAGCATAAACTAAAAAACATAAAACCTTGAAATAAGATGGAGACTCTTGTCTTGTAATTAAGAGTTGAGCTAAGATATTTTGATTTTAATGAGGGTGCTACACTTAATATCATCCCATCGGACCCTTTCGTCATTAGTTTTAGCACACCAAGACAAATAAATATATACATGTAAATGTATACACGTTTATGGGATTAGTTTCGCCTTGAAAACGGGCAAATTCTTCTTTCTTAACAATATGCGGGCGCAGCCGCTGCTATTAATAAATTATTACAACTTTAAAAAATACAGTTACAGGTATACCTTTGTGTGCGAATCTTGATATAAAATATCAAATATAAATTATATTTTTGAAGTAAAAAAAAACACGTAATAAAGAGAAAAATAAAATTTGTAGATACTGAATCATTTCATCTCTTCATCCATACTGTGCTCATACAAGACGTAATCCGCCTACACGGATTATTTTTTTTATTCGTTTGTTTAACTGGGTTTAATAGACTTAGTGGTAGCGCTTTGTGCAAGTCCGAATAAAAAATATCTGATATTCTACCACCAAACAACAATATTTAGCATTGCTGTGTTCCGATTTGAAAGGTGTGTGTGCCAGTGTAACTTTGGTCAAAAACATCTTAGCATGGTTGGTGGCGCATAGGCAATGTAAGGGTTTTTTGAAATTTCGAGTTTTGAGAAACTTTATTCGAGTGAGATTTATCCTGAAATTGTCCCATTTATATTTCGTAAAGATCAGATGATGAGTTTCGGAGTCAGACAACGGAACTCTTCAATAAATGCCAGCAAATCCACCGCGAAGGTTATATTATTGCTATATACTATTGAAGTCGATTAACAAGTATTTTCTTTTTAAAGTTAGAGGATATATTTAATTCTAATCAATTAATATTATTTTAAGGGACAGACAACTATTTTCAATAACATTGACATTTAAATACACATAATGTAAAGCATAAATGTGGCCTGCTCAACCCTTTTACCAAAAAATATCATAATATGAAAGTCCCATAAACCAGGGATTTTTGTCTTTTGCTTTTGAAGGTAGTTGTGTAAAATGAAACGAGATTTTCTATAAAATTTCTACTCGTTTGTTTGACATGTTACTCAAATAAATACAACTTGTACAAAATCATTTCAATGCTTAAAAAAACTATTAGAAATATTAAAAATGCTCTAGTCCTTAATTTGGCATATTTTAATATAAAAAAAGGTTTTGCAATATTTTTTGAATGTATATATAGTATATCATATACATGTATATTCTAGCTTTTTATAACTAAAATACCAAGAAAACGTGCAACCTCACCTACGACGTGAATGCATAATGATAAGCCATGAGATATACTCTATCACTAGATTATACTATCATCAGAACCAAGCGGGAGCAAAATATCAACTTAATCGTTTGATTGGATCAGGACTAAAACTCAGTTGCACATAAATAACAAAAGTGATATTAGATAAAAGCTTGTAAATTAATCAAACATGTTTACATAAGTGTAATAATTAAATTTAACGAATAGATATATTTAGAAAATTAATAAAATAAGTTTTATATTAGCGTCCCAAAAGATCGTCATTCTTTTTTACTTAAATCTTTTATGCTTTGCAACTTAGACTTAATAAATACACATATGTATTTTCTTTTTTATAGCGAGCCCTTTCGTGCAATTGTTTAAGAGAAAAAACCATTGCTTCTATACGTGCAGAAGGACGAGAGTGTTTATACCCTAAACAAGTGTAATAATAATGATTATATATTATTATGACATAGAATATAGCTATTCTATGTCAGAATATATATTTGAGTTTGAGTTTGAGTTTAAGCAATATTATATTAATTATGTCGTACATAAGACTATGAGTACTGGATTTTGTCCACACAGAATTCGTATTTGTACATTTAAAGTTTGACTCCATTTTTTTAGGAATGAAAACAATCAGTCTCGCGTCAAACGATCACCCACCCACCCATAGCCCCGCCAGCCAACCTCCTCAAATATAGCCTCACCAAAGAGTAATAACATACGCTCGGGTAGTCAAAAGTTCCTTAACAAAGGGATATTTATATTTATTTTTCAACGATCATTTGTAATTAAATAACATTATTGAACGTCTAATGTTTGGTCGTAACGTCTAATGGCAACTTACTTAAAACCGCTATTAAAATGTACTTGTCTAATTAATCTTTTAATTAATAAAACCGGGGTATCATATTGAGTAATAGTAGTAGTAGTAATAGTAGCAGTAATGAAAAACTAAAATACCTGTGTTATGTTTTTCTACGCATCTTTCTGCAGCCTGTGAATTATTCACCTCCGCCATATTTTAAGTTTGAATCACGATAAAATCACCTGAAAATGAATTATCGTTTAAAATTTTATTTACTTAATCCGCGTAAATGATAAGTATTTTGAAAAGAAACCATTGTTTCTGTCAAAGATGAAATCTTCAAGAGTCTCTGAGTCACAATACTGTATAATTTGAGTTAATATTTATATAAGGTACTTATTTTATAATTATAACAATTTAGGCTTTAAAATCACGTTTATTTTAAGTAACAAAATCAACACTACGACAAATTCACGTTCTGTGTAATGCCAAGTCTTATGTTGTTACTCTAATCGCTTACGTATTATTATTCCATTGTCCTCTATTTTTTATTTTATTTTAACTTATATTCCTGAATTAATTTCAACTTACTTTTATTTAATATAAACCGGTTATCACGTTATCACTGTAATCACTCACTTGTAAACACGGCTTCGAACTGCGAGACACTCACTCGCGGACAGGATTTGAATACTGCGCCGTCGAGCAACTACTACGCTTGAGAATTAATTCGAAGGCGGAAAACGTAACAGTGTTGCCCGTTCGGTTTTATGAATTCCCGCATTAGTTCTTTTTTTATTTTATTTCTTACATGAATATTTTCAGTTGGATTTTTTATTTCAATTATGCCTAGCGAGAAGGTCTCGCGTTTGTTATATGAAAAAATCTGATATTTTTTGGTAACGAATTGATGAGAAAAAATGGTTAATATTACACAAAAATATTGAAAAACAATCATATAATCAAATGTTTTAACAAAACTCCTGGTCTAACTGAAAACTAAAAAGCAAAGCAAATTTGGATTGATATTACTTGAAAATAATATTGTTCTAAGATTGTTTAAATTACCCCGAATTTTCAATAGACCTTGTATATGAACACACTTTATTACAGCTTCTCCCTTCGAGAACGTATCCGAACGAAACCGAGCGCGCCCGATTACGCTATTGATGCTGACAAACATTTTCCGCGCCATTTTCTACGTGCAACGAGACTATTTATTTCGAAAACCTCATTTTCGTTTTTTAATACAGTGTATTGCCTTAATATATACTTTCGTACAAATAAAAAGCCGTTGAATAGATTTTTTCTCCGAAATGCTTTTAACTAGCCGTTGGATTTTATACATAATGTTCTCGTTTCCTAAGACTGTAAATTATATTATGTTGTACTCGTGAAAAATGTACTCGTCGAGAAGTATTACCAATATTTTTGAGATCGGAAAGTGACATCATTATGTATAATAAAATTTATACAACCTTACTACAAATTCTATAATTAAAATTACACCATACTCAGATTCTTTTCTGTTATAAATTGTTATCTTATCTCAAACAAGATTTATATTGATATAATGTTGTTTGATAAAATGTGTGCTCACGAGCACAAAGACCTCATTACATGCGCCAACATCTACATGATACAATGAGCAACAACCACCCTCATAAAATTGCATAACTCGTAACCATACTATTTTACGGTTACGGTTTTATTTTTAATTCAAATGTTCGAAAACTGACATAAAAAAATTAAAAGATTATAAGTAAACGTTTATAAACAATTTTTATCTACATGGTGGTAGGGCTTTGTGCGTGCCCGATAAACATACACCCCACACATCAGGGGACATATAAATATCTAAGTTCCCAACTTTAATATTTCTTACAGTGCCTATGTTTATGGACGGTGGTGACCACATACCATTATTTAGGGCAAATGGACTAAATGATAGTAAGTGGTCCGCCTACCAATTTGAAATAAAATAATTATAAAAAAATACTTAACATTCAAATTGGAATCTATTCATTTCAATTGCTTCAATTCGAGTTGGTCTCGTGGCTAGTAGCTGTAGATTCCGTGGTCTCAATCTCGGGTCGAGCAAGTAAAAAAACTTACTGGGATTCCATCAAAAAATTCTTAGTAGCAGTCTGGAGTTGGTAAGTTGGCATTGCTAAGATTCCCTTGTTTCAAAAAGAACTTATAGTAACGACTATAGTAGAAACAACGGTTTCTAAGGCTAAACTCTTTCCTGTTATTTGCAATCCTGTCGGATTATGAGTATAAATGAATAGAGAGCACTTGTGATTTCACACATACTTATATAATAAGTCCCACGCAATTGGGCTTGAGAAATCATCCTTGAGAATAAACACCGTGATTGCAATCGGTCTGAAGGACATGATTACTAACATCCTTTTTTCAGAAAAAATAGCCGAGTTTCTTTGCATTCATATAACCAAAAATATTTGTATTCGTGACTAATGTAAGTGCAGGTATAAAATACGACATTCCCTTTCAAACGATCGTAGGGGGAAATAAGTAGTCGAAAGCAAGCAGCTAAAAATTTTTTTTGTGAAACAAAGCATATCTTGTGTGGAGACGGTCGAGACGAATCGTGAAATCTGTTATCCTAACGCATACAAGCTCAAGCTGAGACAAATGCATCAGTGTACTAACAGTGTCGCTGTAAAACCCTTCCGCTGTGGATTAAGCACTAATCCTTCTCCTGTCCTACTTATGTGGTACAAATTGTTGTGTGTTTTATGTGGGAGAAATATGACATATATAAACGTATATTTAATATGTTTTAATAACTTCTCGCTTTGGCTTTTTAAGTTTATATTTACTATGTGCTCAGCGCTGCATCGCAAGGGTGAGTATTAAAGGGGCACGGGCACCCAATTCATGGTTCGTTTTAAAAACTTGTTTCATTAAACCATATAGGGGAGTATAGGTGGAATAAAGAGTGGGAATTTCAATACAATATATAATTGTGCAGGAAAGGAGAATGTGGCGGTTTTTGCACCAGACTCGAAACATATTTTAGTCACATGGACGGTAAATAAATATACTTTGATTTGTAATCTTAACCATTTTTTTATCTAACTAAACACTAACCTACGATACTAACCGACATTATAATACTATCTATTTTTGTGTGACGCATTATTATTAATACGCAGTATTAAGAATACATTGGTATATAAAACTGTATTGGTCACTACAGTAAGTAAGTTAAGTATTTAAATATCGCCTGAGGTTTAACAAGTTTCCTTTAAATAGGTACTTTCCCTCAAGGCTGGTTACCAATTGAATAATAAACACAAATTTAATTAAGCACATAAAAGCTCACTTGTACATGCCTGGGCTTGAACGTGCAATCTTCGGTTAAGAACCACCAGTGTTACCAATCTCAGCTAATTAAGGAGTTTCAGTATCTAACTGTAATATAAAAATATTAAGAACTTTTCGTGGCGTTTGGTTAGGTTTAGGCTTCTCGCCGCCCACACGCTGAAATGTCGGACAATCTCCTCTCTATTATTCTAGATTATAGATTGTAATCGCACAATGTTTGCACATTTTTTGGGATATATAATCTGTTCTATTAAATAACGTAAATATGTGAAAAATAACAGACAGATATTGTTGTGTCATTTTACATGACACAACATTCTTAACTAAGATAATGAAATCTCCACATTTGATTGATTATTAGAAGCTAAGTCATCGTCCCCCAAACCTGGACCAGATTCAATAAGGATAGGAAAACTGGAATCTTAAATAGAAAACTAGCAGTTGCCACGTGTTTTATGCACGCAGATTAGGCGATACTGTAGACGTAACCCTTTAAGCCCTCAAGAGTATATTAGTAAAATTAAAATTATATTTTTCTCCACATCATATGTCTCATACGTGGTGTTCTTAGTATTTATATTTTCTTATCTATTTATAGTGTCTACGATTGTTACATGTGTAGGATTATATACTTGAATATAGAATTATTAGTAGTTATATACTATTTATGTTTAAGAGGCTGGCGAAAGATTTTATATTTTTTTTTTTAATTCAAACAAAAGTAATAACTTTAATAGTACTATCAGCCTCTAAGGACCGGGACGGTCATCGTGGAAAAGAGTTGGGGATGACCATTGCTTAAGCTTTGTTAAAAAAGTGTACCTTATACTATTTAATTTCCTCTTGCCAGCCTTGCCAGACTTTGATAATATTTTTTGGAATAATTTACAAAACGCCATAAATGTACTTTATAATTTCTACTTGTTGCTTAATTTAAAATTAGTTTTGCACACATAACCTCTTGTTCTGATCTGTTCGAATATGGACAATCCTGTTTACTGAAAATGTTTTCGAGCCATGTCGCTACGTGTTTAATTTCAAAAGAATCTTCTATCGTTCGATTATATCAACCTCTTGGGATGATGTTTAGATTTCCTGTAGTGTCGAAGAAAATCCTTGGAGGCGTTCCAATGTTCTCAAAGCAAAAAATCTAAGATTAGATAACACCAACAGAAATAATTATATTTATTTAAATAAGTATTTGACTATTTTTATCGGTTGTTTTTTTGACTTTAGTATAAATCATAATTTATCAAAAGTTTCAAGGGAATAGCGTTGTATCTTCCTACAGGACTGACGTGAATTGTGTAAAGCCTGAGTCTATGAAAAACCTAATAAAATAACCTAACCACTCGAAAAAAAATACTACGTTAAAGATAAATCAATACACGATCGTTTATCACGTTGATCCTATATTAAGTGACAATTTTTTTTTTAATTAATATGGACTGTAAATTATATAACTATATTTTCGGTTGATAAACAAAAACCTAAAGGATATTTCAAAGAATTAAGTATATTTTAGTCCTTACATATCTTTTCAATTTATTCTAGATTGACGAACATAACACAAGAAGAGTCGTTTTAATAGTTTATTACAAAATTACTTACGGTTTTTGTGTTTTGTCATTATAAACGTACTTATAAATAATAATAAAATTTAAAACACGTACAACGTGCATTTACAGTACTCTTTTTAATCTTAGTTTATTACGTAGAGTCATTGACAGATTGTACAAAATGTATTAAATTGATGTTTCGTATAAAAAGGGGTATTCCGTAACGAAGATGGTGTGTACGGCGATGCGATTTTGATGTAGTCGGGGCTGGCGCGGCGGCCGCGGTTTTTACGGGTCCGGGGGCTTAACCCTCTGCGGGCGCCGCCTCCGCAGCCGCCGGCGCTGCCGCCGGCTTTGCTTGAGAGCCCTGCCAACCCGCAACCATTTTTTTGAGGAAAGCTGTAAATCAGAAAAAAAATATTAAGTACTGCTTTACAACCTCGAGGGTATTTCTTAATGTTAAAACAGCTACATTATGTATGTTTGCGAAACAAAATATTATTTATTATGTTTTAAACTATTTATATTAAAAACAAAAACTACATAATGTAGCTGACTTTTTAAAACTTATTAGTTAATGTAGTTCACGGAATAGAAAAAGTTAGAGACAGTATCATAGAAAGAGAAGCATTTAGATAGACAAGTAACGAACATCAGGTAAGATTTAAAACATCGACACAATAGCACATAAAAGATTTGCTGAAAATAAAGATTTTTAAATAAAATTAAAATAAATGGAAACATGTAAGCATTTTTGCACAAGAAGCGAGTTTTTTTGCCCCAGCACCGCTACGGTATATAACTTACGATCTTGATCTTATAGCTAAAGATATGACGTTAATTGTGGTCCTCTACGCCATCACCTTCTTCAGGAATGCTGTAAACAATAAGTCAGACAAGGGTTCACACAGACGAACACAAACACAAATTTACTAAAGGGACTACAAAGAACTGTCCTTTCGATGTCCATTGGTATTTGTAGGAATATGATTATTTAAAATGGTATATATTACATCCGTTGACATTTTAAATACGTAATGAAAAATTACTTTTTCATATTAGGTAGGTATATATTGGGTTAAATTCTAGTAGTACTGTCCAAATGTACGTTTTGCTACACAAAAGTTGTTTTTAATTTAATTTCATGCTTACTTTGAAATATACTCTACAATTATTTTTAAATACTATAATAATGAATAAAAACAATGTCAAAAACCACCACTGCCACAACAATCGCTGTAATGGGGTCAAGATAAGGTGAGCGGTAATTGTATAAGTATATAATGTGTTTAAAAAATATTATGTAATAAAAAGTATTAAATGTATATCAGTGTAACAAAATATCTAAATTCAGTATAATCAATTAATGATAGTCGAATTTTTATGTTGCTATTTAATTTTATCATATTTTAATTTTGGATTCACTTTTTTTATCTAAATTTCTTTATGTATTCTTTTGATTTGTATGTTGTGATAAAGCAAAACCATCAGTCGATAAACAATGGCTATTAAAAAGTTAGCCAACTAATACTCACATGCGTATGGGATCATGCCGTCATCATCTTCAGGGTCCATGCAGTCCTTTGTGATTTCTGCGACTTCACTGTCCTCAAGCTTCTCACCTATTTATAGAAATAAAAATATTTTATTTTGATTACCGAACGAACAATAGAAAAAAATGTTGGACGCATTTTATGCTATGCTAATTATGCCATATACCAAATATTTCCAATGCAGGAAATGAATCCAACCGGTGCTCTACTTTAAAATTATCTAAATTTAGCAAATTAAAACGTGCATATGTGCTCTGGCAAATTTCCAAAATATATTTAAATTGCTCTTCAATTCCATTTCAGAAAATAAAAGACAAATAAAAACTTATAAAAAATAATTCGACATTTAAAATCCTTCAAAGGTTTACGTGTATATCATTTAATTTCCTAGTCTAAATTCATTTACCTAAGGCAAGAAGCGTGTGTGTGAGCTCAGCGCCAAGCATAAGGCCATTTTCGTTCTTGTCGTACAGCTTCAGACATTCCAAGAAGTCCTCATAGCAACCTTGGTCTTTGTCTTTCTTGCATTGGCTGTAGATGGGAAGGAACTCTTCGAGCTACGAAAGTATAAAGCGACATAAGTACTGTATTTTAGTCTAATTAGTAATATTTAGTATTTCAATTACAATTAAGGAAAAACGTTGTCGTCTTTCAGTTCAACAAATTATATAAAATAATATATAATGTATGTTTCTTAAAAATATGTATCTTTCCGTTAAGCACAAACATATACATTAAACATTCTCTAGATATTTAGATAAATACTGTATCATAGATATGATGCGTATGAAATAGTACCGAAAGCATTTTCTCGCCCTTCTTCTTGGTGCCTCCGAGCTTTTCAATGGTAGCCAATGTGGGGTTAGAGTTGAGTGCCCTCAGGATGTCACCAAGGTTGAAGGCATCGACTTTGCCGCTGCCATCGAAGTCGTAGATGGAGAAGGCGAAAGATGCCCCTGATTAATAATAATAAAAGATTACGATGTATTTATTACATTAAAATAATCTTGAAAACATATTTTAAAAACAGTTATATTTTTCTTGATATAATAATTTCCCAAATAAACTTATTTATTTATTGCATAAACTATAAATTCAATTTATATTGTATGTACTATATACTTAGTAAGCGTATGTAACATACATAACAACTAAATAATTGTTTACGGCATCGTAATAGGTATTAACATAATCTGACATTCGTGTATCAATGTTGAAGTCCTTTCTTTCTAATAAATGTAAAAGTTTTTTTAACATCTCATTTTAACTAAAACCAAGATAAATAAAACTTGAAAATATGTTAAATATTTTAAAACGCCATGGTTCAGGTGTCATAGTGGGCGGGCGTGGGCGAGTCCACGTATTCGAACCTTTGCCTCCACATGTTCAAATTTGTTCAGTGTGGACCCATTAGTCACTGTCTAATTATAACTCAATTGTAGTTTATTCAAATACCGATATTCTATTATATTCTTTTTCATCTAAAGAATCATTTTTAAACTCTTGAATGAGAAGTGAGAATTATATGATTCGAAAAAGTGATTTAAATTTTCAAGACCATTATAATTATTGAAACCTCCAATAAATTATTTGACCTTGATATTGACTCACTAATTAAAGTTAAAAATTGTAATGAAAATTCATTTACTAAAACAAATAATAATAAATTATATTCATATCGATTCCACTATAAAATGTTTATAATGTTAAGAATTATAAGTATGGCGCTTTCGGTGAAATTCGAGCGCAGTTTCTCTGTTTGGGCGGGCGGTAAAGTTGGATCACGTGACGCAAGAGTTAAATTTGGAACGCAACGCTCGCGCATAGTGGCCGCACCACTGCTGCCGATATCTCATAGCAACGCGAACCTTTTATGAGAACCATTCTATACTTAGATTTACGATTATGTTTCTCCTAAAAAAATCTTCATAATAAAACATTGACACAGTAAAAATGACAAATTATATTGTAAATTAAAAATATTAAAGTGTAGTTATCCATAGTCAATTTTTAAAGAAGAAATTAGACAAGATAACATTATTTTTATGTAAATAGAATTAAAAAAGTAGAAGTACTCACTTTCAACTTCGTTCTTGCTGAGGTCGCTCTGAAAATTATCAAAAACATTTTGTTACTTTTAATTCATAAACATCATGTAGGGTAGTGTAGTGTTGTAAATAGGATTACATCACAACACTGAAAATTACTCTATCTGGTCGGTGAGTAAGGAACTTAATTTTTCCACTATTTATTAGCACATCACTGACTTATATTTTGTTAAATTTTCTGTGCTGAAACGTAAGGCTTCCGGTCTGCGGAATTTAGCACTTAGCGTTAACGCGAATAGTATTGCACTTGTTATATTTTCATCCCATTTTCAACAGCACTGAACTCCTTGTCACAATTTCACTTCTTTTAGATATAACTCACCATTTTGTGTGGTGTTAGTCGGTTCCCTCCCGGTCTTCACTGGCAGACGTTTAGACAAGAAGTGGGGCTCGGCAACTTTTCGCCGGACTGTTTTAACTGACTCAGATGGCGCTCTCGTTTGGATATTTGAGATTTAGCCCAGGAATCCGCAACCGTTCTATTTTCAGCGGAGTTGAACCGTGCCGACGGTATCTTCAGACACTACATGGGCTACTAAGCGAGAAAGAGACATGAAGCTTTTCTCGATACGTAGTTACTCCTATTGTAAATCTACATTTACGCTATTTCGATCTAATGTACATCATATATATACGTCAGGAATCGAAGGTGTCCGTACACCAATGCAGTTACGGCATATAAGGTTTGACACTGGTGACAAATGATAAGGCAAACTCATATAAGCATATTTTTATTAATAATAGTTAATATATGTAAATAAATATCAACTTTTGTTAATCAATTAAATCAAAATTCATCGTTTTCGTTGACATTCATCTTGAAGTCAAAATATTTCCAATGAGAAGAATGAACAAGAGCTTCGTTGACAGTATTAAATTTCCAAACGACTGATCTTGAAGGGGAAGGTGTGCTTAAATTTCGGTGGTCAAGAAGACTAGCCGCTCGACGACGAGTATCGGGCGAAAGAGAACATAGACCTCGAACCGAACCGCAGACACGAGGTCCCTGGAATATGCTACAATTATACTGACCGGTTCAAAAAACAGAAACAAAACGATTAATATTAAAACAAAAAAAAATGTTACTTTGCGTTTTCCAAACAGTTTTTTACGCCATAGCCATCCACTTAAGCATGATAAAAGTTTCGCTCCCTGATTTCGACAGCGGCGCACAATATTACCCTTTCGAGAACTAGTACCGCTATTCGATACACCAGATACAGCCTTTAATTCCTTTGTTGATTCCTTAAAATTGAAAAGTTGTCATGTACAAAATACAAATCTTTATGTATGTTCTAATCACCTATGCAGATTATTAGAATAATAACATTCTTAAATATATTTCTTTTTTTATTGTTAATAAATAACACAAAATAGATGTGTCCAATTCTCAAAACAGAATCTCAAAATCCAAATTCCACCCGAACAAAGGTTAACAAATTTATCAAATAATGTAATATATGACATCTTTTAACGTTTTTGTTTTTTTCTTCATGGATATTTGTAGGAGTAAAATAAGTTATATATACCTCATGACTAATAACGTTGTCTTTAGAAGCGCTGACAGTTATTAAATCTATTTCCTCCAAAGAAGCTACCTTCGAATCTTGTAAGATAGGCTCGTCCTCTTCTGAATTTTGATCATAATCACCTAATAAGTTAATTAAATTACTTAAAATTCTAGCTAGCTATTTATATTTTTTGTAAATAGCACTTACGATTCATGGTTAAGTATGCATTTTCGTACAATGCGAGATCATTTTTATCCATATTTCCTATAGTTTCATTTAGATTGCACTGTAATTGTCATCAAATTAAAAAGTGTCAAGATTTTGTACTTTAATCATATAAATTTTAAATAAGGATGTGTAAATGTACCGTCAATTCTTTACTTGTAGAATTTTGGACATCATCCAGTACTTTGTTATCATTAGTTTTGTCATAATCACATTTAAAAAAATCGTAATCTTTAGGGGTTTCAGTGAAAAGAGCATCGTTTAAAAACGAGTAACTTGAATTTTCTTCACTCTTCACTTCGAAAGTATTTGATTGATCTTGAAAGTTTTGTTGTTTGCATTCCATATTATTTTTATTAGTTTCTATTAAAAATTGTTCAGACCTACTATTTCTGTTTTCCATGACATATTGTGTATCGGTAATAATTACATGCTCGACATTACTCATGTCAAATAGATGGTTTATAAACATTGATGTGGATTTACGCAAATCATAATGGCCTCTCTAAAAAAAAAAGTTGTTATGTAATACTTTAGGCGAAAACTTAACTGGTTAATTCAAATATGTATAAAGATATATTTAAAAAAAATTGTAATATTTCCAAAATAAAATAAAATACTTTACATAAATCTTCATCAAATTATTTTGATAAAATCAATTGTTTATAAATATTTCATTACAATTTAAGAGGAGAAACAATGAATATAAGTATCACTGAACAAATTAGCTAAAAGTACAATATCATGGTGTAATATAAGTAATAGTTTTTTATTCCCATTTAAAGGAAAGAACTACAGACATTTAAGAAACAAGCATTTTAGTTGGATATCAGCCAACGTATAAGATAATATCATTTACTTACCACTTCCAACTCTTCATCACCTTGACCCATAAAACTAGCTTCGTTTCTAGATTTTGTGATCATATCTGTCAAATGATGACAAGTTATCTTGTGATTGATTAGTTCTTCTATTTATCAAAATTAGAAGTGACTACAATGTTTATGAAATGGGTACATACTTTCTATCTTTTGAGGTGTCGAAGTAACGACAGTATTTTCTTGATTCTCGTACTCACTGTCATCTTTTGAAACAACAAAAGTTAGTTCATCATCGTAAGTCTCATCCCACCGATGGTTTCGATTTTTTTTCAGACTTGATATAAAATATCTCCATGGCTGACCTGGAATAATGTTTATCATGTTAAGTTTTTCATACCAATAATTTAAACATGTAGATATGTATGTTATAACTATACATGTCGGCGACACGTCTTTACTTTATAAATCTGTAGTCTGTCTGTATACTCAATTTTTTGTCAAATTTCGTCATAAATATTCGTTTATGACTCACTAACATCAGTTTTACCATTTTTGAATTTTTTTTCTATCCCGCTATAATTTAAGAACGGTCGAACCAATCTTTATAAAAATTGGTATACATTAAAAACATATGATTGCGCAAATGATAGGCTATATATCTATATCTATCTATATTTCTATATAAATCTGTAGTCTCTCTGTACAGTCAATTTTTATGTCGAATTTCGTCATAAATATTCGTTTTATGACTCTTTTTTCTATGATCTTATATGTTCAATAAAAATATTCAAAATAAAAAAGTATGGCTTCCATTTATAATAATAATAATTATTATTATACATAACTAATTTTAAATAATTTTTAAAACGTCCAACGAAGTGGGCGAGTAACAGCTAGTAAATCCTAAAATCCTTCTAATTTTTAAAATAATATGTTCAATTGTGCACTAACCAGAATCTTTAGCATTATTTACTATAATACAGGCCTCTTCTAAAACCTGGGTAACAAGATGGACAGCTAATAAATCAGCTAATCGAGTATCGCTAGATGCATCTTCATTATCTAAAATAAGTACATATTAATGTTAACAACGTGGTTATTTATTTCGGTTCATTTACATATACGGTATCTGTGCTTATCGTGTGCAACGTGCGCCAGTATCGCGTAAGATGAAATCTATAAAAATCTATAAATAGAAAATAATGAACAAGGCAAATAATATTAATTATTAAAAAATGGAGATTCTTCTTTCATCTACAATTAAAACTAAATTAATATTACAAACCGTCTTTATTCGTCATTTTTCAGTTTTATATTGGTGATTGATAGGTACTTTAAATTAATTACAAAATGTCACGAAAAATAAAACCTATTCATTCACCAAAAGTATATTCGGCCAGACTTAATATAAATAAAAATAATTATTTATTTGTAAAAAAAAATATTAGAATAAAAAGGAGATCGACTTAAAATGTGGTAATCAAATAAAACTTGAAACAATATATCCTGAATATATGAACACTTTTTGTAACAAAATGATATTATGACATTTTTAAAAATTTAACAGCATAATATAAAAAAGGAATAAAAGGGGTAAGGGTAGGTATATCCTTATGTAAAATATAGTTTTCCAATTTTCTATATACATTCTATAATATTGAATTATGTTCCACGTAACTAATCACCGGGACGAAGTTTACATAAAGAGCATTATTCATTCAAAAACACCGTCGCTATTTCTGTAACGCCCAGCCAATCGCTATAGTATTCTTTAGCCTCGAACTATTTTAGCCAGTTTCTCGATTGTACTGTGGAAAATCTATGTATAATATGTTTATAAGTATGCGTTGCTTATAAGAGAGTGACAGTTTAGCTCATGAAAATATGGGGTGAAGTTTTCATTTGCTTGTCAAATTAATCCAGTTTGACCCCTTTTTTATCCAGGAGGATACGCCCTCCACCCCTTAAAGGATGACAAAAAGTATAAGGTTTTCCAGCGCCGACTACCATTCACAGATTTCAACATCTCATTTAAAAAGGCTCAAAAAATATTCACTTTAAATGTGAATATTTTCTAAGCCTTTTTCCTTAAATTATAGAAGTTATATTACTACTTATCGTCTTTATAATTTTTTGATCGAAAATACACAAAAATATATTTACAAAAATATTAATATATTTGAAAATCTTATTTGTTTAACCTTCAAGACATTACTTACAAGTATTATTATTAAGACATTACTTACAAGTAAAACCATTATTAAGTAATATGATATTAAGTATGTAATACTTATATTACTTAATAATGGTATAATATAATATTACTTAATAATGGTTTTACACAGAAACAAAAATAAAGTTTCATTCAAATGTATTTATTATGTTGAGATATATTGAGGAACGAATTAATTAATCTAAAGCCGAGAATATTTATTTTTAGTAATAACCAACATTAAAAAATGATGGTCTCTCTTGTTGTATTGAAAATAGAATAAACCTGTACTTAATAATCCGCAAGTAATTTCTTCATTATTACCATTTTATAATTCATACATCATTATCGTCACACTGTTACAATTTACCTTGTAAATCCTGGGTTCGACGCCCGGTTTCAGCCAATAAAATCGATTACGTTTTCCTATCAAATTATCCGTAGCAAATCGAAATTATGAAATTAGTAATGGCATTATTTGCCCTAATGTGCCTCGGACAGCACATGCGAAAATTAGATCTATAAACACCATATGTATATGAAAGCTTATAAATTAATAGATCGCTTATGTTTATTTTAATAGTTATTTTAATATGTACCTATATATGTTATAGTTTTACGATTACGTCGAACAATTTACAATACTAAATACAAAAACTCCTAAAATATAAATGACGTAATAAAGCTACAATATAAGTTATTTCCATCTTAAATACGCTATCATAATATGAAATTACAATTACTTTCCTCTTCATCATATTAGCGTATTCATTAATACCTACTTAGTTCAAAATAAATATTGAAAAGGGGAAAACAATTTATGAAGTAGAAAACGTTACTGCCGGCACTCCCTGTTAGGCTCTATTTATAAATTGCTTGCCACCGTGTGAACATAAAGCGACATTGTTAATTCTATTGGGTAGCCAGTTATTTACAACCAATTAAGGAAATGTACCTTAAGTACCATACGGATTTTTTTTTGTGCGATGAGACGACAACACAGTAGATAAGTTATTTATTTGATTTAAGTTCTATAATGATAAAGTGTCTAATGAAACATTCTATCATCTAAAGCCATATACTTATGGCAATGGTTACTTCGATACATAATTATTTTGTACTTTATCATATATGTGTTTTGTGATAAAAAAGGTACCCCAGACTACTTCAAAATTATTAACACAAGCAAGTGGGATCAAACTGATGAACACACTGTTAAACTCCTTATCACGGATCTTTGAAAACTATTGACCTGTATATTCGTTAATTAGTTCAAAAATAAATTATCGGCCCAGATCATGCTGCCATTTTGCCGGTTTCTATGACAACGGGAGGCTGCGGTGCTGCTGTTCCGCGACTATCTGCGCGCACAAATCAATGGAATCTCTATAGGGTTATCACCGTTCGTTTTTCATAATTATTTAAATCTGCTAACTTATTGACAATATATGTTCGATTGGACATTTTAATATTATTTATGTAATAGAACTTTTATTTAAAAAAAAAAAAACTATCATTAAATTGTATATTTAACATATTGCAATGCAATGTGTAAAAAAAAATAGAAATAAATTAAGACAACTCGTACTGTAAGAAAAATAACATTTTCACAAGTATTTTATTATTACAATATAATAATACTAACATTGATAAACAAATTATAAAGTTGACCAAGCAATTAATTGTATAAACCCTAAGTCTTCGTCTCGAAACGAATGCGCAAAGCCTCACTCTCGGCCGAACCTCCCTTCGGTTACTCGCGACAGTCTTCTCTGTCCCGTGTCATTCCCACGTACCTACCTTACAGTTACGACCTCTAAAATGTAAACAGTGCTCCTTAAGTATAAAATGATGTGACCTATTTTAATATTGAGCAATTTTACACCTAATTTATTATAATTATTTGCGTTTATTGCATTTTATAATGGATGTAAAACATTATTTATAGGTAAGTTCTTAAGTGTCTTCATTTATTTATTTAACATAGTATTATATATTAAAATCTTACATTGTAACAATATCAACAGTTCTTGTATAGAGCTTTTAACTATAACATATTTTTATTTGGAAAAAAATAGACCATCGGAAGCATCCCTTGCTCATTTGAACATGAAAATTGCTAAAGAAGTGACTGAGGATGACTCTATCGACGACGACAATGTTCCAATTGCGGTGCAATTATTTCTATGGAGGCAAACAACACCGTTTATGCGCCCGAGATTCGGAAAAGTTCACGAATCTACTTGCACGGTTTGTCTAACTTAGTATAGTAGGGTAAGCTAGTAAAATAATTTTAATATAATTATATAATCAGATAATTATTCGCACGTAATAGTTTAAAACATAAGCTCTTGGAAAGTCGAAAATTTTATTAATTAAAATGTTTTTTTATAAGTCATTCTATTTCATTTCTAATCTTATTTTTTATCAATTATTGTTATAGAAAGGAACTAATGTAACTATGTAATGGCAAAAAATATTATATTAATACTAATTTTCGAAATAGTACTACCACTATTAAAGTCGCTAATAAAATTATTTAAGTGCGTCTTACATTTTTAAATCGTTATGATATTTTCATGTTGAATTCCAATAATAAAAACTATTAGTTAGTTAATAAAGAATTCGCGCTGATTCTAAGTAGGTATTCCTACGTATAAAATATTATTTTTTAACACCTTACTTGTAAGTATATATAACCGTTTTACATACGAGACTTTTACAAATTATCATGTATTATGTAAATATATTACACACGATTTTATCAAGTCATATTGAAAATAATAAAATGTATTATGAGCGCACTTAAACATCTTATAGCTATAAATTAAAATTATAAATATTATTAATATTCTATATGAATAATATATATTTTGTTTTTCTTAATGTGTAATATGTAAATTATATATTTGTTGTAAACATGCAGTTCTGTCAGCGGGCTCCAGGACATCACGTAAGTTTGTTATTAAAAATATGTTTTAAATCTATGTTATATGTTGATATAAAACCTAAAAACTTAGTTCTTTAATACTTACTTACATCTTACAAAATAAAGATTTTTTAGAATGAAATTAGATTTTTATTTTAAAATCAAATATGCTTAGTTTTTTTTTTAAGAATTTTCGTTTTAATTTTATTGTATTGTATTTATCTATCAGCTAAAATATAATATAAATCGTTTTTAGAGTTTAATAATTATTTATTAAATGTATTTAGGCAGATTATTATTTTTATTTGTGGCAGCTTTAATTTTTCCAATATGCAAATGCCAAATATTTGACATTTATATTGACAACTGTCCTGTCATTCAACTTTGTTTACAGTATTTGTAAACAATAATAAAACTTATAACTGATTAATTAAAATGAATTTGTGTTTGTTAATCATAAATTTTTTTTACTGCATACTGACTTAGGAACTCAAAGAGGCCTGTAAGGTAAATTAAACATTTTTTTTATATATAATTATTTTTAATTAATTAATTATTTAACGTGGGTAAAAAATTATAACGAGAAGAGAACATTTGCACTATTATCATCACAAAAAAAAATCATTCAGTATTTAAGCAGAATAGATTATAATATTTTTCCTCCATCATTAAACTGTACTAAATTAATGTTATAAAAAAGCTATGCTTATGGCTAGAGGACGTTTTAATCTCGATTTATTTTTATTGAAACTATAGTTCACCAGAAGTTAATTAAAACAAAATATTTTCAGTCGTTTGAAAAAGTGTTGGTACAAAATCTTCGATTTGGACTATCAAACAACCTCATTGATGCTATAGAAGCTATTCCACGATGGAGGCTAATACAAGCTGCACTACCTCATGTGATGCATGCTTTAGCTGGACTTTTACACAACAGGTGCTCTTAAATATTGTTTCATAATATAGGGAATTTATATATATATATATCATTTACTACAACTTGAAACATTAAAATATCTAAATATTTTATATATCTAAATCTACTCTATACAGTTTTGGTTAATAATTACAGAGTAAAAGACAATATGCAGACCCTTGGAAATGTGGAAACAAAACTTCTGTATACCCTGCATTGGATATTACTTGATGCTTCCGATGAATGTGCTGACAATGACTATGAAAATGGAAAATATTATTCCAATCCCTTCCATTATCTATTCTCTGTACCTACTATGACTGTAAGTGAAAAATTTAATTATTATAATACCTTTTAGTATTATTAATAATGTTACATATATTATATAATGTGAATTTAATGCATTTTTATAGAGTGATATACATTAGATATATATTAGAGCAGAATTATATATATGCATATGAATATTATTTTTGTGCCATAATCTTTAAAGTAAGCAGGTTAAGGTTTATTTATGACATAAGAAAAGCTAAGAGCTTGTAAATATTGATTGCTTGTTGAACTTGTAAATAATGATTCTATATTATTTCAGCTGTTTGTTTTCCTATTTGCTCCTATATCACATCACCTCAAAGAATCAGACTTTACAAACAACTACAGATTGGAAAATGGATTGAAGCTATGGCAAGCAATGTGGGAATTTAGGCATCCTGATTCAGCTTGTTTCACAACACTTGTCAAACCCAAACCTAAGCCTCTAGGAGGAAAATACTCGAAAAGAAACCAACATGGTGATGTCTTTATGGGCCGTATGTATATAAGAATATAAATAGGTTTTTAGATTTTATGTGCCTTAAAAACACAAAAACCTAAACCATGAAAACCTAAACAAATTACTTTACATATATATTTTTTATAACATTAAATATGTATAACAAAATATATAATATTTTAAATAATTATAATTTATTTAAAACAATGCTTAATAAATAATTTTTGAATTAGCTTTAATGGGATATAATCAAATAACTATGAATATTTTTTAATAAATGGATATTATAATGCATGTGAAATACATTTTTTACTCTGTGCTCACGAATTATTAATTTTTAGGAAAATTTTCAAAAGAAGAAAGTGCCGTTAATGGCAGCCCTCCTAGTCAGAACATTTCAATGTCACAATCAGAAGCTCCATCAAAACAAGCCAGTACAGAGGAAGAGCCGTGGCTCTCATCACCCAAGGATACAATTTTTCCTGAGACAATCCCGGAGGAGAGCTCCAGTACAGAGGAGGAACATGTGGTATATACAGGCTGACTTTGAAATCATTGACATCCTTTTGACACCAAGTCATCTCTGAATCCTTAAAAGATAAATAACGAAAATAATCAGAATCCGAAAATTAGAAATCATTAAAAATTCATAACAAATATAATAGCGTGCTATAAACACCAGCCAAGTACCGACTAAAAATAAACATTATAAATTTATTGGCAAAGTCACCGATAGTACTTTCTAGTACCTACAGATGTTACCCCAAAACACCAACCGCATTATTCTCCAAATAATTCCTAAGCCCTAGTCCAATTTCGCAATTCTGCAAAAAGCACTTACACTAAATATTAGGTACATTTCTGATTCGGAAGGTATTGCAGTTCCCAATTGAACCGTTATAAAAGTGCCTATGTAATGTATACAATTGTTTATGTAATAGAAGTAAATAATCAAGTATTAAAATCACAACAGCGGCAACGTCACCTTTGCAAATTTAGTACTGAGGAACTCGTCTGAGGAATTGCGAACAAATAAATAATATATATACAATATAATCATAAACGTAATTCATGCAATTCCTCTACGTTTAGTCTCCTACTTCTTAATAATTGTCCGAAAAGAGTAACTACTGAGTTTCTTGTCGGTTCTTCTTGGTAGAATCTACGCTTAAAATGACGATACCAAGGCTTCTATAGATTTCAAATACATTCTATATACAAATAACATTTTTAATCTATAATGTTCTTATTTATACTTCTGCTCAAAACGAAACCAATTTTATTTCATATCCTAAAATATTCTTTACAAGACTGTTGTTAAACATTACATTTATTTGCAGTTCATTTATCGCCTACCGTCTGAACAAAATTTTAGTGGAGCAAATAAAGGAGCTTATACGGTGTATGCAGCTGACCCAAGCATATTTCAAGTTCGCAGAACGGACTCAGCGAAGCCTACATTACCAGGGATCAAGCCCTTACCTCAAATCACCAAAATGAGGTATATTACATGGCTTAATCGTAATCATAAGAGCGTTTATCGATGGGGTTTAAAGGCTGAGTGATCAAGTTTAGTTACAGACACAAGGGTTATAGCATCTTATTTTTTAAGGTTGGCTGCACATTGGCAATGTAAAGAATGGTTAATATTTCTGGCGCCAATGTCTATGGTAGGTGGTGAGAACTTACCTAATAGTCTCATCGTCCGCCTACCTATTCCATAAAAATATATATAATCTTTACAATAATATCAACGGTAGTTGATAAACTTTCAAATGCGTTTGGAAATATTCATTATACATTATTAATAAGGATATATTTATATCCTATATATTAGTATCCAGTACATATGCCATTCATATAATCATTTTCAGCTCATCAGATAAGGAGTCGTTGTCTGATAGCGGAGGCCAGCCCGGTGTAAAAAGCACCCCGACGTCGATAGAAAAGGGAACTAGTATCAAACAAATACAACATGTAAGTAGGTTTATGATGAATCTTGCTGTTTACAATGGAATTAAAGGCAAAAATCTATTCAATTTAGCGTACAAATCCGTTCGATATTCTATTAACGTAAGCTTTACTACCGTGTGGGAAACGAACTTCATCACAATTATTATGCGAAAATACCCACGTTTTTAAAATCACAATGGTTTAAGAACTTAACATAACCTTAGATAAAATAGCATGTTGTACATATTTTCTTTTCTATGTAATAAAAAGATGTACTATACTCTTATTCGCTATATTATCGGCGTACATTAGTATATATGAGCGCGGCTTGTGCTCACAAACTATTTTAGTTTAATTAGATATGTGTTAAAAGTGTACTTTATGAAGAAAAAAAAAATAATTTAAAAGTGGGTAGGTCGCGCCTTAGTAAACTAATAAATCTATAATTTTATATAAGTAAAGATCAAATATTGTATGTATTGTATGTGCAAATCATTGAATATATTTCAAGGTATCCGCGGCAACTTTCCTCGACGTGGCCACCATGAGATGTCTCTTTGCATCGCAATGGCAAGAAGAAGGTGTATATTGGGCGCTACATTATCTATATAATAGGTCAGTTCATCAATAATCGTGTAATAAACAAACCAAAACACAATCCACTATTGAATAACACGTTAAAAGTTTACTATAACTATTTTCCAGATTGCGAGATATTTGCGACGATATATCCAAACAAATTCAAATCAGAAAACGAAGCAATTCTCTGCCAATACCGAAAATAGAAGTATCGATATACCAAAGCCCGGAAATCAAAGAGCGTGATTCATTGAAAAACTTTATGGAGGTTCCAGATTCAAAAGACGTATCACCGATAACAGAAGTTCCTTTCACGAACATAACTAAGTCAGAGGAAGACAACGTAATGTCGAGAAGAGCCAGCGAAAAAGTTAAACGAAAAATGAAAATGGCCGATTTGAAAGCTTTCGTCGAAACTAAATTACTGTCGAAATCAGAAAAAGCATTGGAGAAAATTGGTCATGATGAACATAAATTTAGTTTTCATACAGCAGTAAGAATGATATCTGTAGATATTTTTTCCCTAGCTATTTACATTGTAGTATATGCTTCTGACAGCAAACGGAGTAAAAAATATAATTTTAGGAGTATCACAGAAGTTTAGATAACGCGGACGACCGACCGAACTCCGCGCTCGCAAGCAATTTCCCGCCTCTAGCTCCGAGGCTGACAGGGGACTTGCTCCAGTGTAATCTCATTAAAGGAAAAAGTATGCCGAGTCTCAGGTAAGACCTATTGAAGTAAATGAACATATCAGAATTTCCTAACATTCTTTTTTTTTTGTAGTTTTAGGTAATTTTTGTTCAATAAAAAACGCATTTAAAAATATATATTAAAAAACTAAATAACTGATATCTATTATTTAGAAGCTTAGCTTCATAGGATTAGATTTTTTTAGGATATTTCGATATAAGTTCTATCTATATTCTATGGCTAATGAGATCAAAATTTCTAGAATGCGCCCACTATTTTGTTCTAAATACCAGTATTTTATTTGTGAACTCATCTCTATCTAACCATATACTACTCTCTCAATCACAGCACAGCATGTTTTCTTTCTCACACATATTATAATATTATTTAATGAATTTTCTTTTTTAAAATGTATTTTTCTCTTTCTCCCGTGTTCCTTACGCTTAATCCTGTACAATATTATAACGGACGAACGATGTGGTCGCTAGCTGTCTGATAGACGAGCTAGCATCCAATGGGTAAGTTTTAAGAAAACGTATGACAGGAATTTAGAAGTAGAAGCTTCATTAGTTATTCGATAAATCAAAACAGACTCTCGGTCTCATTACAGCGTAGATTGTTATCGTTTTAAAATTTAGCAATTTACAAAAAATAAATTAGTGTCAAAAGTAAAAGCTTAGCTTGAGAAGTAATAGTTAATATCAATTTAAGATAAGTTAAATATGCTATTTTATTGAACATCATCATCTCATTTGAAATTCTTTGTCATTTGAAGCTTTTTGAAGTTTAAAATTCGGGCTTTCAAGTTTTTTAATACTTTAATAACAACAGATATCATGGCTTGTAGAGTGTTATTACGATGTTAATTTTTGAACTGCATGATACGTAGGCAAAGATTGCTGGTCGAATAAAAATATTTGTTGATGGTACTTAAGTTACTAAAATGATAATACGCACATCATCTCAATTAGCACATACGAAAAGGAAGTACGTACTTAAAACTTTAATTGTTATATTTTGAAACTGCACCATCACCAGTAGACTGTTTTAAATTTTAAAGATAGAATAAATGATCTCGGATGTTTTTTGCGTTAAAAAGTAGTAATTATACAATCATATGTATTAGAAAGATGAATTAAATATACTTTGCAGATACATTGGTGAGATCAAGACGGAACGTGCGCAGGACACGACAGTTATTAAGCCATCTAACATGCAAAAGAAAAAGAACCCCATCATCACTGTTACAGAACACACGCCCACACCGTCACCTGACTACCTCTCGAAAACAAGACAAGTGAGAATTTGTAATAATTATCAAATCATCATTTTGTTTTACTCTAAACCAGAGATGTTATGGATACGTAATTTCGGATTTGAATATGGATACGCATAAGAAATTATTTCGGATTATACGATTGTTTCGGATAGTTTCAGTTACAAATATTATATTATGTAATCCATTTAATACCATATTAATAAACAGTTTTCACCGCGAATTTAAAATATTTCTGATATATAATCAAATGCACTTTTACAGGGTTCCCTCGAATCACAAATGGACTCAGTAAGCATGCAAGGGTCTCAACATATACCGACTCCAGAACGCAAGCCAAGTTTAACACGATCACAAACTGACTCCAACATCACTTATATTGTGGAAGAGATACAGGAAGCGGCTGGATCGTTGCATTATATCACGAAAGACGGAGATATTGATTTCCAAGTTGTGCTTAAAGTAAGGATTTATTAATACTGAAAATTAAAAAAAATAATTAAAAAAAGCTCCTGAAGGTTGTTCTTGAGGCAATAAATAATATAATAATAATCAGCCCTTGCGTTAAGAAGTTATTTTAAACGTTCTCTTAGGACTATTTTCGCTACCGCAAGGATGAAAGAAATTGATCATTAATAATTGCCCAACTTTAGAAATTACCTGTAATTTTCCAAAATAAAACAAATTTTCTTCATTGTGTCACAGGCCGTGTACTCCGTGTCAACTATGGATAGTTTTTACATAACAATGAGAGTGATGGAAGTGATGCTTAACTTAGTGGATACACTAATGGAAATTGGGGTTCATAAAAATTGGCAGTCTGATAAAGGGCAAGATCCCCAACCGGAAACAGTTGATCCTTTGGCAGATTTTCAAAAAGACAAAGAAAACAAGGTATTTATATTTTCTAAGTCGGCAAAATATTTATGACACACATTTCTTACAAACGGTCCAACAGTTGCCTTCTGAATTTTAGGAAAGAGATTCGGGCATTCCCTGCGCTCAGAGCCAAGATTCAACAAATGTTGAATCCGGTGAAAGTAAAGAAAAAACGAAAGAAGAAGAACATTTTGATTGTCCCTACTATATGCTGATGTACATAATTCTAAGGTTAGACTTAAAATATTGTTTGCTAAAAATTTTATTGAACAAAAGATCTTATAATGTCTATAAAACTATTTTCCAAACGTAAATTCTTTATATTGCAGATTATTACGTCAATTAGGATGTTCTCACGGCTGTACAACTGCGTTGCGAGGCCCTCAAGCTGAATGTCTCCGAGTACAATCAAGAAATTCGCTCCGGCAGCTGCGTTCTGCGTCTGTGACTAAATTCACTTTGCGACTTAAAGAAATGACCAAATTTGCACCAATCAGAGAGGTTTTAGATAATTTGCATTCTACTCTCGGCTATTGTACTGAACCTGCGACCATGGTATCACCTATGAGTAAGAACTTATACTTTAAAGGTCTTTATTGGTCACTAAATATTTTAAACTTATAAATAAAATTAACGTATTTCAGATCAGCAAAAAAGAAATTTCGCAAAATCCCCAGAAATGAGCCATCTACAGACAGGATATGCAACGAACTTCGGAGCGGGACAGGGGCCCAATGCAAACAGAGCAATAGAGAACTTTATAGTGGAAACCACTTTTCGAGTTCTAGTTACAAGATTTGCCATGATGCATAAAGAATTAAAATTGCTTGATAACTCGGTTAGTATTACTTAAAATTACAATAACATTGGACTTTTTCTAAATTACGTATATCTATTTTGTGACAGGTAACAAACTTGGATGCGTAGTATTTACAAAAATGTCATGATTAATATTTAAATTACACCGAGACCTAAATTAAAACTAATCAGTCGCACTATAATAAGTTATTAAGTTACCTATCGCTAGGCTCTATACGCGGAAGTGCGTCTTTTGCTGAGCTACGTACGAGAGGCTCACGGGGGAGAGTTTCGTGCCGTGGCCTTCAGTGCCTTATTAGACACGGCGGAGAGGCCGGGCACGCAGGCGAAGGACTCCAACATGCAGACGACGAGAGTTATCAGGTAATCCATAAATATTGTTTTTTTACATTTAACAATATGATTACTAAAAGATATATAGAAGTGAGCCCTAAAGTAGCGTGTAAAAAAACTGTCGCTCTTCACCCCAAAAAAATTAAAGAATTTTATCCATACATGACACTTTTAAATTATTATTTTTGTAATTTATGTAGTACGATCTTCTACGAAAACTCGTGTTTGACAGAAGTCTGGATGATCAATTTTAAATTATTCATATAATAAAAACAATAATTATTTTTATTAGGCATATTCCTAGAATGGCTGATGATGAACGTGGTTCAGACACTGGCGCTGACTCTGGTTGTGCGGCGGATGACAGAAGCCATAAAAAGTTTACCTTCAAAAAAAGAAGCACTTCTTCCACTGGTGCTCATGTAATAAAATTTTATAATTAGATTTTTTTATTGTGTTTTTGAACTCTAACTTTGCTAGTCCGTAAAAATTTTAGGTACAAAGTAAGCAAGTAACTTCAACTTCAAGCGAGATAATATTGCTCAGTTGATAGTGCATTGAAGGAATACGTTGTTTCAACGCATGAAATCTATGGACTTCAACCGTTCTCCCTAAGAAAATAAGACGCCTTGACCTAGATATGGGATGTTTGAGAGCAAATTAAAGTAATAACTTTAATAACGTTTTATTTCATTTTAGAGCCTTCTAGAAACCGAGGCCGGTGATGAATCAGCCAGTCAGTCGCCTTTGTCTGTTCGAACCCGAAGATACCAACTGACGCCTCGACAATCTGAGCGAACTATCCCGTCTGCTTCGTCTGCTGATATAACGCCACATCGCAAGATATCTCATTCAAAATCTATTCCTTCTAAATTTCATATTAGCGGCATAGGTGAGCGTGAAATAATTATCTTTTATTTGTAAACGTGGTTTTTAGTGGATTAAAATCCTCATAAAAAAAGTAAATTTGAACTTATTTTATGACTTCCAATTCCTAATTTGACCTTGAATGTAAATTTGAAAAAAAAAAAAAACATTTCCAAAGTATTTTACATTCTCGCATTATATTATTATTATAATATTATAAGGTATTTCTATATAGTATATAGTATAGTCTGGACTCTATAGCGTTTGCTTCTATTCTATTGTAACAGTCAATTGGTTTCGCCAAAAACCTCAGCCCCAGAATCTAGTGCGAAACGGATGCGGTTCCGGCGAATCTCTTCCAATATCCGGTAGCATGGCGTCCTTAGCGAGGCCATTTCACACGCAACCGATACACGTGTCGCGTCCGGTTCATGTCAAGCGACGAGTTGGTTACACACTTAACAGGTATTGCGTGTAAATATGTCATCAAATACAAGAAATGAAAACCAGCTAACAAATTTGAACCTTTCAGAGCCAGAAAAAGGGTTGAAGATAGATTGAATAGATTTGGTCTGAGAAAAATGGGAAAGAAACGGGACGGGAGCATAGAAGAAACTATAGGAGGGTGTAAGTTCTACTTAATAATTGTACTAATAAAATATTGTAAATAATTATTCAATAAAAAATATAATTACATTTTCATTTATAATTTAAATTTTCAGATATGTCGCGTCGGGGGTCCGCAGAGGGTGGTTCTGGCGGCGGGGAATCCGAAGTAGTTGTTTTAAAACGACGAAGATTAGTTGCAGCTGCGCCGCTATACGCTGGTCTCGCGAGATTCAGTTTTATTCTTGACGCAACTCAACCCGGAGCCACTCCAGATGCATTATTTATGGCTGCTTTATTGGATTTAGTGAGAATATCTTTTCTTATATACATACACTTTAGCTCTAACGCTGTTAAAATTTTATATGATTAACGAAATAAAAGAGCATTTTGTTTTTATCCTGGTATACTTTAAAGGATTTAAATTAAGTAAAACGTTATAAATATTGTAGCAAAATATATTTGAATTTAATAAAATAGCTTGTCAATTAAAATATTACAGCCACACACAGTTGTCGTTGGACGAGCCGCTATGCTTCTAGAATGTGCTCATTTGGTACATAATTGCAATAAGGGTCAATGGCCTTATTGGCTCAAATCAAATATGGCGAAAAACCCATGTAAGTAATAATTATATTGATTATATGTATATATGTATGTATTTGTTTGAATTGTTAACGTCTATGGTTAAAATTATTTGCAGTATCTTCGGGTCCTTTACAGTTAAGAAGACAACGGTTAGCTGGAAAACTCTTTTATCAATGGGCAGAAGTAAGTATTAAAACTAGAATTAAATTATAAAATAGTTAACAAGAGCTGATATTTACCGATAAACAGTTTTTTTATGTACGAATATTTATTACTTTAAAAGTACCTAGTCGCAATTGACTACAAAGAGAATTGCTATGATTCCTGTGTACAAGATCTGTTTTATGTACAATTTCATTAGTAGATTATCCTTTAATAACTTGATGTTAATTGTAAGTAACTTTGTATTTAGGCAATTGGAAATAGATTAGAAGACATGTTAAACGAGGATAGAAAGCACATTGATACAGTTGTTAACCTCGTTAATGATCCCGATGGGCAACGAGAACTTTTGCAACAAGACGAAGAAGAAGATTTCTTAGATGAAGGTATAAATAAATTGTTTAAACAGTCGATTATTGCATAATAAGAAAACAAAGTAGATAGCGATCAATTTCATATTTGTGTTAACCACAGCTAGTATACGGCTTCCTGGAAAAACTATTGGCGCTGAATGTCCCCGTGCTCTAAGATTAGTCGCCTGCATGCTATTATTCGAAATCACAGCATTTCTCCGAGAAACCTATCAAAACTTACCTAAGTCCTGTCGATCTTCGTTAAAGGAAAGAGGACCTTGGGATCGAGTCTACAGGTACGATTTTTGCACGTTCTTCTTATTTTGTTTTCTTTTGGTAAGTAGTTGCCATATGTCTTCGTTGTGTCAATGATTATTTTTGTTATTATGTTTTGCGAAGGTGGATGCAAAAGCGGAGACGTTTATTGTGTAATAATAAGTGAGTTAATTATGTTTCGTACATTAGTAAAGATTAAAGAGTGCATATTTGTGATCAAACTTTTCATTTTAACAGGGCTCTTAGCAGTCAACACACATTAATGCCAGTCGAGTATGTGATCTAAAGGAATAATGCATGACTTACAGCACAATATGTGCATGCACATAGTTTGTAAATACATTTAGTATTAACACGGTATACTATATTCGAACCGTAAAACTTCACATAGCAATGAAATTCTTAGAGTATCGTAGGATTTTCGCTTTCATATCTCTAGCAAGGGATCCTGCGGTAAATGCAGACGTGTTGATTGAATTTATTATTGTTCACAATTTCATTTATGAACTTATAGTAAATTCTATCTTTGAAATCTGCCTTTCCGTGTTGATCCGATTGATCAAAAAAATTAAATAAAAATGATACCAATAAAAAAATTGTGACGCCCAAACCTAAAAAGCATGGTATGTTCTGAAGCAATGAATACTAATAACTATTAAAGGTAGGTAAAAATAATATAATTATTAAAAGGACATCACTAAACATAATAGGACAAGAGAAATAATATAGTTTAGACAAATTTAGAAGTATTTCGCTTTGCTACATTGGCATGCCGAAATTCAAAAAATAACAAAACATGATATATTAATTGATCCAAATAGATAGAAGAACTTTTCATGCTAAATAAATGCATCTCGTAATCTTAACGAAATCATCTTCTAAGTTAATTTATGGCATTGTAGGGAGGCTAATAGACGATGGAGTATGGCACTATCGAGTATGGGGCACTCTCAAGCATCAGCTCAAAGCTTACAATCAATAGCTGGAGCGGAAACGGAGAGAAAGATATCTTTCGTTCTTCATGAACCAGAAAACGTATCTGGAGGTAGCAGCGTCACGGTAAGAATCACATATAATTAAAATAATGATGAAGATATTTTTGGCTTATGTATTCAAAAATTTAAATAGAATTGATATGATTTTTATAAATTACAATTATGTTTATTGGATAAAGTGAAAATAATACAATTTTGGAAAAATAAATGTTTAAATAATAATCAAAGTAATACTTTGGCAATTGTACTCTCTTAAACAAAATATAAAAGCATCAACTGTTCAGCTTCCTGAAGCTATTCCAATCAGTGAAGATAAAAAGTCTCGCCTGGGCTCGCGAGGCAAAGGTATAGCTCGTCGGAACACACAGCAACATGCCGCCTACGGGTCTTTTAAGCGACGCTCCATTAAACTACGGCAGAAAGACGCGAGAGAAGTCTGTGATGATTGTAAGTTGAAGAAAAAAATATTTCAAAAGAATAGCAGAAATGTCAAAATTGATAAACTAAAATTGTCTATATTTCTGTAATATATATTATTGAGAAAAAAAAATTGCAGTTGTTAATAGAAGATCGGATTCAATACAAAGCAGGAGAAAAGTTTCGTCCCTTTCTGACAGGAGTGACACCTCAGAAGTTTATCCTGGAACAGGTAATAAAGACAATAATTAAATCATTACATAAATCATATTATTCTCTTATTAATATTAAATGTTTCTTTACTAGGAGGAACAGTGATAATGCCAAACGAAATGGATAGTGGTGGGGAAGAAAGCCCTGGAGTTTTGTCCGATGACCACGATCATCCGCCCGACAGCCCTGATAGTAACTCTACAGATCCTCCTGACATTAACAAAGGTTTCCCTTGGCTGAAGGTTAGCGTATCGTTGCTTATAAACCTTAGTTTCATTTTACTCGTATTTTTTTAGAATTTTATTCCAAAAAGTAATACAATTTGTTTATTTAACAGGTAATTGTCAAATTCATGAATTCTTTTAACTACGTGTGCTGCCACCAAAATTTCTGCCATCCCTACTGTTTCCGTCGCAATATGAGATCGACTGTTCGTCTAATGAAGTCTGTCCAAAAGGTTTGTTTGTAAAATTAATTTAATGAAATGGTTCCTCTATCGTACAACGTTTATATATTTTAATTTCTTTTAAGATATATGGTGAAAAGTTTGGCCCAGAAATAAGTACAACTAACAACGAGGAGGGCTCAGGTGGGACGAGACGAGGACGACGTACCCGCAAATCTTCAGAACATTCGACCGATAGGTTAAAAAGCCTTTTTTAGTATAAATACATGTGTTTACTTATGATGTTGATGATATTTGATAATGTAATATTTTTTTACAGAATCGATCGGTCAGTGCTAGAAAGCGCAGGGCTAGCCTACCGCACGGCGGGAGTAGAACAAACCCTTCCCCACAATGAATCATTACCGATCAACAAACCGGGTACTATGCCATATCCGCCTGCTGAACCGCCATCTATTTTAAAATATATAAAAACTCAGGTAAGATTTAGAGAAATTTTAAAAAACTATTATTTTTAAATTAGAATCGTTGAAATAATATATTTCGACCATTACGTCCGATCTCAAAGACTTGCTAATTACAAACGAGTAATTCCTATGAACAACGAGTTTAATTAGAGTATTTTCCTCATTTTATAATCCGATGGCAAGGCCTAACTGGTATAATGGTACTACGGGACATACAAAACATGCGCACATGTAGCACAACTTCCTAGTTAAAGGACCGCTGATAATGACTAACACCTAGACCTCACTAGATTAACTGTTTAAACGCTTTTTGTATTATGACTAATCTGACTATTTTCAAACTACAAGTTGGGATTATAAAAAGTTATTGGGTTTTTCTGTCGAAACATTCTCAGCCACAGCCCGAAGTCTAGAAGTTGGACTCCTCCACTATCTCGGAAAGTACACAAAGCCGTCGTACCCGCGCCTGAACTTTTTCCGATCGTGAGAGATTTGCTCTTCTATCGAACAATGAGAGTAACAATATCGACAGTGCACCAGTATTTGCGCACATACTTGTACACTATAATATACACTGCATAGTTGTTTCGTCTACCATGAGATCGGCCACCGTGACCGAAATCGATCGGACGCCAGCAATCAGTATTATATCCACGCACAAACAAGTCGGTACAAACTCCTTAGGTCCGCGACGCGTACCACGCCCCGCTGGCGGCGCTGGTGAAGGGCGCGACGACGCTGAGCGAGGACGTGTTCGCGGAGGCGGCGGGCGCGGCGTGGCACCTGCTGCTGGAGCCCGACCGCGAGCTGAGCGCGTGCGCCGCCGCGCTCTTCGTGCTCGCCGCCGTGCGCGCGCCGCTGCACGCCACGCACCTCATGCACAAGTACCTCAAGCACGCCGACCCCGCCGTGCGGTGAGTGTTCTCCAGCGAGTGACGAGGACTTGCAATTTTTGTACTGGGTGTTTAAAGCTTATCCTTACTGCTCGTTATTGCAATAATTATCACTGATTCTATCGAGTTGATCAATGTTACTGTAAATATACATGGCATTCTTGTAAATATATTGTGACGCAACTGTAAAAAAAGCTAACGTCTAAGTTACGAAAACTGACGTATACACTTAAGACCACTTCCGAACATAGTCCAATTGTTTTGCAAAATTCTGAGACTACTATGAGTTTGAAGACGCAATGCTCTTTAAATTTATACGGACTTTGAGAGCAGTATAACAATAATGAAATTATTACAGTCGATTTTTATAATAACCCACATTATTATGATGTTTTCTATTAAAGAAATTCAATATAAATGTAATAAATATCTATTACAGAATTAATGCTATATTACGATTCCAAGTAATGTGGAAATTGAGATATCAAGTATGGCCACGCATGGAAGAAGGCGCATCTGTCACTTTTAAAGTACCACCGCCGGGTATCGAATTCACTCTCCCGTCACCGAAAATAGGTATCGAATCTTTGGCCGTGGTAGATCCACCCTGGAGTCCACAAGTTAAAGATAAAGATATGGAAATGACTTTAAACCAAGAACGACACGTAAGTTTCTTAAAGATGTTCTTAAATTTGAAACCGATTTCTTGACAAATTTTGATGTCTTATTTCGGTTTTTAGCGCTCACTAGTCACTGCAACGAAAACACGAAAGAAACAACAAACGGAAGCAATCAAAAAGGCACTGCAACAACGAGACGATAAGAAGAAAGCTGAACGGGAAAGTTTCCTCATAACAACGATACCAATCACTCGTCAAGCCGCACGTGAACCAGCTCTAGATCACGCTGCAGACGATCACGTTGAACGTAAGTATAATACATTAAGTATATTAAGGAGCCTAAAGAATATACTATAGTTGCATGCAATCATAAATGGTATAATTTATTTTATTTATCATTTCTGCCAAAGTTTTACATCTTACAACCCTGGGGGCGTTGGTCGGGCATTGTTGATATGAGAAATGATGAATACTTCGTATAGTACCAATTTCTAAAATTTTGGCGAAACTATCAGGATTATTTTTTGCCCGTCCACCTGTCTATATAAAACACAAAAAAGACTGTAATATTGTGTGCAATGTTTGTCTTTGGAGTTGTAAGGAAATGTCATCAGTCTAAACGTGAAATTATTGGGACAGTACAAAAAATGCACTCATGAGTCTAATTTCAATATTCTGAAATATTTTTTAAATTCATTGAATGTAGGTCAACATAAATTATTATTTTTATCTTGTTAAATTGACAATTGTTATTATGCTTATTAAATCCGGTTCCGGTTTTAATTAAATTATTTTACGAAGAATAGTTAATGAGTTCAGGGAAGCCCATTGTCTGTTACTATAATTTATAAAAAGTCTTCTGCACGCCTTCAGCACCAGCAGATGAGGAGATGGCGGAAGGCGTGCGCGGGTCGCACCACACGCAGGTGGCGTCGGCGCTGTTCCCGTCCGTGCTGTGCTCGGCGGTGGCCGAGATCATCTCGCTACTGGACGACGCGGCCGTCTCCAGGGACGGCTGTTCCGTGTATGAAGTCGCTTACCAAGTACGTTTTTAAATAACCAACTTAAATGCACAGCTTTTTATAAATAATATCCCAGTGAACTCGTTATATGTATTACATTTTCTAATACGTTTAAAGACTTGTTATTTTAATAAGACTATCTGTTTATGACTTTGCAGGTCATATGGGGTTGTCTTGTGGAAGATTCAGCGCTATTCCTCCGTCATGTGCTAGAAAGGCTAACCAGAGATCATCAAGATGAAATGTTCAAGCTCCTTCGCCACTTGATCAGATTTATACCACGACTGCCGCAGCAAGCTGCCTTCGCTCTATATAACTATATAATAGGTTATGTGATGTTCTATGTAAGGTCACCTCATGAGGACGGACAGAGACTTATAGGAGCCGCGTTATCAATTTTGTGGATGGTAATATTTTCACTATCTATATTATAATTATTATTTTTTACATTTATTAACAAGAATATATGTAATTTATAGGTAGTGCACAGTGTACATGGTATTATGTTCAAAGATTTAAAACAAATATTACGTAAAGAACAGTGTGACGCTTCAATATTGCTCACTGCAAACGTTCCAGCTGCCAAGAAAATAATAGTACATGGTCCGTGTGAGTATCGGTCTTGTAATAAAAAGAATAGTCATTCGTAAGTATTACTATATAATGAAATTACAAGCGTTTATCTATTCTAGCGGATAACGAAGGCAGCATACCTTCCCAATTCCCAGTACAAGAAGATACACAATTTTGTCAAATTTTAAGAGAATCTCTGGATTACTTTGGAATACCAGAGAGATTACATGACGAATACTTCCTTGTTGATTTTAAAACGCGTAAGTTGAGTCAATGTTATTATTTTTAACTCTTTACTTTGTTAATTTAGTTTATAATATTAATTTAAATAAAATAACTTCAGGTCAAATCCACAACCCTCAAAGCTATGTACGTGACCATTATTTCTTCAAACGCTCCCAGTACCCTCAATTAGGTCTTGTACACATGGAACCAGAGGAAGCTTTCGAAAAACTACAGCAACAGGAACTGTTGCACAAGTTTGTTGAAACAGGAAAAGTATTGTTAACATGGGCTATACTTAAAAATGTGGATATGGTAAGTGATAATAACTACGAACACATACATTATAAACGCACACACACATAACGTCAAATGAAGGAAATGAATATAAGAATGTTACGCTAACATTTATTTAATTCTTTCAGGTGGTCCAACGTGTAGTATTCCTCCACGACGAACTCATGAAATTACCATCGTTCCCGAGAAAAGCTCTTGAAGCCGACCTGGCTTTATACAGTCGGGGACCTCTCGGCTCAACATTGCTTGGGCTGGATGTGTTACATAAATTCATGTATGGAGTACTTCTTAGCTTATTGATGCATAAGAAACTTAGATATACCTACGCCATATATTTTCTTATTTGTCTTTATATTTCAGGTGGGTTCGTCTTATAGCTCGTATGTTCGAAGCGATGGCGGGAAACTTCACGTCATCCAGAGATATACATTTGTTTCTAAATGTTCTAAACGGAGCTCTAATGCTACATAGTGAAGATTCATTAATACTGCGATATGTTATAGCTACCTACGTCAATGCAGCATTTAATTTTAAGAATATATTTTCTACTAATGGGTAAGTAAATTAGACATCGGATTTTACATCGTGTAAATAATTTCTTGCTTTGTACAAGTTATAATAAAATATTAATAAATTTACAGATATCTTCTTATAATGCCAACTCTGTTACAAATATACTCGAATTTCCAAACGAATAAGCTAGTTACTACAACTATAGAGTATGCCGTGAAGCAGTTCTATTTGTTAAATAGAAAACCTTTTATACTACAAATGTTTGGTTCAGTTTCCGCCATATTGGACACAGATGAAGAAGCAGCATATGGGGATGCAAGTAAAGTATGTTAGAAAATCCATTAAAATTTCATATAAATAGTCATTTTTCTAAGGTCCATAGGCTAAAGACCTTCTCTTCTATTGTTTTGGAACTTATACTACCTAATCCTAATTAAAATATTAATAAAATTTTATTCGAAACAAACAGCTTTTGTTACGATGTTTTTCTTTCTCCGCCGAGTTCATGATGAGCCAATAATTAAGCACTTGAAAACTCCAATGTTTGTCCAAATTTAAACCCTCAGTTTTGGGCTCACCCAACTCATGGGATCATGAATTATCTTTAAATGTATGTACCGATACATAAATATAAATATTTTTTTAAATACTAAATACCTGCTGCTGCTTAGGACGTCTATATATCATTTCTTTTTTAAACAGGTACAATCAAGTTGCCTTTTTAATCTCTTACTGAGCTTGGAAACTCCCTCCCCCGACCCGCTCCACATAGCGGAATTAATCAAAGAAGAGAAACCTTTAAAGCCAATCGACTTCTGCTACAGAGATGAAGATGAAATGGTTAACGTACTCGATTGTATTAGCCTATGCGTGATGGTGGTATCGTATTCTGCTGAGAGCATGAGAGGATACCAAATGCTAGTAAGTTGTTAATTATGGGTTGTTATTTTAGGAATTATATAAATATTAATATTGACTTGTACGTTGAGATTAAACTAAATGTATCGATTGTTTTGACTTAAATGTCATGAGTACATTGTTTCTGAGTTTCATCATAATAATCGATAACAAAACATTTTTTATTATTATATATGAAATTTAAAATTATTTTATCACATGCACATTTATCCTTAGTAAGGAACCTTATCGTATACACGTTTAACGTAAGAAACATTTTTTAACAGATAATACTCGAGGCCATACTTCCGTGTTACGTGAAGCAAATAAAACTACCAACGTACAATAGAGAGGGCAAAACCGAAAAAGAAATAATCCAACAACTCGCAATCGCCATTAAAACACTCGTCAACAATTGCGAAGGACTATCTAAGTAAGTCACGAATTTAAAATATTCACACCCACGAGTACATTCAACTCGCACAGCTAAATAGTATTGTTTTAATTATTAGTACATTAGTTTGAAACTTTAGTAAAGCGTGAGTCAAATCTCTCGAATCGTGCTTCGTATTTCCCTACAACGAATGTCCCGCGACGTCACTCGCGGGGCATTCGGGCCGAGCCGGTGGGGATACAGTGCGCTGGCGCAGGTCGTACAACGGGCCGTACCGCACGTCGCCGGAGCACAAGGGCTCGTCGCAGCGCGGCTGCGCGCGCTCCGCCGCCTCGCCCTTCATGACGCTCGACATCCTGGACGACGAGTCGCACTCGCGCTACGTCAGCGACCACTCGCGCCTGCCGCCGCTCGCCGACTACACCGGCACGGAGGACTCGGAGGTGGCTGCCCAATATACAAATATTGCTTCGGATATCCGTTAACCGTTAGATTTTACTGGCCCGTCCGGGTAGGTCCCACCCACTCGTCGGATATTCTTTACCCAAACAGCAATATTTTGTATTGCTGTGTTCCGGCTTAAAGTGTGAGTGAGCCAGTGTAACTAGAGGAACAGGGGATGTAAAAATATGTGGACATGATGACTTACCAGGTAGCCCATTTACTTATCAGGTAGCTCATTAGCCCGTCCGACAAGCAATATAATTAAAAAAAAAATTACTTTGTCGCTGACGCCTTGTAGGTCTAAATGATTACGTTATGACATTTTATTTATTTATATATGATTACCTGCTCGAAAAGCCCTCTTGTTGAGCGTAAATCTTCGAACATATTTGACGTTACAGTTAGTACGCGCAGAGTATCGCCGACCCCGTGACGTATTGCTGTCATTGGTGGGTGAGTTCATTGGCCGCGCTACCGCTCGTCTTTTAGAGATAAATGGATCAAAAGGTACTGCCGGTTCTGATGGAAAAACTGTCGAACTTCTCGACTCCAAGTCACATGCGGTAAAAACTTTTTGTTTTAGATTTATATATTTACTTTTGCAAAATAAAGAATTACCTTTAAAATTGATTTGTTACATTTTAGAGACTTGCTGAAATAGCACACTCACTATTAAAAGTGTCTCCATACGACCCTGAGTCGATGGGCTGCCGTGGGCTCCAGCGATACATGATGCAAGTTCTCCCAGTTGGTGACTGGGCTGATGATGCTCTTAGACCTGCGCTTATCATGATCTTAAGACGACTTGACAAAGTGTTTCTTAAAATTGCTAAAAAACCGAGCATAAGAGTGAGTTTTTAAAAACATACTTATGTATGTAGTAAAGTTAGAATAGGAAATGCAAATTTGCTCATTTCTTTATAATTTCTCTTTACTGAGTTTTTAAGGGGCTACTATGAGGCTATAATTAATTTCGCCGGGGGAATAATAAGCTAGTGAACATGTAGGATTATAAATAATATTTTTTAAGTATATAACTCGCAAAATGTAAATATTTTTCCTACCAAATAGAAAATACTAGAGAACTGAGGCAAGTTTTCATGCAACGTTTTGCTTGACGTCGATTTGTAGTGTTTTAACAACAAGGATTTCATTACTTAAACTTAATCGCCCAAATATTTCGTTGAATAAAAATATATTGCCGTAAACATTCATAAATTTACAGAGAAACACTGATTGGGATTCAGCTGCAATCCTACTTAAAGGCGTTTTTGAGACGATGTCGCGATGTCCATACATTATGCATTGGCAACAAGTAAAAACTCTTCTCAATACTGTACAAGTAAGTAAAATGATGTAAAAAATTTTCGAAATCAATAAGGGTTCCAAATTTGATAAACATTTGCATTTGTGTTTAAAACATTTAAACTTTTATAATTAAGTATCTAAACTTTGACTTTTGACAATTTAATTTCGATCAAATGTTAATTTTATTTTAATGAGCTTCCTAATATTTTTTCCAGGCGTTGATAGTATCAGACAATAACAGCGGAGAGAATCTATCTTCAGCAACAGCTGCTTTGATGTCCCAACCTCCGCCTCCACATTTTTGTAGCACCGTTGTTAGGTTAATAGCACTTCAAGTTATAAATACTGGGGTTAGTATTAATGAAACTATTTATAAAGGAACATAAAACTAAATAACTTTGATTAAACTGATATAGCCCAGCAGATAGAACACGTCAATATTAACTGAAAATATATATTCAAATTCGGACAAAACCCCTGAGTTGTCATGTGTGAATTTGAATTCATAATTCCAAGGTGAAGTATAAATACCATATAGAAACCTGCATTTGACAAATGCATGCAGACTCTCACATATGCATATCCACCAACCCGTACTGGAGATTCGTGGAATAAATAGTGTTTGTCGGTCAGTGGGACATTTACGGACTTACTTAAGGTTTTTTTAAATATACATATGACGTTTGTTACAGGATAGCTACTCGCTCGAGCAAATGTGCGGTGGGAGTGCAATCTTCCCCTCAGCCGAGAAAACTGAAAACATGCTTATGAATTTATTCATGCCGCTATGTCTGAGAGTCGGAAGCGGTAGAAAAGGTAAAATACTTACGCTTTTAAAGCACTCATCTTAATTAATTACAAAATATACTTGATAATTTTATCGATATCTGGACTCAGTGTCCTACATTATGCATTGAAGTATTTAATCTAAGGAATCCGCATACATTTCCAACAAACCGCGTATATTGTGTCCGTCAGACGTGCCGCCGCTGCGGCAGTCGGACGTGTCGTACCTGGTGTCGGTGGTGGTGAACGCGCTGTGCCCGCCCGCGCCGGCCGGCCAGGCCGTGGCCGCCAACTCCAAGCTGGCCACCGACGCGCGCGCCAACTCGCTCACCTTCACCGGCAGTCGCGACACGCGCAACACCACGCGCCTCTCCAACCACCTCTATAGGATCGCCTTCCTCGGTGAGTCGTCTCGATATTCTCGTCGCATGTTTTCATATTATTTATTATATTAGCAACGATAAATAATGAAATAAATGAAATTTACCCAAACTAAGGTGTCACTTGTTAACACATTAATGTTAGAGAAGAGAGATATTTTAAAGAACTCGTTTATGTAAATGTCTCGCACAGCTCTGAAGGTGCTATGTGCGTGCTTCACGAGCGAGCTGTGCAGCGAGTGGGGCCGGATCGCGCGCGCCATGCGCGAGCTGGGCCGCCGCAACGAGGCCGCGCACCATCTGTGGGACTTCCTCGAGCACGTCGTCACCTACCGCACGCCGCTCTACGTGCTGCTGCAACCGTTCATTGTGCACAAGGTACGTACCCGTGTTGCGCTCCTATGATGATGCGTCCCTTTCATCTCCATCATTTAAAACTCAGACTTTTTTTTGTAGTGTGAAATAAAAGAATTAAAAAATGTATTATGAAAGCTATTAAAAATGAAATGACCATACTGTTTTGTATTTTCATCTCTAGCTCTCTCAGCCACCAATCGGTGACCACGAGCGCCACATGCAGTTCGTGGTTCGCGAACGTGTCCGCGGTCTCAAGCTGCCGGCGGCTCGCGCTCGCGGCGCCCTCCTCTCAGAACTGGCTCGCGAGCTGCGCTCTATGAGAGACACGCACGATCACTACAAATTCGGTTAGCACGGCGGCACCACGTTACTCTTGAGACATTAGTTTGAGTTAAACCTATTATTTATTTTAATCATACGTATTGCTAGGGATCCAGCCAGATTCGGATTGCCTTTTCTCACGATTTAAAACGTTGCAATAAATAGAAACCGCAGGCAAGGTGACGATCGCGAACGAAGCGTCTCACGCGCACGTGTGTCCCTCAGAGCAAATAGCGGAGAGCATCGGGCAGGGCGGCGGCAAGCGCGCGTCGGAGGCGGCCCCGCGCGGCGCGGCGGCGGACAAGCAGCAGCAGCACCGGCCCTCGCTCATCTCCATGCTGGTGGGCCGCGCGCCCGCGCCGCGCACGCCCGACCACCCCGCCGCCACGCTGTCCGCGCAGAGAGGTCCGCGACTCTCCATCATACCCTATTATACTCAGTGTCGACGTATGACAGTAATCGTCAGGGCCGGATTTATTGAAATGGAAATGTTCATATAAATTTTCAAAATAATTATTAGGGCCTCCACACCTCGTTGGCTCCAGGGCCTCGAGATCTTTAAATTCGATACTGTTAAACTGTAACTAATATTTGTCTACGAAGTAGAGCAGGAGTTTGAATTGGATGACCTGACCGATCATCAAACTTGTGTACATCTTTACATAGAACTTAAGAAATCCTCTTTACAGAATCGCTATCGAGCAGTTCGACGACAAGTCAACCGGTGTTTGATTTGCCAAATAATAATAACGGCCGATACAGTGACAACGGAAATAATAATCTTAACAACGCTAATGCACATTTGGGTACGTAATGTTTTGAATAACTTATCTTAATTTAAAGGTACAAATTTAAACGTGTCTTTAAATATAACAGGAGCGATCAATAACAATTATGGTGGCGAACCAAAGACAGCAGTCAACACCCCGCCGTATGGAAACATACAAACAAAATTGCGCTTCATGTCGTCTGTGGAGTTTAAATTAACTTCTGGTAATTATTTCATAATCCTAAATATTTTATTCTATTAAGAAATCGATTAATCTAAATTGTATATACATCCAGTCTTTAGTAGTTTAAAAGGTGCTTAAAAAAAACTATTCTTCAATATATATTTTTGTATGAAGAATATATATATAGATTATCTCAAACGAATAATCATATAAATCGATAATGAATATAGAGATTAAGGAATAATATCGTGTAATGAAGTACAGAGAACCTTCCGTTCTTTACACAAAGTTCATGAATACGATGAATCACCTTATGAACTCGTCTCAGGTGAGACGTCGCAGACACCGCTGTCGCCCGTGTCGGCGCCGTCGGCGGGCGAGTCGTGCGAGGAGGGCGACGAGCGCCCGCGACTGCACCGCGCGCACGGGCCCTCCAAAAAGACTTTCAAGTTCCGCCGCAGTCGCTACGCAAAACCAGAGGTACTCCCACGATTGTAACATCAAATCTAGATTGGCTTGTTCGTTATATACAAATGACACATCATAGCGAACTGTAAAAATGATCGCTAAGCGCGTACATTATAAGACCCCAGTAGTCTGAATCGGGCAGATGATTTCATCGTACTGCTGTCTAATGCATAGCATGCTGTACACTGTGAGTTTGTGAGTGATCGATGTCAGAACAGATGATTTTGTTGATATTAGTATGCCTATTTCGGTGATTCCGTGATTGTAACCTTATAAATTGAGGAGTGCGTAGCTAACTGTATACGTAAAGTAAATCGGAAGTATCACGCGTGTCAGACGGCGCGCGCGCGGCTGGAGTCAGACGAGTGCTCGTCGCCGGCCGCCGACGTCACGCCGCGCCGCGCGCGCCCCTCGCTGCTGCAGCCCGCCGCGCCCACCACCGACACCTCCTACGACAGCGAGATCTCGCAGACCTCCTCCACGTCCGGTTACAGGCCAGTTGCACACTTCTCTAACTCATCTATTCATAACTCGTTCAACTTGGGGAGTGAACGATCGCCTCCACGCTGTTTCGCAATGTAATTGTTATCGAAAAATTTACTAAATTCGATGAATTCCGGAGATATTTCTTTGACTTTGACTAATACGATTATTTTGAGATGAAAAGAGTATGTCATTAAGGCGAGTTTGCTGACGCTCGTTGTCTGTGCAGAGAGAGCTACAGCCTGCAGGCGTCCATGTCGGAGTCCCCGGGCGGGTCGGTGCGCGCGGCGCACAGCGACTCGGCCACGCCGCACGCCAGCCCCGACGGTAATCCCGCACCGCGCTCGTATGTACCGCGCCCGCCTACACCCGCTCCCCGAAGCTCTAGCTCTCTTTCTCTCTGCCCATCTCCCTTTTCCTAGCACGTTTTATTTTTATTTTAAATCCATGTATTTGTTAAGCAATATAATCTTTGAAGCATTTCGGTGTTGTTACAAAAATGTATGAATAAACTTTTGCCACTAAACATATTTATGGATAAAAAAGCGTGTACGAGTTAAGAATAATTAAATTAGTAGTTAACAAAAGTAGCTGAGAATTCTCCTCAAGAAACGGCAGCTACTCTTGTTCTAATTCTAGAATTGTATCCAGTCCTGTGTAGATTATAGTAGATATAATTAGCGACACAAATTTATAAGTGATTCAAAAGTATGTGATAGCTTTTTATTTAAATAAACACATATTTTTGTTGTTTATTATGAGTTCGAAAATTCTTATATATTTATAAAGCTAACTTAAAATTAATGAAGATAGGTAGGTAAGCATTTTAATCCCAGAACACAATTTATAATATATGAGTAATACTTTAGTTATTATTTAGAGGAAACACCCCCAATATTTTTTAATCTTGTTTCATATTGTTTATTAAAATTAGATAGCAAACAAACTTTTTATAATAATAATTCTTCCACTTTCATTACCCCTCTCAATTTTACCCAGATTGTTTATGCAAGTATTTATGCGTGTGTGCTTATGTTGTAGTGACAAACCGATTCCTTAACAATAATTACTATGCCACTGTTCCATACTAGTTTTAATGAACTTGTTTGTTCCCTTTTACTGTAGTAATTTCTGTCCATACACATATATATTACCTACTTAATAAAATTGTATTATCTAAATTAGTTATTTATTTACTAATTATTTTTATAAGAATTTTAATCAATTATCATTTAAGCAAAAGCCTTGCCTTTAATATTTTACAGACCATTTTTGTAGGAAAGAAATTACAAAACTCAATTACATAAATGTTGAGTCAGAGATCAGATCATAATATAAAATACAATTATCCAATTTTTACTTATAATCGGATGAATAACTATATATTATTGTTGATAGATAAAAAATAATTTTCAGCTTCTTTGAGTTGTGAATCTGCAACATCTTCAGCGGAACGGACTGCTTTGCTTGGAGCAGCCAGCCAACGATCTCTACTTTTGAGCAGCGATCTACGTGACGAAGATACACTACTTTAAATTGATATTCAATTCATAGAACATTAGACAATTTTTAATTTTATTAACTTTGAAAAATCAATTTACATAATTACCAATCAAAAAGAAGTTATAATTATTTTTCTGCATTATGCAATCTCTATGTAAAGAGTTTAAACTTTTAGTAAAAATCTAGAAGCAGTGTTTTACAACTGTCCAATGAAATTCTACCACAAAACAGTCTTAGATTGTTTATATTATGTTTTATTTCTCATGTTATCACGTCGTCATATATTGTTATGTATGAAATACACAAAAAAATAATAATAGAAAAACTATCAAAGATTGGGTCTTATAGTTGATACTATTATAATAATAATTTATTGTGTGTAATTAGATGTATTACAATTAATTTTGAAAACTGTTAATAGATATTTTTGTTGACCTTATGTGTTTCATTTTCTAAGTAACGACATATAATATTCTTCATTCAACAACTTAAGCACAAACATATTCCATTAGCAATGATATCATGCCTCTGAAGAAAATGTATGATGTCATATTTTGTAACAAACTATAAAAAGCACCTGATGAATGAGAATGAGAAAAATCTCAGGAACACAACACTACTTGATAAACATATGTAATAAAATTGCAATAATATAAGAAAAATTTTATTCACTAATATAATAATACATACATACATATCACATTTATGCCTCTTTACATGATAAAAATGATTGAATAGCAATTTGAACATCAGGGTCTAATGGGATCTCATGAATGAACTTTGAAAATGTCATTACAATTTTATATAAACTTCTTTTTACTGATGACAAAAGAGCATTTCTAATTTTAATTGCAAGAACATCATTTAAAATATGTTTTCTAGGTACAAGACCAGCTTTTGTTAATTTATCTAAATTTTGCTTAAGATAAATTAATGTTGATAAAACTATGGGTAGGTCATTTTGTACAACACCATATTTGTCTTCCTTTAATGATGCTGATACAATATAGGCTAAACCTTCACATGTCCATATAACTGGCTGTGCTTGAATAAGAATAAATTTGAGCTTAGTGTCAACAAGCTCTCCAAAAAAATAATTGATACCAGGTTTTTGAGAAAGTTTAAGCAGGACATTTTTAAATTCTTCTTTAATAGCAGTAGCAAAAGTATCATCCACTTTATTTTTGTTGTGATCTTTCAGCTCAAGTAAATTTGGCGATTGAGCCATATTTCTTAGTGATCTTGAGTAAACAGAAGGTGGTGTTACTGGAGCAATTGTATTAAAAGTTTTTCTATTATGTGTATTTTCAGCTTCAACTGAATGAGAATCATTATTAATTTTGTCTAACTCACTATTAAATTTATTAATCATTTGCAGACATTTCTCCAGTAAATTATTCCAGTTTCTTGGATGACCACCGGGTTGAGAAAGAGTAAATATTTGTGAGCGTCTAGCATAATCCATAAGTGACATGTATTTTAAGTCCTGAGCACCCAAATAACCAGTAAACTGTAATCTTTGTGATAGAGCATTATTTAATGTAAACTGGGCATCACCTTCAATTGGGAATTTCATTGGTTCTGTTAATACTATGTTAAAAACTGTTTTCATGGTATATATTGAAATAAAATATAAACTTGTATAAAACCAAAGGCCAATCCAAATACCGGAACTTATCAAATTAAAAATATTATCCAGTGGAGGATCTTCCAAATATAAACTGTACACCTCAGATACCACATTTCTAGGCTTATTACCCCATACATAGTAAAATATGCAATAGTATATTACCGGTGTTATAGAATGTTGAAATCCCATTGCCATTATATTACTTATCACAAGTTTAATCTGCTGAAATTTTTCTTGATAAATATGGGGAAATGTCAGTACTGTAGCACTTAACAAGTGGGCACTAGTAAAGTAGTATAATCCCATCCACATTCCTCCAAATTGCAGAAATAGACTTTGCTCAGCCAGGCATTGGCCATCGTAAGTCTCACACTTCTTCTTCAGGATATTAAAGTTGCTTTTAGCCAGTGAAGAATATAAACTCATAGTGAAATAACCATTCAAAGCATAAAGAGTGCTGAATATAATGTTTTGCACAGAAAATATATTTAAAAACATTGAGAATCTTGTAAAGTATTTTGGTACAGGAACTGAGAAATAACTCCCATATAAATATGCTTGAAAGAATGATACTAGTCCTAGAAGTATCGCATTTAATGCCATTTTCCAGCTAAAAATATCATTAAATGTAGAAGTTATCCATGATATCGGATGAATTAAATCGACTTGAATAAAAAATACTAATACTATAGCCAGAGAAATTTGTAAAGTTATGTTCCATACTACTGCCTTTACTAAACGCTGCGAAAATATTTCACTTTTTGTTTCCATACTGACTAATAGGTTACTTTTAGTTCAAAGAATTCTCCATATATTTTGTGAACGAAGCACAACGATTATTTTCTTGTTCCTTCAAATAATTGTTCAACTATTAATTCTTCTTAGTCTTAACACATCCTAAGCGTACAAAAAACCGTGCTTTTTAAATTTATAATATTATTTTACTAATGCATTTCGGTGCAAGAAGTATGAATTTAAAAATGCTTCGGCTTGCAACCGCCGTATGTCAAACTGTCATTCTGAATTCTAACATTTTTCTATAATTAGAAACCGGTAGAAACACCTTAATTACCAAAATATTCAATACAATATATATCATATAGCGAAATATTTATGAATTAAAAGAAAAATATATTCATTATTGATAGTAAATAAATATTTAATAATTTAATTCTTTTAGGTAATCATTTGTTTTTCAACTCATTTCATTCAACAACATTTCTATGAAAATAATACTGTACATATTTATCTCCATAAATAAATATTTGGTTAAAATCAAGTCTTCATTTAATTATTGTTGTCATGAATTCTTTGATTAATTGATTTTATCAGTGAAATAAATAAAAGTTTATAGTCTGTGGGGTAGATTTGTCACTATTTTATTATTTATTTAGTAGCTTTTGACTTTTTGCGACATTTATGCCCCAGAAGGTGCTCGTATTTTACTACAAAATTATAAAACCAGTTATTCCACGATATTAAATGAAATCTGTGAAATGTTAAGTGAAGAGTGCTTTATAAAAATGCCAAGAAATGTTTCTAACAATACTAGACCTACGCCTGAAATCGTCGCGTAAACAAGTGCCCTACATTTCATACTTTTTCTCAAATGGAAGAAAGTTTCGTATTTGTACTTCTTTATAAGGGATCATAATAATAAACTTGTAATGGGTAATATTATCGGGCTTTATGGTGTCGAAATCGATTGATAAACTATTATGTATACATTAATAGAGATAGCTTTGAGCTTAGCAGTGCTAGCCACTTTTGTCACTGTCCTATCAGGATGCGTTTGTGGCTGTAAGAACTCCAACCAAAAGTAAGTATTATTCTCTAAGTTAAAATATTTTACATTTTAACATATCTGTGCTACACACAATTTCTTACATATCTATATACAACTGTATGAGTGAATGTAAAACTTTACCTAAACATATTTCATTTAAATTAATAATGAAGTGAAATATGAAAATAGTTATTTATGTAATTTGTTTTTAAATATATACTCTTTTATATTTCAGATATTTTTTTAATTATTATATAATTATATAGAATTAAATATCATAACTAATGTATAGCAGTGTTTTAATACTAGGATAATTTTAAGGAATTCAAATTGGATTATTGTACGATTTATATTAAAGAATGTTACAGAATAGAAAAAATAAAAGTGGAGCAGATTATGAACATCAAGTAAATAAAGAACTCCAAAAAATATCTAAAAGATATGTCACAAACTATAGTTCTATGATCGATAATACATAATTTTATTTTCCTAGTCATAATTTAAAGATATATTGTATTTAACAGAAGTGAGTTGGTTGGTACGGCCGGTGTGGTCAAAATCCGTTTGGATGAGGAGGTACCATCTCCAACACCCACCACTCCGGCCTCCATCAAGCGGTTTGTTATTAGCATGCCCTAGACAAAATAAATTTAACGGGGCTAACATAGATGTATAATGCTAATTATGCTACTAATATTTATTTTTCATAATTATTTTACTTCTTTTATCTTCTCTTGTTAATTTAACATGATTTCTTTAATGTTCTATGGTTTCTGTCACTGCTATTTATTTAAAGTCTAGCCTCTCATGTTAGTAGCTACATAACAGCCAGACATTTGTTTATCTACTAACTATTTGTGGGAACATTTTGTAATGATTATAATTTATTTTAATGTTTTATATATATTTTTGTTGCATGTACATATGTGATTTTGTTTTATTCAATTTTTAGTGAACTGTTGATAAGCTGTTGCAATACTCTGCGCTTATTTGATGTTTTTAAAAGTATAACATGTAGTAAAAATTACTTGAAACTTAAGGTATTAAATTGTTACATTGCTATAAAGATCTGTAAATTATTTTTTCATTTAACCAAAATGATTACTTATTTTCATTTACAATTGTAATATTTAATTTAGTGTATAAATGAATAATTTAATTTTCAATAGGGCATCCACACAAAACAGCCAGCGTAGTTTGCCAGAAATCCCACATCCTGTTGGAAGACATGACAGTGGTGACACAGCATCTGAAATTTATGCAACAGTCAATTTAGATGAAGGTAATAAAAAATAATAATAATAAAAAAGAAACAAATTTAAGTTTGTGCCACTTTGATTTAATAAGTCTAATTAGCCCAATATTGACTGTAGTCCAAGGCTTATAAACCTTGGGCTATAGTTGTAATCATTGGGTCCTTACAAAAATTGAATATAAATAGAGCAGGAATATTAGAAATTTCTTAAAACGATAACCATTAATATATTTCAATTAGCTTCTAAACTCACCCAGTAGTAATCATTAAACAGCTTTTAATGTTTTTGAATATTTTTATATTATTATTGAAAAACGATGAGAAGAAATAATTATTAAGAAGTTTCTTTTACCCGGTAAATGAATTAAAATAAACTAGAGCCTGTAAGAGCTGATGTTTGGCTAATATAAAAATATAAAGCCTCTTCTAATTTGAAAAATGTTAATGGAGCTTATTCTACTATGCTGCGTGTTTGATGGATATACATGTAGCAGATTTGTCCTTAATGTTTACCTTTATCGCCGGGGATACAAGATTTGTTATAAACACTAATTAAAATTTAGAGCTGCTTGTCTGGATTTGAACCCTCAATTCAGCTAAGATTCTCGTGTTCGATATCGGGTCTTTATATTTAATTAAAACATAAGTAAAATAAATGCAGCTTTAATTAAGACTGAAAGAAATATGTTATGTAAGCATATAATTATTGCTATATCTATTACGTATCTTCTATACAAGTCAATTTACATTTTTAATAACTACTACATTCTTAGAATAATGAAACATCTTAAAGTACAATGCAATTACTGAATGAATCACTTCAACGTGCGAATCTGACTAATACTGTTAATAGGAGATACATTTATTTTTAAACATAATCAAGACTATAAACGTAACGACAAAATAAATTGCATTTATATCTGCTACTGGATTCATTAAAGGAATCTAATCGATTATCGCGATATATTTATTTATCAATCGTAAATGGCGACTTGAAAGAGCCGCTGCTGGAAATTGATCAAATATCTTTAATTGATTAAAGAACGTCGTTATCAGTATTATGCATGTTACGCATTCTTCCAGGAAATAAAACCGCAGTGGTTGCGTCTACGAGCCGAGACCATCCCTACGAACATGCCTATGCTAAACTTCAAAACGAAAGTCACAACGTGTAAGTATACACAAATGTTAAAAAAATAGTAAATGATTTCAAATTGTATTTATTATTAAAAAAATGCTTAGACGGTCTTATAGAAAGTCGCTTCCGTCGCAGTCTTAACCCAACCTAAACGGCATTGCTGCGCAGGGAATTGATACGGAGGGCAGTAACCTATCTACGTTTCCAAGTCTGTAGACTTGTGACTTGTGAACGATACGCGTACCTAGCATATCTCCTGTAGAAATTATGACATTCAACGATAAATTTAATTATGTGATTTCGATTAAAAAAAATGATTATATAAAAAAACTACCCTACTATATAAGTTGATGAAAAGTAGGAAAACGGTCTGGGTAAATCAGTGTTGCAGAACCATCGATAGTTGATCCCCAAAACTATTCAGGGTATCGATAGTATCGTCTTGTATCAATATTATCGACACTATCGATAGTATCGATAGCTCTCCGTAAGTAATACTACTGACAACAGCAATACTATTAATGCTTGTAGATTTTTTGATAGTATTTTATGTATGTTTGTTTTTTTGTATGTATGTTTTTTTAATATAAGTAATGTAGTTTAATTTTAAACTTAAGGGTATATTTTAATGTTTTTTTTTTCTTAAATCAAAGAAAAACATATCGACAATAGTAGTGTTGCTAATAATAGTTCACTCAATTAGCCTTAATTGCTAAAAAAAAACATTAATTTAACAAAACTTATTTAAATAGTGTCGTTACGAGGCCTAGGTACTAAATTAATTACCTTAAGAAAATAACACTATCGAAAAATCACTGAATATCGATGTTACAAAACCATCGAAACTATCGATCGTATCGATACGTTTTGGTTAAACGATTGGTTTTCGCCATATTATCGCTGATATCAATAGTAATGCTTATGGAGAGCTATTGTGAGGACACTATCGACAAACTATCGATACTTTTGTGGTTTCTTGATCGTGGACTATATCCTATAGCCTAGCAACACTAGAGTTAACCAACTTGTTTCAAATTCATTGTATTGTGTGATTTTTCAGAATCGTAGAAATAACACCTGACGAAAGATCGGATAATGAAATTCAAATCGATGAAAGAGAAGCGGCCCCTTCGTCCGCCGGTAAATACCTCCTGCTTTGGTTACCATTAAAGCTAATCATTGAAAATAATTTACACATTAATCGATTATCCTCTAATTTATTAATTTTATCAATCAGAGGAAGTGAACTGTAACCTTGATTTAAGAATAAGCGGAAACCTTATAATTAATTAATTATTTCATATTAAATACTTTTGATTTTTAATATGTCACGATTTTTTTTTTAATTTTATTATAAATTGTTTTGATTGTATATGTCGCAGGAAACTAGCTTAATTAGCCATCCAATTAAACGCCTAGCTACTTTACTAAACTGTGCTGTTCAACCAGCTGCCTGAATGGCACTCAGCGAATTCATCTTCCGTTCATAGAATAGGGTAACTTGCTTTAGACTCTCCTTTTTAAGAAAAATTGGTTAAAAAGGCGCGACTCTCTAACTCAATAAGGGTATTGTTGGTCTGACCCCTAACCTAAAAATGCTCAGTTCTGAGATATTGGCAACATCGTGCCTGTGCTTTGATACGAAAGGCGAAAGCAACAAGACCATATTGAGTCAGAGCTAACAGTTGGTTTTGTGTAAATTTTGTGCAATCAATCTGAGTCTTCTAGCAGAATGATCAAAGAAAACTACAACAAACATATTCTTGTAATCAGGGACCAAACCTCTACCATACAACACTTTGATTCCCCAATATCGCGCGGCGGAATTCTAAGACCCATTCTTTTTTATGCTGCAGTGGCGTTATTACGTAACAACAATAGTTATGATGTCAAAACCTTTTTAAAAAAATCTGCCACAATGTAGACGCGATGTTATAAATATTTAGCAATTAACCTTATAGTATAACTACTACTAATATTAGAGCCTAAAGTAACAATCTAAATATTTTTATTTACCCTATTCTATGAGTTGAATATGTATGAGGGTGTCATTCAGGCCGCTGGTTGAACGGCGCCCTTTAGTAAAATGTCTAAGCAATTAATTAAACGGCTATTTTAACCAGTTGTCTGCGACATATATAACGTATCGATATGATATATAATATACATATGAATGTAATAAAGAACCCTTAACAAAAATTAAAATGTTCATGTGCCTTTTAGCTGAAGCCGTGCTCATATCGGCGTCGGTGGCGATCAGCGGCCAGCTGCCGTCGAGCCAGGAGCTGCCCTACATCACGCCGCCCTCGCCGCGCCCCGAGCCCGTGCACTTCAGCGGAGACTCCACCGACTCCGCCAGTACGTGCCGCGTCTCGCTTGCCGAACATTCTCCCGAGAAATCCGTTTGCGCATCCAATCTCGCTCAAATCTTACCGATGACCGGACTTTGTGCAAAGCCACCTGTTTGACTACGAATCAACTCAGTGACGGACTAAAAAGTTTTAAAAAAAATGTAGTTTTACAAGTTTTTTTACTTTACGTTTGTATGCATAAATAATTGTTAATGTTAATCTGAAAAAAGGCTTATTCGTTCGCGAAAATATCAGTACGCTCTAATAAACTATTGAATATAAACCTAATGAAATTGAATATATTTCAAATGAGGCAAATGTTTATTTTTCGACGTAAATAGAGAATTGCACTTGCACTTGAATTGAAATGCACTTCATTCATTCAGGGATTCCTGGGAAAATACCCGCTACAAAGATGGGGTTTCCCCCAGTTTATTCGACAGTTAAACAGAAATACTTTGTGTTGCTTTTTGTCGGTTTGAAATTTCGGATTAATATTAAAAAGACGAATTGTATAATTACTAATTTTATTCATTAGTTAATATTCATGTTTACAGAGGGTTACACGAGCATCTCGGTGCGCGAGCCGCTGAGCAATATCCGCGCGCAAAGCGCGAAGCCCACGCAGCCTCACTACGCTACCGTCTCCGACGATTCGGGTAACTTCCTTTTTTTTACGTACAAAATTCGAATATAATTAATGCTCCATCTGAAAAATTGCCACTAAAAAGTGTGTTATGGAATTTCAATTGATGTATGTAGAAACCGTATTGTAGATACTGTTTCTAGAACTCGAAAAAATACGCTTACTAAAAATAAAATAAAAATGTTAAATTAAATACACCTTAGAATTAATCAAAAGTCAAAAACGCAGTTACTATACTAATAAGTTAAAAAACAAACTTCATTCATTACATTCTTATTTTTTTTATGTAAATTACGTTATGTGCGTTGGTGGTATTTGAAATCTGGATTATTTCACCAGATGAGATGTATGCAGCAATAGAGGAAGCTAGCGTTGGTGAGGGGTCGGACACGTACGCGCAGATCGCGCCCGAGCCTCGCCGACGAGAACCCTCCGTCGCCCCCGCCGCCGTGCCCGCCGCACCCGTCGCACTGCAGGCCGACGTCACACACCACGCCAGGTGAGTGCGGCCCGCGTCCGCAATACTATGATATCGTATTATGAAGATTCTTATAATGTAGTGTCTCGGTCATACTAGCCGAAGTGTTGTTAGTACGTAAGAAACTGTCAAATGTTTATTTAGTTATGTGTTTTGAAAACAATAATTGTGTTATTTCAGAAGGAGTGCTCCACCTGAAATTGGAGCATCTACGTCTACAGCAACACATTCCCGCCAAGGTAATTATAAATAACAAATTGTATTATTTATCTTTTCCATATAATGTTGAGAGGCAGATGTTGTTGTCAACTTAATTAAGGTTTGGTGAGAAAGTACTTCCTAATTTGTTATTATATAAAAATATCTTATTAGAATTCTGTTTTTATATGAATTATTTACCGATAACATAAACTTTTAACAACGAAAACAATATTCAAACTGTATATAATATTTATATTAAAAATGGTCTTATAAATGATGAATGCCAACCATAATTTCATATTTTCAGCGTCAATGTCATCTTGCTCAAACTCGACGGGAGCACTGGGATCTCCTAAACCGGAGAAGCGACAGGCCAACTCTCCGCTGCCACCGCCCCCACACCCTTCGCACGCTCCACATCCCGCACACGCCTCGCACGGCACGCATACAACGCACACCGCACACGCCACTCACGCCGCACACTCCTCACACGCAACACACGCCACTCACTCTGCACACTCCACACATGCCACACACGCCACTCACACTGCACACTCTACACACGTCGCCCACGCCACACATGCTGCACACAGCACACATGCAGCGCACGGAACACACACTGCGCACGCTCCGCACGCGTCACATCCGCCTCGCACCGCGGATACACTTGCGCAAAGACATCAGAGGATATCTAGCACTGGTAAGAATCTGAATGCATTGATAATGCTAAAATAATTCATGTGAGAGGACATACCTTAGTTTAGTTTGTTGATCGGGTATTAGCAGAATTTGTATTGTTTATTCTAGTACTTTTTTGCCAACATTGTCAATAATAAAATTATCAATTCTAATAAATAATAATCTTATCTTTTTGAAGGTGACCTTCATTTTAATCACGACAAACTACGCCGCAGCCTCAATGAGAAACACCAGAGGAATAACAGTTGCGTCAGTTCTTCCGACTTTTATGGGTGTAATTATCCGGTTGAAAAACATCGGTTTAGCTCCGGCGACCTCATGCGACCACTTGTAGCCCGAGAACTAAACTTTGATATTGACCAAAAAGAAAACCCCACCGACAACTTTTATAACTCTATCGACGGTCCCGGCTACAGTGATTATTCTTCGGCAGAAGCCAATAACAGTATCAACTCGGAGCAACGCGCTACAGAAAGTCCTTCTCGAAATGTAGAGGAAATGTACGCTAAAGTAATGAAAAAAGCTAAGGCGAAAGAAGAATTAGTGTGGAAATCAAAAGACCCCACTAATACCGAAACTGAAACGAAAGTACTGAAATATCGAAGTGACGATCCCGGATATGAAACTATAGACCGGAAGCAATCTGTTAATCATGGCTATGAGACTATAGCACGCAAGGAACGGAAAGGCTCCAATCAGGATCCAGGTTACGAGACGGTCAAGGATATAAATAAAGCTGGCCCACCGAACTATCCTAATAACAATTTATCGAAATTAAATAGTTTGAATGTCGACAGTGGCCCTAATAGTATTTTAAGTAGTGATGCTGGATACGAACATATTTCGAAGACAGATGCCAATGCTTCCGACTCGGATCCAAATTATGAAGTGCTAAGAAATCAACCACCGACACCGCCTTATGCAACTATTGCTCCTGACTACAAAGTCCAACCTACATATTCAACGGTAAATAAGAGGACAGGAAAATATAACAATTGGTCTGGTAACAATAACGATGACTCTACTTTAGAACCAAATTACGAATCGATGACACACGAACCTTTTTATAATACTGGAAGCGAATCTGATTCTAATTACGAATCCGTTCGACCGAAAGATTCCAGCTTTGAAAGTCAGGATCCTAATTACGAATCGTTAAGATGCAAAGATCCTAAATATGAATCTGTGCGATCAAAAGACCCTAAATACGACTCAGTTAGATCTAAAAAAGATCCAAACTATGAAAGTGTAAAATATTTCGAATTATCTAAAAGAGAACCGCCATATGAGAAGGTCAACAACGAAACCGCTGAAAGCTCTGGTATTGACAGATCTGATTCGTCAGCGGGTTACGAGAAGATTAACGTTCAAAAAACGAAGGACTCAAAAAACAGTATTAATAATGGAGCCGATTGCACTGTAAGTGATTATTTCCAAGTTTAACTTTTGATATAAAGTATTTTTTTTACTTGTAATGGACCTACGATGGCGTCATAAACGTAGTTAGTGTTTGACGACATACCTAGGAATAACTTTGAGATTTTGTGCTTTTTATTTATTTATATTTTTACAAATATACTGTGTATAGTACCTCAAAGATAGATGTAACCTAATATCTTCCTTAGGTATCTGTGATATATATTGTGAGTATGAAAATTTTCTTACTCAGTTAAGTTTTAAGTTCGACATCAATGTTGTTTATGTTTTATTAAAATGCAGGCTTTTAAAACATTTGTAATCTCCATTTATTAGTGTGTTCATATTTTTAAAAACAGGTGTATTACATGTGATTATATATACATACATGTACAAATTGTAGAGTGTACATATAATTGCGGACGTAGTTTGTAACAGTTAGAACTATGTTTTTTAAATGTATCTCTATCTTAACCAAGTGCATCGTAACAAAAGTAGAAACATTTTGTATACCTTCTGTAACTAAATGTGTTATATTTAGTCGATATTTGAACTTATATGTTCTTTGATCTGGTTGTCCATAATGACACAATATACATCCAATTATTATTTTAAACCGATACACATACACACAAACACACACACTGACATAATGAGATCCATTACCTTATCATACCTTTACCATTTTTTTTCATTCATCATGCATTCAAAGCAATTTTAACAACTAGTGCCCATCCATCCTCGATCCAACAAGAGAAATATAAATACAATTTTGTTTAATTATTGTACAGGCATTTAATATTAATTTAGCGAATTTAAACCAATGGGCATTTAATAGCCAAAATCCATATTTTTATCGAAATATTTAATGGTTCTATATAATAATACTAAACTGATTCTAATATATTTCTTGTGGTATATGATATATTTTGTTTTTATTAATGGTTATGTTTTGTTATCAATACACAAAGTATGTTATGATTATAATTAAGTATTTTAAGTTAATTTATCGTCCGTATCGATTAAATAAAAATATGATAGGTGACTTATAAAGTAGTACCTGATCTTTTGTTTTAAACATATAATTTATTATGAAATGTTTTAAATTTAAATAAAAATTGTTTGGTTTTCGATAAGTACTTACATCATAGTAAAACCCATCCTTGGTAGTATTATTATTATTAAATGTATAATGTTCAATATACAAGCTATTATTTGTCATTATAATACAAAATACTCTTGATCCTAACGAGTGTATTTACTTTTGGTGCTATCATCAATAACAAAAAATCATTACAAAACAAATTACTAAATACAATATTCCACTTTTCTCACAATTATTAAGTTATCTTAATGCAATATATAAAATAAACACTTGTTCAAATTTAAATCTAGAGGTTTAACATATTACCTAACAACTGGTTATTATGGATAAGAGAATTTCCTTATTTTGTTCAAAAAAAATCATTTAGCAGTTACGTCTTATTTGTATGAAATTTTAAAAAAGTGAAGGACTTATTTTCAATCAAATTTGTACAAAGTTTGTTGGAAAAAAAATAAACCTCAAAATTACCTCAGATTTCAAGGTCACGTTTTTAATTAAATAAGTTGATAGATTTTTATTATTTTTTCTTTATAGGTAATTCTTATTAATAACTGTAATATAATATGATGACAATTTTATTTTGTTACAATTTGTTTTTAATAGTTTTTAGATTTGATAACAGTTTGTACAAATTTCCTTAAAATCAACCACATCATATTTAAAGAAATCCAATAAAAATCAATAGTGAGATTAATCAGTTCGAACGGATTAATGGAAAAATCTATGCAATGATAACAAGTTAAATATACTATGTAATCTTCTAACAAACCAAATGCACTTCGAATTTTTCTAAAGATGCATAACGACTTTTGAAGCTGAACATTGTATGGACTATTTATGTTAATATTTTATGATATTGTTCTGAAACAACACAATTTATATAATTTTGTATTCGGTTTATAAATACAATTATAATAATAAACCGAATATAAAATTATATATGGTGAAATTCAAAACTAAACTAAAATATTTCTCTTTTAAATCAGCCCTTATATATTTCTGTTCGATGTAAATATAATTTTCGCTTATGTAAGTGTTCTGTATATCCAATTGATGGATTTATAAATGTATCTGGCAACCATTCCTTGATCACAGTCGATGGGTAAATGATATATTCAACGAAATAAAGTATGCCATATGAACGACGTATTTTATTAAAATTTTTGCTACCAAATTCAAAACCAAGTATCGCATCCTTTTAAAATCATAATGTAACATCGATTAGAGACTAAGGCTTTAACAATTATTTAATAGTAATAAAATTGTCTACATCTAAAAGTCTGATATATACTATTTGACTGTACGCCAAAAAACAATGTCAGAGTAGGCTCTATGCCGGTGGACTCTGTAGTAATAATAAGTTTAAAGTGTAAATAGTAGTTAAACAAGACAATTAATCTATAGTGAAAACAATACAGAGACAAATCGAGCTGTGATGAATGTATGACACTGCTGCGATGACGCTCAAATCCAGGACAATTGCAAAGTATTTCAAAGCAAATTATGATTTGCTGCTTTTGTTTTGTGATGGCTATGGACAATAGACATATCCATAAATAAATCCTATAGGGTTATGCCTATAGCCATCACCGCCTTGTTATCCATGATAATGAAGTCTACTACTAACTGCCAACTCCTACGGTACGTAGAGGAGCACCAGCTGAATAAGGACCGCCAATACGATTACTATCGGGGTCACTCAGGCGGTGATCTTCTAGTTTACCTACCACATAGATGGGCGGAAGTAGTTGAGTCCAAGAGGGAGGCATTAGCACCCAGTTTTGACATAGCGATGGCAGAAAGCGCTTCCTTCATATGGGCTGCCCGGGAAATTATGCAAATGGATCACCAGCTTTTTAGCAGATCGGAGTATCAATGCATGCTCTGATTTAAAATTCGTCAATTCTGGCGTTCCACAAGGCTGCATACTGTCACCAATTCTGTTTCTTCTGCATATCAATGATTTTGATGATTTGCATATCAGCAATATTTACTGCTATGCAGACGATGGTGCCGTAGAAATCCTATACACCGGCTGCGCTAATATTTCTCAAGAACACGTGGACAAAAACAGGAACAAACTTGTGTCCGAACCGATAAAATGTCACCATTTGTCGTATCTCCACACTTTGAGAACATTCCCATTCCCATTGGCAGCAAGTGCCGTAGCCGGTATCGGAATACTTAGTGTTGATGTTTCGAGCCTCGTTCAGTTCCACGGTCAATTATAATAATAATAGCAAGGCAAGACGATACTTCACGTCGGCCCATCGCCTAAAACTATACCAGGTGTCAATTACTCATCTCCGGGCGGCAGCTTCCAACTGCCAGCTTCTTCCATTTGATCAAATACAACGCAGAGAGGCTCGAATTATCGACGATAAAGCCCAGTCCGGTCTGCTTTATATTTTGTCTTTGCGTAGAGAAGTTGGAACAAGGCATCTTCTACTGTATTTTTCACTGGTTTTCAATGTTCCGTGGGATTGTTTGAATTATTCCCAGCTGAATTTCACCTTCAGACCTCACATCAGAATTTCAAGTTTCATCCGCACCACCTAAATGTCCGAAAATCCACAAAGGCGCGATTTTCTCAAGCTCAAGTCTCAAGCTATATTTGGGCCCTTGGGCACACATAAATTTGGGGCCCTTTTTGGAAAGTATAGAAAGCAAATTATACTAAGCAAGCTAAACTAATAGCTAAGATTTCGATATTTCATATTGAGCTGTAAGTTTTTTTTTTTGTGCAAAAAGTTTAGTTTGCCCTACAAAAATGTTTAGAAGATGAGGCAAGATTATTTATTTGCTAGAGCTATTTAATGTACTCTAAAGATATTTTATGTTGCATGCATAAAGATAAAAATAGAGGACATGCAAATGTTATAAAATCATATGTTAAACATTGTTAAATGTAAAACACAGTTAAAACTATAAATTAATTTTTAGATGGATTTCAAACTCGTAACATAATCAACAAAAACCTACTAAAATTAACTATCGATAGACTATCGATTGTCTATCGATAGTGGACTATGTATATGCGACACTAGTCCAATTGTCTAAGGATCTTGGCCGAACTAGACTGGATGAGCACCATTTGCTTTGGAAAACCTTGGAAACCCAAGACTAGAGCAGAAGTATGACTACTATAATAATAATAATATTTCAAAGAACGCTAAAACATATCACACATTTATTCATCGGTGTTTTCATATTACCAGTAAAATATAAGCATACTTTTAAACCATGATTAATACTAGTTGTATATTTAAACAAGGATACAAAGTTGCTTTTTTAATAGTTTTAAATATTTAATAATATCTTTTTTTATAGTTTTAAATATTTTTTGTTCAGTCCATGCGTTGAGTCCTGACTTTCAACTATTACATTGAATTCTTTAAAGCCTTGCATTCAATGCTTAAAGTATTTAGGCTGACGTGCATTTGTTGACGTATTGACAAATATCGAGTGACAGTTGACATTAACTAAAACGTATTTTTGAAGAAATATGCCGACGTTAGTATTAGTTTGATATAAATATTGTGGTATATCGTTTTAATAAGCCAATAAGAATACTCACATTTAAACACACGAAATGGCATACCCAAACCAAGATTACTCTTGGCAACCTCAAAATAACACCTCAAACTATTCTTTTAACAATTCAAATACATTTGGTGATTCTCAAACACTAGGTCGGTATAAATTTTATATTCTTTATTACAATTATGAATTTTAGAAACATCAACATGAATTGCCTTATTTTTTATAGATTTTCAGAACTTTACAGCAGAACAACAGAATTATTCCTTCGACCAAGGACAGAGTCTTCCTGCCAACAACAATCAATATTATAATCCTAATATATTTACCCCAGCACCAATACCTGGAGAACCAACACCAGGAGAAACCTCTGAATTTGATGAACCGCCACTTCTTGATGAATTAGAAATTTATCCAGACAGAATACTTGAGAAGACTTTAGCTGTGCTTAATCCATTTCATGGTCAATCTAAAGCAGATGATGCTAATTTTCTACTAAGAGATACAGACATAGCAGGTCCCATAGCATTTTGTCTAGCCTTAGCTGTCTGTCTCTTTCTCTCCGGAAATAAAGCGCATTTTGGATATGTATATGGATTATCAGTAATGTCAGTTATATTAATGTATTTCTTACTTTCCCTAATGAGTCGAACAGAAGGAGTTTTTACTTTACTGAGTGTTGCTAGTGTACTGGGCTATTGTATGCTACCTATGGTGGTTTTAGCTAGTCTTGGTATATTTATTTCTCTTGAAGGTTCTATAGGACTCTCTCTTTCTGCCATTGCAGTAATTTGGTCAGCTCTGTCTGCAAGTCGCCTCTTTGTAACAATGTCTGGTGATTCTGAACAACGACCACTAATTGCATATCCATGTGCCCTAGTCAATGGAGTTTTTGCTCTCCTTGTTTTATTTTAATGCATGTATCATACAAATAATTTTATTAAAATAACTACAGATCTAAATTGATATATTTTGTATAGAAAGTCATATGGACTAACAAGTAACTGTATGTAACCCTTGTCTTTATTATATAAATTTAAATATTATGATATTCTGTATTGCAATAAATAAACTGTAAATACAAAGTTTTTGCTTATTTTATTATTAAAATTATTTAATTGAGATAGTATTTTTCATATAATGAGAAATTAGCAAGACAAACATACTGAAATTGTTTTTACCTACAAAATATAAACTTGCTAAGTAGTAACATTAGTCACTTTCTGTGTGATATAATTAATTCAGTGTTAATATACTTTATATTATTTTCTATTGCTCAATTACAGTACAAAATTTGACTATTGTATATTTGCTGATAGGATTCATATTTATTCTAAATATAACTATATCATGATCGGTTTAGTCTTTTTAGTTTACTATGTTTGTAAGCAATATATTAGCGAACTTCAATGTCGCATAAAAATCAATAATAGATTGATTAGTCTAAATAATTTCTACACAAATTTTTCTTTAGCTAATATATATTTTTTTGATAAACCATATCCTTGAATACTCCTATGGTATTTATATATATATTAGGTAAACAAATTATTAAAGTAGGTACTTTAGTCTTCTTATGACTTTAACAATAAATGTTGTTTAGGGGGTGATTAATCAAACAATGTCTTGAAAAAATCTGTCATATATCAATAAAATCATTCTCCACCGAAACAAAGTTTATTAATAAGACTGTTAGTGTTTTGTTTCAGTATGACTTCATACAGTAAGCTGTGAATTGTAGTTAAATGATAGTAATAGATTTTTATTGTACATTGTCAATTAATTTACAAACAGGTTACTAGTCAATATCATTTTAATTAATAGAATTCAACTGGGAAGTACTGCAAGCATTCTTGCCATCATTCTAAGCAGTCATGATTTGTATTTTGTAAAGTAAACTATTTTTAATTTTTATTTGTATGTGATGTAAGGAAGTGTAAATAATTCTTCATTAAAAAAAAAATAGTAAGTTTGCCAATAAGTGTCAAAATCGTCTGTTTACAAGTGTAAGTTTTATTTGCTCAGTTTTTGCCATGACAAAGTTTAGTAAAAATTATTAAAGCATACAAGTGCATTACAAAAGTCGAGCCTTATGAATCTGTAGACATAAATCACACTAAAGTTATAATTAAAGATTTTATTAATAGGTTTAAAACAAAACAAAAATTAGCCCATGAAATATATTAATATTAATACATTAACTAATTAATTATTACAATATCATTTCATATTGTATAAACTTGGTCGATCACTAAAGAAGTTCTTCAAGACCATAACCTGTGCAAGTGCAACACACATAATTGCAAGGGTTTCTCCCATGGACCACCAAAATACTCTCTCATTGAGATCTTCAGCTCGTTTACGACCTTGAGCCTCTCTAAGTCTGTGGTGTGTTTGTTGGTCAATAATCTTATTGAGCGCAGAATGAATTTCTTCAGCAGAGGTTTCCAGCTAAAAAAATAATGTTTTATATGAAGACAAATAATTTGTATATTCTAATAAATATCTAATTTATATAAGAAATTTAAATTAAGGTATATATACAATTAAAAAATATGTTAATAGTGTAACCTGAGTTAAAACTGTTGCATGTTCACCAATTCCTGGAAGTGGTTGTTCAGGACCAACATTGAACTCCATATAAACAAGTTTGTGTGAAAAAGTACTAAATTCATTACTGAAGCAGGCTTTATACACCCCTGAAAATATTATTAAAAAATGTAAATGTTGTTGAGTAAAAGATAATATGATTAAATGTTTGAAATTTTTTCATCTTTACAAGAATACAAATCAACGAGTACCTGTTTGCTGTGCTATGAATTTATGGGAATCATACTGCATTTTTTGCTGCTGGTACAAAATTTGTTTATTGGGGCCTTCAATTTTCACATCTACATCATACTGGCCTCCAGTTATAACCTGAAAGTTTGAATAAAATATATCGAGATATTATTTTAGAGTATTAGTATAAAAAAAATTATATTCTTTTAAATTAATATATATTTTCTTAAGCTATAATTCAATGTTTTCATTAACTCTGACTAATTATATCTGATATCCGAATAAGAAAAAAAATGTTTTAAGAAAAATAATAGCGTAATGTAAGTAAGGGAAACAAAACCTTGAAAAGGGACAGGAAAAATAAAAAGTTATTTACCTGATATTCTAGCGTGGCAGAAGTATTTTGGTCAATTTCTTGGTAAAAACATTCTACGGCACTATCGGGTAATTCAAATGTAAGTTCTACACTTTTCGAATAAATACCACTAATTAAAGCGACTAGTATTGTAAATAGAAGAGGCGTTATAAACATTTTGTAATTATAATTTGAGAAAGCACAGAAACATTAAAAAATAATAATGATTAAACTATCGCATTACTTGACAGTGACATTGCAATCGGCATACACATTACACGTAATACTGATTTTTTTACAATGGCAAGTGGCAATGTTTACCTGTGTTGCCCTGCCTGGTTACATTGAAAAATTTAGAGAACCAGGTTTATAATACAATCATAAGCAGTATAAAAACAATAATTAATTTAAAGTTAATATTACCACAATTTCTGAAAGTAGATTGTACTGAGAACAATTGCCCAGAAACTCAGTAATTAGATACACTTTTTATTATTTATCATTAATTTATTATTTTATAAACATTCCAAATAACTGCCATAGTTTATTATAAAAATCATTTGCCTATATCTTCATATATATTTGGCCCCATAGCGGTAATACTAGCTAAAGATTTCGTGCTACAGTTGATATAATTCGTTGAGATCGTGACTAATTCTCGACCACTTTAACGAACACCACACCTAATTGCTTAGCTAACGGTCATACGGCGAGATCTGTTGATCCGACCTATCCCAGACGCGGAGGATAATATACCTTCCCAATTAAACCTGCTAACTTCTCGTCCGGACGGGTACCAGATTTCCCTCGATGCTCCTCTTTTCTCGTCGGACCACTGTCGTGCTCGGAGTAGTGCCGGTTACGCGACCTACACTACAAGTTAGTATATCGGGATGGGATGCGGTCCTTCTTTGCATCATATTAGTTAGCATCTTATGAATAATTGTTATTATAAACCAAATTACTTGGTAGAATGTGGTACTCTTAACTCCATTATGCACGCTGATAATAATTATTATACAGCATTGTCACAATGTTTTCCATGGTTCTTTCGCTTACTTTTAATGGAGCTATAGGGACTTAAAAATAAAAATATATTAATATTAATAGGTGAAAAGATTCTAACAAACTTTTATTATTTTATGTTATTGATCATCGTTTACCTACCCTTTATATGTTACTCAAAATCAATCAATCAAATAGTGTAAAATAAATTTGAATCATAATCAAATTTGCAGTCTGACTTTCCGTTGAAAGATTTTTTTTATTTTTTATTATTCTTTATTGTACAAATAAAACATGTACAGAGGGCGGATTTAACGCTATAACAGCATTTTCTGCCAGCCAACCCAGAATAGTGTAGGAGAGTAGTCAGTAGGGTGTGCACAGAAGTTAAAGAATAATTTTAAAAAAATATATACATAGCAATACATGCCTATAAATATATATAATAATAATACAGTACATTTCGATATTATATATAATACATAAATATACATATACATAATATACATAAATATTTAACATATATACATATATATATATATATATATATATAATTATGATAATCCAATTATGATAATAGTATTTATGAAAAGACATCACATAGTGTTGACAGACGACAAATAAAAATCTTTTACTTGGCGCTTGAAGGAGTCGCGCGATGGAGCTCTACGAATAGAATCAGGCAAAGTGTTCCAAAGCCGGGTTGCAACTAGAGAGAAAGAGTTGGAAACAAAGCCAGATTTATGGGAAGGCATGAAAAGGGTAAGGGAATGAGAGGATCGTAGGGGCTTATTATGAGTAGAGGAAAGAAGAGAAAATTTAGAGGATAAGTAAGACATAGAAGCCGAGTATATCTACGTTCCCGTATAGGAAGCCAGTGTAACTGTTTCATAAAACGAGAAACGTGGTCGAATTTACGTAAGCTAAAGATAAAGCGAATGCCAGTGTTAAGGAGACGATTAAGTTTATTCAGGTGTTCTTCCGAAAGATCTAGATAACAGGAGTCACCGTAATCAAGAATTGGAACCAAGAGGGTAGTAACAAGCTGGATTTTAGTTTCCATAGGCAAAAAATTTTTTAAACGCATTATGGAATGCATAGTGGCGTAAAACCTACGAGAAACTTCTTTAATATGTTCCCCCCAACTGAGTTTACTGTCAATGATAATGCCGAGGTCTTTAACACTACTGCTGAACTCTATTGGTATATTATTATATCGTAGGCTGGGCAGAGTCAGAACATCTAACTTAGCTAACTGTTTCCTGCTGCCTATAATGATGGCTTGACACTTGGATGGATTGACAGTGATACCATATTTAGCGGACCAAAGAGAAATGCGGTGGAGATTATCATTTAGGGAGTTAATAGCCGTGGCAAGATCATTGACAGTAGAGTGTTCGTAGAGCTGCAAGTCATCGGCATACAGATGGTAGTGCGAAGTTAAAATTTTATATATTTTCAACGCTTAAATAAAAGATAGCCGTCTATTTATTTATTTCGTCAGTGCGCGTGGCTAATTTCTCTTAAAGACAATCACAATATTGTATCACAATTATTTAGTTAAACATTTGATAACGATAAATTATGATATTATTCGTAGTAAGGTAAATTTTATTTTTGGTTACTTTTTAAATGACATAAACTAGTAACTTTTAGAAGCATGAAATAAATACGTATAAACGAAGTACACGTATTACCTAATTCGTTTAATTAGAAATAAATAAATAATATTTAAAGCTTTTTTTAAAGGTTTAACCTAATATATATTTTGACCGAGAAAATGGGCTACTTGTAACTCATTTCTTTTAAAATATGTTTGGAGTTTGATAATTCAGTGTTTAAAATATTATATTATATAACCGTAAATAAGTTTAAAAATATACTTTAATTTTAAATATAACTCATAGATGAATACTAGAAAACGTTTATTAAATAGTTCAGGATTAAAATTCTCATATAATCAATACAATTGATATCTGCGAAATCTAACATAAAACTGAAATAGGTGAGCATCAAGTATGTGTATGGCTTCTACTTTAGGGTTTAGGCACGCTTGGATGAACGGCTTATGATATCAAGTCTACTTCAAATCTGTGTAATTTTATTATTTATAAGAAAGTTACGTGATAAACTGACATTTAAAAAAACAGTAAGTTGTGTACAAAAGATGGAAATATTAAAAAAATATACAAATTGCACTTATAGACGTATTGTACTATGTCTGCATACTGATAATACTTAGTAGACAGAAGAGCTTATTACGTTATCTTTAAAAAGAGGTTATCGGGACATATTAAACAACCAAATAACAGTAAAACAATTTATTTCGAAAATAAAAGATGATACAATCGGAAGTTGAAATATTTACTTTGAGTTTAATAACAAAGCTTCTCTTAAGTTTAAAAATAAAAAGCCATGATTTCAACAAATAAAATACTGTGAATATAATGTCTTAAAAGTTATACTTAAGTGCAAAGGGACTATATGTCTTTAAAATGCAGACAATACTTAAATTCGTATATTAAATGAGTGTTTAGAACGCGAGACCGGCGTCTGCGTATGTGGTGAATATTTTCTCGATTGAGTTGGCGTACGCCGCAGTTCTCAGATCTAGACCCAGGTCGAATTTCATGGCAGTCTTCATTATAGCCTGTAATAATAATAAAATATGATTATATATTCTAAATGCCTACAAATTTTTACTCTTGTTAATACAAGAGTTAAAAATTTGTAGGCATTTGTTTTGAGAATATTACTATATAATATAAGAAACAAGATACTATAACTTTAAAAGGACAATCTTACTTTTCTTAAATTTTTAATATAGTGTAGTTATATAAAAAAAAATGAGAACTTACCCTAGCTGATCTTTCCATGGTATAGTCGAGACCAGAGTGCACGATGTCTTTTTCCGAAGCACCAGAGATTCTCTTCTGGAAGGACTCTGAGGGAGTGACGGGGATGCGGCCGCCCACGCGACCGAAACGTCTCTCCAACGACTCTTGTACGGATTCTATAATTACAATATACATTACATATTATGTAATAACGAAATTGATTTCATTCTTTGTTTTAAATATCCAAATACAATTCTAAATTCAAAGTTAGTTTACTCAAATACAACGTTAAAAAAAGAATCTCACCCAACAAATGGTAGTTAGACTGGCGTTCATACTTGAACGTGAGACGGCCGTAAGAAACGTGGTTGAGGTTCTTGAGCCATTCGAAGAAGGAAACGGTCACACCACCGGCGTTGATGTAGAGGTCGGGGATGACCAGGATGTTGCGGTCGATGAGGATCTTGTCTGCGGCGGGCGTGGTCGGGCCGTTGGCTGCTTCCGCGATTATCTGCAATACATTTAGGTCAGTGACCCATTTAAAATTGGATTTTTGTCTCTTGGACTTTGGCCAGTTACGCTTTTACATAAGATGTTTGCGGTACTATGACGCGAAATGGGAATTAGAAATAGTTTTAGGGAATGTGATGTTTTATTAATTATAGATTCAATCATTAAGCATTCATCAAAGAACGACGAATAATTATGTAATATAATTTATAGAAAGCTATCATCAGACAAAAATATAAGCATAACAGTTTCATTGCGATGATGGAGACGAAGGACATAACAATTAAGGCACTAATACTTGCACGTCATTCGAAAATATGCCAATTGCTGTTACAACATTTATTTTATTAATTTAAAAATTAGTTTAGGTAGTATTAGTAAGCTTTAAAAATGCCATGACTATTTACCTTCCTGCTCTCTATATAATACGCAAAATTTAAGCTTTAAAGTACTTTTTAGTGGCCAGTTTTATTAATTTCCATTTTATTCTACAAATTTTATTTCATACTTCATTTGTCTACATTCAATGTACGTATTTTTAAAAACAAGAATATATAATATCATAATAATTATGTTAACCTTTTGAAAGTGCTGCAATTTTGTTAATTAAATGTTGTTGTATTGAAGTGCTTCGTTAAATATTTATAAAATAAGTTTATCAATAGATAAGCTTTCTTATCGTTTCTATTTTTTATTGATAAATTGTCGTGACTCGTGGTAACGCTGATATATTTTATCCACTTGGTGATAGAACTTGTTACCTAAATGGAACGGTAATGCGATCATGTTTTATCATGTTTATTTCATATATCTTAACGTTTGATAATCACGTAATTCATTGCTTTTCCAGAAAACGACATCTTAATCGTTATTAAATGGAAAATAAGCCTGATAAATTTGTCATACAAAAATATTGTTGCCAACGTTACTAGTAATTTTGTTGTTTCATACGACGACACTTACTTATAATTTATTATTTCATTTAGCTCACGGCGTTATTATTATGACGAATGTAAACACTTTATAAAATTATCAAAAGGCACTTACATTGGAAAAGGTTCAAGCTAATTAGAGTCAAATACTTTTATCTTTATATAGAATTAGCAAATTACGTCAGACATTGTCCTCTATAGTAATTGTGATGGCGATCCGTTGAACAGTATTGTGATTTATAAAAAGTATATATTATAAAAACAATCTCTATGATTCAATATACATGTACGTAATGTGTTAACTTTCTTTGTAATCGGTCACATAAGCCATACAACATCAATTCGTTTATATGAGTTAGTACCGCGACAGGTTATCAAATTAATAGCGATCAAAGGGTTCTGTAAAATTTTCCGAGTTTTAAATCGAGTTATCGTATTTAATCTGCGGAATTCATTGATGTTAATTTGTATTTGAATTGGTTAGTACACATATAATATTATTTACCTTAGCTTGAATTTTGTGTGCATTTTCCTTGTGGATAACTTGCTCGACGGCAGCGGGAACTAAAATGTCGCACTTCTCGTACAACATGTTCTCACCCTCGTAGGCCTTCGCGCCAGGGAAGCCGACGATCGTGCCATTCTCGATCCTGTAGTCCTCGAGAGCCTGAAGAGGAACATTAGTTTAAAGTTACAGTACTTTTTTATGGTATTCCTATTACGTATTTAAGCTCTGAAAATTTCTAATTTATAGATTGTTTTAAAATAATTCTTCTCTACAGATCTTCTATTCAATAAATCAAAATGGAACTAGGTAAGCTTGTGAACATTATCAAATCATTGGGCAACCCGTACAATCATAGAATTCTTGAGAGAGAGATAATTATTTCTTTAATTATTAATTGAATCGAATAAAAATAATAATGCCAATAGATGACAATTCTTACTAATAAATATCTCACTTTTTACAAAACATCAATATAAAAATGAAGGCGTATCATGAAATTCATAAAACGGTAGATTGTTAAAGACATTATCAGTCAAAGATTGAATAATGAAGTGCTCATATCTTATCTTATCAAAAAATAAAATCACTTAATATCGATCTTATGAATCACTAATCGACTTGATCTTCCTCTACTTTGGACATTTCAAAATTATGTTGCCAGTTGTTAAAAACAAAACAAATAATAATATGGAAATTATTTAGTTATATTTTACCATACAAATACTAATAAAATAAATAATTTTGGAATGGATAATAACTGGATGAAGGACGGCATCATTTCGCAATAAATATTTTCATAAATAGTACATCACGTCAGTTGCTTGATCATGGTCGACTAACAAGCGGAAGTTTTCACATTTCTATTATATTATTTTGATATAATTATTTATAACATTGGTAAAAAATAAATAAATATGACCGAATCGTCGTCATATAACTTGCTTCTTTATTTAAAATTACTGATATCTGTGTGACGTCACGCAAGAATTTGACGTTTGTGAAAATAGATAAAACATAAAAAACGCCTTGTTGCGATTACGATATGTCAATCATAGGTCTTAACATAAAAGTGTATCCAGTGCTATCTATTCAATTGTAAAACTATTATAATAAAACAAATGATAGCCGACGACAATATTACACTTCAGATAATATTTAACCTTTTTACGAAGTACCCACTTGTTATTTCCTTTAATCATGAATATGAATACATAACAACACACAAATAAGTTTTATTTGTAAGTTCTGAAAATTAAAATTTGTAAGTAGTAGTGGTGCATGTCTTTTGTTGCCACTAAATAATTTTAATATATTGTTTTTAATTGTTCCTTATTTTAACAGCCCAAAATCAAAACTTTTAATATATATTTATATTATGCTGTATAACATGCTTGAAATGGAATTATTATTTTATTTGTATACTTGCACATACTTTCTAAGCAAATACGTAATTATTTAAAAGTACAAACATACCCCAATCTAGAAGTTTAAATTATATGAAGTCTGTCTCTTATCTTTTCCATTGCGAATTTTAAAATAAATTGTTATTTCAGAGTTAGTTGAGTAGCGATGAAAACTATTCCGAGGTTCTTATAAGTTAATGCCAGATTATAGCACGACTTCAGCTTCGCTCAGGTCAGTTTCATTAGTATCAATGTAGGGCATTGATGGGTTTCAAGTTTTAATGTCATAATATAAAAATATTTGTTATTTTTATCTCTTTCTTTAGAAATTATTAAATATATCGTTTAACTTCGTAATTTCTTTTTAATCATTTTTAACGTTTTATCGGTAACTTTTATAAGTGAAGTTTATATTCATTTCAAGGCTTTCACGTGGTAGCTAGACAACATAAAAAATTCTTCTTTCTTAATATTTATAAATATTTCATTACATATAAAAAAAAACAATGATATTATTACGAGAGCCGAGTTGGCCCCGTGGTTAGAACGCGTACATTTTAACCGATGATGGGTTCAAACCCAGGCAAGCACCACAAAATCTTCATGTGCTTAATTTACGTTTATAATTCATTTCGAGCTCGGTGACGAAGGAAAACATCTTGAGGAAACCTAACGTGTCTAAATCCAACGATTTCGTTGGATTTAGATTCTGCCAAATGTGAATCCACCAACCCGTATTGGAGCATCAAGGTCTCCACAAAGGGAGAGAAGGCCTTAGCTCAGCAGTAGGAAATTTACAGGCTGTTACTATAAATAATTTCGTTACTAAACTATCCTATGTATTTAAATTGCAAAATAATGCCGTCTTGTTGAAGTCATTACGAATGATTATGATTTTACAAATATAACAAGATATTGCAAACTGTGAAGGCAATGTTTCAAAGAACCTTTGTCAATTATCACCTTTTGCACACATATAATGTAACTAATGAAACATATAAAGATGTTTTGTTCCAGTAAACTTCTAATACATCTATTTACGCGTCTATAATGCATTTATTACATAATCTATGTTTTTCTCTAATGCATATTTGCCGCCAAAAGTTGACAGCAATAGGTTTTCCTTTTTATGACTTTAAGTATCTTGTGTTATTATAAATTAACGTGATATTTACCTTGGGGTCAATGCCGTCAGGGTTGTGGATGGAGCCGTCGTGCTCGATGATGCCGATGCAGGTGGCGCCGGCGCGGACGAGGTAGCGGCACGTGTGCAGACCCACGTTACCGAAACCTTGCACGATGAAAGTCTTTCCACCCCATCCCGGAGTTGTGCCTGGGAGAGTCGTCATTTATAATGCTATATTTTGGGACTCTACACAGGAATATCTATTTTCAAACGTGGCCTAAGTTACAGTAATTAGAAAGCGTGCATCTTAACCGATGACTGCGGGTTTAAACCCAGGCAAGCACCGCTGAATAAATATGTACTTATTGTGTTTATAATTCATCTCGTGCTCGGCAGTGAAGGAAATATAAATGTTCACAACACACCAAGAAAATCGTCTATATGTATATCCCAAATAATCCGCATTAGAGCAGCAAGGTGGAATTAGTTCCAAACTTTCTCCTCATAGGGAGAGCATATCTCTCCATTCACTTCGATTAACCTTCCCGCCGAACCTTACTAGTGAGCGTGAGACTACAATCCAGCGTAGGCTAATAGTTAATTCCGAATATTCTGTGAAATTTTACTAACCAATCATGCTCATGTAGTTGGCCTCGTTGATGAAGTTTTCAAGACCGTGGAATACACCTCTGCCAGTGGCAGATACTCTTCCGTGAATACCACCCTAAATAACAAACATTTCATTAACTTTTTGAAACATCATTTGTAATATTGTATATACAATAAGGTCGCAAATTGAATACGAACCTGGTTAATTGGTTTGCCAGTAACGCAAGCGTGTGCGTTAATATCCTGGTAACCGATGGTCTTAGCGTAGGTATCCGCGATCCATGACATCTCTCGTTCACCGGTTCCCATGTCAGGGGCGGGGACGTCAACACCGGGCCCTAAAAACGTTAGACTATAGAAACCCAGTACGAAATAAAAATTAAAAGAAATCATTTTCAATTGAAAGACAGTTACGAGTGGTTCATTTTTCACAAGACAGGAAATTGTAGTCTAGGCAATGTTCGTCTTTGAATGCTTTGAAAGAAATGATTGAATATTAAAGTCTGGCAATTTTAGTACAGTAACATCCGCCATTTTTAATAATGTGAAGTTTAAATAGGTATTGTAATAGCAATAGAGTTAATATATATATTTGTTCTACTATAGATAGTTCTAAAAAAAAATGTAATATGTAATTAGCTTCAAAAATAAAATATACATAATATCTACGTTAATTCAAACATATTAAAAGAAAAATGGTAGCATTATAACAGACGTAGGTATTTCTTTATAATTCAATTTTACAGTGTTTCAACTGTAAGAAAGAATCGCTATTTTATTCTAATTTAATTGACTTGTAATTTGTATTTAAGTAAATGTAATTAATTAATTATCGAAGCGGATAGAATAATTATATATACCATTAGTAATATTTTCTCGATTTCGACTTTTATTCCACTAACTGGTATTTCTTGTATAATATAAATTATAATAATGTATTATACATAAGACAAAAACCGAATGCCTGAAATAGAATTATTAAAAGTAATAATTTTATAATATTTATAATTAAAATATAGTTTACTAAAGTAGGCTTTACAAGGATGTTTTGAATCATCATTTCACAGAATTTTATTAAACATAATGAGCTACCACCGCGGCACTGGTTCGGAATGTAGATTCTACCGAGAAGTTCCGACAAGAAACTCAGTAGTTGCTCTTTTTCAACACTTGAAATACAAAGTTATATAACTGATATATACAATTCGGTACATTTATATAACATATCCTGCCTGATATTCAACAAGTATTAGGTTAACGCTTTTTATCATAATTCCAGTGAAGTTAACCGATACATATATTTTAGATATAACATTCAACGCAGCAAAAAAATAAATAGTTACAAACAAGTTATACATTTAATAACTACTAATATCTGAGAATATCAAACGAGAATTCCACATAATTATGTAATTATATTTTTTGTCTTAGATACGCAACTAACCTACATCTCTCCATGGATCTCTTGTATGGATTCTCGCGTATAGGTATCAATTTTATCAGACAGACGTGATGCAGACAAACAAAATTGAGACGCTTGATATAATTTAAAGAGAGTGCGGTCTTTGCATTTGTTCAAAGCGAACGACCAGCCACGTTGGCAAAATGACAAAGTGAAGCTGAGTCACTACAGGCCATTGCTTCGAACTCTGTGACAGCAATATCATTTCTATTAACCATATATATTAGTATCAGTTTTAATAGTACCTCTTTCCCATCCCATCTCCCATTCCTTAACAACATTTTAAGCTTACCTACGCGCTCACAATACACAACGTAAACCCTACAGAAATAGACATGCTAAAATGTTTTATTATGTTGACTTGCTACGTTAAATTCAATCAATAGTGAATAGATTATATTTACAATTATGCTCAAATTGTGACACGTCTTTATCGAATTGAAAGCCACGATATGAATTTAATTACTCCTTTTTTTCTAATTTTTAATACAATCGTAAATTCGCCGGTAGATGGTAAAATCTATCAATAGCGAGATATGGCCGCCACATTGTTATTAAGAATTCGATTCTTTGTCAAGGTTAAACGAATGTTAATTCGATTTCATTCGATTGCCGATAACGCAACGTAATATTGTTATGTACGAATTAAATGGATTATTGCTGGCGAGGAAGACGTGAGAGCAATTTACGGCATGCAAACTTATTAACGGAGAAGGGGTTATTGACATAGCGTATAGACCAATCACCAACCGATTTATGTCCAAATTGGTCTATAATTAATGACGATGATACAGACGTTATTATTTATAATAGCTCATACAAACTATAGTCCTATGTCACGATTTATTTGAGCAATTCATTATAACCTCTTTACTAGCAATTTTTATTATTTAAACTAGACTAAATTTGAGAATTTTTATGTGATAACGAATACGTAAACGAAAACCCGAAGAATACATAAGTATGTTTGTTTAAGTATGTATATTACGTCACTAGCTTTGATGCTTTTATAAATTTGGATTGATTATGAGTGAAGAATAGTGATAAGGTTTTTCACCATGAATAACATAACTGCTCACTACGAAGTTACATTTATTTACTTTATTTTCTGTTCAAAAAGGACTTCTTAATATCTTAAGCAAAATCTAAATGTACCATAAAAAACGTATGGCTAGTAATAAGAATTTGTAAATTCGGTTCCGTGCTTTTTTTAGCCACCGACTAGAAAAACGTTCGCACAGTCTATCCGGCAAGAGCTGTTGGATCTATTTCAAGGAAACTTGTGTTTTTGTGATCATATGACGCTTCTTAGTTATTTAAGTATTAGTAATGTATTCAAATTGTCTTACCAATGAATCCTTTCTTCGCGAGTTCAAGCGTAAAGCGTCTTGTAATCTTTTCCAGCTCGTGTTCGGAGTATTCCTTAGGGTTGATCTTGATACCGGCCTTGGCTCCTCCGAAGGGTACGTCAACACATGCGCACTTGAAGGTCATCAAAGCGGACAGGGCCTTGACTTCGTCTCTTGTCACGTCCATTGAGAATCTTATACCTGAACGAATTAAGATAATAAATATTATATTATAATTGAAATAAATTTATTATAATCAGAACATTATGTTGCATGTCTAATATTAAGACGATTTGGTATTGTGATATCGATAAATATATAAAAAATATTGTTGTTCTGAATTAAAAAAAATGATTTCTTAAAGTATATATTATAGACTAAAATAAAATAATATTAAAATAAATATTAATGTTACTAGCACCTGCAAAATACTAAATGATAACTAAAGTCTATCATCAGAGGATTTTTTTTTAATTAAACAAAAATAGGTAGCAATTTTTTCGAAAATTATAATAATTTTGCCTGTTTGCAAGATACGGTATGTTTAATTGTTGTTGAGGTGAATGTTACTTCAGCCGGTGGTTGTTTAAATATTAAATTAAAATTAAATGACTTAAGACCGATCAGGCCTTCAGAGTCAGTAGTTGTTTGTCAGGTTTTTATTTGATATTTGAAACCAAAAAGTTTACATATACATCATTCCACTACTGCATGGCAATACCAGTTTAATATTAAATATTCAATGCAAAGCAAATTTAATGTAGCAGGAAATATATTTCTACTTATTATTATCAACGGATACATTTAAATCCGTCAAAAAGGATTAAAAACGGTGACGTCATGATTTCTGTTACCATGCGTTTCATTTTAATTGATAAATTGTACTCGAATAAAATGTAGGCACACAGTCATTTCCAATATGTTGATAAAAGGTTCAGGTTGATAATGTATGTAGCATATTCACTATTAAATATAGGATAACAATAGCAAATTATGATGTCAGCCCGACCTTGAGCCCCCGTGATATTTGAATACGTGACTGGGTGGGTGTGCATAGTTTACTTTTCACTCAGTGATAAGATTTGCTTAGATTATTTACACAAATGTACTACTTTTATGAATGTTATATAAGTTATAAATTAAATATTTGTTACGTAAAATTCTGACGCTGGTTACGTCACAGCCGCGCCTCCTGTTACCACCGGCATAGCGTAAACACAATCATACGTGGGTTGTTATCTACTATTTTCGTTTAAAAATTTCTTATAATATGATATGATAAGATTGTTTTTTCACTTTCTAAGCATCATTGAATTTTCTAAGCAGAATGAACTACCGATTAAAATACAATTTGTCTCATTGAAAATATTTTAAGAAGCACTTTGTGCAACAATGTGTAAAAAGGGAGGAATGACCAAAAATCTTTCTTACTGCAGTACAGTGAGTATTTAGAGCCATATTTATGAAGTTTAGTATACTATTTTAATTGTAAAATTTTCATATATATTATTACACTAAAATAAAAACTTACAAAAACAAACTGAACTGATTTACTTTTATCGTTTTATACCATAACTTTAATAACTTTAGTCAATAATTACTACGTTCCTTGAATATATACATTTTATTATTTAAAATTATAAATTAATTTTCAAATACGGAATACAGTAAGAAAAGTATAATATTTTTTTAGTCAACATAGAGTACTTTTATTAGTGATGCATCGTATGCTAGGTTTAGGTTTGTGATGCGAAAACAAGTTTAAAACATAATCACGACGTACTCATTAGGCTTATACTAATACTCCATACTTGTTGTAAATGTCTTTACTGTACACAAATGTTCAAACAGGAAAATACTTCGTGTGAATGGCTTGAGATAAAGTATTACAGCAAAAAGTTCTTATAAACAAATGTTATTATTATTTATATATACTGTTAAAAAATAGAGACGTACCGCAAAGTTTAACCCTCGTAAATTTTGGATTATTTCTATTTTTAAATATTAATCGGCACACGAAATCCTATTCGCGCAAACAAAAGCAAGCCTCATACAAAAATTGTAAATTAAAAGTAGTTTTAAGAATCCTATCGCTCTTAAATTAGATTTGTAATGGTCAACAAATATACATTAAAGTGTGACAGCAAGCGATTGTTCTTTGCAAGTCGTACGAGGAGAAAGGGAATAGAAAAGATAGTTTTCCTCCACCTTCCTCAAAATTATTATTATTAACCTTCCTTAGTGAATTCGTAAAATTACGTTATTAGCCTAAATTAATCGCGTGATAACTTACACCGAGATACTCAGCTGAGCTTCTTTTCTTAAAATATTCCATCAGGTAGTTTCTAATAAGTTATAGATATGAATAAGGCGTTTAAAAATTCTTTTGTTTTTTATGTGCATTTAGTTTAGTTTTAAATTTACATGACAGAGGATGTAGCCAATTGTTTCGTTAATTGCATTAATTAAATAAACACATAGGAACATTTAAATGAACGTCGCTCAATAGCTACTATAATCATTATATAATATCTGTTTGTTCTTTTTGGCTTGAATGTTTACAGTTTATACTGACCGTAACAGCAATAGTTACAGCTATGTAGTTCATTTTGGAGTTTAAGCTTTAGGTTTAGGCGATTTTTATAGTTTAAAATAGAATCACTATGGAGGTTTTACGGCTAAAACTGATGCGTACAAACACCGTCACCATGTTAAACGTGTTTACCTATATGCACGCGATGCAAATGTATATAAACCTGTACTCGGAAGTACTCTGCAGATGCCGAGCAGAACTTGATACTCGTTTCCCCGTATAACGAATACTCGGTACATTATGTTTTTGTGTGTCCCTTGGTATAGTATATAATCTCCAATTATTAAGCTTATAAAGCTCAGATCCCGAGGTCTTTGATAATACAATAAAAAGTTATTGGGAATATCGGGTTAAATAGAGTATTTAGCCCCACACTTTTTCACTATTATATAATGTCTTGCGCAGTTAGCTAATCTTACTAGAGAACGATCGCCTTGATACTTTTTTTGCCTTGTCTTAATAAATATATTATATTCAAGACTAGACGATGCCGGTACGACGTTGAAATTCTATAAATTCGTGTATAGACAATAAAGATAGCTAGAAAGCATAAGTAAATACAGTGTCTTGAACTTGACACCAATTAAATATCATTATGCAATTTGTATAAACATTCATCATAAACAGAATACGCTACATACTGACCTAAATGACAACCGAATCAAATAGAAATGAGACACACACACTAATGCTATTTAGAAATTACTAAGGATTTATTTATAACTTATACTTTGGCACTGATGGTATTCCAAAAATTTTAGCCCAAGGTAACATATACAATATATTACTACCTCGTTGATGCAGTGAGTTACTTATAAGGGGTGCAGGTTATTCACCTTCCTCTGGTATGAGAGTCATGGTCTGTAAGGACGCCAGAGCGAGAAAGGTAGAGAGCTAAACCCGCTCGACTGAGGCGTCTTCATTTCGCGCCCCCAAAAAACTTTCCCTCGGGTTGAGGACGTATAAAGGACACCTTGCGTATCCTTTCAAACTGCCTAGAGAAGGATGGCAAGCAAGATAGCCTCGCACGTTTCGTATGCGCTGACGATCTGTTAGGTGGGATCGAGATACCCCCGAAGCGAACTTCGCTAAATTCATGCGTAATACTACTGAAGTGATTGGGATGCAGATGTGTTAGTGATAAGAATCCCACGTAACACGGATTCCCATCAGGTATATTTAAAGGATTTCCTTGCGTAATAAATGGTTAACTTATAAGGTTGCAGATCGGGTCGGGCCAATTTCCGTCAAGAAATTCTGTAGCAGTAGTTCAGGTAGCTTTAAGGTTGGCAGTGTTTAAACTGTCGTGTACGGAAAGCAATTATAACCATTGATCCTTCGCCTGAAATCTTACCAGTTGGGTCAGATTGCTATCCCATCATATTATGAAAAAGAAGAGTGCACTTGCTTGAGCTAACACTTGTGCAGATTAACCATCTTGAGAATTACCGTCGTGGCCGAAATGAATTAGGTGGACATCATGATTATTGGGTTTGTATCGTAAGACTACAATAACTAAATTGCGGGTACAAATTGAATTAGTGTTCAATTATATGCCCACGTAATACAAAATGTTATTAGTCTGTATCACATATAACATAAAAGCAACCTTTGTCTGATTGTTCTACAAAATTCGATGCAAAAAATACTAATGTTATTACGTGCGAAATACTTTAACAAATCTTGTGGGCTGCGTATAATCTACAATTTATACATATGACTATTCAGTAGATGTACAAAAGAAAGCCTTAAGACGTTACAACTTGTTCGCTTAAATCTAAAAATATGATATTACATAATCAAGTACTTATATATATTTTTTTTAATTTGTTACATAATCCTTCACGAATTTAATACTGATACTAATTTAAAGTAATGCGAATAGATATATTAATGTCTTCGTTGGAGTTAGAATAGACCTATTAGTTCATCATAAAAATGGACATCTCGAACTACAACCTGAAACTTAAAGTAAAAGCAATAATATGTTGTTCATTATTGCTGCAACGAGATATCAATCTTCGAAAAATTTTGCGTCCGCTAAAACATCACTATTTGTAACGTAGTTATAATGTGACATTTATGGAATTTCAAATTGAAAAAATGCAAAGTAATAGAGAAATATAACAAACAAAAATCTATAATTTATTTATAATCAGGAAGACGAACTTAACTTTTGCAATGCTTCAGAAAAATTACTACAAAAAATTTTATATTTTTATCTAATCGATATTATCTGTGGTCTTATACTTTTTTTTAAGATTTTTTTTTTTTGTTTATCAACATCTTTGTTGCTGTAACTTTTCTAACTTAGTAAGCCTCACTTCTCTTATGTTATATTTAGAGTAAACACTCTCAAAAATAATGTACATGTTATGTCAATTTTCAGTATTCATATTCTAAAAGTTGAAGTTGTTAAAAATAAGGCACAACTGAATTTGGTTTCAAAGAAGTATTTGATAACATTAATTGTAATGTAATAAAAATTGTAATTGTAATTATGAAAATATACCTAACTATTTATGCTTTTATAAGAACGGTAAAACATTATTTAATCCAATAATTATTTTATTTGTGTGACTATGTACTATAAACCATGACTAATATTTGAATAAATGTATGATTTATAAACAAATGAATTAAAGTTGAATAATGTAATTTGAGAAATTAATTTAATTAATAATAACACAATAAAAACGTATTGCACTAAAGGGTTATCAATATATTTACTTTTATTTCAGCTAGGAATGAGTCATCGTTAATATAATTTACATTTTAAGAGGTTATGTTCACGCAGATTTTGGTTATCTACGTAACATTACGGTCGGCAAAATCACGTGTCTACCTGTTCTATAAATAAAAAATCCCTATTACAATAACTCCGCCAGCTGGATGTACGGAGTGATGTAAGCAATGATGGGCAAATTATAAGGTGCATACCTCCTTTTGTTGGGGTCCTGTGTGATGAATGCTGGGCACGATAGCCGCGAATCATTTCATAATCACCAGAATCGCGTCGTAAAGGAAATTGGATTTCAAGAATATGATCGCATGGCTGCATTAATTGTAAAATGCCGGCGACCTTTTTCTTTTTCTCTTCAATTGTAACCCTGGATTTCATGTCCTCTACCAATTTGTCTTCGATCACTTGACACGCCCGGTGAAAAAAATACTCCACCATGTCAAAGAATCTAGGATTTGCACTTGTTGGAATATCTTTGAGCCTGTCTGGTATTTCATGACTGGCATAGGTACGGCAACAAACATTCACTGCAGCGGGTGCGATCTTTAGCATATTATTGACTGCCTCATTTTGAATTGTGTTTTTAAGAGGCGGTACAACTGTTTTAGCAATATTCTTTAGATGTAACATTTTGTCTGTTTTAAGTACTTAAGTCGGGTTAGGAATCGGGTCGCCCTACACTTAAATCAAAATATGAAAATACACGAATCTACGAGTTACTAATAATCTGCAGAGACGACCCGCCCCGACAGACTATGAAACTCTGACTCCGGCAAAGCGAATAGCGACTTGCACAAGTGATAGTGTAGTGATTAAAATGACCATAGACAACGATACAGCGACAAAAGGCTCAAGAACTTTGATCATGCGGATTTGGTTTCTCTTTCTAATGCGCAAGTGTTTATTGATGATATTACTTGAGCAATAATTATAACTGTACATACTTGAGTATTCATGTTTTATTTAAATTATGATGACTAGTATTTTTAATATTCGTCTAATCGTAATAAAAATGCTTTACCCATTCTTTGAATAAATTATATGAAGCTTGTAATCTGAAAAAGTGATAATCGATAAATTTTTGGAAAATATAATATCAATACAAAGACGTTTTTTGTTTATTTTCATGCCGTTATTAGATATTATTTGTTTAAATTGAAAGGTTACTAATTAAATAATAAATAAAAAATAAAATGACTCTAAATAAAAATTGAAACATAAAAATTAGACAATTTTTTTATTGTAAAATTAACAAATAATGAAAAAAGTTATATGAGTCTATGTGATAGAATTAATCGAAAAATGATACTGAATAGTTTAGACATTCGTTTTTTAAATAAAATGTTTATCTTTTGTAAATAAAGAAAATTTTCTTATCATATATTCATGTTGTTTATAATACTTATAAAATATTTTACATATTGTGTGTTTAAGACTAAACGGTTGTTATATATTTTTCGTACACATGGTGTCAGCGTCCTGTGGTGCTACATGAATAAATAATAAATATGGCATGGTGTGAGTGTACAGATGCAAATAGTAAATACCACTCTGAAACTGACCTCTAAAATATGTTTAAATATCTTCTAAAGTAATCACTTAATAAAAGGATAACCTTATTCATAATAATCGCTTAGCAATCTATTTTCTTTAATTTGATAATTTAATAATACAAAATTGCCAAAAAATCAAGAAAATAATTACTATTAATGACATAAAGGTACTTAAAAAAAAGCTGTTAGCACTGTATTTACCAAAGATAACAAATTATTATTAAACATTCAATATCTAGATGGAAGCCGCCAGCCGGAGCGGTGATTTTGACTTTTGTATTTGTTATTGTTTGACGTTTTCGGTACTTATAGGTGCTGATTGCTGATTAGTTACTGAGTTTTAGATTTGTGGCGCTTCTATTGAAATTGCGAGCTTGTGTACAAATATAGATATGTGGATGATTTGCAAATTGCGAGTGCAAATAGTTTATTTGGCTAACAACGCATTAAATAACACATTTTCATCGGTAAATTTTTTGGTTTACTTCTCTATTTACAAAAATGTAAAGATTAAAATTATTTTAAAGTGTAATATCTATAACGTTATTGTACTGTTTTATTTAAATATTTTTGTACTTATTACTTGCAGATTTAAACGAAGATATGACCGTCTATAATTGTGATGAATCTTCGCAACAAATCAATATTTTGCCTGACGAGTTACTAATATATATTTTTAAATTTCTCCCACTTGATACTATTCTCTGTTGTGAAAATGTGTGTAAAAGGTGGAAAAAATTAGCACGCGACCAAGCATTATGGAGACGCATTGTATTAATTTACTCTGGTAAACCTGGTCAGAGTGAAGTAAGTGAAAAAAACCTTGAGATAATTTCAACGCATAGTGAGTATATTTGCTGTTTAAAAATACAATATGTCTATAGTTACCCATCCATTAAATCTGTTATAGACCAATGTAAAAATTTAATTAGTCTCGAATTAGTAATGTGTCGAATTGGGGAAGAATTTGTAAATGACATACTGAACTGGCCTAAATTAAAAAAGTTAAGTTTAAAAAATTCTATTCTGCTTTTAGGTGATAAAGACTTAATCATTCCATTTGATAAATTTAAACATTTAAATTATCTAGCTTTGTCTGATTTTGGTTTGTATTCTTTTAATTGTGACACATTATTGCAATGTAGCCACCTCAGTCATATTTTAATTGAAAAAGTGAAAAACTTGGAACCCCATTTTATAAAAGAACTGATCAGCTCTCAACAGAAAATACTAGAGACTTTTCATATTTATGGTGGAAATTCTGTTGATGACAATTCTTTCAAACAGTTATCAAATTGCCCACATCTTAAAGATTTGGCTATAATTAGGTGTGAAAATCTGACCGATGCAGGACTGGTCACCTTAATTTCTTTAAAAAGTATAGAGCATGTACAGTTATGGAATAATACTAACTTTTCTGAATTAGCTTTGCTAAGGACTCTAGGAAGTTCTACATTCATAAATTTACAAAGCTTGAGTCTATCTCGAATACAAAATATCACTCCTGTAATAGTTGATCTTATATCTGAATATTATAAGAATCTTAAGTTTTTAGCCTTATATCAGTGCCCTAGAATAATAAATACTGATTATGAGAAACAACTTAAATCAAAATTTAGAAATATTGATGTAGTACTTTATTAGAAATGAAATTGGATGACACTTAAAGAAAAGACATAATAAAATCCACAAACTAAGTATATTCACAGTATAAACAATGGCATTGTAATAAATGAGAAAAAGTTAAAATAATAACAAATATTTCACTAAAGTACTTTTTTACCAAGATGTTGATTTTGTTACATTATAAACATTTACATTTACAATATGTTGTACTAAAGAAACACATCTAGGTAACTATGATTTGCTATAGTCATAAGCTTATGATATAATTTCAATGTATAATAATTATGTTCCTGCTTTTCTATTCCTAAATAAAAGCATTTTAACATAATAATGCAAGAGAGTTTGTTTCATCAAGAAAATCTTGTAGTAATTTTAAGCTAACAACTAAGTGCTACCTGTTAAAGGTAGGTAATAATTGTCTGTGACAAGCAAGCTCTCTTGCATAAATACTTTTTGACATGTCTTAAAACATTGATGTTAAGAAACAAATATTTGTTTGTATAAAATTATTTTTCAGTGAATTTAATAACCTAATGATAATAATTCATTTATGATTAATGTAAGTGTGATGTGGTTTCATTAAGTGATCATATATATTATTTTGTTTTTAGTAAACTTATGTGTAATACATAGTTATTTGTATGTGTATAAAGAAGTTTTATAACAATATATAAAAATATATTTTTACATCACTTGTAGCTATATTTATCACGGCAACCTCAATTTCATCCTCCATTGTTCTGTTGTATTTTTTTATAATTCTAAAAACTTACCTGAAGAAACTCAATAAGTTTTATAAAATATCTAAAATGTTACTTCATAAAACTTGATCATAAAGACATAAGACAAGCAAGACCCAATAAAATATAGAAACAGTACACTAATTTTTGTAAGAACATATAGTATTAAGAAACTTACTTAATTTTTTAAGTTTTAGAAGTTTAGATATATTTAAATTTTATTTATAATAAGTTATTTTGAGAAGATGCATCTATACTATTAGTATTACAACATTACGGATCACAATTATTTTTCTATTTATTTCTATGAAAGTTTTCGAAATTTAATTTAGATTGTTCTAGCTTTTTTTCTGTACATATTCCTTTTTGGTTTATTTCAGGAACAAAAAATACAAACACCCTAATTTAGGATAGATTTTAAACATTATGATTTTCTACTTCTATCTAATATATATACATTTGCTTAAATAAATCATTTCATAATTTTGAAAATAAACTAGAGTTAAAAAAATTGATCTATGTGAACCTTTATTTGTAGTGTTCCTAAAAGTTGTTGAATTTAAATAAGACATTTCTAATTCATATTAAAATATGTTTAACACAAAATAAATATTAAGAAATATATATTTATATATCAAACTCATCCTTATTTTTATACAAATTTTGATACTATGAATGGGCAAATAATTGAACTGTGTTGTGCAGAAATGTACTAACTCATTAGTTTTCCACTTTAAATCTGAATAAGTTTTATTAGTTCTCCTGTGACTTAATACATTTCTGCACAACATGGAATATTAAAAGATACTATCACTACTAGACTATCATTTATAGTTATAGCAAAAATTGAAACAAAAACTAATTACACTTCCACATATTGATTTTAATGATTATTTTTTTAATATGAGTCCATAATTATTACCCATAATTATACCCTTAGAATTTGAAAATGCTGTGCATATAATTAAGTTTAAGACTTACGCTTCATTAAAACTCAACACTTATTCATATAAATTGATTATTGTTAATAGTAAATGAAAGTCACTCCATTATTATTTTTTATTTTTAAAATTTCTTTAACAAATGAAAAGGTTATGAAATTTTACTCCTAATTGAAAATAAATTAGATTTCCAAAAAAGTACTCATGGCCCTTATGTCTAACAACTGAAACATCAGAGTTCTCTTTAAATTAATTAATGAAATTGTGTTTTAGTAGTTTTTTACCAGTCGAAGCATAAGCATGGAATAATAAAATAAATAATATATGAAACTCATGGACAAATAGTTGGGTTATGTAAATACACTGTCGGGTCTGTATTGTTTTTTTAACGAATATAATACTACTTCTCCTACTTTCTCAATATATACAATTTTTTAAATAATGAGAAACAAAATAATTCAGTAACCCTAACTGAAAAATCATCAGTCAAATAGTAATAAAATTGCGCTTTCGCATGGATACTATAACTTCATATTTAAGAATTATCTAGTATGTATTTTAATTTGAATTAAATTGAACTTGTTTTGCAAAATATAAAAATATTTCGTTCTGCAACAAAGATCAGTCTGGCTTACAATTTAACTTTGATCAAACTTGCAAGAATACCTTCTGTGTTCTTAAATCAATATAATATCATAAATCGTTTTGATTCACGCAATTGTTTTGTCTGAGTGCTTGGCTGTTGCAATATTTAATTTTAAGCACTTACGAAAATGTATGCCTTTTTTTTCTGTGATTTGGTTACTTCATTTATATAACAAAAACCATAACAATGTTTGTGAGAGTGAGAGTTGACAAATACCAATAGATCTATTCATATAGGTAATAATGTACAAAAGATTGTTAATTAATTTTAAATTATGACATCTAATATTCTAAATTCTATAAACCATGATGAATGATCTTATAAAAAGTCTTTATGTTTTGAAATCTAACATTACCATTTCTACATTTGAATTAAATAGACATTATTCAATGTATAAGACAGAAACTTTAAAACATACCCTGAGATAAAAAGGTGTAATAATAATCATCGTTTTCGTCCACGTAAGAACTGCAAGGCTTTCTGCATAAGAGGAGCTTTCTTAGGCTTGAAAGATGATGACGTGGATACGGTTGGTACAGGTGTAGGTCGTCCACCTCGGAGGACATTTGGTGCTGCAGCCAATGAAGCCACTCTGGCTGCGGGGCTGGCTGTTGCTGCAAAAGCTGTCCCATGTTGTGCCTGTGATCACACAAAAGATCCATTTTTGCTTATTACTACTGGACTGGGCAAGGTAGTAAAATATAATTATCTTTATTTGCTTCTAAAGTATATCTAATGTATTTACAGTTTTGTTTATATCAACTTAGACAAGAACAACAACAATTTTGTTGTTCTTGTCTAAGTTGATATAAATGTAATAATATTTTACTTACTTGTTTTTTTGCAACGTTCCGCGGTGGTTTTACAACAGAATCAACATAGGCCATTTTAGTTTGCTTGATAGGTGCTTTTTTCGCTTCTTGGGCTATTCGAATATTAGCAGTAAGTGACTTAAGTTTAATTTCCTGTTCCTCTTGACATCTCTACACAATTGTACAAAAATATATTAGTAATAAATAAAATGATAATAGATTTTTAATGTAATTATTTATATTTAATCGTAAAATTAAAAAAAGAATTATACCATATACATTTCCCGCCATGTCTCCATTTCCTGTCGCTTTTTGTTCCTGAAGTTTTTTTCACAAAATTTCTGCCAAAGATGATCTGTGTCTTCCATTAGATAAGGATTATAGTGTTCCAACACAAAAAGTTGTTGCGCCGTTGCTCGATCGACAACAGGTTTAAGTATATCATATGGAACACCGCCAGTATATTCAAGTGCTGAAATATTAATATAATACATTCATTATATTGGAGTAAAACATTTTACTGATATTTATTCTATAGTAAAATTGTTCGACATAATTGTTACCGAAATTTTTTTTTTATATAAACTTACAGTCAATATGTTCTTGCAGTATATGCACACACATTTCGTATAATGTAGGAATTTTGCCAATTACTTTGTTGCCGGAATACACTTTTGTTCTGAAAAAAAAAGCATACGGTGTAATTATGATATTAAGAACGACCTTTAAAAATTTTGGATAAGCTGATATAGGCCAATAGATGGAATACGAAAAGCTCCGTCGAGGTTTACGTAGTTTGTGTTTATAATATCGTGTTCGGCAGTGAAAGAAGCACATTGAGACACCTACTGATTTGGGTAGAAAATTGAAAAATTCACAAAATAATTAAAACATTTTTTGTTATTCTCTATCCATACGATATTCGTGGAGCAGTGAGCAATCTATAAAAAACAAAACAGGCCTGATGAGTTTTTTCCGTCGGTTAAAACAAGTATGTAATGCTAATGAATGTTATATTGAATAAAGCAAAGTATAAAACAACAGCGATATTTACCGCATTATACACAAAAGCATAAAATAAGTTATTTTTTATTGTGGATAACGCATATATTAAGTGTATTTCGACGATTGACATTTTAATCAAGCTTATCAAAAAACTATATAAGATAGATATTGTGTAACATCTCTTCCAATAGACAGTAGACGTCCGAGGTCCTTAACAGAAGTGAAGAATTTTTGCCCAACTTTGGGACATTAACGGGTTTTTACTTGTTTACCTTTGGTTCTTAGATGATATACCGGCGTTCATGGCATCTTCGTCTGTGAAATGGGGCAGGAATTTGGGTGGTGGTCGGGGTCTGTAGTTGGGTGATATCTCCGGTAGTGCAGATATTTCTAGTGTTGGCAGCGGAGCCAGTTTTGCAGTTGGCGCTAAAAGAGTAGCTGGACTCATCTAGAAATATAAAAAAAAAAATTGCTATATTAAAAAATGAGCGGAAGGATTTTTTTACATTAATTTCAGTCTGGACTTCGCGAATCGCACTAAGACGATATAGAGTTTTTTTTAATTATTACTTCATAACCAAAATACCACAAAGTTAGTATTTGTGCTAGCCTATCTGGGTAGGTACCACCTACTCGTCACTTCTTGAAAAAAATGAGACTAAGGGTGATGTCAATGTCTATGAATATTTACCATCAGGTGGCACGTATGTCTGTCCGCATAATTATTTAATTATGAAAAACAGTAATATTATTAGTTTGTTAGGCGTTTTAACTACTCATACCAGAAAAAGACAGGGTACCTTAAACCTGCCTCCTAACACGCGGGTTAAATCGCTGACGGAAATTTGTTATGAATGGACTCGAACAACAACTTTAATTTTTGTCTACGGCTGGTACAACGATATACTACTGTATCCAAAAGATAAGGTGACGTTGTATTTATTTTGATTTTTTATTTATTCTTCCAAATTAATTTAATTCCCTTCAAAGTAATCCCCTCCCGATGCAATGTACTTATGCCAACGGATTTTCCAATCTTCGAAACACTGATTGTAATCACTTTCCCGGATGGCCTTCAGTTCGGTCTTCGTTGCGGCTTGAATCTCCTCTATAGTATCAAAACGGTGTCCTCGGAGTGGTCTTTTGAGCTTACTGAACAGCCAGAAGTCACACGGCGCCAGATTAGGTGAATACGGTGGTTGCGGAACGATATGGGTTGAGTTTTTGGCGAAATGATCACGAATTAAGAGTGCAGTATGGGATGGTGCATTATCGTGGTGTAAAAATTGAAAATTGTCTTTCCGCAATTCCAGCCCTTTTAGGCGGATAGCGTTACGCAAACGACGCATAACGTTCAAATAATATTCCTTGTTGTCTGTTTGGCCCGCCGGAAGGAATTCATAATGCACAACACCACGATAATCGAAGAAAACAGTCAACATGACCTTTATTTTTGAGTGACTTTGGCGCGATTTGTTTGGTTTCGCTCTCCTTTGGCACGATATTCGATCGATTGATCAGTTGTTTCCGAGTCGTAAGCAAAAATCAAAGTCTCGTCTCCAGTGATCATGCGTTCCATCTTGTCCTGATAGTCAGAAAGCATCGTTTCACACACTTCAACGCGACGCCTTTTTTCATAAAAATTCAACGTTTTTGGTACCAGTCGAGATTAGACGCGCTTGAGGCCCAAAACATCCTTTAAAATTGTATTGACCGAGCCTTTCGATATGCCAACCTCATCAGCAAGGTTTCTAATCCTTAATCGACAGTTTTTCAACACCAAATCTTTGATTTGTTGGATGTGAGCTTCGTCGGTTGAGGTTGATGGTCGCCCAGGACGCTCGTCGTCTTCGACACGTTCACGGCTGGCTTGGAACTCACTATACCACTTGTAAACATTTTTTTAGACAAAGCCTCAACACCAAAGCTTTTTGCACCATACTCAACGTATCCGCAGTAGAAAATTGATTGAGCAAACAAAATTTAATGCAAATTCTTTGCTCAACAAATTTCGACATCTCAAAAAACGAAAAACTCACTTTTAGTAGCTCACAAGACGACGCGTATCTCAAACACTAATGAATATTTTGACATGAAAATTTACATAGATGTCACTGACGGTACTATCAAACTAAAAAAAAAAAGAAATCTTTGACGCGCGTAGTTGAAATTCAAAAGTCACCTTATTTTTTGGACATAGCAGTATACTTGCTCGTCCGTACGTTTAGTAACAGTTTTTTTATACTCCGGTCTCAATTCGATTTTTAATAAGTAAATCAGAATCTTTCATTCATTGTACGCAAAACGAGGAATCATTTCGTTCGATATGCCAATATATATACTACAGCCCGCGAAGTGAATGAGAGAATATTAACTTCAAAAATATACTCGCCTAATACAAAATAAGAGGTCTTTAAATATTATAACTTTTTTATAATAGTTCACTCATCTACATATTATATTATTCGCATATTATACTCTATTTATTTATTTTCTACTTTTTTACCTCTCAGATATCTTTGATTTTCCCAATAATTATAATATATTCAAGTTAGTACTCACATCATCATTAGAATTCGGCGATGCACTATCCTTTGTGAAAACTGATTTTTTTTTCGGCTTGGCAGGACTTACCATGCCTAATGCTTCAGCAAAGCTAGCACCTAAAAAACAATTACAAAACGTTACATTTTAAATTTCCCTGGTAACAGTGTCGCATGCAAAATAAAACACACCTGAGCCACAATCTATGCCATCGTCGCTATCCCCGCCAGCGTCTTTTTTCTTTGGTTCCCCATCTTTAGACTTACTACTACTAGACTTACTTGAAGATTTATCTTTACTCTTTCTATTACTTTTCTCTCGATTACTGCTTTCAGATTTTCTTTTTTCATCACTACTTTTCGACTCTTTTGATGATGAATGTTTCTTTTCACTTTTGCTACTGTGGTCTTTTTCCTTTGAAGAACTACTTTTATCTTTTGTTTTCTCTCTACTCGCTGAAGTGTGCTTATCTTTACTGCTACTACGACTTTCTTTTGACTTGTGTTTCTCATTTGAAATTTCCTTTTCAGATGGTAGTTTATGTTTTTCTTTTTCAGATTTGCTAGAATGAGCTTTATCCGAATTATTTTTATGTTTCTCTGTTGTATTTGATTTATGTTTATCTGAACTACTACTAGATCTATGCTTTTCTACATTACTACTGGATCTGTGTTTTTCAGGATTACTGTTGCTTTTTTGTTTTTCCGAACTACTACTGGATCTATGCTTATCTGAACTGCCACTGGACTTCTGTTTTTCAGAGCTATGTGAGGATCGATGTTTATCTGAATGTTTGCTCGAAGATTCGCTTTTATGCCTTTTTTCTATTTCTAAGGACCTGTGTTCCCTTTCTTTTTTTTCCATATGATGTTCACTTTCTTTGGAACTCTTATGTGAATGGGAATTATGTGACTTGTCTTTTGAAGATAGTTTTTCGGGTAATGATTTAATGTCTGAACTATTCGTAGTGTGGTGTTTTTCTGATTTTTCCAATGAAATGTCGGAATAAGAATTAGGTTTATGTTTATCTTGACTACCTGTTAAATGTTTAGTTGATGAAGATTGGTGATTCTCTTTCACCATCTTGATTTCGGGTTTTCTTTCTTCTTCAGATGACTGTGAATCCTCACTTTCAGAATCACTTTGAGAACTATCTGCTTGGCTATCCATTTCACTTTCAGATGAATCTCGTGCCGTTTTTGTTTCGGATTTTACTTTATAACCATTATCTTTTGTACTTGAGTATTTACATTTTTTTGTCTCAGATTCTTCGTCCTGTAAAGAAATCATAATCCTCTTAACACAAATACTTTAAAACTATTTTTTGTCTATTGCTTAGAACAGCTTTCAAATTATCTAATATGTCCTATTCTAATATAATAAACTTTTTTTTAACTTTAAATATTATGCAGGCAGGCTAATGTGCCAACTAATAGTTAGTTATGGTGGTGAAATAAGAGTTTCCCATAGAGAATGGGACGGTTATCCCTTAAATCTTTAATGTACCAATAACCATAGGAGCCCTGAACTGTTACGTTAATCAGGCTCAATGATCCTTGTAATTAACAATAACACTAAATATTCCTTTTTGGCCTTAGAATATTTTATTTTATTAGATACTGGGTGGGACCTACCAAACAGGCTTGCATAATGTTTTACCATTAGGTTAAAGGTTTCAAAGCGGTTGGTCAATTAGTATGCTATTGTAGTAAGTAAAAGATGGACAAATAATTCTCAGATTTATTGTAAAATATGGAATAGAACATGGTTTAATGTACACCGAAATATTAAAGATAAAATACAGTTGGAAACATAATAAAATAGTATAATATTATTCAACAATACTTAGCTTGATTTTTAATAAAAGCTCAAAAATCTAATATTTTTTTTATTGAATACTATTTAATTAGTGGTCTCATTATCATTAATGTATTTTTATGATAAAATAAAATTGTATATGTAAAGTAATCTTATATTGCGAATATTAAATATTTGTAGTAACTGACCTCACTGCTTTGATATTTTCTCTTATTTCCATAATCTCCATTTGTGTGTTTATGGTGTCTTTCTTCAGTCTTTGGTGTTTTTTGTGATTTTTCACGCTTGTCATGCTTACTTCTAGAATCACTTGAATCATTCTCATAGTATTTTCCATTTTCATGTCCATTATAGTTAGTAGCTGTCAAATGAAAACCATTATATTAGAAGGAGAAAATATATAAAACAAAAGCAAGTCTATAAAAAAATCTTTTAATCTTTTTATTGTATAAATTTTGTAAATACATATTTAAATCACACAATAAAATGGAAATATTAATTATTTTCTAATTTCACAAAATGCTCACTGTCATTTTTGTGTTCTTCTTGGTCACTTTCTTCAGCTGCTACCATTGTCTTCCATTTGTAAACAAGTGCTCGGGCTGCTTGGCCCACATCACCAGGTTCTTTACGAAGAGCATTTACAGTGCGACCTACGCCTGTTTCTTGTAAGTGTTGAACCGTCACAGTCAAGTTATACAACTTGTCTATACATTTTAAAACCTGCAATGAATTTTTTTTACAATAGATTTAAGTGTCAAAATGGGTTTTAGTTTAAACATTCGAAAAGGTACACTCCTTACTTCTTAAAATTATGTGCCTTGATATAAATTATCTATACATGTTGATTTTGTATTTTGATACATACAACAAAGATTACAAACTGTTTCATTTTTTAAGTAAAATAGTAAAAAAAATTAAGTATTCAAATTTAGAATAAATGGGTGCCTACGATCATTTAGTGTTTTCCTATTTTGTTATAATATGTTTATTAATAAATAAATAACATTCTAGTGTTCTTAAGAGCTTAGATGTCATAATATGTTGAACTAATTAAATTATATTTAATAAAAAAAAATGTTTGTCAGATTAATGTTTATATAACACACTTGTACTAAAGGGGTCAATACTAATTTATTTTTTTTATAATTTTAATGTAATGTTATTAATATTACAAAAGTTAGTAGTGACCGAAAAATCCGTCACTTGATAGAAGTAAAGTAGTCTTTTTTAAATTGTATAATGCATTATTATTTGCAGATTATTAAAGCGTAATAATTATAACAATGAAACCTCTAGATTTTTAAATTATCTAACGTGGATATTCCTAAACAAATCAGCATCTGTACTTACTTTTTGCTCATCATTCGGGTATTTCTCTATAGAATGTTGGTAATGTTTTACCAAATCTAAAACCGACGCCATACCACTACACTTTATTAAAAAGTATATTGGTTAATATGTAATTAAAAAATAAGTGCCAGCTGGTAAATGGCAACCATTTTTGTCATACACATGTCTATGACGTTATAAGTTGGGACAGGATAGGCCAATTACGTATGTTGGTAGATTGCGTTTTGTTATCACATACATTTGTTGACGAATGTAGTTTTCCATTGTGTTTAAAATATTGAATTTTAGCGGAACATAAAATATTATTAATTCAATTATAAAATATTTGAGAAATACTTTATTTATTGTACAAAGCTTATTCTTGGTCTTCAGACGTTATATAACTAGTAGTGGCATCTATCACAAAAGTATCAAAAAATTTAAATTAATTAGTTTAGTAATAGTCCTTTACAGCAGATGGCGTCCCGCGTTAGAACTAAACGCTTAACAAATAAATATATTATATTGGTTATCTTGAAGCAGACTGTAAGTTACAGTAAGTTATTATATAATGATCATTGCATTCTGTATGAATCACTAATTTATTTTGGGATGGCCAATTATGAAAAACACCCGAAGTCGTAATATTTATATTTTAAAATTATTTTATAGTTACTTAATTTTATTATAAATTTATTGGGTTTTATGCAGGGCTCCTAATATATTATATTTGATTATAAAAAAGTCTAGATAGATAGACTCTCAGTGCGGAGTATGAGTCGGAAAAAATAGTTGCCAACTGTTTCCATTAAGAAAAGGCACTCTGATAAAGTATGACGTTTGGCGAATGCCATTTTGCTTTGTGCCTTTATTAGTGTTTATTAGTTATGTTTTATTAGTGTTAGTTATTATTTAGCACTCGTCAAGCATAGCTGTCATGCATACCAAGATAATAAAGTTGCCCGTTGGCCGTTTGATTTAGTTCTATTGTAGTGCGACACTTTTTCTAGATATATAAATAATCTAAGTACATATATTATATTGTAATGCTCAAAATTGTATACATGCTAATGTATGTTGCTAATATTTAAGGCGACGGATAGTGTTTATAGGTATAAATAAAACTTTAAAAATCGAAAAAATTTTTTAAAAGTTATAGAAAAAATAACATAAATATTTATATTGGTAGACTTACCTTACCTTATACCCTTAAAGAAAAAGGAAATATACAAACTAAATATTCGCGTTTAAACCATATATATACATGGAGTGACAAATAACAGGAGATATGTAGGTAAAAGGCTAAAGCCTAAATAATATATTGTAATAGTTGCCTCTTTGTTCTGTACCTAGAAAGAAGGAAGAACGCTTACAATAAAATAAAAACAAATAGGTATTATTTGAATTAATAGACTTAAAACATAATGATGCCCTTCCAAGACTACGCAATATAAGACGAATGATAGTGTTAATTGTAATTTTTATGTTTTATTAATCGTAGTTATTCATAAATTTCTAATCGAATTTAATTGTAATTTTACATGTTGTGGTCATGAAGTCAATTCTCTCCATGTTATTACTTTATGGGTTATATGTGTATATGACACATATGTATATATTTTATTTTTATAGAAATACATCAAATCAATCAACGTCATTCGATAAATATATGTAGATTTTTATCAACAAACGCTGAACCCAATCTATGTAATCAAGCCTCGAGGTATGTAATATAATGTACTTTGTGCCTCTTTCTACCTTACCTTTTACTCTCTGAACTATGACATCGTTTTTCCTAAATACCTTGTAACCATACAGTTATTTACCTTAATGACAGGTACCATTTATATTAAATTACGTACCTAGACTTTTCATTATAAAGTATTATAATTTAACGATGAACCATAATGACGAATGAATGTCTGAAGCTGATGAATGGTATATGTTATATCCTTGGTCGGACATGACAAAAGTAGTTTTATAAATAGGTATAAGATAAGCTTGTATTAGAGCATACAATAGTCGACTTTCTCTTCCCACACGGGATGAATTCTCGACTGTTTATATACTTTGTTTATGTATTTTATTTAAAAAAAGAATGAATCAATATCGGTTAGGAGAATTAGGACGAACCTAGTCTTCACATTTAGTTGAAGTTAATAAAAATAATATCCTGTTAAAAATAGTCAAATTATAACGTACAGAAAACACATTTGTGTTTTTGAAACAAAAATAACCCCAAAAGTGTTAATTGACTCAAAGTTTGTTTTTTGTTGCTTGACTTTTAATAATCACAAAACTATAGGAGATTTTTTAAGGGTTTTGTTCAATCGTACCGCCTGTTATTCTTAAACTTTGTAATGATAAGCAATATTGCTCTTAATTTTTAACAGGTACAATGTCAGATGCTTTTGAAAGTATATATGTATATTATACAAGTTTGGCTCAATCACACACGTTTTCTATTTAAGACGTTGTTTAATATTAAAAACTTTTATTTTTGATCAGTATATTTTTGTGTTAGATCCTCCTAATAATTTAAATATAAAAGAACCGAATAATATTATTATTTATATTTGGTAATAAACAAAACCGATGTATAAAGTGTGTCATAAAAGGCGAAAGTTGTTTCCGCTTGTCAACATGCATCAAAGTCAGATTTACTTCAAAATAACAATGTCGCATGTAGGTAAACTAGTAAACTTCAAATTACCTACTTGAGAATAGTCCGCATGTCAGTCGCAGTGAAATATGGCTTAGGTAATGCGAACGTAGAAAGGGCCCTGCGCTCACGTATTTCTAGGCACAATGGTGTGTTTCGTACGCAGCGAGATCGTTATCATTTGGGAATCACGCTAACAAGTAAACGTGCACGGGCAATGGGAGTCGGAACGTTAGCGCCAAATTCAATATAGTGCGGAAGCGTTGTGGCGGTAATCTGCCTGCGCTCTGCTCGTAGATCGAGATATTTACTTGTATGCTAATGGGGACCCTTACCGTGCGACTGCGTTTCGAACAACCTGATGTGATAATACCGAACGGTACCCATATAGAGTGATACCAAACAGGCGGTACACGTGTAGATAAGGAAGACTGTCGGGACCAACGGTAATAGAGACAAAGGAACAAGAAGCGGTTGTCATTTTAGTGCCTAATATTCTGATAACAATGGGTACTCCTTAGTAATAAGCTTGATATTGTTAGTAATAATATAGCTTTACCATTATATTTTAGATTGTACCTTGATAGACGTTTCAAAAGCTAACGAGATTATGTAAATAGGATAGGAAAAGGTGAAATTAACTCAATATTCCTGTTGTACAACTCTAATTTCCTGGCGCATGAGAGCCTCGTCGGTTCGTATTTAGATTATCAACATAACGTCTACTTAAGCCTTATATATTTAGAATTCGAATTCAATATGATTTGTGAAAGGCTAATGTTATGAAGGGTAAAGGTTTACATACTCAGATGCAGCTGGCTTTTCTTCATATATCGTAAAATCGTTGATATTATTTTGACTTGTGTTGACATAACTGTCGGTATATAATTATAAAAAGGTTATTTCTTGTTTTATCCCTAAAATTGCACAGATTACATATCTTTTCAAGTCAAACAATATAATATGTTGTAATAATACAATATTTAGAGTTTTTATTTTATACTTAAATGCATAAGTCATGTACTTATTTATATTATCCATGTATTCTTTACTCTGTATTAACTGCTGCAATATATTATAACCCCATAAAATTTTAATTATTCGTTTCATTAATCATTTATTTCATTATAAATGATCCAGTAATGAATAACTGGACGTGAAAGCGGCGTTCTTGAGCGCAGATAATCTGATCAACCGCGCCAAAGCCTCGCAGTCGAGAACAAGGGCTTCGTAATGTAACAGTATAATTGCTGATAGCCGATAGATTTATTAATTTATAACTATCGTAAGTAGTACTTCTGTAAATTATAATGAATTAATCATTTTACTGGTTTAGTGCTTTGCGCGTCTAAGGAATGGAATCCATAACCCACGACGCAGTAACAGTAAAATTATATTGCAATTACCAAAAAAAAATATACCTAAATATATAATGTAAACTCTCACTATAAGAATATTTTTTTAACATGGCCTATTATTGTATTAAATAAAATAATATACTATTTACTTAACGTAATAATGGCGTAAATAGTCAAGAATAGTATTTGGTAATGAGGAACTTCAATAATTTCTTATCTGTTTATAATATTAAAGTTTGCAAGCATAGAAAACATTATATAAAGTTGTTATACAGTATTGTCTTTTCATTATAGTAATAAAACACAAGCTATAAATTACTCTAGCGTTGTTTGTAATCCGTACTGCGGTGCATTCACACATAGCTATTTGGATTAGACGCTAAGATAAGTATACTGATATTTCTTCCTTGATCATCTACTCGCGCCTTATTACATCGCCATCAAATTGATCGATGTCCTGTCTGCGATTGAGTTGTATGATTCCTGCAATAGCTCTGCACCAGTAACTATAATAATAGACTTACGTATTGCTCAGCTAATAACGGCTGATGGAACGATTCAACATATTTCGTTTTTCCGAAACGATTAAAATGATTACCACTTTTTTTTAAAGTGGTGAAACATTAGTATTTGACACAAGAAATAAATAGCATTTACTTGCATATTTGACAAAGAAATTAAATTAAATTAAATACTGTTGTTATATTGCTTATTTAATTATATAACTTCCATAGTTGAAAACTTCGTACTATTAGTATTTTTAAAAAGATATGCAATATGTCTGTATTTGCTTATAACTTTTTTTTCTAATCATTTACCTTGCTTTTAGCGGAAAGTTTACACTAGGTTTACAGGACCGATTAAGATTTTATGCCGCGTATGATTGATTTGATGCTAGTATGTATAAATAATTACATTTTATGAGAAATTTTCATATAGTTTTGATATATGTATATATATACAAAAGTTATTAAAATAAGAAAAAAATATTTTAAACAGTTTTTTTTATTTATGCTGTGGTTTTTTTGAGTAAAAATGCACAAGTGTTTTGTGTGGGCTAACGAGACGGTCAATTATACACTTGTTTAATTATGATTTTCAAATCAATTTTTTTTATTACTGAAAGTGGTCTGCCATCTTATAGCTTTTTCATTATTGATTCAAAGCGCATCAAAAATGTAAAAAAGGTATGCTATTTAGTTTTCTTATGCCTCATTGGTGCTTAGTTATATTTTATTATATTAACTGTCAAGGCAAACAATTAGACACATCTGAACTAATGGATATCCCAAAGGCACTTACTACATCTATGAATTTCAAGACAACCAAATCTGGCCCTTTACGGTAGCAGCCAAAATGGGCAGTTCGGTTTGACCTCTTAGATTCATGGCTGATTACAAATAGGTAAATTACTTACTTTTATTCCTTTAAGAAATGAGGTACATAATATAATTCACATCAAGCTGTAGATATATTCTTTTTTCGTAGATAATAAATAATCTACCTTTTACGGTTACCATAGGAAAATACTTAATATGGAAAAACATGTTGTAGACTTAAGCCCATAATTGATTCTAGTGGCATTTGGAAGTCTATCCTCAAACCATCGTGAAATTCCAAGCGAAGTGTAATTTTCCTTCGCAACTAGGTTCAGTTGTAATTTTCATTACTCGTCCCAGAGGTTCGCGACCTACTCTAATTAGCTTAGATGCTTATGATTAAACGGCTCGGTCACGATCCGTCGATTTACTTCAAATCAGTTGCGGTTTTGTCTTGATAAGTTGAACATCAGTCAAGCCTGTTCACGGCCCGGGTATATATTTCATTACTTTATGTAAAGGAATTCATAACTATTATAATAAATCTTTATTATAATTACCACATAATGCCTATTTTTCATTAAATATATTTAATACACAATATCGTATCAATCAAAGGTAAGCCAGATAATTAATATGTCTTGACTATTAATTAAATTATGTTTAAAAATAATTTGTTCTTTATTTTATTTTATCTAGTTATTAATTTCTACGATAAGATCGCAAACTAATTTTAACTTTTGTGGGATGTGTTTTCCAATTAATTAAACTTTAATGAATAGGTACTTTGTTGACTTTATAAATATATACATATGTATATATTATTTTAATGGGTACCGAAGTGTTATCTTTAAATAGCAATTAAAATAACATATTCTTGTAGAAGGGCTTTTATACCAAGGAATGGCAGATTCTTTATTCCTACTCTTTTATTTAAGCAGATTCTATCTTCAATTCAAGCGAACTTCATTCTAAATTTGCATGATTACTTATCTCTATTTATCTGTTAATTAAAACAGAATGATTCATTTTATGATGTTAATTCAAAGGAAGTTTTATTAAACGACCGAAGAACAATTTGTTCTTGATTGGAATATGCTCAGTAATTATATTATAAAATTTTATTTAAAATAATATACTAAAGTGGATATAAAAATGGTTGTATTGGGTATCTTGAATGTACTCGGACTTACTCTCATTAGAATGAAGATACATACAATGTAACCGTAATTATGTTTCATACACCAACTAAAAGTTATTATAATCAATTTTATGAAATTATTGCGTTATTTACAGAATTACGAAAATTAATAGTGCCATTCATTTTTATAACACACAAATAAACATTTTTCTCGCATTATATAGGTAATTAAAATTAAATTGTATTTATATATTTTTTTTATTCTTTATATTACGATTAATTTTAAGGGCACTTACAAATAACAAACCGTTATTTTGAAGAAATCATTGTTCAAGATTCTAATTAGACGAGCCGCCTCGAGTAATAGTTATTAAAAATACAGTTAATAACTTCGTTAAAAACCGAGTACTAATTGCCGTTCGAGTCATATGCTCCAGGCAGTCTTCACATTCTAGAGCAATGCATTCACATCCTTGCTCACTTTATATTATAAAACATTGCCAGCGGCCCTGCCCACGGTGGCTTAATGGGTCCCTAGGGAACCTGCTCTCTAATTATGTGAGGTCCTTGGTAATTGTCTGGAAAGCTTTTATTAATTTGCGTCGCCCGCAGTATATCAAAGAAAGCAAATACAAGATCTATATATGGCGACAGACGTTGTAAGAACATAATATTGCAGTAATAAATATTGTACTAATCTAAGTTTATTTAAATAAAACATGTACTCATTTCGTTAGGCATTAAATTTATATTAATTCGTAAAATATGTTAATTAATCATTTATCAAAGGGCGTAATAATATAAAGAAAGAGAAATGAAGTTTAAGTAGGTACGTATATGTTTTATGGATACTAAGTCTTTCTTTTGAAATGTAAAACGAAGTGTCTAATGGGACGGTAATGCGTTAGACCTATTTGCCACGTAGTAAATATGAGCAAAAAAGGGAATCAAATTTAATAGATGACTAAGATGATCACTGCAACGTGACTTTCTAATAAATATATCTGGCTCACCAGTTCAGATCGACTGGTATATAACGGATTTACATCTGCCACCAACTCCTCACGTAGAATTGTTATTGTTTCCGTTCACTTATGCAGGTATTTTTCCATTTGCGCCGGACTTGCATTGTAGTTGATGTAGGTTGTGGTCTGCTCAGTGCGGTTCCCGTTTATACTTATATTGACCGTGTCGCGGTCAAGAGTCCTCTCGACGTCCGCCTGCCGATGGCCGAGTGTTTGCCGAGCTTTTACTGGGTCATCGCCACGCGTCACTTCTACACCTGTCAATTAACCACGCCTCGACCCCCATAATTACTACTTAAATATTGCACGCTATAATTACAATACCATGTCCAATTTGCTCGATGTAATAAGTTGGCGAGCACTTTTTTGTCACCGCAAAAAACTTACAACGACGTGCCAATACTGTTATTTTTATTTTGCATATCGGTTTCGGCCTATTGATAGACGCTCGTACGGACGTACGGTTAGCCCCAGAGAAATCAGATATCGGTTTGTCCATTAGAGGAAAACATAAAACATACCACCTGTAATAATGTACCCACATCCGTCAAGATGCTATCTTCTTGAAATAAATTAATGAATATAACTCAGATGAATCAACAGTGAAGAATCATGACGATGCAGATCGCACCTCGCAATTTGTATTAAGAACAATGAATTGTTTGGTAAAATATATCTAATATAAAAGAAGTAATGGATTATCAAAAAATAAAGAGAGATTTACTTAGATATTTAGGCTTACGTGGAGCTTTAACATATAGTGCTGTAATACTTCGGTAAAATTTTCTATTTGCGAGTATTGCAAACAGAACTTACAAGGTGGCCATTTATGTCCGATGTGGTTTTAGTACCATAATCTCGTCTGGTTTGACTAATTGGGTGGAGACTAGAGTTATAAGCGCACAGCCATTAAGGCGCGCACGCGCAGACGGCGGCGGTGACAGCCGCGCGACCGTCGACCCGCGTCCGCTAGCGCTTACCCTTAACTGTCTTCTTGGATTTGCATGATGAGCGCTACATCTCCGCGTGTTGTTGTGAAGACGTGATTTCAACTTCCTTTCGTAGTTTAATATGCATGAAGCGACACTCGATTTCAGAGAAATATCTCGAAAGAATGCAAGTGAAACTTGTAGTTAAAAATAATTTGCTTTATTCTTACTTATTAAGTATAATAAAGATTCGGTTACTAGTTATACGACTGCATATTTCTCAAAGACCTAGCATTAATCTGCCGCATAACGAAACGTAAAGGTAAACCTAAAGACATTTTAATGTCGATGCGTATTAATGGTACTCGTAAATGTTGGTCTGGAATAGTGCATTTCTTGAGCATAGCATAAAAATAAATATATGTTAGTACAACAATTGTTACTAATTAATCCACAAAAGCAAATATATGTCAAGCTGGTCTATTACATTTAGCAACTATGTGGATTTAAAGTGTGGGTGTGGAGTGGAGTATGAATTTAAGCTAGCTAAAGATTTTAGAGATTCGATCCCGTCTCTTTTTCTAATCCCGGGATAAAGATATTGGCTGCATACGATACCGGGACATTCCAGGGATTAAATGAAACATATCCAGGGACAGAAAAATACTCCAATATAGTATATAAATCAGCTGTTATGATTATTTTGTATGACAAAATTACCGAATATTCATAAAATAATCACTCTAAAGAAGGTAAACTTTAGGAAAATAAAGTTTAAAGTATTTTTAATTTCTGTTTAAATTTTAGAAAGAAAAAAGAGTTCGGACAAACATTTGACGTTATTATTATGTAGATACGTACTGATTGTTTATGATCAGATTCGTCTAAAAATCGAAAGTCAAAAGTAAATTATTTTACCAAAACTAAAAGTATTCTTAAAAAAAATTATCTTTGTTTAGTAAATAAAAATTAAGACTTAGAACTTTTCGTTTCAAACCCAATAATCTATTCTATTTTTTCATTTTTGTCATACCTTCGAAATCCCTCGAAAAGATTGGTATCATTTAATTCCGAATTATTTGGAATAAAAACATCCGAGATCCAGAAAGAGCCATATAGGGGTATAAACCTAAGATTTAGTAGTAGTGATGGACTATTGAAACTACGAATAGTAGAAAACTATCGTTTAAGGTTATTAACCTTTCCATAGTTTTCGAGCGCTTATAGATATTTCTTTCTTTGGAGACGTCCCTCACCTTTTTCTGTAATTTATTTCATTGCCATTTTTATTATACAACGAACCTTATTTGAGATACATACTTATGAAAACGCGTTTTTTTCGATGACCACCGCTTTGTTTAAGGCATTATGGATTGAGACCCTGATCTGTTATATGTAAGGGTGAAATTGCTTTATGTATTTACAATTCCACGACGAATTTAAATAAACAAAATTGTACATTTTCAGATAAGAAATCTTTTGCAATATTGACGAGAGATTAGTTTTCTTCTGCTGGACAAAAGGTGGCAATTGAATTGAAATTATACGCATGCTCGTGTAACAGGTCTTGGGAGGCATGGCTACTATGTCAATAGGTAAATAGCATTTAAATAAATCACGCGTGACGGTCATTATTTTCTTTCCGATGAGTCTTAACTGTACTCGGCGGTAATCAACGTGTGAATCTATAATTGCTGTGCAATACGTGAAGATGTAAATGTAAAAAACAACTTTCTACAAATAACACAACACGTATATGTTTCAATATTTATTTTTCGTATTTTAAATTGCGTCGCAAAAGATGCGACGCATAAAATATTATTTTTAATAAACTTAAAGAGACAATTTCAATTTGTCGCAGCAAATTGTGATGTTTTATATAATATGAAAGGAAAGTCAGCTATTTATTATAATAACTTATGACATTATCACCTCAGCAAAACGATCCGTGTAATAACAATATTCCAACGATTATAGCAGCTGAGTCCTACACCTAAATAATAAAAAACAAAACTTTTAACAGTCTATCCTACTCCGACATTTACAGAAGTTATATCGGGATGGCAAATATATCAAAATAAATGTGAGTAACTGCATATTGCATAGGATTTTGTCCGTATAGATCGTTGGAGTATTGCAATTTTGTACTAATAAGAACTTTTACGTTTAATTTTGAATATAAAAATATTAAAGTAGTATCTATGCACGTATAGTATAGTATGCACGTTCCAACATTTGCCCGAATATTCTTAAATACTAGACATTCATAGAACTTCATTATTATGCACTTTTATATACATAATATAATTTATATTCGGTGTATTTTTATAAAATTTAAAATTAAAGCCATTCATTAGCAATACACATTTAAAAAAGTTTGTGAACATATAATAATTAATTCTTAAAACAACATAAGATTACTTTTACTTATACAACTTTGTATTATGAACTGTAATTATAGATAAATTTAACAAAAAAGCCATAAAATCCGAAATAACTTATAATCAAAAGTTGTTTATTTGTTAAACAAAACAATGTAAATTCAAAATTAAACAGCCATATGTTTTTGATACCAAAACGTCTTAATATAGTATTTGAGTAATGCAAAAAAACAAAAACATTTAAATCAAAATTATACACTTTTTTTTCAAATACATTGTTAAATGATAATCAAACGTAAACTAAGCGGATACAACCATAGAAAATATTCAATAGAAAGAAAATTACATCGTAGCTAACAAAAACAAATTTTATTTTATTAATAAATAAAGTTTATTTATAAATCAAACGATATCATTTTGAATTTTTCTTCATAAAAAAATATATGTATGATAAATTAAATATAATATATTAACAACAGGAACATGAATGTACTACATTGTTGCCTTATGTTTTTTAAATTTAAAAATAAATATGTACTCGAATTTATATAAATTAACTAATATTTAACGACTAGTTATATAGATAATATAATGAATTGTATCTCTATAAAATTTTGGAATTATTTTTATCTTTTAAAGGAATTGGAACTAATTAATTAATTAATTTAAAAGGAAATTACACCAGCAAAAAACCATCGAGGAAGTTCCGTAAAACTATTATAAAAATTAAATTATATTTATAATCTGTGATGTGATTATTATATCGACGACAGTCTTTGTTAATAATAAACTATAATTATCATAAAACTAGCGCAGACATACTAAAATATTGTTGATATTAAAAAGTTTCTCGCAAAAAGGCCTTTATATTATTTATAACGTGAATAGAAACGCAGCTTAAAAACTTCTTCGATAAAAATATAAGTACGTTATACGGATAACTCCAATAAAAGGCACTTGTTTTCAGCATAAAGCGCTGAATTATTAATAAAATACGAGATAAAAGCTAACCTGCTAAATCTATTTTTACTCACGCGTCGATATACCGTTACTGTAGTACGAACCTTGCCCTCGACAACTTTATGCGAAATTTATACCGTTTCAAATATAATAATTTAAAATGTGCGTTCCTGTGTAATATAACGCAAACGATCTGTTAATATTTTAGCCATCTACAAAAGAGAAAAGTATGTAAAAAAAGATTTTGAATATAATATTTTAAGGACTGTTTATACTAAATGTATTCGATGAGCTATCTTATGAGTATCAATCAATTTAAATTTGTTATACATTGTTGTGTTCAGTGTCAGTTTTATCTTTATCTCGCATACAAAATATTTGTAAAAGGAAGACGTTAAATAAATATATGTTTGAATAGTCGACATTATCATTTACTCTTAACGTTGCCAAATGTAACTAAGTATCTAAATTTAAACGAATAAATACGTGTCAAAAATGATTTCATTAAAATATAGAAAAAAACCGTATGTGACTAGTTTTCGTCATAGCTAACGATATTTTAAACATGATTGTGGTCACCGTTAGGTAAATATACATTTTAATAACGAACGCTGGCAATTTAATATCTTTAAATATATGACATGTTTTTTTGGCAAGAATAATTCTTATGTAGAGAGACGAGGCGCCATTTTTCTGTCCCATGCAAACTAGACGTTAACCAAGAAGAAGGTTAACGAAGCGTAATATGAGCGGCAACGGATTAAGTTTTTTGATCGAATTCCAACCTCCGTCGTAGCAGTTTCGGGTAATTAAGCTGCCTGTTATACGCGTAATTACATGTGAAAATAGTGTTATAAAAATAACGTGGGGTCGTTGGACCTTCGAGTAAAAAAATCTCGTAAAAACATCAGCAAAAAGTAGGCGAGCACGACTGTCAAAACATGCGTCACGGGATTATGGATGTGTCGCCCGCGGCGTGGGCCCGCGCCGCCGCTCGCGACGCGCTCCGCCGCGGTGCGGGCGCCGACGCTTACTTCTGATGCTCATTTACTCACAACTATCGACTGTTTTCTATTAGAATGACTATTTAATGTCACTGAACTCAATTATCTCCTTCAGACATATCGCTTAACGTTTCGCACAATGTGAATACCCGGATGCTTCAGCCATAAAACTTGATGAGAATATATAAAATAAATTGAGAATTTTTATACATATACGCATATATATAACATTTATTGCATTTTGAAATTACACTAGTAACACAAGTGTAGGTAATATAATATAGCCTTTGGAATACTTTCAAATAAATTAATTAATACAATTTAACTGTGCTATGTCGATTCTTCTTCGAGTATGTTTTAAAAAATTTCATCGATAGTCTATATTGAGTAAGAAATTTATGATTTGTATTAAAATTCACTTTTGTTACAGAAGTTATGAATATTGCTTATCAAATTAAAAGTAACACAATTTATTAATTATGTTACTGAATAACTAAACACGAATTTTGAAAGGGATTCTGAATTGCGCGACCAGCGATTGGCAACCAGCAACTAACTAGTAGCGACTACAAGTCTCCTATCATTGTGTGGTAATGAGCGCTCGATACAGGTGGCTCGTGATCCACCCCTAGTGAAACAAATATCATGTCACGTCGACGGCAACATACGGCGCCTATTAATTTATAGCTCATTGTACTCTAAATTTGAAGATGCCGCATTGTAATGCTCATATCACGATCGTCTAAATTGGATCTAACCAGTCGTTCTTGCTACTATAGTTGCGGTTTATGCTTCTCACGTTTCTTAATAATATTTTGAATTAACCGAAAACGTTATTTTAATAACGTTATAAAAACTAGCAGTAATAAATACATAAATCATCATCCAATATAAATATTTCACAAGCACATCAAAAGGAATGATGTGAAATTTAATATTTTGATATAATCTAATTAATAAAAATATTCATATCAATATACACAACGCAACTGGCAACATTACAAGAGTATTATAAAAAAGAAACGAATTATAATAAACGTAGCACCTCTTCCTTTGTTACACATCAATCAGTTCGTATCATCAAATATATATTCGTATTACTACGAGTAATATTTTTTCCAATTACCTTGATCGATATCGCTTGAATATTAGCTGTATAAACATCCAGGTATTATGTTTAAAAAAGTCGATTGAATCTAGTTTGTTTTCATGTCGAGCCATGTGATGGTTTAAGCGAATCTGTGTAGGATGTCTGTGGTGATACCCCGTAAAAAATCAAACACCTCAGCACCATCGCCTTCAGACTCTTCGAGATTCGGACTGCTGATCTGTAATTAATATTCAATGCTATTATTACCTTAATCACAAATATAAAAATTACTCATACTATTTTATACGCAAAATAACTACCCGACTTTGTACAGGTCAAATAAGACTAAAAAAAATCACACCTAGAACCATAACACAATGACACAAACCGGATTAAATCTAAGATCCTCACAAACCCACTCAAATACAGGCAAAAAATATCATCCAAATCGGTTCAGCCGTATAGGAGTTTAGTAACATAAGACCTGAGAATTATATATACATTAAGATAATAAAAAATTAAAAAAAGATAATAAAAAATTAAAAAAATATAATAAAATAGGATACTCTTAAACTATGCGATGAATCTGGTCTGTTATTTCTACGCGTTTTATTTTATACTTGCGTGTAGAACTAAACGCATGCGATCCGGACGATGGGACGTTTAACACCTATAACACGGTCAAAACATAAAAAGATTTTTTCCACTTTCATTTTTGGTTCAGACATAAAATTATAATTGGATTATTTCTATGCAGTTCAAAGCTGTCTGGGCATATTATAATGGCAATTTTTTGAGTTCTTTTTAACCTTATTATGTACACTACTGTAGTTAGGGGAAATATCCTCGGTCTTAAAGGCTGGAAAAACAAGAAAATGTGTCAATCGGTCGTAAGTAGTTACTACTACTTACGACCGATTGACACATTTTCTTGTATAATCCTATAGACATACTATGTCTATAGGCACTGGTACTGCAAGAAATATAGACCACCGGCAATGGAAGCTTAAGTCCGCAAGTGTGTCATTGCTGGTCAAAGACTTCCACTTCTCTAAAGTAGATGGTTAAGTGCGTACTCTAGTAAGTGTTTTACTTACTGGGCTGTCTCCGATAGACGCGACCATATATATTTATAATTATTAATTTATTTTATGTAGATATTAATTATAAGCAAATTATAAAACAACTATATATCCTTATAATATTTGTACAAATAGTAGTGATGTGCTTCAATCACATCAAAGTTTGAGATATTAAGTTTGGCCATAATCTAAGTCTTATAATATATATCCTTTTTTTACGATATAAGTTGTGTCAACCCTTTTGACTACGATATTGTCTTCATAAGAACCATATAGTTTTTGTAACCATAAGGTTACAAAAACTATTACAACAACATGAAATTCACGTTTGGTACGAAGGACAGCTTCTTATATAATAATAATGGTTGAATCAGCTATATCCGCGCAAAATGAAAAGGGGTGAATTAAAAAAAAAGATTATGTCCTTTCCCGCAAATGGCTCTATTCCAAAATTCATCTAAATCGGTTCAGCGGCTTAAGCGAGACGAGGTAACAGACATCGTTACTTTCGCATTTATAATATTACTATAGATTACAAATATTATGTACTAAAACTTCTACCTAATATTGATAGTAGATTTTCCATTCAGACATAACAAAAAAAACGCCTCCTCCAGGGCCGGAACTACCATTATGGCTTTTTGGGCTTCAGCCCAGGGCCCGTGGATCAAGGGGCCCCTAGCTGAGTCAAGTCAAAGTCAAAAATAGACGATAATGCGAAAGAATCTCCTAACTTTATTAAATTAAACATATCGTATAGTTTGCAGCCGTGCGAATCCTGCAATTAATCAAACCCATTCAATTCATTTAATTCAAGTCTACGTTCAGATATGTCTTAGGTGGGCCCCTAAGTAGTATTAGCCCAGCCCCAAACTCACAGTCCGGCCCTGGCCTCCTCAATTATTAGCACAGATATGTAAAAGGAAAAGGCAGTTTATTTATATTGTGCTAAATACATGATGCAAATAAACAAATCATACAGAAATTGATATGTTTGATAAATGGTAACCGTTATTAACTGATCTAATATATTTATATATCACCGCACTATTTCAAATCGATTCTGAGCTCTGGATTTATATCGTTCGTTAGTGGGCTGCCGACATTTACTATGGCTCTTGATATCAATGGTCTATATACGGAAATCGTTAGTAATAATTAAAATATACGCATCTATTGTACACATATAATTTTCAAAGCATAGCCCTTATTCCCTTTACTTTAAATGTCTTAATTTTATTTATTTATTCTTATCTTAGAAATTTCCGAACGCAGACCTTATGCCCTTAGACATTTACTCCTTGTGTATCTTTGATTTAATCAGAAAGTTTGTAAGTGATGATGCAAAAACGATAACAAAATAATTGCTTTAGAATTTTTAAATCAAATACACAATATATGTTTTCTTCTATTTTCTATTGTATATTTTATCGCTTGGCTTCGTGCGAGCCCGTCTGGGTAGATAGCAGCCACATATTCTACCTCCAAACAGCAATATTTATGATTGTCGTGTTCCGGTTCGAAGGGTGAGTGCGAGTGTAACTACAGGCAAAAGGCGCATAACATCTTAGCTACCATGGTTGGTGTCGCATTGGCAATGCAGGGAATGTTTGATATACTACAGCGCTAATATATGTCTGTGGTGACCGCTTTTCATCAGGTGGCCCACTTGCCCGTCTACCTAACTATACTATAAAAAAAAAGAACCTATAAAATAACGAAAGTAGCATTACATAGAAACATGACACCGGTCACAAAATGCGTGAAGATAATTTGATGATGATAATACACTGATTTCGCTCGAGGGCGAAATCGTTCCGTTTAGGTATTTAAGTGGTAATAAGAGAAAAAATAGCAGTCTAAATTTTGAAAACGGGAGATAATATCACGAAAAGTTAAATGAATGGGACGTAGGCAATGAGTGTGTTCCGTGCTCATTGTTGCCGATTTCTCACAGCGATTTGCTAATAACAGTTATTACCCCGCCCCCGGTCAGCTCTCCGTTGCGTGCGGACTACCGGCCTTGTGAGCAAACAAAAAATATAATTATTCCAGAACGGTATCATTAAATTGGACGTCTATTAGGAGGCGATATCAATGTCGCCTCGAGTGTCGATATCTGACAATGTCTTTCTCTATTACGCGCGACGGACTGATAGACATTTATAATAAATAGCGGCTTAAATAATTTTAATTAGTCACCAACAAACATCAAACCAGTTACTGAGGTCTTGACAATCCATCCTGGTACAATATTTAAGTACAACCGTGGTACCATAAGTGGAATTTTGTGTATCAAATGTTTTTTTTTTCTGCATATCATTTGTGGTAATTTAATCTCATTAGTAAACGTTGAAGTTCATGTGACATGCCACTTGATTTTTTGTTGAGTCCAACTGTATAATATTAAAATATACAGTTCAAAAATTGTACTCATGTTATAGAGCAACTGTCAACTTAAATTAGAAAGAACTAATAAACACGAGCCGAACTTGAATATTTTTTTCTCTAGAAAATGTAAATATTTTTACTTTGTAGTACGCAAATTCCGTTTTATTTATAAAAAATTGCAAACTGTGTTATATAAAATGAAAAAAAAAAGGATTTTATGTTTTAAAATAGTCACCAATAAAATCGAGATTATGGTTACAAATCATGGTATTACTATCGACTTGTCGTGGCCTTGGCCTTTTCTTTTAAATATTATTTACTTACGCATATGAAATATGGCTATACTTATTTTTTGACCTCAATAGCGGTTAATGCAAGAAAGTATTCACGGCGAATTTGAATAAATTTTGATCCGATGAGGATTACTTAAATTTATAAGGCAATTTAAGACATGGCTTTCAAAGAGAATCAACATCAAAGAATGTACTCTAGTCATTGCTCATATGTCAAAGAGTTGCAATTTCATTATCTGCAATTCAACGTATTCATTAGGCCTCACTTGAAGTCCAGTTAGCCCTAACTAATGACGTGTTATTTGTTAATCGAACTGATGGATTGGTGACGTTGGTAGTAGAATGTGGTTTTCTTATCAGCTCGGAACAGATAAATATCTTTTCGTGTCGCGATTGCGGGGGTCATTACGCCGAAACGCTGGTCGCACGTCGCAAAGCAACGGTACCCAGTGAGAGGACTGAGAGGTGCTGGAGGCTGTTTTTGACAACATAATATCGTTTTGTTTACGGTAGCTTAATTTAATTGGGTATTATCTTGTTTGTTCGATTAAAGAGTTTATTTGGGGCGCCTATCATTTAATGACAACTACTAATATGGAATATTGTATTATAACTATTACGTCAAAAACGTCAAATTCATGTAAATTCCTCGATCGTCAACAAACAACTTTAAAAAATATAATATTGTTCGTCTAATTGAAAAATTCAAGGCATTTAAAAATCTAATTTAATAGAAAATAATTGACTATAAAGTGCTTTATCATTCTCGTAGTCTTAGTTGTTATTAACGGCTCCAAATAAAATAACAAAGGAACATAGAATCGAAGTTCAATAAACGAACATGATTTATTTGGAAAAAAGTAGTATTACATTAAATTCGCTATTCAAATCAAATTTGCACCTTATTAATAAATTTGTAGCGATGAAACGAAACTTGCAAAATGCCGACAAAAACACGAAAGGAAACGAAAGTAGGTCAGTACGACAATAATAAAAATACAATACCGATCACGTGTCTACAAAATCTTAGCTATTAAATTTTATATGTACTTTAAAAAAAAATATTGTCGGACATTGTACGTCAGTAATTCAATCAAGCGAAAGTTAGCAGGAGAGTAGCGAGCTTGTTAAAAGAGTTCAGTACCTGCAGTTTTTTTTGTCATTCGATATTCAAACGATGCCATACAAGATTGACGTATCGAGATATTGGACGATCATTAAATTATCCTTTTTTTAATGGCTTTTGACGACTAATCTAGTATCAATTTAATCCATGCACTTGAATGAAGATATGTTTGTTGAGGTTTGCTAATTTCACAGTTGATATATGTTACTGGCAATAATTTAAACACGTTTTTAACTTGTTCCTTTTTTAAAAATTATTTAAAAACAAAAAGTTATTGTTTTCAACTTGATTTTCGAAAAATTTGTTCTCATCGGATCTCATTATTTTGAGATCCTAGGAAGCCATTCCATTTGTTACAGATTGACTTCCGACCGTGTGTGTGTTGGTAAATATTTTTTTTGTCTTATGACATCACAAGAATAACCAAAAGATTAAGATACACGACAAGTAGTTCTGTTGGGTTCAGCGAGGTTTAGATATGATTAAACTTTGGCATCTTCCGAACAGCTCGACCAATCGGTAGAAAAATAATGTTTTTCGAAAAATGAAAAGAGAAACGATTTTTTTTAACGTTCAGTGTTTATTTACTGCTTTGTAATAGCTAAGCTAGTAGAATATCGGTTTAAGAAAAACTTATCGAATGCCGCATTATGCTTCGAAATCGAACGAAACGTTTGAAAGATACACTAGTATTCGGAGCATTTAAAAAATGAGATATTGAATAACCTGTAAAATGTAGAAGAAATAGCCAAAAAATCGAAAAACGTTTTTTATTTAATTTCGCATCCTTACATACTTTATATCTAAAAAAATACCCGAATCCTGCCTGCATTGTCAACTGATAACCGCTTTTTTCTTGTTTAAGCTATGTAGTGCGTGTATTTCATTTAGAATAAAAATAAATGACGCAAAGGGTGAAGACGTAGTTACGAAAAGTAATATATATGTTGCAACCTACTGGTTAAATTAGCTATTTAATGAAACGCCCAGCCACTTTACTAAAAAGCGCTGTTTAACCAACGGCCTAAATGACAGTAGACAATTTATAGTCCATTCGTAGAGCGCGGTCGCTTCTGAAAACATAGTTTGGTACACAACAATTTGGAAATTCGATCGCCTTCGGCGCTAAGGGATGCACGCTATCCAATGTTTTGTTACAGCAGGCGAGTTTTGCTTCACCTGACACCTATGGTTTCTAAGGAGAGTTTACATCAAATTACCTTTTTCTATTAAAGAGAGGTGAAACGGCTGATGTCATTCCGGCCAATTGTTGTACGGCACCGATAAGTAAAATGGCTAGGTGTTGCATTGAAAGGCTAATTTAACCAGCTGGCTGCGACATATTGATCGAAATGAGAGATAGTGAAAATACGAAGTATAATTCAAATGTTACGAGTATAAGTATTCATTCAAGATCACGTCGATCACAATCGAAGATTGGAGATTTAAACCAGACCAAGCATCATTGGGTTTTCATGTCCTTATTTTGTACTTAATTTTTTGCCGCATAGCCTTTATAGGTCGAATGAGATTCTGCAGTGTTGATATAAATCTGATTGGAGCAGCGAGCATGGCGATATTACGAGTGTTTGTTTTATATATATATATATATATATATATATATATATATATATATATATATATATATATATATATATATATTATTATTATTTATTTTAATCACGTAAACTATTGAGATTAAATTTTCACTTTCTAATAGGTTGTATACTATGTGGTATAGTTGTATGTTGAGTCAACTTTAAGAAAGGCTCTAATGACAAAAAAAGCCTGAGAAGGAATTGTTCGGGATATTTTTCAACCGAAAGTTGCTAAAAGCAATAACAGCTAGATAAATACTTTTTGATGAGAGTTTTGTAATCTCCAAAATGTCTAAAGAAAAGTGAAAATGGATGAATGGATGGTTGTCCACGACAACATAATTATATCCATTATTATTTAATGTACGAGTAACAAACGATTTATTCATAAAAGGGGATAAGAGTTGTGTCTATAAAAATAGTTTAAACGTTCAGCAAAAAATAAAGCTTAATCTTTGTAATTCGGACATAAGTTTTAGAAATATTGCTAAATATTTTTTTAGATAAAAGTGCAGGCAATAGCTTGGTTTGATACTGTTTATATGTTTTTTTATTTTTTACTAGCTGTTTGTCGCAACTCCGTCTACTATTTTTACTCCAAATTTTATCAATACATGAAAAGGTGGTCATATTATGGTAAGAACACAACAGACCTATTTTCGCATTTACAATATTAAACGAATTATTTAAAAGTATTATAAAATAGAGAAAGCTAGTAATGTATAAAAAAAAAACCTTTAATATTTTAAGATACCATTTTGCATAAAGGCGCAATTTATAACCAAAAATTGTAAGCACTCCATAACCTATGCTCTTAAATAATAAAAATAAGCAAAAGTAAATATGTACAGTCCATTAGTCAAAGCCACTCAAAGAATTCATGTCGCGAGACAATATGGACCGGCCAGCGTGAACCCATACATACACTCATACAAAAACCCAATGAAAGTCGAAAGTCACGCTTTCACTTGTCGGCGGCATTGTACTGTCGGACGGTATTCCAAACTTATTTTTAACAATAAAGTTTCATATAACTAATGGTCGAATTATTGGTGGCTGCTTGGGTGATTAGGTCAGCCGAGCTATTACCATCAAATAACCACGCAGTAGAAGCCTGTCAGTCACTGGCATTCGGTGTTTATTAACTATTCTATTCATTTCGCGCAGTCGTGTTATTATTTTTAATTACAATAATAAAGCATGTTCTTCATAAAATAAAAGAATATAGTTTTAATCTGAGCATTAGTGAAATTATCTTTCATCGCTAATTGCTATCATTATCGAATCTAGGATTGTAGATTCTTTTTGTATTTACAATCGTCTGTAATTTGGCCGATGGTATATTCAAGTAGTTGTTCTACATTGTAAATTGAATGTATCCACTCATTACTGACAAATTCCGTTAGCACTTGTATGAATGTGTAAAACACATTCACTGTGTTTATAAAGGACCCTAATAAATAAGAACATGTCTAGACGCCATAACAACTTGAACTGCGACCTCTAAGTCTTGCGCTACGCGTCGTGATATAATGCACTCTTTATAGTTACGACTACTTTCTTTAAAAGGACATCCGATATGAATGACAAATTGCCTACAAATAAAGTTAGTAATTGTTTTTGTCGATTTATAAAAAGAAGAGAGATTTCTTCTTTATGATCTTTGTTAACTTGCCTGTCTGCGATAGCGCAGGCTGTGAAGCGATTTTGATGACGTAATACATCCAGAAAGATAACATTTAAGTTTGATAAAAATCACCCCTAAGTGTAGAACGAAGATATCTTAATAAAATACTAAAGTATAAATTAGTATCGTGTATTAAAATAGTGAATGTAATTATGTAGCATACAATTCAGAAAATTAATAAAATATAGTTTGGACTTCAAAGTTAAGGACTTAAATCAAAACATTAATTATACAAATAATTTAATTTAATCTTGTTACTGTTGAACGACTTTCATTTACTTAAGGAATAACTACCACAGGTCATCAAAGCTAATTTTCCTAACACGCCTCTTTGGCGTTCTTGATAAAAGCAGCTTTGTAAATTTAATAATAATATGTCTAGTTATTGCTCTAAAATTATATTTCAGTCTAAGTTAAAATAAACAAGATGATTTATTTATTTACTATTGAATCAGAAATTATATTTTTTAACTTTAATATTTTCTTTATTTATAGACAATATGCGTATATAATAATGTAATGCTATATTAGGAGTATATCACGCTAATTTATCGTTTATTTATTGGGTAGATGACATTCCTAATTTTATTTTCGGAAATATATATATATGAAATTGAACTATGGCCATATTCCCAATATATGGGATATAATAAAATTAGAATATTGATTTAAAATATATTTGTGAATATGTTTAATATTCACTGCTTTTCTATGGAACAATAACATGATAAATGTTTGGTAGATTAAATTTTTGAAAACACAGAATAATTCATATTTTAGAAGAGAAAAATACTTTGGAGAAGTTAACATAACATAACATAAGCAGCCTGTAAATTTTCCACTACTGGGCTAAAGGCCTCCTCTCCCTTTGAGGAGAAGGTTTGGAGCATATTCCACCACGCTGCTCCAATGCGGGTTGGCGGAATACACATGTGGCAGAATTTCGAGAAGTTATAGATTATAGGTAAATATAATCTCTACGATTACTGGGAATGGAGCAGTATCAGAAGCAGGATGAAACAGCGCAGAGCAGCCTATTCATATAAATAGATTTGTTTTGCAAGATTGAAATTAGCTTCAGTTGTATATAACGAAATCAGGAAATCAAGGTATAAGTCTAGGAAATCGATTTGACTTACTTATAACTGTCGAATTCGTTATATTTTATTATAATATAAATTCTGCAAGTAAAATCTAAATTATTACCGTTTCCATTGTCTGGAGCGGGACTTGGTCCCAGGCGTGTCACAAGTCTCCCCAAATAACGGCCCGCTTTCCTCGATCTACTGAAGCCAGTAGACCAGATTGTGGATGCCACGACACCGCTGTCACTGCTGACCTGTAGAACAAATAAATATATGCAAAATATTAAGTCAACATTTTTGGATAGATATTTTTATTATCATCATCATCAGCTACCCATACTTGTCCACTGCTGGAGATAGGCCTCTCTAATTGATATTTTTATATGCCATGTTTTTTATGTGTATTATCTATGGTAACGCCTTGTCTTTGGTCCCAACTCTTCGACTCATTATTTGTCATATAATAACAAAGCGTAATATCACAAATCATCATAAGACTTTACAGATATATCTGTGATGTAATAATGTTCATGGAATGTTTTATTTATAGGCTTTCTATAAACGACAACAATAAATACTTAATTATTAATACAATAAATCGATTTTAATAAAAAGTTATATGATGATTTATAATAGTCGTCATTTCCGGTGTTCATGTTTTGAGCACGAACAGTTCTATACAGGATTTGACTTAAGCCATTAATAACGGTTTTTCTAGAAATATTATAAATAAATTTAATTTATTTCTATCATAAAAAAGTACCTTGAATATATTAAGTGTTATAATTTTAAATAAATAAACTTTTATAGACATAATGGTTATTTTAAGTGATTTTAGAATAATCTAGAATCTAATCGTTTTTCAATAAATAGGTATACTTTATATAAAAAGGCAAATAAATATGACTTCGTTACGAAAACGGAAATGTGAGTTCAAAGAAGTCTAGGTCAAATGCTAGGAATGGCATCCTCAATACTGATATGGATAAATGGCACTTAGCATTTGCTACGCGAGAGTTCGTGAAATCGTCAAATATATGAGCTTTGACATTTCCAGTGTCGACTTAGCGCTAAGTAATGGTTCGGAGCGAAATATCTTCCTAACTCTGCATCACGACTGAAAACGAATGGGTTTTATCACGTCCGTGACTTTCGTTACAGAATTGTGTAAAATTTATTTTGTATCAACACATAAAAGGAAATCTTTTATGGATAATGTTCGCGTTGTTTGTAAACTGCGGACATTAAAAGCTTTATGAGTTATAAAGTAATCAAATACATCAAACATAAAATGCCAGTTTCGACAACATCTTAGGTCAAAGGGTCAAAAGTGATACCAGAATGAACTGCGTTCTGTAGCAAAACTGGTGCATTTTATGCCGGCCTCGGCTGGACCGTTACACTTCTCAGAATACGAAAGGTGACTATGAACGGTATCTCACGTTATAAGGCCGTATATTACAAATATTATGTTGGCGCAGTAAATTCTGTTACTAGTACTTAGAAGACACTTATATTGACTTTTATTTATGCGCAGACTCTAATGAGACCGACAAAAACTAACCAAGAAAAAACACGACATGTTTTCATTTAACAGCAAAATGCGGTCAAGTTGCGTATAATACTTATTATTATAATAAAGAGGTTAAGCTTTAGATAGTGTACTAGAACTAATAAATCGTTATAGAGATGGTTCGGTTCTGACTTGATTGTCGGAAGCAACTTCACGATTTTATATCTCATTATGCGGGTTAAGGCTTCATAAACAAGAATTAGAGTGAGATTTGCTTGGTTCGTTTACACATACCGCCCCTGGTCGCATTTAACGAGTTGGAATATCGAATATGGGAGTAGGAAGCGACGTAAATACATAGCGAAGGACCATACAATTGTTGCTTGAAATGCATACGCAGCAGAAAGGGTTATAATATTTTATCTATTTTAAGGAGCTAACGAGATGACCATGGAAACAACAATTCATAAATTTCTCGTCTCTATATTGAAGTAGTATAATTAATTAAATATTTTTATTCAATCTGTATAATGACGAATGTTACAGACGTAACCGTAGTAGTTTCAAACCGTCCAGTCATATGAAGAAAATCATTAACTGCAGATAAAATATAAATCATATGACCAATGAATATTAAAAAAAATAATATGAACATACGGTGGAGGACGTACTGAGATTAGTTTAATTTATGATATATGGAAACATTTTTAGGTATCCAATCAATTTTATGTAGCTAGCATGGTGTTCGTAAATATGGATAGAATTTGTATTTTATCCGAGTCACGTCTTGATTCATAACCGCATTACACGCCTACTATGTTCGGAAACAGGTTACCCAATAAAGCAATTTCAAGAATCTATTCGCGGCGGTCGATAGCCTTGCCTCCACAAAAAGCTTGCATCGCGTTTACACTGACTTATGTACATTAACTAGCTGTGGCCAGTACCGATCAGGGTGATTGTTATATTTTGGGATGATAACCGTATTTTTGTCACATTTGACTGAATTTATCGGCGATAAGACTTAAGCACAAAGTTATGTATTTAAAAAAATATAATTATTATTTTGCGTCAATATTTTTACTCAATTTTTCTTCACAATAAAATTCTGTATCGTTAAAGTTGGAAGTTATTGTGATAGGTTTTATTTCTAGACGTTTAGACGATTATTTGTATATTTCACCCCTTATCAACGCGTTGATGTCTTAAACTTCGTTTTCGGGAAGTTTGTCTTTGTGTATGTGTGTACATGTGTATGTTTGTGAACGTTAGAGCCGACGTGTAGTAATATAAAAGCAGCCCGAAAATAGGAAGCTGATAGTATTATTTTCCTGATAGTGTCTTCAAAAACCATGTAAACTAGTAGGTTCTACACTGCGCCGGACTATGAAAGTACTCCTGCTGTTTTACGTTTTACTGCGTTGAGTTTTTGCAGACAGTTGTGTTTTATAATATATCTTGTGCTATTTACTAGTCTTTGAGACTGGTCGTATCCGAAATTCAGTCAGGTAGACTTCATGTGACAAAGGTTTATTTAATTCATAATGGATTCAGCAGGTTTATTTAAACTGCAGGAATACTAGCAAATTAATATTATCTCTATATATATTTAATTATATTGTAGGCTATGAAATGCTAAATTTAAACGTCAAAATACGATATTTTTTATATATTTCATTTTACATAATCGTTTAGATATTTATAAGAAATTTAATACGATGTAGGAATTTCACATAGATCACGACTTACGAAGTTATGTAAGCACGCACGAGACATTACTTCGAAACGAAGTGTTCGAATTTACTGCGGGAACTGCTTAACAGCGGGTTAATAGTTACAAAGTAGTACTTAGAAATATATGTGGGATAATTTAAATCGATAAGTTTCACACGTAAGTAAAAGCAGGTGAGGATTCACATCAATTCAGAGTAAAATCATTTTATATTTATTTTTAAACTATAACTTTTCTTCTAAGTATCTATAAAACATGGATATATTGAAATTACAAACCCAAGTTCTCACACTTGTTGTTGGTGAGAGATACTTTATAGGAATAAGTTTTGTAAGGCATTATAAATATTTCTAAAAACAAGCAAAGGTTGATATTTGTTTTAAAAATTAAATACATTTTTAATTAATATAAGTTATTAATATATTTATACAGCGTAATAAATTTAGGTCGTTACCTACAAGATGTCTAAGAGCTGAGATATGAACTTGGCTAATTGAATGTGGGCGATGTCGTAAAGGACATCTATAAAATGTATTCTGCTCTAGTTGCAACCGATTAAAGAATTACGGTAAAATTCTGTTTGTTTAGAGTTTATTTTAACAACAAGAAAATGTAATTATAGATGATAAGTAACATTTGTACACACTTATAACAATGATGGTGTTTTGTTGATCGTATTTGACAAATTAGCCTTTTAAACGTAAAATTGACAACTGCGCAGGAGATGTACGCAAATTCATATGTACTATATATTCCCTCATTGTCAAAGTTCGATGAGACGGCAATCCGACATTACCTGAGGCAGATCAATCGCTGGGCCAATAGTGCTTACGGAGGCACTTCCTTCTTAACTCCCGACTATGATAGAGAATTCCTTTCAAGTTATATAGTACAAACTAGGGACTTTTACATAGGATCTCATGATCTCTAACCCTCGTCATACTATTTACGCAAAAGCCGTCTCTCTCCTGCTTTGAAGAAGGTCTTCAATTTAATCCAGTATCTCTGACCTTGTGCGCGTGAAGCATTTTTTTATGACATTCGTTGGACGTCAACTTTACAGCAGAGTATAAAAACTTACGGCAAGTAGGCCATAATTTTTTTTTTTATTAGTGTAATATTTACAGGCGTAAATGTTTCACTAAGGCTAACGCCTCTACTCCCTTTGAGAAAATGATTTGTTTATGTTTGCATATGATTTATTAATATGATATCTAGTAAGCGCTTATGACAAAACCCCTAAATATTATATTTCTTTGGGGTAACGGTATTTACTCTTCAAAATCGTTCGGGTGGGCTTTTTACATTAACAGCCGTACATTTGCCACTGCTGGGCTAAGGCCTCCTCTCCCTTTAAGGAGAAGGTTTGGAGCAATTTCCACCACGCTGCTCCAATGCGGGTTGGTGGAATACAGATGTGGCAGAATTTCGTTGAAATTAGACACATGCAGGTTTCCTCACGATGTTTTCCTTCACCGCCGAGCACGAGATGAATTATAAACACAAATTAAGCACATGAAAATTCAGTGGTGCTTGCCTGGGTTTGAACCCGCAATCATCGGTTAAGATGTACGCGTTCTAACCACTGGGCCATCTCGGCTTTTGATCAACTAAATTTATACAATAATTAAATATAAATTTTACAATTATTCCTTTGAAAAGAACATTAGTTATATTTAACAATGCATTTAATTTATTTGCCAAATTTAACAAACAGTCGTTAGAGCGCAATTGAGTGCCAAACATCAAAACACGCAAACTTTCACATTTATAATATTAATAATGTTATTTTTATTATGCTTAAATATGGGCAAAATGGTGTGTACTATATTTCTTTACTATTTGATTTGATCTTAACATTTTTTCAGCTCATAATTACAGCTCAATCACTTTTTTATTAATCCTAAAAGATATAGTAAATTTTTTATCAATCTACTTAATAGTATTTTATGAGTTAATTAGATATTAAAAGTTTATAATTATATTTCATTACCAACTAAATGAAATTAAATTACCAAGGAAATAATAATACGATTCGAGTTCGTGGCACGCGAGATCGTAGTTATCTCTAACATCTAGTAGAAAGAAACTACATCACTACGAGATGTTAATTGCGCCGCGATTTACACCGAGATTATAGCGTTTTAAAATTTTGACTTTAATGTACTCAATCAACGACAAACGTAATGCTGTCGATTGTACGAGTGAGCACAGATTTATAGTGGCAGTTGATTAGATTCTGGGTTAAGATCGAGTATAAAATAAAGTAATAAAGAGTGATTAATTCGTTAAATTAACTTCAATCTTTTACTTATGTACCCGATATAAACTTTCACATTTTAATAATATTGACAAAATAACGTTAAATACGCCACTTAAAATATAATTATGATAATAAATAACAATATTTAGGAGCGTAATAATAATGGGTATTAATAAAACTCTATAATGGCGTGTTTAACCTTTAAAGTAGCGCTAAATTCCTGTCCCACATCTGAGGCCGGACTGTACATCTCTCTTTATCGATGTCTTGTAGCTATTATGCTTAATAATTTCCCCAGGAGGCAGCCCGCTATCTCCTGTGATACAAATCGGCGATAAGACGTCGGGGCACCGCAATATATCATAATGTTCGTAAAGACAACACTAAGTGCGTGTCGCATGTGTTCCCGTTGATTTTGCGGCCACATGCTGCGTGCGGACAGGACTGAGCGAGTATTACAAAGATAACATTTAAATGCTCGAGCACGACCATCATACTGACGTCGCTGCTCTATTGTACATATCCGGAAATGTCGGACGCCATCACTCTAGCTTCGATCAAACAAACTGAAATTCAAAGCCCACTCTGTTGTGAACTCATGACCTTTTCCGCACTTGACTAGGCTTATTTTGAACGTTGCAATTTAATTAAATAGCTCGAGATTTGAAGTAAGACAATTTTACACTTTGTTGATTAAATGTATGAAATTGCGAAGCTCTATTTAGATCATCAGCAGGGGAGGCGTGCACACCTTCAGCACTGATAGTAACGACTTCGTGAGTACATACATTTCATTGTTCTGGGTTCCGTTTAATTTTGTGTGAATTTCTCCTTCGTATCTGAAATAGCACATTGAACTATCACAATCGATATTTAGAATACCTTTTATATGTTAAATATTTATATTATCTTTTGGATGAATTTATTTTTTATAATATATTTTTTTTAATTATTTACAAAGCTGCGATTCATAGATCACAAAATAATTCTTGAGTTTTAAGAAATGTTGTTATTGTATGCATAGATCAGATTAATTAATATAAAACTTCGCGACGTTATACAATATTTCAAACAATTTGTTTAAAATTGTATTGACGATAACGTGGACCACCACCCAGTAGAACGCCACGAATTGCTGTTAATCATACGACAAAAATACTAATGAATGTATCTAGATAAATATTAGACTGTATCTTGAACTTGGACCTAGGACGTAAAACCATTTTATGCTCTCGGTTATGCGCTTATGAAACGCGGAACAATAGCCGAGCCAAAAGGCGGGCAATCTTTATTGTTCATCTTACTCTAATTCGAAATTGTTCCATTCAAATTGATTTCCATCAAGAGAGATAATATTAAAATTTATGACAGAACGGTACAAAGAGTTATATTATTAGGAAAATTGTAGAAATGTTTGTTTAACATTGGATCAGACTTGAGCGATGAACGCGCAACTTTACCGCTTGAGAAAACATACGAGCACTAGATTACTAAGCGAAATATTCACGCAGAAATTGTTCCTTATATGTAAAAATGTCACGGTGAAAGTTTTATTTTGAAAAATTTATAAAAGTGTCACTTTGTCTTAACTCATAAAAAGTTACAAATAAAATAACTATTTCAAAAGGGATGCATAACTAGAAAGTAAAAATTACCATTCAGATTTAGGCACGGCCAAAGATATAATAACGGCTACGATATGGAAATATAAAAAGCCGTTACAATTCCAAAATAAATTATTATCTCATGATGAACAAACTAAAGTCCGTATGTCACACGTATCCTAGAAACGTTAATACGATAACATTTCTACTATATATCTAAAAATGTATACCCGTGTCATGACAAATTGCTAAAACGTGTTAGTTTATACCCCAGCTGGCAGAAACATAAATATATGACACGAGGAAAATCATCAATTCAATGGGTGGTAATTATATTCCTTAGCGCATAAATCAGGTGTGTATAATGTTTAACACCAATCGAACACGGCCACCGGTGGTATGTTTTGTGGGAAAGAGAAATTTGCAGTGGTGAGACAGCCCGGGCCAATGGTGACCTCACGATTTCAATTGTCCATGCGAAATGTTACAACTAAACGATGTCACGAGCAAGACAATTCTAGTTTTAAATTCAAGGTCAGAAATGTGCTCGCTGAAACATTATTACATGTCAAAAGGGCAAGCCTAGGTTGGAGACTCAGCTTTGAATATAAGAACAAATTGCCTTTTTTGCTCGCGTCACAATTAAACATTGTTACATTTACGGCTTCGTCGAAGAAATATTGTTTTATTTTATTTAAAAAAAATTGCAGTTTTCCATTTTTCTCGCAAAGTCACAGGCTATTACTCCGCACGAAAACAGGTCCGTCTTAAATTTTAAAATTAGAAATGTCTACACGGACTTATAAATTATTTTTTCATTAGACAAACTGACGTGCGATTAGATAGTTATGAATGAGCTTAATTTCTTCGACATTAGTCTTAGATTAATAAGTCGCAGAAAAAAGTTAAGCTCGCTAAGTTCGCATTTCGTTTCTAAGACTCGAGATAAAGAAACTAGTACCTGACATCCGTTCTCTATAAGTAGTTGGATTATCATTCGTGTTCATAGCTGAGAAGTTTATTAAGAATTAAAGCCGTCCCTTGCTTAAAGGATTAATGTATGAGAGAAGAAATTATTGAATTAAGATAAAATATATAAGAGAAGAAATTAATAAAAAAACTTGATAAAATCTTAGTTTATGGTTTAGCTTAATGAACATTTTTTTTTGTCTTTGTATTTTATGAAGTAGAATGTTTTGGATTCATAGAGAACGCGAATGTAAATATGTAATAAAAAAGGCCTACGTTGGTATTCTTTATTTGTTTTCATTGATAAAAAGAATGACTATCGACTCTCTTCAGTATCCTCGGTAGAATTACGATTTCTATGCGATGCAATCTCTTTGATTTATTCAATTAATAATGTTTTAGACTATAAGGCATTATGTGGGTAATTCCAGAAAATCGAATAATGTCACAATGTTGATCGGAAAGAAAATCGACTTTTACTGAAACACAAGGAAAAAAATGTATAAATGACAAATTGTTAGTTTATCATCAACTCAAATGCAATAATCTCTTACGATCGTTTGCAGTATTTCGAATGACAAGTAATTACTCAGTACAAATTTCACACTAGAAAAAAAAACAAATGCAACACAGAGTAATGCGATATAATTCACAATTTTTTTATGTAATTCCTTATTGTAATTGATATCATGTTTTCGTTTATTACTTCACATAGATCGTTAAAGAAAGTAATGCAACGACCACTGTCTACTATTGTTTACAATTTGGAATGCAAGCTTGGAGATAAAGATCTCGATGGCTGATTAAAATTGATTGAAGAAGACAAACGAAGGTGAAATTTAAAATGGCTTATAAGTTAAAAATAAAGTGTAGTTTTCATCAGATTTGTACAGCGACACTTCTAAGTTCAATAATATAAAAATGTAAACATTACGGGCTCAGACGTTTGCTTAAGGAAATATATTCATGTCAACTAATAGGTTCACGGCTAGTGTATACATAACAGCACCAGTACTGTCTGTTGCAACTGTAAATAGATAATTATCATATGTTCTAAATGCTATTTACGTTATGTTAAAATGCACATCAAGTAAAACATTAGTGAAGCAAGTCTTGAGACCAATGTGTACCAATATATATACTTACGGTAAAACACTCTACAAAGACGTTACAAGTAATTGAAGATAAGATTCAAATAATATCCAGTTCTATATTGTATTCTTTCTTCGGAACTAATTTATGATTGATATAGTAGGTAGAATAAATTACCTAAGGTTCCAATTGGTTTAAATAAGCTACATACATGTTTTGTCGTTGGCAATGTACTTACGTATGATCCTTCAGCACCGCTTCCAGTCTTCCTGAATGTGTGTTCCAAACATATGCAGCTCCATCTGCTGCACCCACAGCCAGTAGTCGTCCAACAGGTCCGAAAGCAGCTCTCGACCAGTCGCAACCCACCTTAAAGGACTCGTGACTACGAACAATATTGGCCCAATGTCAAAAAATAATAATGATATATTAGACATAGACAAAGTTCAAGAACAAACATCCACGAATCACACACAGTGAACAAATTAATTTCCTTTAATCCTTGTCACAATTTCAGAGATAAAATATTATACATACGTTTCCGTTAGTAATAGATACTTAAATTACGATATATTAGTCAAAAATAAATGGTTATTATAAAATTCTATAAAAAGTTATAACTGTAAAATAGATTTAAAAAAATCCTTATGTGAATGAACTGTTGACACCTAAAATGATCAATAAAATAAAATGACTAAGAAAAGAAAAGTGACATTTAACTAATTTAAATAGCCAACGATTTCACCTTTGATCTGTCGAGGAGTGTCTTGCACGACTACATTTTACGAGTATATAAAATTGGCTTTAGCCGTAGTAGATAACAGAATATGGTCGTAGATAAAACATTAATTATTATGTTATATAAATCTTACCTGAAAGATCGTACTATTGTGTTCATCCGCAAATCTATAAGCTGTATCGTATCATCTCGAACACACGCCAATAAGTAATTGCTATCTGAAAATAAATTATGAAATCTTTAGTAAACTTTAATAGTTAATACTTATTTCATTGCTCATAGCACCTGTAAGTATTGCTTTTATTGGATGTTTCAATAGTACAAGAAGGAATGAAATCTTTAGAGTTAAATATACAATGAAATGTTTTAATTCGTAATGCTTTTATATTCTGTTGGATTTTTTCAATTCAATGAGGATACGATTAATTAAATATATTCAAAAATAAAACACCAATGTTTCCGTATCGGTGTTAGTCGATAGCCAATTATAAGTCATAATGGTTTATAATAAAACATTAAATGTATAAGAAATATCATCATAAAAACAGTTAAACAACTTAAAAATAAAAGTCAGTTACCGTAATTTAAATTACGTACTAAGACTTGATAAAAAGCTGTCAGTCAGAGTAAGCCGGTAGGCAATTTATTTTATGACTTTTGAGATACCGCGGCCAAACTGTTATTTGAGTGTACTCTGGTGCAATTTTAATGTTTCATGTGGAAACCCTAGGGTCATCTCAATTAAAACTAGTTAAATTTCTTTACAAGCAAGTTATAAAAGAAACGTACGTAGCAAGGAGACATTTTACACGATAATCGTAACGTTGACAGATTATATTTTTACATAAATAATAATAGTTTTCATCCGCAGATTCAGACCCGCGTTTCAGGGGTTCTGTCGTAGGCTTTAGGTATAAATTAATAAACAAGGGGTATCGTAAGACAACTGGTTGAAACGAAGTTGCTTACGCTAGAGCATATATTATGTATCAAATAACATAAACTATAAAATAAATTAACAACGTATGAAAATAATGAAGTAGCAATTGGCAAAATTGATATTAAAAATTCCGCGTGAAAATAAAACTATGACAATAAGTTTAAATAATATCATATAAAATCGTTTACGATAGAAATTGAAAGAGGCAAGGAAAGATACGGAAATGTCGCCTGAATCAGGATCTTTTCTTATGTGACGTTTTCTGCCCGTTCACTTGTAGTGCGCATAAAAGAACTTCGTTGCAAAAATTAACCTGGGTTCTATAAACTGCCAAGGATACCTATGTATCCTTGGGGATCAAGTTTGCTTCATACCAAATTTCATCAAATTCGTTTCAGTGGTTAGTTAGTTTTCATATAGAATTTCTTTCGTATTTTTAATATTAGTATAGACAAGCATTTAAACATGTAGTATTTATGAGTATAAAAATATGGGCAATTTACAAAATAACAATAAATAAAGTTCATAGATACTACATCTTCTATAAAAACTGAATACTCTCCAACGAGGATTATCTTTGCAAAACATATATGTTATTTTACTATGACTTTTATGGTCGTATGAAATTTTATGATCGTATGAAGACCTCTGTTATTATGACTAAATAAAGTGTGTAAAATTATATAAAATTAAAACATAGCGGTTTAAATTAAACAACTTTAACGAAGTTTAAACACAGACATTGCAAACAATAATTAAACCTGGGACCGTTATTCAAACCTACCGTATGGTATATTTTGGACACATCTTGTCACCCACCCAGTTCATTACGCCCGTCAATTTTATAATATAAAAAAATGATAATCAGCGTAACGGACACCAAAAAATAATTCATCATTGAGATGCAAGAGTGATTGCAAAATTATGCGAACGAAGTCATCCTATTCAAATGATTTATCTTGTGCAATAAGATCGAAAAAGTAGATATGAAGTAGTTTATTAGGTTCTATATCATAAAGAGGATTATGGATATGTTTTTTTAGTGTAATATTCCAAGTTCTATATATTAAAATAATTTGTCGAGCGATATTCATAAAATTAAATGACTCGGTGATAATTTTGGTTTACGTGGATGTAGTATGCGGTCAATTTCTGTTGATCTGGGACGTGCGTGACATCTAACTGTGAATAGTCTCCCTATTGATGCGGCGTTCGTCAACGAGGTGGTTGACGATGATATCGACGTGATTTAATCACTTGCCCAGCCAGTGATGTCCCGGCACTTCGATTGATTGAAGGTATCAATCTCACTGTTTCGTGAGCCGGACGAACCGTTACTGACAAAAAAGGGATTGATCGAGACACGCGTAACGGAAATGGGCATCGCATACCCGTCACGTAGTTGCGCTGACACGAATACCGATACTAATATACTGTGCATTCAATTATCTCTGAATATTAGTTTGGTACTATAGATATTAACGAGTATTTTTTAAGAGATTGTTTGTAACCATTTTGATATGAAGTAAATTCGTTCCCGTCAATAATCGTGCCGACGGCGAGTGTTTGATTAACTTGCAGCGATCGATAGCAGTGATTACGATATGCGTACCTCTGCTGAGATCGAGTGATGTGACCTTGCCCTGGAGCATGATGTGATTGGCCGACATTTCCGTGCGTATGTCCCAGAAGCGTATTCGTTTATCGAAGTGTCCCGAGATGATTGTAGAACCGGCACCGTCTGACGTCACTAGATCGTTACAAGATGATCCTGCGAACTTTGTTTCTGTACCTGAAAACAAAAAAACATTGAGAAATCGCAAGAAATGCAATGTTGCTTATTACAAACACGTTATCGGTTCTATGCTCTACAAAGTAGCGGAAAGAAATAACGTGAGAAAATAGCGTGTTGGTGCCTTAATTACTATCCTTAGCGAAATTAGGATAATTTACTGGATAGTAAAGTGAGGCCGTGTCTAGTCGCTCGTTAAAATGGTCACCGAATGATTAAGGAAGATTTAAATTACGATTAGATACTAAGTTAGACAAACTACTCCAGTAATTAATTAGTTAACTATCTGATGTAGGAAATTACTTAGGCATAGTTATTCGTTACCTGCGATTAAGTAAATTGTCGTAATGACCTGTAAGGTGCCTTTTAGTGTTAATTTAAAACAAAATTTATGTTCATTATTGAAGTAATGAGTATTTAAATATTGTAACTTTTCTTTATAGTATATGCATTTTTTTATCAATATACTTGATTAAGATTAAACGATGTGTACTATCTATGTAGTTAAACGGTTTAATTGAGATTGCATATGATTGACAGATTAATTATAAGATGATTAACATTACAACTTACACATTCTACTTCTAAGGTCCCAAATTTTGAGAGTACGGTCATGACTGCCTGTGATTACTTTAGTGGGTTCGCCGAGGAATTTTGCTGCCATCACTTTTCCGCTGTGACCGGTCAAAGTATGCTGTGAATAGAAGAACTGTTAGCATTTGTTTGTCTAAGTGTGTTTAATAGTTAGTTTATTCATCGGTTTATGTAAAAGTAAAATAAAAAATATCCCATTGCGAGTTTAAGGTCTAGCCTCCTCTTCTCTTAAGCAAAATGTTTGGAGATAACATCACCACGTTGCTTAAATGTAGATACTATGTGGCGGAGTTCATACCAAACATGCAAAAATCTTCCCGTTGTTTTTCTTCACAATTGAGCAACAGATGAATAATTAACCAAACCTAACCTAAATCAGGCACATTTAACCAGTACATACATATAATATCATTGGTCTGGCTTGGATTTAAACTCACGGTTTACTAAGATCATACTCATTCCATATCAATATATGAATGTATAATAAGTGATTTATTTAAAGACACTGAAACACGTTTGGTGTTTGTTTTTCTGTTTATTTGTAAGTGGTAAGTTAATTAATTTCCACACGCATCGCTCTTCTATCGCAACGATGCTAATTAGCTCGTGACATTGAAAAAACATCAATTTAAAGTTTTTCACAGTTTTGAAATATAAATAAGAAAAATTTAGTAAAATATAAATAGATATGATCAGTAAAATTCAATCATTATATACATTTTTTTAATCTTTCATAAATTAGACTTACAAAAAGAAGAATGTTATCAGTTCGACTTTATTCATTTCTGTGTGAATGTTTCCTGATGTCTTAGGCGATATTTTTTTTATGAAATATATGATAATAGGACTTGAAAAGTATCTAGTGAGCCGACAATAATAATTCTTTATTGTTATCCGAGATTAAAGACAAGTGGTTCTATGTAGGTAAGTTTGAAGAAGATAGGAATATGTTTTATTAGTGCTTGTGGGTTGGTACATTTCTGCGTAATTATAAATATTTCTATAATGAGCAAAACATGTATGAGTATATAACCAATTTAAATATATGTAAAATATGTTCTTCGTTAAATTGAAAAAAAGTATAACAAAAGTTCGACAGTGAGTACCGCAGGGCGCCAGCTACTGCCAGACACCCGATAACAATTTACACGAAGTAACCGACTCTACAACGAACGATTATCGTCTCTTTACGGCTTCGTGATCCGCAACTAACCTTCTGTGCTATATTGACGTCTCACGAAAGGATCGACGCAAGCTCATTTGCATATAAACTATCGATTAATTATTCAATATACCGTTAAAGTGACGATGCGATAATATATCACGTAATATATAATAGCCCATAATATGAGGTCATAATGTTCTGTAATGTAACGACGGTGCCGTAATTATTGTTTGTGGATTTATGTTGTTTAATAAAGGTCAAGTATCATATATTTTCATTTGATGTTATACTAACTGTACCCAGGTAATTTTGTGTTATCCATGACTGTTTCATACCTAATTATGATATGTAAATCTCTGCAGTTGGTCAGATTTAACGAGCTGACTTGTCCGCTTCTTATGTTTGGAGCCTCACTTTTATATAGCCTTGCATCTTCCTTAATCAATTAGTCGTCAAAATCTTAAATATTTTTTCAAATAAGACCTTTAGTATCTGAGATTAGCGCGTTCGCGCTTGTTAAACTAGGAATCCCGAGATATTTATTAAACAATGTGATATATTCGACAACCGATCTATTCGCTGTGCTGTGCTAATGCGTTGAACAACGCGATCCACGTTATTTTTCACGCAAATGTCTCGTCACTCTTCTACACTATTTGAGCTTTGAGTTGCAAAGTGTAAAAGTTAATATTTATCTTAATAAGACGTTTAAAATTAGAATGTTATTTATTTTGATAGGAATTAATACTTTGTGAAAATTACATTACGTTGGCATTTTTTTTTCGAATTATCTATAATTGATATAAGTTTGCTGCTGTTTACTTTTATAGACATTTGGGAGTGTTTTTTGTATTCCCTATAGTTTTGGCAGCGTATGCTTCATAAGTGCATGTAATGACAATTTTCTCTTTAACTACGTCGGATTAGCATTTTTTTAGATTCTAATCCAAAAACCTAATTTATACACAAAAGGACTTTGACCGGAAATTCATCACAAATTAACATAATATCGACAGTAAAAAACTACAAAATTGAAGGAAACTTACTATAAAATGAAATGAAACCAATCGAAGCTAAATCAAATAAGCGGAAATACAGCTACAAGTATCAAATATCAACAAATAACCAAAGATGTTGCGATACACTCGAACAAAGACCCACTAAGCCGTAAGCACATTTCGTAAAGTAAAACCCATGAATCCGCATTTCGCTCTTAATTACCTACAAAACGCCCCGTTATCACGCAGCTTTGTCGACAAGCCTCATTCCATTTGCGTATACAGTAACATAAACAAAGGCCACTTACGCGTAGAACTGCGAACATTGCTCTGCACTAGACTGTCTTACAAATATTGCATAAAATTTATTAAACTGATTCAATATCTTTCCTAATTTAATTAATACATTTCTGTGCCAATGACATTGCGGTCTTGTTTCATATAAAATCATGAATAGAAAAAATTTAATACAATATAATTAGTTTGCAAAAAATCTCGATTACAAAGTCGCTTCATTGAAAAAGTAGAACACGCTTGATACGGGCTTATTTATGACACTGGTTAAGCTGTCAATAAACCATCGGGTAGGTGAGAAATGATAATATGACCGGACGATAAAAACATTTTTACTGTTTTGGTATAAATAAAGTTTAAACAACGGTAAAAAAAGTAGTAGCTACGTAATAATATTGCATAATTTTATTATAAATAAATTATAATTTATTTACTTATCACTTCACTCTGTCATACACATTTATTTAAATGTAAAATTAAGCGTGGGTGCTTTAGGTCTCAAGATGATCCCACGATCAAATAACACGGCTGCGTCAAAATATTAAAGTAAAACGGTTTAAGATAGGTGGTACGAATAAAGTAAGTTTACGTCGGATTTCTAATTGATTTAATTCCAAATTTGTATGACTTACATTTAATTTACACAAACGATACATTTAGTAAACCAACGCCTTATGTAAACGATACGATGATTAATTATGTCGCTCTCTTGACCGACTTAAGCAACGGCGGCCGCCTCAAAGAAATCTAATTATTAAAGTGCGACAATGTGTGAACAAACACAAGTGTACTCACTATTCCTTCAGTATCAAAGTCCAATAGGCAGGCAATCCGATACGACCGGAGGGAGGTTATGGTTATGGCTCGGAAGTGTAACACTAGATTTAAAAACCGAACACAGGTCAGTCACTCAGGGTTAGAGCTTTGTGCAAGCCCGCCTGGGAAGGTACAACCGAGTAGGTACTTAAAACAGCTATATTTGTTAAGTTGTGGAAGTTAGCCAGTGTATTGCTGCAGGTACAAGGGATAAAAAAATTTAGTTCCCAAGGTTGGTAGCACATTTCCACGCACATAACCTATCTCTATGGTCATATAAATCATCACATAATATCGGCCGGAGTCGAAATTCTAACCCGGAACCTCGGGAGCAGTCAGTAAAACTTTATGGTGCTACTAAAACGGAGTGGTCTTTGCACAAACGTTGGTGGGTAATAGCGAGTGGTAATTTAAACCAATAAAACTCATGCAATAAAATTTTAATATAGACAAATTGCTTCAAGTGTTCAAATGCTTCCCCCTCAGGTGAATATCAGACATTCGCTACACTTATCTCTGGCCTATGAATTTGAATACTTGAGTGGCTGTTAGAATATATAAATAATGTACGTGCTTCTAGAGAAATAACTCATTCCTTATAAATCAGTTGATTTGAATTGCGTTGGCTCATTAACGATTCCAGCTGTGGTGCGTAGAGCAGAAATACACAACTTATTACTTTAGATGCACAATTAAAAGCATCCGCAAAACATCTACACAATTTTGTAGAGACTCTACAAGATTAAATTTGACCTACATTTTAAGAATACAATAATCAATTAAAATCTGAATATTATTCACATTGAAATGTTCTTTAATACTTAAATATACCGCTTTTTTAGATAAAAAAATCATGTGGACGCATTTTAAATTGTTATCGCTTTGATCAATTTTAGTTGTTTTATTTTATAAATGTTAAAATTTCCATTTCATTTTATAATTTTAAATGAGGTCGAAATTGCTTTTTGACTATAAAAGGAATTGCTTTTAAGAATTCGATAACAAGTTTCTCGCTAAAAGCTAGCACCGTTTTAAAACGGCTTAATTTCCTAACAATTACAATGATTTCTCATTAAAATTGTCGTACACATAATACGTTTTTTTTACAAAGATGATTAGTATCTTAATTAGACTACCGGTCACGTATTTTAATTCTGTTCTGTATATTCCCTCATGCCGCTTATCGTAAAGCGTAAACAACGTTAGACGACCATTAAATCATATGTGTCCGCTACACGGGAATGACGCGGTGATTTAATCATTGCTTGCGGTGGGGGCGCTGCACTTTTAGATGCATGAGACTTTTTATTCGATATGCTGCTGAACCGAATACAGTTCCCTGCTTAATATTAAATATACACGTGATCTATAAATAGAAAAAAAACTGTCTCGGTTACTAAAAAATAAATATAATAGATTTAATATGATCTCACCATTTAAGGTAATGTTTAATACTTCTTACGTACGTAATAAAATTTACATAATGAAGAGTTAATTAATTTTTTCCACTTTGTATTTTTTAATAAAAGTAACAGTGTATACAACAATAATATGCTGGTTATATTTGTATCAGAATAAGTAGTTATCTTTTTTTTAATAAATTTTTGAAAGAAACCTGCTACATACGAAGGAACTTTATACGTTGTATAAAAAGGTATTGCTAACTGTTAAACTTTCAATCTTATGTTCAGAGAAAAATTCTTATAGCTGTAGAGAAATCAGAATAAATATAATTAGGTTTTAATTTGGTATAACATAAAAACCGCTTAACTGTTTACTAAATTGGCCACTTGCCTCAATATTGACCAATTAAACAGATTTTAATATGTATAATATTAGCAGAGATAGACATGATTTTTTTAGGTGCTACGATAATATTTTATGTAAAAAAATTTTGTTGTTATTCGTGTATATGAGTTATAACCAAATCGTTATTTTTTTTTTAGTTTTCTATTTATTATAAGCTTATTTCGGCAAATGGGTTCGAATCTGGGCAAGTACTGACTTCATGTGCTTAATTTGTGTTTATAAGTCATCAGCGCTCGGTGGTGAAGCAAAACATTGTACCTCATACCTCCAAATATTTTCCCGTCGATCGTTGCAACGTGGCAAAATATATTTGGTGGATTTTGTAGAAGCCCATTGTATAAACACCTCCGAATCATCTTCCAAACATGCATTTCGTTACACAAAAGATAAAAAAAATAGTGAAGATGTGTTGAACATTGAATTAAAATATATATTAAATTAGAAATTGTGATAGATTAAACAATTTAAATATTTAAAAAAAAATTTACAGAATATTAAATCAAATCAAAGTAATAATAATAGATAGAAGTGCAAAAATATACAAGATCATAAATTTATTAATAATCAAACCTACTTAAGAGATTATTTATTCGATGAAAGTTTTTAATTAGTAAAATATTTCTGTCGGTATCTTCTAAGGCACGAGGAATGGAGGATATCAATATCATTATGTTAACCTAAAATCTATATTCAATAAGTCACACATATCATTAAAATGTTTAATTAATTACCTCATATAAAGCTAATTTTTTAACAATTATTTATTTTATCTTTTTAATCTCAGCTAGGAATCGTATCTCGTAGACGTTTTACGTACACTTTGAGCAGTAAAGTCGTTGGGATACGGCATGCGATATGTGCCTTGTGACAGAACATGGCTCGCTTGTCGAGCTTTGTTACAAGAGGTCAATGGTGTTTCAAGAAAGGCAGATGTCACATCCTCTGGTACAATGTATCTATTCAAGTACTTCTATAAATCTTCATACGATATTAATCAAAGAGCCTACCTATAGTTCTACCTACAGTTATTTTTGTCTTGTCTTTGCATAATTTTAGCATTTATAATGTAAAATGTTTTCCATTTATTTGTGAATATTTATACTTTATCTCATTTATATATAACATATAGAAATAACATATTGATTTGTTAATTTCTCTTTTTCTTTCAATTCACATGTATCCAGAGAAAGTTACAAAAGCTGCCTTTCCAGACCCTGGGGTCATTCGACGTCGCTTTAAATTTACTTGTCCTATAGCCACGTCAATTACTTTTACTTTATCTAGACGGCAATTTATCCTTAATTATTGTTATTGGCCTATCAATAACGAAAATAGATGTACATAAAATTATAATAATCATATTTTAAAACAATACTTCAACTTTGAGAATCAGATTGACCTCCTTCTTATAGATCTTACGACAAATATTTAATAGAGGAGGTGGATGTGTGAATTATTACAGTTTTTACATTGAATGGTATCTGAACAAGAAAATTAATGATCAAAAACACTTTCTGCATCGTAAATGTCTGCATGTCGAAGCTAATGACGACCGAACACAATGAAGCAAGAAGACATGGGAAGAGGATCTAAAAACAAACTAAACTATCTCACTTATTGCGGACATTCTCACACATCCGCTGTTTAATCGCGTGATTGAGTCGCTTTAGACAATTCATCATTTTTAATACATGTTAATAGGTTAGCCCAACGTTTTATAATGCAATATTCGTAGATCATTTGTTCCCACATTATGTGTTTCATTACCACGAAACATAAACTTAATTTTAAATTGTTTTGCCTTACTTCTAACTATTATACTATTATATTAATAAATAAAGAAAGCATAAACAATGATATTTTAAAAGGCAATACCAAATCTATGTTTCTAGTTTACAATACAATACACTATTTCCGTATGATTTATCTATACAACTTAAATATAACTTACAGCAATATAATGAAGTTTATGCCTATTTCAAATCAGGTATCGCAATTGCTTATAAAAGTATTAATCTTTATAACGCTCTATCCAATATTATTGCGACTAATGACTTTATACAAATACAGTTTCCGTTACATTTCAATTATGTTTATATAACAAGGTGCTTTTATTTTTCGATCAGTAGGTAGGTAGGGTATTTGTTAGAATTAATTTTATTTATTTAAAATTATCAAATTATATTTTTAAATAAAATAATAATTATCGTAAAATAGTCGACGGCGAAAGTTTAAACGGAAATGAGGTAACATAAAAATCGAAATAAGTTCTTAAGATAAAATCATCTGCTTTAATTTTAAAATTAAAGTATTTCAGTAGGTCATACGTGAACTGACAATTTTAAATGTAATCTAAATAAGCAGATCGAAGTTGTAATAAAAAATAAAATATTCGATTAATATTTAATTTAAGCTTTTTATGTGATTCCGGTTAAAGGCGTTAATAAGTGCAAAGTGATTTCAGAACCTGATCAGGGACGACATGAAAAACAAAAAGTATTGCGGTTATAATTTATATATGTGACACTATAACTGCGGTTAATAAAGTTCTTGGAAAAAACATTTCTTGCTTACAAATATAAAGCAATCTTAAAACATTATTTTATTGGTTTTTAATAACATTAAGTTTGAGACTAAACATAAATATCTGAATTATATATTGTATTTTTAATTTAAATTAATACTTCGGTGATAAGAATTTGTAATCTTATTACTCGCTCGATTCACGCGAACGAAATGTTATGCGTGAGAGAAGATTTCGTTCGAATAAATGCCACATCACTAACAAAAGCCATTAAGCATTTCCGATTACACGTATTTAAATTGAAAACTGTTCATTCAATTACAATAACGAGGCGATACATGCGCCTATATATGTATGGTTGACAGCCGAGACCGTATCGTAATAAGTAATTTTCGCACGTTCATGTAAAGTTGCTCGGATAAATATAGAAGTACGCGTTACAACTAAATTTGACGGTCAAAAAATGATGTGACCGTGTTACAGATATGGCAGTAATGCTTCTATGGCGTGCCGACACCATCTCTAATGCGCTTATAATGGTGATACCGGGCGGGACCGTGTAGTGCTAAGTAATTGATAGAGCAACTTGCTATCGCCTAACGATTAAGCTCTAATGTAACAAATTATGTTTCTAAATAATAGCTTCATTATAATTTATGAGGATATTAATTTTCATTTAGGCATTGTACTTAAATAAGTGTAAACGATTTAGAGCTATGGAATTTATCAAGCAACAGATTGAAATAGTGTTTGTTTATTGTAAACTGTATTTGCAATGGTAGAACTGGATTAAATGTTTATATTTAGATACACAAAATAGAATAGAGACATTATGATGGACGAGATTCCAGGGTCCGTGGCGAATGTAATTTGCTTTTATTGTGGTATGTAAAATGGTTTTAAGGTTATATGTTCGCGCTTTCAATGAACATATCCATAAAGTTGTAAAATGGTCATAACAAGCAGGAAACGTAGCTTGGTTCAGCGATGGTCAACCATAAAAACGGTGCTAACATAATTTCCACAAGCAACAGCTTCATTTTATAAATTGAAGCCGGCCTATAACAATAAACAATACGTAAAAATGCTTTCTATTTTAAATGGAGGTACTAGTAAAAGTAAATTGTATGCATTATCATAATCACAATTACCTAGTAATCGGTAAAGATCAATGGTCAATGCAGACCTAAAAAAACGATAAGCTTCGATTGTTTGGTTAAGGTTTGTGCCGTCTTTTTTTTAATGGGCCATTCACTAAATTATACGTTTTCATCATAAGAAAGTTTTGAGTGGGATTCAAATCAATTTTTAAATCGTGTATTAGAGTGAAAGTGGATCCCTTTGTATATTTAGCGTCGAGCCTTAGAATAGGGAAACGATACGAACTTAATGTACTCTTTGTTTGTTCAAACAACGAGACTCGCAATGTATTTACCGTGTTGCAGAATTACGAGATCTTAAGAGCGGCTTAGATTGAGAGGTTTCATCGGCTCGGCAATGGCTGCCTTGTTATTGTAGAGCAAATATCGTTAAATCAGTATGGCTCTCGGGCGCAATCTGAAAAGCGTGAATGGCGTGAATATTACGTTTAGAAGTGGGCGCGAAGTATTCTACTAGTGGTTTAGGTTACAGTGTGGGTAAAGTGTAACAAACAAAGGATCGTTCGGTTTATATGCCGTGGGAGACAATGCAAGTACTGAACAACCAACGGACTTCAAGTGGGGTGAATGATTCCGAAATTCTGTACAAGTTCTGGTTATTGCCTTCGTACTCAATACCGATGACTGTTACTTACATTTAATTATTTAGAGCAATTATTTTAATACAAAATAAAAAATACAAAATAAAAATGTTAACTTTAAAGTTAACATTAGAACATCAAAGAGATTAATAAAAACATCGTTACTGCAATAAACGTTTCTAAGAAATTTAAAATATTGTAATGTATTGCATAAAGTTATTATTAAATGAGTTTTTCATTTATTTTTTATAACAAGTGCACCGTTAAGAAGTTAATAACCTAACAAATATTAATTTTTAATACTCATTAATTCTTTTTAATTATTAAAATCTGAGTTACAAAGCCTAAATATTATATTACGTTATATATAAATTTTACATTGCGTTAATTTTTAAGAATAATATAAATTTGTCAAGATGTGTAATGAAAAGTAAAGTTTAGTGAGATGTAAAACGTATGATATCAATTTTTACATCCTTTTAAGGTGAATGAGGTCCAGAACTGTAACTTGATGAATGATACGTCGGATGTTTAATGCGGGCAGAGATTTTTAACATAAAAGCGTTATATTGCATGTTTTCACCGGACTCACATGTAAATTAACCCAAAATCGCACTCGATCTCGCCGAGCTTGTGGTCTAAGTTAAAACGATTACTACCTTTGCTTTATTTATAACTTCTATTATGACATGTTAATATCTTAAATATTATATTAATTATGTCATCCAGTTTATACGACCAGATTAGTTTATATTATTGGAACGTATTACAGCTAAATAATATAGGTACTTAATTTTTTTTTCATCAATCATGTTTGTCAATAACAAATTACTAGATTTTATTTTTAAATAAATTCTCTAAGAACATTACGTCTCTCAATAGTTCTATTCTGTGTTTTGTTATCGTGATCTCTGTAAATACTATTATTAAATAATTATTCTGTTCCCAGCTGAATGTTATTAAAACATACTTTAAAAAACAAGAACAGAAATTATGTTTAATTATACTCTAAAGAAAAAAGGGTATCATAAAGCTTACAATATGATAAATGTTATTTTAGCACGTTATGTTCAGATATTGTTTTTACGTAGACAATTAGTATCGAGAACGCTATAAGTTTCTTTCCTGTTAGGTAAGCGTTTCAAATTCTTAGTAAAGCGCGGAAGGCACACGCGCACCTCGCTATCGGCGCGAGGGCATCTGCCTCCGTACATCAAATTAACGGCGCGGAACCAGGAACGGCACGGCAGGGTAAACATACGCCAAATTTCACACCTATACCTCGTCTCGTCGCCTCGACTAAGTCATTCACATCGCGAATATTTACTTACGATCGCTTACATACCATTTGACATGTATCCAGAAGATTCCTTTGAAGAAATCATAAAAAGAATACCTCTTTTAGTGAAGTTGTTCACATTAGCACTTTTCGTCAAATATTACACTTAACATTTTGTTTTAGCATATTCATTGTATTTGTGCCTGGGAGAGGGAACGAAAAATGAATAATGATCGCCTTTTGATACCTGTTGTTAGTTTAAGCATAAGCCTGAGTTAACTCAAGAAGGGAGCATAATTTTAACGATACTATCGTGGGAAGACATGCCTTAAAATGATACATAATTGTTTGAAAATGTGAATAGCAACGGATTAACAAGATACGCTTAGATTTATTTAAAAAATTAATATGCAGCAATTTATCAGATCTTGACATATTATTGTTCTAGATAAAATTAATAGTGATTTCATGTATCGTAGCTATCTTAAACCTTTTTATAATTTATATAAATATTACGAGTACGTTAACCAGTTTAACAAATACATCTAGATTAGAAGTAAAGAGTTACTCTCAATAAACAGTCACGATTCGTGGAAACCTGTAGAAACATTATTTGTCAAGAGACAAGAGCGAAACATGTGGGTGCTTAAGAACAATTTTAGTATTATGGTGACTATTATCCAATTACGTCTAATGCTTAATTTCAATATGAAAGTCTATACTTAGTGTTCTAAAAGATCAAAATAAAATGGCGACGTTGACATCATAGAAGGCAACAGGTAAAATTATATATCCTGTCTATCTACGAATTAATTATACGTTGATGATTTATCGTAACAAATATATTGACAGTTAAACTAAGAATTGACCGATAAGAAAAGTTTGTTTATAGATATAAATCAGCCATCTATTACTCGAATACTAATAGACGTCACAGTCAAGGATCATGTCGGTAATTCATCATAGGTTTTTGTCGCGCAAAATGAATGACCGCGCCCGCGTTTGGCTATTGTAACTGTATATTATGTGAGGTTTTTATAATATGGTGAAATCATTGGAATACCCATTTGTCCTTGTTATATTAGTTATAAATCAGTGTCTTATTATGTGAAACTCGATTTTTTTTTTAATTTTTAATACTATTTTACATGCGATACGGATTAATTTTGATGCGAAATCACGTAATGTATGCTGACTGAAGTCTATTTGGTTATGGACAAGAACATGAAAGGTTTACTGGGCATAATCTGCGAGCCCGGGTGGCCGACAACTTAAGAGCACTCCTACACTCGTGCATCCAATCATTCCTTCATTAATATACTGCATAAACTTCGTATAAACAATCTATTCGCTACTGATGGACAGTTGATATTGAAAATTCTGGGTGTAATGCAAATGTATTATTTTCAAAATATTAAAAAAATATTAATTACTTTCAAATGCGATATGCATTTAAAAGGAAAATACAACAATATGATTGTACTTTTTTTTTCAAATTATAATTTATACTTTTCGAGGCTTAGCCAAAAGAAAGTGAAAAATTCAGATTTATGCGTTTTCAGCTATGTGTTGATAAAGTTTGGAAAACTCATACGACAATAATATTTGTCATAATATGTTGTAATTAAACATCGTTTTTTTTTTTATAAAACATTAATATTTCTTATATTTTGAAAGAAGAGTTTAATTTTAATTGATTAGAATTGTATTAGACTATTTTAAATTTTACATCGTACCATAATTGTTGTAAAATTTACTAAATTATTTTTGTACCGTTAGTACCGTTGGAGATAAGTGTTTCAGAATTGCGTTATTGCACCGCGGAGTTTAAGGCCACACCAGATTCTTATTATGTAGCAGTGATACGGAAGTGTGAGTGGGAGACAATGCGTGTGCGGTACATCCGCGGAATATTTCATAGGCTGGTGTCCGTAATTAGAGGACGGGCGGGCAAGGCGACGCTATCGCGGCATCCGGCGCCGCGCTATCATGTGAGAGATCATCCGATCCCTCGCTTGCCGCTTGCACTTAGCCTAACACGCTTGCGATTGCAAATAATTAACATGAGCGCGTTCCTTTGACTTCTGGGGACGGCTTTATAATAATAATTTATCTCGTTACTATTTGAGATTCGGTCTCCGTGCATAAGTTTATAGTTCGTATTCAACTCATGATTTATTGTGTTCTGATTATGATATAATTCGAATAGATAAAAGTTGTTTCGATATGCGCATCAATATTTACATTTAGAATAGATAAGTACCTACTATCAGTTTCCCAGCTTCTATCATACTTTATATCTAACTGCATTTAAACCGGTCAATGGTGTCAAGGAAGTGAACAGGATATAGCTCTGCTGACAATTATAAAATAGCAAACATCACTTTTCCACGCAAGATAGAATACTTTGAAATTTTGCATAAAGTTAATTGGTTATAAAACCATATCTTCATGTTAAGCGATATTTAAAAACGATTGAATTATTTTAATTCAAATGACTTCTCCTTTACTTAAATTATAAGGAAATTTAAATTAAATTTTAAATTTTCGAAACATATTTTTATATTTAATGTCATTAATTTAGTTATAATAATAATATATATATTTAATAAATGACGACGTAGAAGTAATTAAATAGAAAAATTAGCATAAATCATCAACATTATATTTAATGTAATATATTACAAAAAATAGATATATATATAATCACATATCCTATAAATTCATAATAACAACAGAAATAAATTAATGTATTACCGTTTTCTTTGGATGTTATAAACTTCAATTAATTAATCGATTATGTTCGTATATATTCGTTTTATAATTAATGGCATCATAAGCTAGCGACACGAATAAAATTAAAGGAAGGTGATGAGAAGATATAATAATTAATTTTTAATAAAGTCGTTTGATAAGAAAATATTCTTATTATAATAACGTCAGCTCTTCATAATTTATTTGAAGTAAATTGTTAATGTAAAAGGTATCGGTTTCTCGAGCATGACCCTAAATTATAACATTGACGCCTCGATAATTTTCAAATATTTATGGAAGTCGTAAATTCTGAAATCGCAAATCGTGCCGAAACGGTTATTTCGCTTCAATAAATAGTGCTTGTACTATGTTAGCTTTAAAATAAAAATACTTCAGGTCAATGTGGCGTGGAGTTGTCCGAGTTATGTTGGAAAAACATCAGTAATTTAAAAAAATAATATTAACTTTATTTTAATAGTAGAAATTTCTATGTCTACTATCAATATAATATTCTATAATGTTAATAAATATATAGCATATAAAGTACCTACAGTCATAACATAATTTTTTTTTTTTATTATATTTATGCAAATAGTTAAGGTTATTTTTAATAATTATGTCTTTGGGTATTGGATTAGTCCGAAGCGAGTGGTTAGTCATGCACGGCCGGTGGTCAGTATCAGAGCGGTGGTAACTGTTGATAATTAAGACCATTGGCTTAATGGTCGTTGACGGTAACGGCCTGTGTGCCGCTTCGATCCCCCGCTATGTCTACCAGACGTACACTATTACGACGAAATAATCTGCGTAATGACTAATACTAGCTAAAAGTATGTGAGGTCATATGAAGAATACTTTATTTTCTTGTATTAAATTGTCATGAGACAGGAAAGACGACAAGAGATCTATTAATTTTAATAAATAATACTTATATACTGAGGATACGATCGTTCCTCTATATCTCATAAGTATGTGCATAAATCCCGATAACTAAGCAAACGTATCGTGTGGAATTGTATTACAACTAAACGCACAAAGGAGTGACAGACAGTGAAAAATAAGTGAAGAGTACCTCCTAGGCTGTAATTCAAATACAAACTAAATATTTATGTGCTTCATCTCTTTTACTTTTGTGCTTCCATCTCGCATATGATAAATTCAATTTTACTGGCAAAGTATTCCTTCGCATATTATATTTTAACGTGTATGGACACAATCTCTTCATAATTCTTTGCGTATCTTATACAATCATGTTTTGTTGTCATTATAATAGTAAATTTATCAACCATGTTGCATTTCTTTGTATTTTTATCGGATGCGCCTCTCTTGCAATTTATATCTTTGGACGTGCATTAGCAGATGTGTGTACCTTATTGCATTTTTATTTATATAAATACAATAATAGAAATGAAAGTATTATATACTGCTTTAAAGTTATATTTGTATACTCCGTTGAAATATTATCATTTTGTGATATAGTTTACAGTAAAAACGTGTCGGAGCACAAAGTTCATAAGTTACGTAGAAGGGCAAACGCCACAGCCACCGGCGCGGGCGCACGTTATCCACACGATTGTATTTCAGCTATGCACAGTTGAATTATCGCCGTAGTCTGTCGGGGCCTTTGCCTTCATTCACTTCCGCGACCGTCGCGTGTCCTCATCGATATGAGCATGACGCTAGCGGTCCTTTTGATAATGCTAATGTTTGCGAGATACGATGAAACGCATCTCGATATCAACCACATACAATGACCGCGCTGACTAAATGGACATCAAGCGACTACGGATTCCAATGGAATATTTACTTCTGCCTTAGATTGAAAGGTATTTGCGAAGATTGAGATTATAGAGCACGACATTAAATGTACGCCGTATCCACGTTCAAGTTAATTTAAAAAGAGGTTATTTATAATGATACTGAACCAATTATAAATATAAATTTTAATAGATTTATTTGCAGCAATCAAATATAATCTAAATACTATTTTTTTTTTTAATTTTAATGAATATTTAAAGGTGTGAACAGGAAGCATTTAACATGTCAGAACCGATAATAAATATCGGTCAAAATATTCATATGTTTTAACTTTAAAAGATTTAAGACAACATTACTACTAAACGAATACTATTCCTATTCATTGTATGGGTGACATGGACGAAAAGATTAAAATAGCAAAGTACGAGAGGCAGGACTAAGAGTACTTTGTCTCTTTCCGCTTCCCTGCCTTTATTAATGTTAATTAACATCAGAAGAAATGCAAGCGTTTAAAGGCACTGAATGTGATATACGCGGTAAATTTATTGCAAGCATAGATCTAACTAATCGGTTCATTAAACAAAATGGAAAGCTTTCATTTTGCGGTCCTTCTAACATGTGTGTCTTCTATTTTAAACAAAGTGCTATTCTTTCGGATTGTCCCGATTTACATTCCAATAATTTAACACTAAGATATTACAAGAGAAAGAGGTCTGGTATTTTAATAAAAACAAAAATCAATAGAAAAGTAGAAAGTCCGAAGTTTTTTTATTCATTAGTAAATTCTAGTAGTTTGCTTGTCGGTTGAAGATACAATACACACCGCGGCGGTAGTACGTGATCGACCGAGAAACCTACTCGATTTAATCACATTAATTGATACAACCGTTACGGCATAATGATGATGTATTGTGGAAATAATTTGATATTTTAAAGTGTTGTACTCATTGTGTATAAAAAACAAATCCATGTACCGCAAGTAGATGAAAATTTGGGCACAGCTTATGTGCTTTTGCGGCATTCGAATCGATATTGCACTTTGCGGGCAATGCCGCCAACATGACTAATATAATTGGTCTCTTGTCTGTAATCTTCAACAAATTACTCATGAGAATCGAGTTTTTTGGACGAATTATACCGGTTTATATCAAGTCGAGCAGTCGTGAGCCGTGTTGCACTTAAGTTTTTGTTGGCACGGAGATTATTAAACACGTGGATCATAGAAATAGTATCGTCTCATTATATATCACTATGCAATCATTTGAATGGATGTATATTACACTCATTCAATATTAGAAAAAAATCTTGAAACTAAAATGTAATAATGATATTTGTAGATTTATAAGTTACTAATATTAACAAAATATTGAGTAAAAAAAAGCATAAATTAAATAAAAAAAAAAACTGCAATTATTAATCGAATAGAGTTGTCTTAGGTTAGATTGGTCTCTTAGTAAATTGATATCGATAGGGCAATTTTTATGGTATTTCTCACGCGGCTTATTACAAAGAGCGAATATAACGGTACGAATAAACCAAATTCCAGCATGCACTGATCCAGGAGGTAATTAGGTACCGTGGTCACGATTACAAGCCGAAGTGAAAACATTAGACGTGTGAACCCATAATTTAATACAAATCTTTTGGAGCGTTGAACTTAAGAGTAATTTAGTAAGTGGCAAGAAAATGATCTAAGCACTTCAGTTACTAATTTCGTTACCGAATTGAGAGCAACGGTCATTGCTTATATTAATGATCGGGGTCGCAAGCAATTTTCACGAACCAATTGTAATAAGAAATGCGGGCTTATACATTTCTCTTCCAATGCGTTAACCTGTATAATACCATTTGACGAATGGCACTTGTATATGAATTAATCTACATACGACGATATAAATATAAATTTATTTACACACCATATAGCCGATGGGATATCCCATCGAAAACATGTTTCAGAAAATTACCAAATTTAAACTATACTTAACTTATTAGTTACAAAATTATGTCCCCAATTTTACCTCTTTAAGGGAAGAATTATCCAAAGCGCTGTAACAACTGTCTTTTACTCATAAGCAGAAGCCTAAATATCGAATTTCGTATTTCTAACTTTAACAAAGTAACTTTAAAAAAGTAATAAAGTTTCATACTCTATTTAAGATGTATTTTGAAAAAAAAAAAATCTTAGTGTTGTCACATAGGATTTGTAAGGAATTCTTCAGCAGAGTTTAATTATGTTAGCTTAGGCTGTGTATTGTATGGGTACTAAAAAATTTAGTATTTTTTTATTAGTAGATTTAGTACCTCAGTTTAATTAACTTCATTTCCGTGTTTGTCCGACAAATGCGCGGAAATTGGAATTCCTCGTTCGAATTCACCGACAAATGTACATCGTAAAATACATTGATATACCTAAAATATTATAACAACAGTGAAATGAAAGGTCGAGCTACAGTTAGACGCGACGAGACTTGGGGCGGCTTCGGGGAAGGAGTGCCGACAAGCAACTATAGAAACTGGAAAATTTATTTATCTGGTATCGCGAGCATCGGCACCTAAGGGCAGGCGGCTAGTTAGAAATTGAGCGGGCGATGTGTTTGTCGATACGGGACACTGCTCACTTCCTAACATAAATTCGGTGTGCGGGAATCGGATATTATTATTCAATCGGACGATCGAAGTTCGCGCGGAGGCCATAAGTCACGGCGACGCGAGCGCCGGCGGGCGCCGTGAGCGGTGGCGCACGAGCGCGATGCCATCGCGAGCCGTACCGCTAGTCCGGCTGCTTTGAGCTACGTCAATTTATACATAATTTTACCCAGCCGTTTAATTTGACTATGACTTATGGAGTTAATGTATTATACTTGAGTAATTATTATTATTTAAGATTAATAGTCCGATCATGTATAAAAAATGGTTTAGTCAATCATTTTACTAATTATAATACGCATAACTCATAACAGTAATTTTGTTTTGGTGATCAAAAATAGAATATTTATTAACTGCTATTATTAATACTAGAATAAGTATGATATAAAATAACAATTAATATTAATTATATTTTTTTACGTGGACGCTACTTTAAATGGATACGCAACTTTCTTTAAATGCAGCCGGTTTTACATAGTTGTTGTATTGGCTTACCGCCGTTTCCGCTACGCAAATTTACTTCTTGAACATTTTAAACGCAACCACGGTAAAGATCAAAGAGAATTTTTTATAACTTTTCCATGAATAAACGCGTTTTTAGCTTTTAAAATAGCAATTTATATGTCTAGTGTGTCTAACATAGAAATTAAATTTTATAAGTTATGTAAAAATTGTCAGTAAAATTTTATATCTATTACGTGCTAGCTCAATATTTACTGCTGAAGAAGTGAACGCACTGTGGTCAGGCGTTAAACTGTACTGCGGTTGTGGACACAGAATGTTATACAAAAACTAACATCCAAAGTGAATGCAAGTACGAGTACATCTGTCTAGCTTAGAGTATTTATTTTTAAATGATGTATAAAACCACATAAAACGACTTACTATTGTTACCGTTGTTAAGAATTAAGTTAAGTTGCTTTTGAAAAACGTGAAATTTTAATTTTATACCGGCCTAGTTTTTACGCACGAGGCTGTAACAATTGTCAGAAAAAAAAAAACTATTTCTAGATTTAAATCTGCGGCACTATTTGTATTATATGCATTAATGCTAACCAATTTTGCCTTGGAACATTAAACTAAATCAATTTAGGCACCGAATTAACCTCAACGAAAAACTTGTCTCTGGCGCTTCGAAGTCTGCAAGTTGAACTCTGATTATTGTCAATGTGTTGCGTACTTTATCCATGGTTCTGTGAAGCTTCATCGGCAAGACGCCAAGACACACGACCTGTGCTTTATTGGAAGCAAATGGTGAGTCGGTCACGCTTACGTAGCGTTTAAATGGCCAGTAAAGCTAACGTGGGTTCGGCGTCGGTGAGCACGGACAGAAAGAGAACTTCATAGAAATGCTTATATAACTGACGTTTAAAGCAATATGCGATAGGTATTTAACGATTTTGTTACACGTTTATATAAATTGCATTCCTATTTTTTATAACAGTATAACAAGTTATTCAGAAATATTTTTAAAATTATTCACGAGAACATGAATTAAATGAAAAAATTAAATTAATGGTAATCGGGAAATAATACAAATAATTTAATTTTGATCCAAATATTTGTAAATTTAGATACTATTATAATTTAATAATATTGCATGTTAATTTAATAATTAATATGCAATAATCTCTTGAAAACAACATTCGCATCTGCATTATTTGTTATGTAAAGTTGTTTTTAATTTATACATTTTAATAGTTTCATTAAATTCTCGATATCATAAAAAAAAACATGTTAATAGCCTCTTTCTAATAAAATATATATCCATTATTATACAAAAATGCCGTCTAATTTTACTGTTCTTTTTTTTTAATCTAAATAAAATAGCGACTTTTCCCAGGATACTTTCTAGAACAATTTGACCTCTCAAAGTACAAAAGAAATGCTATAAATCGAAGTTTATCCAATACTTTAAAAGGTCATGGGACATGCCACAGTCCATTGAGAGAAATAGCTCTTGAATAGCTTCTAATTGATGCTACAAGTGCATTGTGAGCAGTCATTATATATGTGCTGCTCATGAAATATTCATCGAGCTATTGTCTTTTTACGTACGATATATCTATTTGTTAGTAATTACTGTTTAGAAAAGATAAATAAATTTTGAAACTATTAACAATTTTTCTTTTTGATTACGACTATTTCAATTATAAATAAGTTGGTTTGCGTTATCTTACTTCTATAATACTAACATTATAATGTAATTACTTTTAAAACGAGGTTTAGTCTATCAGTCGGGTTTTTATTTGATTATCTATTACAAATACTCAATTGCTAGGAAGGACTTACAATTATATTTAGTGTGAATTTGTATAGATGAGATAAAAAGCTTTAAACTAATATATTCGTTCAATTTAACTTGTAGTTTAGACGGCACACGGCAATACATTAAGTTGCAGCGTTACAACATCGGCCAGCGTCGGACCACGTCTCTCCACCTCCGGCCATCTGTTATTGCACTAAATTCCCGTTATCAACGTAAAATTAATATCCATCGCCGAATGAATTCTATACGATACGTATATTAATAGTGAAAAATGATCAGTCAGTATAAGCCCGTTTATGATCCAAAGATTCCAATTTGTATGTAATTATGATCTTACATCACTTTTTTTTTTTTTTCGGTGCGGTTATTATTATGTGCCAACAAGAGAGATTTATAGGGTTTTAAAATACAGTTACTTCTAAACGTTTCATTATATTGTAATAGAAAATACCGGAAGTATTTGTCAATAGTTTTTTCGATACTGAAGTTTGCTCAGATGTCGGAATAGCAGGAAAAAAAAAATCATAGAACTCCAAAAAAGAAAACTTCTAATTAAAAAAAATTGGACGAGCGAACGAGACAGTTTAACAGAAAATTGATTAGTTGGCAGGAGATAACCGGAGTTTTATGGAGTGGAAGTAAATGCGACGAAACTGGTAGCGTGAGAAATCGCTGTGAGATGATACTGAAGCGTGCGTACCCAATTTCTGATGCAAATGTGCAACCATCTTCCAGCAGTGAGAACAGCGTCATCGCAATGCCGCATGTGCTACCTACTTTTGTTAACAGCATTGTTCATAGAGTTCAATTTTGCAAGCATTAACCCTTGCGCGGTGTCTATTATGAGAGTTAATGGGACGGTAAATACACCTTTTACAGCTTTATTGGCAGCATTAGAAGAGGCTCAGACGTATCAGGCTTTTACGGAGCGTCACAACAATAGGGTTTAATAATGATAGCGGACTGCTCGTTAACATCACATAATTGTATGGAATAAAAAAACTTGTGTCGATTTTATAATAATACGCGTCCGATAAGATTATTATTTAATTTTATTTTCAATTGAAATACAATTTTGCATTTGTTAGTAAATAGTTTCACGTAACATGTTTATCACGTGAACACATTATTCCAGCTGAAAATATGGCAGGATGTTATAATGATTATGTCTCATGATTATGCATAATGACATGGTCTATGTTACTATTTATTAACCACTTTAAAATAATAATTGTTATTATATCTGTAACATTTTGTATCTTAAATCTCATAGCAAAAGTATGTCACCTAGAACGTTGCTAAAAATTTATTAGAACAAAAAAAAATCGTGCTCGAATAAGAATATCGAGTGACACGAGACGAGAGGGAAGTAGCCTAGTGCAGATTGAATTGGACAGGCGAGATGATATTGTTGGAATTACAAGCGTTTAATCGTGGAGAATGAGCGCGAGTCGCAGCGCGGGCTGGCTCCGCGCCGACAATAGCTGCGCTGTCATGCTGAACGTCGAATCCAAGCGCTCGATCACGACCGCGACATCGGAAATCAATAAATAATCGAATGATTTAGCCACCGCGCCGCGTGCGAACTTGATTAGACACGATAGTGCCTGATGCCTGCCGCATCTCCACCGAACTCTTGGACGTTACGCCCGCTGCAGGGCGATAGGTTATCATAGTTTCCTACTTATCACAAGTCTATTATTTTAAGGCTAACGGCACGGCACATTTTTTTAAGATATGCATCTTATGAAACCACGCATAGTCCAATTTACAGTAACTAGCTTGATTTGAAGGCAAAAACCTGTCCATATATATGTGTATGGGGCTATGACTAGACATTGCGGTAACTAATAAGAGCACAAATAGATGTAATCACACGTCTAAGTGGATTTATTCAAAAGCAGCTAGGAATTGAGGTTCAACAAAAATTAGCTAGTTATAACGGCTCATCTTGGACTGAAATTGTATGTTACAGCCTAGGAAAGAAACGACCTCGCGAAATTTTTATCGCAGATTTTTTGCCGTACCCGACGCTTTATAGTTCATTATAATCGGAGCTCGAGGAACTGTATGGAACCTTATATTTTAGTGTTTCTGTACAAAAGGTATTCTTGATAACGAATGCAGGAAATTTTCCACATATCAGAAAAGACTACCGAGTATGGAGAAATGTCAAAAGTTCAAGTGTAAAACGAGATATCTATGGAAGTGCACGAAAGCAAACAGTTTGTTTCAATGAGAGAAATGCGATTCCTGACATATTGATCTTTCAGGTCATAACGGTGTTTTTATGTATTATATAGGATCGATATGTTGTGCAAATTATTGAAATTATTACATGTATTAAGCGATAAATAGTGCATACAAATGAACTCGTCATAATACAATTTCACTTAAACTAAAAAATATTTCAACTTATAAAAAATGCAACATTATTACTAAGACCTATATATTTATGTATAATTAACCTATAAAATATGCAGTAGCGACTCAGAATCATCTTTTTTATCATCACTTCAAAACTACCATAACATAAAATTTTTTCATCAACATTCCAATTCGATCGGAGAAAAAAATATAGGCCCCCTACATACGTGGTCAGTATAATTACCATTTACGAGGCTATCAATAAGCGTCGCGATTACATATGTGCCCTGTGTAATAGAGACCGCATGAGCATTTCCCAGTGTTTTCTCTGATGTACCTTCAATAATCTACTATTACCATGATTTATATAGGATCGATTATTGGTTAGCTCTGTTAATGACAGGCAAGGCCTGCTGGTGTTGCATATGCCTGCACGGTATGGTAATAAATACGTGTGCCAGCCGGGAGGAATGAAACTATGATAATAATATTAAGGTAGATTTACACTATTAAATTTTAATGTATATACTCAATTTATTATACGTATAATAAAGAGTTGAAAATTGATATGAAGGTGATAAGAATGTGTCAATGAGAGCAAGGTAATTGAATTTTTGTATTCGATTTTTTCATTTCTGTACCAGTGATCATATGAAAATACATGACGATTTACATATTATTTTAATTTATCGTGGGCCTCGTTTGTATAGTCTTTTCCGGTGACGTCGAATTAGTCCCAGTTGACGATCGGAGCAAGGGAACTGAGAGTGCATCTTTGGTAATATAATTTCTCCTTGAGATTGGCCGCTGTAGTTTAGTCAAGTCAACATGATTCATTTATTTTAAAGAAAGTCATGAAATAATAAATCATAACAAATATAAAGTTAGTTGGTAAAATTATTATATATGAATTTCTATTGATAGAGATAAACAAACTTCACAAAGCGAACCAGAAGAAAATAGATAAGATTATCGGGTCAGTGATTGACGTGAATTTCTATTCGTTTAGCAGATGAGATAAATTCGATGTTTGACTTGTTTTATTACGTTCGAAGCAATTATTTATCTTAAACTGATTTGGTTTGTAATTATTTTCACTGCTCATGGCAATTTATGATTTAGACTGACAACCAATTCATCTAAATCAGCCTATTTAGTTGCTCACATTTTAAATCTATTTGTTGTCGTGTACAATTCAAATACGCATAAAAAATAAACGCATTATTTTTAGGGCGATTAAAACGTTTGCTGGGCCAGTCTTTCCGTTTCTCGTCACGCACTTAAGCACGTTTTATATTATATTCATAACTTATTATTTGAAGACGTAGGTATAATGTAGAATAAAAAACCTTTTGACATTTAATTATAATGCTTCAATGGGTCGGAAGATGATCACGCACGAGAAATAAATAATTAGGATACCGCTCTGTAATAAGTTGGGATTGCAATCAGTTTTGAAATAAAGACATTTTGGAGGCGACTCGTAATAATACGAAATCGGTTAAAATTGCCTTGTTAGCAAGAACCTTTTAATAATTATGAGGAAAACGGAATGCTGTCAAGTATGCAGTACGGACTGTAATGAATCGTGAACTCAACCATAAGTTAAATGCATATTTTTTTTCTTAATCTTTAATATTCGAACGCAATTTATTTAGTTGCAGTTACATTACACTGTAAAAATTTTTGATCAGAATTCGAATAATATCCCAAAAGAAATGTTCAATTATGGACATTAATCGTTGAATCTATGCAAAACAATCATAATTAATTTACTACTGCGTAAGAAGTTGAGTCGTAAATTGAGATAGATAGAATTTATCATATACTTAATACCTGTTTACTGCGAATCAATTCATTTTTTTGCCGTTGGTCGATAAAAAAAAACTTGTCCCGCAACACATAAAAGTGTACTTATTCAATACATTGTAATTTTAAACAGTTAACTCAATTATATACAATTTATTGTCATTAAGATTATGGATTATTTGTGGACACATAAAGATTAGTGCAAAAAGTTGAGTATCAAATTGCTATATGTCTAGCGGTGTGTAACTTCGTAATTATCCAATTCAGTGGTAGTTGAATGTATGTTATTTTCGAACGACCTGGTCGACAACAAATGTTACCTACTCTATATTGAGTAATGATATAGCCTTTAGTGTAACACTTTAGTAACTGACAGGCGTCAAAATAGACTACAATGTATACTGTTACCTAGGTAGGCTACAGATAATAATATACACAGAGTCGTTTAACGGGGGAAGATTAAAAAAAGAAACAAGTAGATAAATTGAATAAATTCCAGCTCAAACGAGCCACCTTGATATGCGCAGGCTCGAGGACTGCGTGGCTGCAGTACTTAATCAATGTACTCATTACCCAATTAGTACGTTCAGTTACTTATTTTAAAAACGATTTCTTCGTCTTTGAGCCGGATAATAAAACCTTTATGAGAGTTTTAATTATTTGAACATATTAAATAATTTACATTTACGATATTATCAGAGTAATGTTGAAATCGATAAACCCTTTATGTTGCCAAATAAATTGATCAAAATTTATTTTGATTAAGGATAAATGCTGTTATTATAACTGTATTCGATTTATAAACATGATTCTACTTTTGCTGATTATTTTACTAGTTGAATAAAAAGTAACGGTTAATCAAACCATGCTTAACCTTATTTTTAATTAAAAGAGTAGCCAATGTGTGTCAAAGTTTTGGCGAAGTTGTAAATTAAGCGGCGCCTTGTAGGCGCAGGGATCAAGTTTACGAGCGGCGCGATGATGAATTTTTATTGAACACGAATTAACATTGCTATTTATAAAATAGAGTGATGTATTAAGGCTATTAAATAGCACCATGTTAAAAATTGATATTAAATTTCAAACCGATGACATATAGATAATGAAATATTAAAAAAATATGAGGATCGATTAAGTATAATGCCTTAAACAATAAAATGTAAGATCTTTTTACATTATAAAATACATGTGTATAATTGAAATCGTATAAAATTTTACAAGGTGGATTTTTCTAGTCATGTTTTCATTGGACACGAATAATAATTTTAAATGGGCTATTGAACGAAGTGCGAAGGCTGTGCTATCGCATGCATCGGACGGGGGACGCATGTTGATGAGCACACTCCGTCAACGTGATTGATTGACAATCGGATGTTACACCTTCCAGTTCCGATATAAGTAAGTGTCTTGGCTATATTTTTAAGCCGCTTTTTTATGATTCAATTAATTATGATTCATTTTATGATGGATAGCATAAAACTTATACTATGTATTTATATCTCTTTGACTTTAATATTTATGGATTAATGTATAAATGTATATGATTTCTTAATTATATATATATATGATGTACACTTTAATATTAAATAAAATAAATAAATATTTAATAATAATAAATGTCGGAGTGAGCTTATTAGGTGTGTAAGGAAAAAAAAATTAAGCACTATAAAAACCTGAGATATTTCGATTACCTTCTCTATCGTAATTATAGTAAACTGTGTAGCTTTACTTGCGTAAATTTGCCCGTAATTGTTTTCGTAATGTTTTTTAAGATTTTATCTACGAGCGAAAGAAGGGTTAAAAAGAGTTCGTTAAAAGTCTCGCATTGATTAGCCCACATCGGCGTTTCAATATCTAGTGAGGCGCCAATAATCAACTCTGAGGCATGCAATGCTCCGTAAATAGACGCATTAAACTGCCACCACCGCAGACTCACCAACTAACCCACAAAGCCCTCGGGAGGGACACGAACACACGTAAAAAATAATGTTGATTTTTCTATCAGCTACATTACCTTGCATACCAGTATTTTATTACGGACCAGTCTCTTCGGATTAATACAACTGTTGTAATACTTTAATTATTCTCGTAGTCTTTAAACAGCCGTGTATGCCCGATTAAAATCTGCATAGGCGGCTAAAATAGATACATTCTATAAATAACTTAAATGTTATAAAATGTAAACGATTACAACGCAGTTTATTTTAATAATTAAAGACATGTATGTTTATGTCTGACATGAATTTAAAAATAATATGAAGAAAGAAATATATAGATTTAATCCGAATAAATAATTTAGAACATATTTTATAATGTAATATCGTAAATCTGCAATATATATATATTTTTTTTTCAAAGTCAAAAATCTACCACCGGTTCGGAAATTAACTCCTCGGACCTGAGAAGAACCGGCGAAAGAAACTCAGCGGGATATATATATTTTTTAATTTCTATTTCACAAAAATAGTATAATTCATGTACAATAATAATAAACACATTTTCGTTATTTGAAACAGCCTAGAGGCGATCATCTCATTAATTTTATAATACATTAAATTTTCAGCACCATCAATACTTACTTACTAGTCAAGTAGGTGTAAGAATATATTGTTTAATTTACACACAAAAAAATTGTAATCAAATTAATAAGCTATTATTACTGTTTTAGATAAAAAGAAAATACTTAAAATACAATTCTTGATTAATTAAAACGTAGATAAATTACATAATAGTAATATCTTTGTTATTGGAATCATAAAGATTCAATCATGATTATCATATCACGATAATCAGCTTATCGAAAGACTAGGCTGGCCGCGAGTCTAAAATTAGATGATAAATGTCATAAGATTATACACGTATGTACCATTAATGCATAAAAAAACGTTGACGCATAAAAAAGATAGGTCAAAAATATTAATCTAGGTATAAGAACTCATGAAGTTAATGTACGATGTTCTGGAAAGGACAACCTAATAAGGCAATACAATTGATGCTGTAAAATAAACTGAACAAAAGATAGCTGAAGCTAATCATCATATATTTCTTCGTGACATGTACAGTAGATACATTCCTGTCTCTAAGCGACTTGGTCAATTGAAACGACGAACATAGCAAAGGAAATTCAAAACGAAATCAGTAAGTAAGTGTAATACATATATACGAATATACTCGTATATCGAAGCACCGAGATGGTTAGAGAACGTGAATTGCGGCTAAAAAATCGGATAAGTATTACTGACTTTTCAGTTGATAAATAATTTGTGTTTGACATTGATATCAGCGGTGAAAGAAAACAGCGTGAGGCAACCTGCATGTGTCGTATGAAACTCTACTGAGTATTCACCAGTAGAGAAATGAGTTTCAAGCCTTATCCTCAAAAAGGCAGGCCTTAGGCCCAGCACCGGAACATTTACTGGAATTTACATTATTTTTTCTATCTTAGTTAATATGACCTAAGTTACTATTTTATTATAGTACTGATTCGTAATAAGAAATTTATATTTTACAATAGTTTAACGGGAAATGTAGAGAGTCGTAAAATTAAATTGAACAGAAATTCGCTCTGCGATTCGAATATCAATGACATAGTTAGGTTAGTACAAGTATGTATTTTCTAACACGCAATGTGCTTTATAAGGTCTATTCTCATTAGACTACTACAGGGTCTCGATCGGCGCCTACTATCTCGCTGTGTTAAATAGTAATAATTTACTAAATTCAAAGAACACATAACATTGTAATAAATCTTATAGATCAATATTATGTGACACTATCACATAACATTCAACCAACATTATGTAGCGTCAATAAAATAAATAAAATGCAATCTATTCGTACAGAAATAAACTGGTATAAAAGTTATTAATAAACTTTTTATATATACAGGGTAGATTCATTCAACATAGCGTATAAACGTGTACGATGCGAGCGTAAATAAACTGGTCTAGCTATGAATATGCGGAGTAGGGAATGTAAGGGCTGTCGGTGCGAGCGATTTATCACCGAGCGGATCAGCGTGGGGCGGTAGTGTAGACTGTTTGATTGAGCGGGATAGTGATCGGATTTTGTTTATGAGAGAAAGAGAAGGCAAATTCTGGGGTCGGGCGGCAAGGACGTCTCGCAAGGCCGGCCGTGTGTCGTTAGCCTGCTTAGTTGCTGCCCCCGATCAAACGGACCCCTGCCGAGCGTTATGCCTATCAAACACTTTAGTAAAAGGACTTTTCTAATATAAATTTAAAACACTGTTAGATATGTAATCTACTAATTTAACGGCTTATATATCTAAATAACACATGAACATTTAATAACCGGAGCAAAATATTGACTAATAATTTATCTATGAGAATATTATCATTCATCTTTGACATATCCATTATAAGAATCATAGATTTGTTACTCCCACGTTTAATTGACCACTTTTTGTACCCGTAACATGAGTCGTTGTTGTTATTAACATTTTGATTCTCGTAATAGATACCGCTGAACAGGAAATTTAGCATAAGTATTTTAGCTTTAAGTTAATATAGCCTCTCGGTACACAGCTTAAGTCTTTATAGGGTATTCAAACTTAGAGACAATGGTTAGATTATCGATGTCGCAATATTAATTGCTCAATATATTATACGAGTATATTGTGTATATGTTTGCGACTACCTACTCTACATACATACATTACAGCAGCCTGTAAATTTCCCACTGCTGGGCTAAGGCCTCCACTCCCTTTAAGGAGAAGTTTTTGGAGCATATCCTACCACGCTACTCTAATGCGGGTTGGTGGAATACACGTGTTGCAGAATTTCGTTGAAATTAGACACATGCAGGTTTCCTCACGATGTTTTCCTTCGCCGCCGAGCATGAGATGAATTATAAACACAAATTGAGCACATGAAAATTCAGTGATGCCTACCTGGGTTTGAGCCCGAAATCATCGGTTAAGATGCACGCGTTCTAACCACTGGGCCATCTCGGCTCTCTACACTGAATAAATATAATTTTACCACCTGGATCACCCCTGGATTTTATATAAAGCTGATAAGTTTATTTGTTGTTTATTTGGACGCGCCTGTCTTTATCAGTATTTATCAGTCCAATTTGAAATTTGTTTTCCTTATACAGACTTACGCGTTGAAACTGCGTTGAGCTAGTATAATAGCAGTAAAGTAAAGTAGCTTTACTTATAAATAGTTTGTTAAATGACGATTCAAAAGTGCTTGTAAAAGCCTACTTGAATAAAGTATATTTTGATTTGATTTGATTTGAATATAAATCGCAAACGCCGTAAACTTATGCTAATATTTATTATACGCATATTAACGGGTTTTTTTAGCAAAATGTATGTCAATCGTTAAAAATGTTTTATGGATTCAATAAATTTATTAATAATAACAATTTTTGTAAGAGTTTTTTTTTATGTTATTCAAAAATCATTATTTTTTCATTTGAGATATTTGTTTATTTAAACAGTACTAATCAAATACCATAAAAATAATGATAGTCTTTCATTTAAAATGAAAAAGGACTTTGTGAAGCAGTTTAATTGGCATTTAAAAGAAATCTAATTAAAACCATATCGGGGGTGCAAAAAGAAGTAGACTAAATAAAAAACGGGCGTCAAAGTAAACTCGTTAAGGCTGTATTACATGTTACATTGTTTAAAATTTAAAAGCCAATTAAGTAACACTTAATGTGCACGAATTCGCAGTCTCGTACCCGCCCCATGAACTAGCATGGTATAATGTCATTAACATGCAAAGCAGCTGTGACAGACCCCAATGCTACCACGCGTTGACTCACGCACAATCTAGACCAACGGGTTTGCGTCTTATCTCTCTATCTTGATTTATAAATTAATATTATTTAGCTATAATTGGATCCTTGGTCAATGCACATTTTATTGCACAATACGAGTTTATAACCCCTCGCATTGTTTTAATGTCTCGCACCGAACTGTCTACATAAAAAGGAACATTAAAACATCTCAAAGTTATTCCAATGAAAATATGGCTCTTAAGAATAACAATCCAAGTGAGTCTACGATAAAGATGCGAAATTATTAACGTAACCTGTTCGATTAAAATTCAACGACTAAGTTCTGATGTGCGATCGAGTTTACGAAAAGATATTGACCTCGACCGAGGTGGATGTCTTATGATGGATGTTGGGATGAAAGTTAATGTAATTGATATATCGGATGGCGCTTCGACTGGTATTCGGTGACCGCAACATTTAAATGCAAGCAGATGAAATGTTAAAATATATATTAAGTCGTTACAGATGTGCATAACGTAATTTCATTCCAATTTTAAATATAAATATCACGATGTGGTATAAAAACGCTTGTAGGAAATCGATTAGGTTTATAAGCAATTAATTATAATCTATTGTACATTTGTTTTTTTTTTTATATGCGAGAATTTGATATGCAGAAAATAAAATAAGAGTATCAGATTTTGTGTTAGCAATAACTAGGCCATATATAATGTTTTTGCCTACAACAATGTAATACCATCCAACAAGTGGTAATTAAAAATTTTTATTTTACGGTTCAACAACTTTCTCTCTCTTTGATGAAGATTGATTTCTTTCGAAACAATAACAGAGCAAATATTTTGTATTAGAAATTATAATATTATATTGTGAAGCGATACGCAAAGGAATAAAAAAAATTGATATGTGAAAGAAAGTGTGGACCGGATTGTAAGGCTCTATTTTTATATCATAAATTGAATGATGTGTATTGAATGGCAAATATTTTTTTCTTTACACCCCAGTGAGCCATGCAAATTTTGTTTAACGCGTATCAGCGTATCAGCGTGTGGCCTTTTACAGTGTAGATTAATGAACTGCTACGAATAAAAGTTAGCAGAGCGCTATATAATCGTTTGTTAAGTGCTCTAATTAGCGGCTGCTTCGCCTCCACGTTTCAATAACAATAGCTTTTAATAACGATTTGCGTTCAGTTTTTTCATAACTACATTCTTATAGACATAGAACAAGTTGTATTAGGTTTTTTGTGCAGTTCAATGACAATCTTATTTTGTTGGAATACAGAAGCATTACCAGATAATTATAAACTTTAACGGACGCTGGCGCCCGAACAACAAGCTTCTCATTAAGTCGCTCAATGCTGGAATCAAACGTTGTAAAGAATCATTGGCAAATTAATTTGGCGGACGCGAGATCGAATAACGGTGTCCGCGTGCCATTGACATTCGTCAGAGGTGGTCGCCGCACAGCCACGATGGCCGTCCTCCGCGCTACCGCCCCCTACGTGTCGCCCGTCGCCGTCGCACTGTTCAATGTCTATGCAATCATATTTTCATTTAAAACATCTATCTTCATTCACTTCTATTGAATTGTAATTACAAGTGATAGTGCTTCCAAATACTAAATTAGTTCACGTTCTTAATGCTATTTTACTATGCCGAAGTAACATTTCATTAAATAATGAAAGCGCATGTATTGGTAATAATGAATGAGTCGACGTTCTGCTACAACGTTCGGTTAGCGGTTTTTTGCATGGTGCTCTCCTTATAAATTGATTTCTATAACTACCTAGCAAAGAACGCTAAAACACTATAATAATTGGCAATTGCTGACTAAGAAGCCGTCTCTATTAATAACGCATTACAAAGTGAATGAAATTTATAGCCGAGCCTTAGTCGAGCGGTCGAGTATAGGTCGTACGTATAAATTACTTATGGGTAATATTGAGGCATGATATATTTTTATCCACTACATTCTACCTTTATTCACGTAATGAATCTTCTACGAATAATAGTGATAACAAAATTGAAAAATACTTTATAAAAATTTGCTATTTTTTTTTCTTTTCATTTTATACTGTGTCGAACAGAGCTAAATATAAAAGATGATAATGTGGACATACTTACGACCAACTATTATTTCTATTTTAGTACACATCGTAATGTTCATAGATTATTGGTATATTCATTACTTTTCGATCTTGTACGATATTTTAAGAGAAATAACGGACATTTTGATAACAAAAACATAATGATTTCTTATATTTTAATTAATTTCTTAAAACGTTGTTTTGATTATTGGACCGAGAAACAGGGACAGAGAGAGAGAATTTACATCGAAAGTCATCAAGAAAAGAACATTTTTAAAATACGCCGTTATAAGCTTAGATAATAGATATTCATATAGCGCAACTTTTCTGCTGTAGTAAGCACTAATTGAAATAGTCCTTTCTCTAAAAAAAATATTGAAAACTTGTTCTTGAATAAAGTAGATGATATAAGGTCGATAAAAATATAACAAGAAGAAGATCGTATTTATATGAAACTATTTATATTATTGAATGATAGTATTATAAAAAAAAAAAACGATAAAAAATAGTTATTACTCGTAGTTGTCATAGGCGGTTACAAATTTTAGTACTTCAGTTTAACGTTCCTGTATCAAAATATATCAGATGCAGTAGAATTCTATACTGACATACCGACCTGATGGATTAAAATGTATTTAAACATGTAGGTGAGTAAGACTTCAAACTAGTCGCATTTCTATTCGTATGAATTCCCGCGTAATATGTTTTTATACTTTAACTTAGACTTCATGTGATCATACTTGTCTTTGCGGTGGGAACAACTCTAGCTCCTTGTCCACGTTTAATTTAAAAGGTAAATAATGGTCAAGATGTCGTTCTTTCTTTTTGTTGTACAGGGATTTCTTTTGCTCTCCTAGTCTCTCAAGTTTCATGGACTATCTGTGTATTTAAATCCAAACATAAATATTGTAATAGTTTATTTATAATAACCAGTATCGATGGGAACTGAGTTTGATATAGAATGTGGGGTGAATTGCTTTTTATTTTGTTTTACTATGTAAAATTATCTGTCTTGTGGGCTTGAGAGGTTTTATGCAGTAATTTGCTTAAGAATTATGACATGTTTATGTAGTAGGGTTCTTAGAGACGCATTTTGTCATGGGAATATTTATCTACACAGCTAGTGGGCAGGATGGGGAAGTGGTATACCACTTACATATTTATAGATAATTATTGAATAAACACAGTAGGCTATTTCGATGCGATCGTGTCAAGTGCATGCACTAACTCTAACTTAACTGAGCTGGCATCTGTCCTGCGATACGTCACGCTTTCTTTTATTTTGGTGTCAACCTCGAATGCATTTAGATTAGTGTCATCCGTAGACCCATTGTAAGCGTGCGAGTTAAGATCGGATGATTCTAGACGATGATTGTATGGTACTTTATCAGTATTAAAACTGTGCGAAAAGCAAAATGAACAATAAGAGTTTACAACGCGGTACGATCGCTCGAGTGAAGAGATCCAATAAGCACCTGTCTAACTGTCGATGCCACCTTAACAGGATATCATCCAATGGGGATGACGCATATCTCCGCTACCAAGAGATGCACTCAATTATAATAATCATTTTTAGATAATTGTGAACAAGTTCTATGAATAGTAATATGCAAGGTATTTTTATTATTAATAAAACCTTAAGTTTCTATGTTCTCGTGGTTACAGCTACGGTACTACATTTTTATTTATTTAGTGTGCTTCGAAAAAGCAATTCATTGACTAAATCACGGATTATCTCAAAGCAAATGTCTGGGATACGCGTAAACAGCGATGCATTGACACATTTTGTATCTAAAGTAGGCTACGGACGCGGCTATCTTGCCGCTCTACATTTTGTTCCACGAATCACCTGCTCTTAAGACGTCTGAGTCCAAGAAAATGTCTTGTGAAAAATGGAAAGTGGAGTGAATTTGTCTAGAGCAGTGTGTTAGTACTCGAACGATAACGGTGAGTGTAACTACAATGAAAACGTGCATTTACGGGAAATGACACTCAAAACAAATGAAATTAGTGACCGTGAGAATTGCAACAACAATATTGTAAATATAAGCCCTTAGTACAATGTAACTGATACAATATTAAACGAATAATGTTATGTTAACATATATAGTACAATTTCATGTGGTTGAGTATATCGTAGTAAATAATTTCTTCGTAACATTATGTAATCATTATGAGGCTTTAATAATAATCTATAATATCCACCTATATTAATATAATAAAACAGAAAACATCGTACGGTAACCACTTTATTAATCACAGGAACTATTAGCAATATTTGAAAATTATATTGTTAGATAGTTCGCTTGTGAGTAATGTTATAAAATTTATAACTTCACGCTACGATCCTTAAAAGCTATGCAATAACCATAAATGTCGACCCTTTTGGCAAACTCGAGACAGTTATTCATAATATGAAACAGGCAAAGTCGTATAATACATACATAACGCAAGTTAAACCGCGAGTCACAATCAGTATTCTATAAACTCACGCTTATTAACGAATCGATTAACAAACATAATCGAAATATAATTTATTAAGGAAACACTTTTGAATTGTCATTTTACAATTCAGATATATCCTACAAAACATCAAAAACTTTTAATTTACGTAAGTACATACTTTCTCAACTATTATCTCCTATGTATGTCACAGGGTAATTTTATTACTTACGATTTCAAAAAGCCACACGACCGGACAATTCTCGAGGAGCAAACAAATGATTCTGAGATGTCATTTACGTACCTGGAAAGTAAAATACATGACATAAATGGTGAAGATACCGTATAAGAGGCGCGTTCGTATTTCTAAACGTAAATTTATATGAATTGAGGATTAAACTAACACGTTGAGAAAGTTCCGTCGGTCTTAAACTACAAGATAGAGTACATAAAAAATATTCAAAGATTATGATTATTAACCTGTTTTCAATGTCATGGCTACTGAGAATATAATAATTTTAGTATTTATATGTTATATTATGTTATCTTATTACATTAACGCCGTACTTCGTGTATTTATTGTTACGTTAATTGATATTTGATTTAAGTATATGTTTGCCAGCATTCCGGCAAATATTTTACTTCGCTAGAATGAAATCAATTTGTATCAGTCAGAATTAACGACAACATATTCCATAGGTTTTTAATTTAACATTTGCTTCAAAAGCAATAAATGTTCCCGTAGGTTCGTTGTACAACTATATCGTAATTATAGTAAATACTATTATTAAATTGAGTAAACAAATTATTTCTACAAGTACATGAATACTTTTAAATTTAAATATTGATTTAGCGGGTAAAAACGCTAGATGAGTCGGTAGTATAAATTAACGATTTAGTGAATAAAAGGATATATGTATGTATGTACTTAGATGGTAACGGGGCATTGTCCGTATAAAAAGTACTTCGTTGTCCAAAGTTAATTAGATGGTGAGGAAGCTGGCGAGCGTTTCGGCAAACGATTTATTTACGTTTCTTATAAATAGGCATGAAAGTTTAGATAATTACAAATCAATTGGAGGGCAATATCGTTGGAAAAACGGAGAACATCTATAAGCTTTAAGATAAGTATTTGTGAAAATGTAGAAAATAAGTTAAATAAAGTCATACTTATTGATAGTTGGGTCAATTTAATTTAATTTTTTTTATAACAAATAATAAAAAAAATGAAATGAAATAACTTTTTACTTGGCACCAGCGATTTCGAGTTTTTAATACAAAATAACACATGGTTGGCCTTCGGAATATAAGAAACTTAAATATTGGCCTCATTTATTATCTACGTTTTTATAAGGAACTAGATGAGCCCACGGCTTCGCCAAACAAAATTCCTCTTAAATCTGTTCTGTGTCATCGTGTCCTTTTAAAGTTTAGTTATTACTATTTTAATTATACAAAACATATTTAAATTTTTAAGAAGCAGCAATAATGTAGTGTTAATCTGTTGGACTATAACTTTGAACTTACATTTGACATAAAATCCGTAATTGTGACTTATTTATTACAAGACAGATATATATATATATATATATATATATATATATATATATATATATATATATATATATTTATAAAAAGCGTATAACTATAATTTAGACTATAATTTATCTTTGTACTAAACTTCATTCAAATCTGTACAGCCATTCTGGCATGATTTAGTAACAAGCATCCATCCCTAATTTTGCATTTATAATATTAGTAAGATTAGGAATCTGCGTATGTGCTGTGTGGAAGCCTAGTGTGGAAGTTGTTGGACTTCAATTTCAAAATTTGATATTAAATGGTTTAACCGTGAAAACGTAACAGACAGATTGACAGACAGACAGAAAGAGTTATAATATGAGTATAGATTTATAAATTCATTCGAAAATTAGGTATTTATTTTAAAACAAATGCATAATATTGCAGACATATACCGTATTTAAATTCTTTAGTACAAATATAAAGATGGAAGTCACTTTCAGATTACTTCGTTTTCAGTATTATGAAAATCAGTCTCATAGGCAAATATTAGCAAATCGAATTAATTCGAATTATAACAACTTAAAAGCGCTAAGCGTTCTCAACTGATAACGCATCGCCAATAATAGGGCTGACTTAAATAGTTTCTTATGATACAATTTGTTATCAGAAAACTCAATATATATATTTTTATATACAATATATAATATGTTAAATTTAATACCATTTATATATATTATATTAATTATTAAAATGTCAATGCTGAACGTATATGTAAACATATTTACTAACGACATATACTATTATTATTTAAGCGTTACTTTTTCCGTTGATAATATAGATTATTTAATGCTCCGTCGGTATTAAACACGATACCTTAACTAGATATGAATTTATTTACGACATATCTTAAGGATGTGAGCAGTAATCATAAAGATGTAGACTAAGCCAGGCATGCCGTGGTCTATTATACCATCGCAATACATGATTACACATTGTATATGTTTCGATACTTATAACAAATTGTTTTAATATAACATTATTTCCGACGCAAATAAGACAATAAATTACATATGCTATAAGCACTTCCTTGTAAATATTTTAACTTTATGAACATTACAATTGTCAACTACGATTTCGTCGACGTAATATATTGTGTTGTGACACATCTTAATAATTAGTTGAGGTGATTTAACGCAAAAAATTAAAACGGTTGTTCGAAATAATTTAAAAAAATTATAGTTTGTACGATATATTTTCACCATAAATGTTCAATTAAAAACTGCTTAGAACTGTTTCACAACCAAATTGCCTTCGTAATAATCCGAAAACATACAAATATTTTAATTTTTAAATAGAAAGACTAATCGGATAAACTTTCGTCTATTCTCGGCAAATGGTGCATTGACGCGAAAACGTTTACCAAATACGAAACTTAGTTACCCCAAAATGCGCGTGGTTTTGTATGCGTATGTGTGTGCGTACGTGTGTGTGTACGGGCGTGTGTATATAAATACAATAAATTGTGAAGTGTAAACAATACTATAAACAAATAAAATCAGATTACTCATAAAATAATGCGTGTCGACGAAATTCGATTTCCGCTTTTCGGACGTTCACTCGATTATCTTGAAAATATAATATTGCGTGAATCTATTATAAAGACAAGAATTTATTGTAGTAATTTAGGTATAGCTAAATATAATTTGTTAGATAATTGTATAAATATTGTATCGCTTGAATTATTATTATTTCCAAGTTTTGCAGTAAAGACTTGAATTATTTATTATATAAACATTCTGCAACAAATATAGCAAAACTTGGAAAACTTTTAAAATGAAATAAGTCTGAATCGTGCATTCGTGAAGTAATTAGACTATGTTTATACAAAAACATCACGCATTTGTTATGCATCATGTTAAACTGATTCCGAATACATGCATGGTGTTCGTGTCAATTACAACCGTTTACCGTTCCAAACCCTTTTGTAGGTCCAAATAGTATCTTTTATTTGTATTTAAAACGGCGTCGCACGTGCCGTATGCGCAGATGCCGATAACGAGGCAGAAATACGTACTGGGCCACATTTTAAACACGCCTTTTGTTTAATAGGTACACACATTCCAACGATAGACACTATACCGCTATGTATTTGCCAGAAAGCGCCTTAATCTATCAGAACGGTTGAGAAAATCTGCATTTCAGTGTTTTCAAAACTATTCGCTATTTCATTTTAATTCATGAACTTGTGCAAGAAAATCATTGCCTGTCCTAGCATACAAATTATCAGAATTTTAACTATGATAAATAATAAAGTAAAAGGTGGACTTTGTATAAAAGAAGCAACTAGTCATTTCTGGTGGTTACCTGGCAATAGTTAACATCCGCCGTTTAATTTTCATCTTAGTTAAAGTTGCAAATTAAGCGGCAATGTCAATAAAAAGCCTTAACTGCAAATTGCAGTCGCTCGTAAAAGTAATCCTTGTCTTCCTTTAGTTTATTATAAGCCCTATTCAAATAGGGCAAATAATAAACCCTATCAATCCTGAGATGACACTAATTACCTTCATCTTTATTTCATGACATTGAGACGACCTTACGAGCATAACATTTACACGACATAACAACGGGCGAGAGGTTATTATGATTTTAATAAAAAAAAAATCTTAATAATTCAACTTTCTTTTTTACGATCATATAATCTCGTTTTATGTGATGCATACTTATCATTGTTATATATTTTATCAGAGAATAGACCGCGAGAAAAGTCTCGTTCATGCGTTCAGTCCAGTTAGCACGCGCGGCCCCGATCGTGATGCGAATGTCGTCATGACAGATGAGGAAAAAGTAAAATTGATATGTACTCCCCTGTCCACGATGACTAAGAAAACTTTCAACAGGATTTTGTGTTAGGTTTCTTTTATAATTCACATGGTAAGCGAGATTTCTTTGTGAAATCCAAACTTTTATTTATAAACGTCTGAAGACAACTATTCATCTATAATCGAGAAATTGTTATATATTTAGGGGAAAGAACATTACTAATATAATTTGAAAGGTACTGATTGTGCTTTACATGCACAAAAAACTATGTTCGAATTGCTACAACAGATATATCGTTTGAATCGTCTTATGTTAATAATCGTACTAAAATATTAAAGCAAGATATCGGTAATACTCGTAGATGTCAATCCATGCCATGTAACAAGAACATAGATAGTGACGGTTTTTATTTACGTTTGTAAGTCTGCATTTAATAAGGATGTCAAAGAAAGACCGTGAAAATTGGCTTTAAAACGAGAATTATGCGCACAAAATATATTTGCATATAAACGAAGCATATTTTTTTTTTAAATAAAGGCACGTCTGGGCGACTGAAGTTGTAAAATAGTGTTCGTTATGTTATCCTACTTTTCTTTTTTCGATTTCGCGCTCTCTCGGGCAAGTAAAAAGAAAACTTACTAAAAAGAGTTGTACCTACTGTAAATTGAAATAAGATAAAAACTAAACATAATTGAAATAATATGTAGAAGTATATTGTAACTACATTATACTTCTACATATAATTATATTCATATTAGGATAATTGTATAAGTCGACAGTGTTTATTTTATGGATATTATTTTAGTGATATATTTGATAAAAATGCTTTGTTAGTAAAGAATGACCAAAAATATAATATATCAGGTAATATATCAGGATTGTTGTGGAGCTCCTTAACCGAAACTATCGAATATCCAAATTAAAAATCTATCCGAAACCGTAACCGATTCCGACAAAAAAATATCTTTATTATAATTTTATTATGTTATAAATAAAATCAATCTGCTACCTTGTAATTTTCTCTTTACTTCACTATTATAAACAATCTAATATTCGTTACTAAAACTATTTGAAACAATCGGATTATCCGAAATAATTTCGTGTTCGTAATCGTATTTGAAACCGCTATTCATATATCCGTATCCATATCTATATCTCAAATTATATAACATTGATTTACGATAAGTATTATTTTTATTAAAAAGATAAATAAGATATTCAAAAAGTCAACGATATATCGACTACGATATATCGTAGTCCGCCTAACAACGATATATCGATATAGTATGTATCCTTTTAAGATTTTATCGGTTCGTTATAAAAATAAGACGAGAGATTCATTATTCGCTTTGATGATGTAGACATTTTATGTTATTTAGCTTATCAGCATAAAGGAGAAAATTATAGAACTATTAATACATTGCTTGTTTTTTTGTATTTTATTTTGAATTTAGAATATAAATTAGGATATGATTACAGATAAATTTATAATATCGGGCAACACGATTTATACAGTTAAATAAAAGAACAATTTTCGAAATATTAAATTTAATTTGCATCATTATATTATATTCCATATCGTATCCAGCGATGAAGCAAATAAGCATATTTAAAGAACCATTAGTCTTGAGGACTCTTCAGCAAAATGTGATTTTATGCAGTTGTAATAGCTTGTTAGAGGCAGCTAACTCTAATTACATATCAACAGAGATGCTACAGCTTCTGTTTTAGATTTTTAACAAATATCTTTAAAGCTTCACAATATGAACTATTTGACGAGGAAAATTGCTTCGGTTATAGTGAACTAAAACTCCTATACTTCGCTGTAGTTTAAATTATTAGAGATAATATACACATACACATGTACAATCGTTTATTGTGAAGTTTTTTTAATAAAGTTTAACTTGATCGTTTTTGCAAAAAACTTTTATAAGAGGTTGTCGCATTTTTATTCCGTCTATATAGAAGACGTAACTAATAAAATTCACGGATTTAAAATATAATAAAGATTTAATTTTAGTCACTATTGGAATTTTTTGCTTTTTCATTGCATCGATTTTTTGCCCCTTAACAACACCTACCGGATAGTTTAAGTCAAATTGAATAAAATATCTTTTTAAGCTTTAGGACTAAATAAAATCTATTTTAAATTTATCTATTTTACATGTACATTTATTAGTACATATTAATAATACGTATCGGATAAATATAATACTTTAGACATACTTGTGCTTAACATGTACAAAAAGACCGCATGTAAGTTCTAATACAGTCCGACACGAGTCACACGAGCTTCAGACAAGGCAATACCAGAGCATTTACATGACAGACTATAACAAGCAATTTACCTAATGACAAGCACGGATATTATTTAAGATATATATTAAAATGTACTTGTTCATAACGATCATTTTTGTCACGAGTCTCTACGAGCGTAGATAATAGGAAAGCTGATTGCTTATTTGCCTCTTGACTTTTTTCGTTTATAGTATAAGGTATCTTATTATTAGCGCATATAATACAACAAAGTATGCTCCATTGGATGATTTTGAATTTTTTACGAGATAAATATCCAATTATTTTCGTTGTATTAATACGGGAATATTAACTGTTAAATGATATTTTTAATAATGTTTCGGTATTCTGTAACGATAGGATTTATGACCTTTATAAGACTTTAATTAAAGTTAATTAATTAAAACCAAAAAAAAACAAACGTTTCCAGCGATTCGATCTAGTTCGGGTGTTGATGAGCTAATAAACATTAAGCAAGTCTAATGTTTAAGTGTTACGAAATGATTAAAAAAACGTAGCGTATAATTATGTAGCGTAAACTAAATAATATGGCTGTGTTCGAATTGATTTACTTCCTAATAAGAACATAATTAAAACTTTTTCATAAAAACATACTGGATGAACTTATATATTTAATTGATGTTCTCTGTGAATAGAATACGTCATCTTAACCGAATGTAGCAATTTCAAATCCGTTAAAGTACCACTAGGTTTTATGTGATTAATTTGTACGTACAGTCGTAAGTATATGTACAGGAAGTGATCGTGAGAATACTTGCGGATGATTTTCCGGCGCATGTGTATTCCAGAAACTTTCTGCTAGGCTCATAAGCTTTTAAATTCCTTTACGAGCTCACAATGCGGTATTGTTAATACTATAGGTTAGTATACTAAATACTAGAGCCGAGATGGCCCAGTGGTTAGAACGCGTGCATCTTAAACGATGATTTCGGGTTCAAACCCAGGCAGGCACCACTGAAATTTCATTGTTTATAATTCATCTCGTGCTCGGCGGTGAAGGAAAACATCGTGAGGAAACCTGCATGTGTCTAATTTCAACGAAATTCTGCCACATGTGTATTCCGCCAACCCACATTGGAGCAGCGTGGTGGAATATGCTCCAAACCTTCTCCTCAAAGGGAGAGGAGGCCTTTATCCCAGCAGTGGGACATTTACGGGCTACTAATGCTAAAGTATACTAAATATTGAATCAATAATGTCAATAAGCAAGCAACAACGGCAATCCCTCCTTCCCCTATTGAGGGGTAGGGTAGGATAGGATAGGTAGGGTAGGATTGGATTTATGAGTCATAATTAAAAACGATCTAATCTCTAAGAAAGTTTATTTTAATTATGTGTAATTTATATAAATTTAAAAGAATAGAGCTGCTTTTATCCAATTTTACTGTAAAATATAGTAACGGGACTATTTTAAATGATAATATAATGTTGTTAATATATGTACATAAAAAAGTTGGACACAAGCTTGCTCTTTAAAATTTATTGAAATTTTATATCTCGTTTCCTTTTCGCTGGTGTTGTTTACTGTTATAATTGTGTAATAATAGCTTTAAATTATATCATTATGTATCAGTATTTTTTGTACATACAAGTTGTTGAAGAGGTTTAATGATTAGAATATTTTTTAATGGTATTAATATATACAATAAAAAATATACATAGAATATTATATCATATTTTGTATTGTCAAATTGTCACATGTGAAATTATGCTCATTATTTTTGTTTAACTACTTATATAAATGATTAAAGTCTGTAGTCCAATAACAAATGACGTTACAGAAAGAGGTTTAATTTTCTTTACGACAATTACATTTATAGTAACCGTCTTGTATCTGATATGCGAAAGACAATAAAGGCTTATGCACACGACATGGCGGGCGCCGCCACTGCATACCGCCTTCAATAGCCGATAATTACGATGCAATTAGGTGTAATGAACGCGCGTAAGCACTCTGCCTATCATGGTTGAAAACACATTATTTCTAACATAATTGCTTTCGAGCACAACAACATGTCAAGCGTCGAACTCTTACATGTAAAATGAAATAAAATCAATTACTGTATTGTACTTATTGCGGTTTGAAACGGCCATAGTTATACATTTCAAGTTTGAACATGTTTAAGTATGCGCTGTCGAAAAATGCAATTTAAATCACTTGGCAATTATCGTTTTTACAGAATAATAACACGCAAGCTGCTGTAATGGTTGTTCAAGGGTTAAAAAAGAAATTAAGTGTCTGATGAAATCGTTACATTAATTTTAACCGGCTAAACGTTGGTTGTATTGACGATGAATAAAATTATAATGGAGTCTGCAATTTTATTTTTCTAATAGCAAACAGCATTTTTATCAACGGAAATAATAAAAAGACACATAAGACGTACATATACAAATAAATCTTCGCAAAAAATTCCCTATAATATTAATAGCATATATTAAGCATATTTGGACACCGTATATCAATTAATCGCGAACAAACAAGTAATTACGACGTGCTGGGGTCAAGAGAGATTGATGAGTTCAAGAATTCATGCAACATACAGATTAGAGAAGCTGGAAGTGTTAAAAAAATTGCTGGCAATAACCATTATAATCACACTATTAATTTTCAAACTTGATTTCTCAGCTCATTCCGAATTGGTTGGATTTAAATATATAAATTACTGTTAATATTGATCAATGTACGCGCGATCTCATCTTGTTTTTTTTTTTTGTTTATTCTAGTCAAGAATAATATTTCCTGGTTCACGTAGGCATAAAAAATCTATGATTATGCGTTGATTTAAATGGAGCTCAAAGCGTGTGAATAAAGCCTTCATGAAGGAAATGGTGACTGCAGATGGTAATAAAAGAAAAGTATACGATTTATATGTAATGTAAAATTACAGAAAGCCTACACAGTAAAACAAAAGGGAAGTTTGAATTATTTAAATTACAAAGCACACAAGTTTCGTCTTTATTACATATAATAAAATAATATATCAAGGTATAAATATTGTATGTAATTAATAATTCATACATTCCTAATTAGTTTCTTAATTATAATTGACAAATTAAAGCGACATGATACGAAGTGGATATAAGCTCTTTGTGTGTATAGTAGACACAGTAAGTAGCATCAAAGGTTTTCAGAAATTTTATACGCAGAGGTTGAATTTCACTGGCTTCGCCGCCGCTTCCGACTTTTTATTGGTCTTTTCTTGCTATATCTCGACTCGAGGCTTAGATTATTATCTGTTTTTACATAATATATACTATCAGTTAAAATCAGTCGCCGTGTGCATCTGATACTCGAAGACCTGAATTAATTACAACTAAGTGACGAGTTTTAAAACACTTGGCAAAGAAAAATAATATTATTTTTATAAATATACGTTTATTATTATTAGTGTATGGTTTGTATGACACATTTTGTCGATATAAATCCAGTACGGCGTGTAATAAAAGCTGCGGTATTTAGAAGTGATAGGGGTATTTCAGAATAAATGGTAGAGTCGTCGTGGCCACGATACAATATATCAGTGAAACAGATACTATGTCATAAAAGCATGCACGGCGGCTTCTTGCCAACAATTCAAATTTTAGTTAATAGTAAAGCAATAAAGAATGACGCGAAACATAATAAAAACACACTGGTTAAATGTTGTGCGTTTAGTTTGTAAGATTCTTTAGTCACAATAGATTTTTATTTTGTAAGAGGACCTAAAAAATCTGTATCATAAATTAAAAAAAAACACATTTCTAAAATGATAAAAGAACACTATTTTTAGAGGCTAGTATTATCAATTAATTTGTTCATGTACGACATTTAATAATCTTGTATAAAATTAAATAAAATGATAATATTTCCGATTAAGCTTTGGTTTATTCAATCCTTTAATTTTATATTCTATTGCGAAGCTTGCAATATCTAAAACAATAGCTTACTTCGTAATCAGAAGGTAATGTATACAGTAGTGTCCTAATAGATTATTTTGTATTGAAATATGATACAAATTCATATCAGCCTGTTATTAATATAGACATCGCGACGTAAGTCTTCGTCCTATCATAAATATTTTATTTGAAACAGACTAGCTTCTACTGTTTTATTCTTTTTTTAACTATAAAATATGGATTGTACTTATGAGAGTTACTAGATCCAGTCATATTAAGAAATAATTTGTTTTTACCTCATAATATTAGTTTGTGTGAAATATTTTATATACTTACACCTCTATAAATATTTATCTACACTTATAGGTGCTAAACTATAAATCATGGAAATTGAAACGCAGCATTAATAAATAGTAATAAGGCCCCAATATTCAAGCTTCAAAGATATTTACAAAGCCGTTTGTATCGCTTAATTGATAAAACTAAATACGTATTTTTCATAAAGCTTGTTAGATCGCAACGATTCGTAGCCATCCGAAATATTTAACTTTGAGATACACATATACAAATTATTTTGAGACGAATGTTAATATTCTTTCATAAAAACTACAAAATAATAATTCCGTGACTTACAAATATATTTTTTGCTAAGAGAACCCCATAGTAATTAGAACTAAGCATCCGTAGTTGGTTCTCGATATTAGTTTTTACTTTGTTTCATAAATTTTACATATTCAAATAAAACTAAAAGTAAATATTACTTAATTAACTACAATTAATTACTGTTTCCGAAAGGAATCTATAGTAAATTAAATTATTTTTTTAGTGTCTAGATTAATTATTTATTTCCTCATAATTTTTAAAACGGATTTATCAATCTAAGGGCACTGGTCACTTAGAGTTTTTTTTTCAAACGCTATAGAAATTTATAATAATAGCCTAAAATCAAACCGATTGCTTGCCAATATAAAAAAAAGTCATTGCAATTTGTGCTGGTGATAGTTTATGAAAATAATAAAACCTGACATAATAATTAAAATAACACTTAACGCAGACGTAGGTATTATTATCTTGGTTTTATTCGAGAATAGCAAATAAGCGGAAAGTACGATGGGAAATAAGCTACTAATTACACTGAAGTGAGTTATCTTGAGAACATACTTTTATGATGTAATCAATCGACAGTAAAGATATCCAGTGAAATAACATGTGAGAAAAAGTGAGATAACAACGCAAAACTATCTGATTTTAATTAGTGAATATTTTATACGATTCATGATAAATGCTAATAGTGTCAAAACAAAATAAACATCAGATTTGCACGCTAAGAAGAGCATAATTGCTCTTTTAATTGATTGGAAAGTGGTAGGCAATAAGCCAACAAAATATCAGGCTTAATAAGTAAACGTATCTTAGTGACCCGTAGAAAGTAGAGGTCATCTGCTTAACTGAATCTCAGCAGTAAAATATGCTTTTAGGCAAATACGCCGACACACTTGGCACACATAGCAAATTGTAATTTCATTATAATTCACGCTTGTAACCAAGGGTGTCATTTATTTGTAAGCCGACAAAGCGTAAATAAAAAGTATCCTTAGAGATTTTAAATATCTTGTGTTACAGAAATACATTTTCGACCTAGTTGACTCAAAAGTAATTTAGAGGGCCACTCAATTTGACTTAATCATACGCTTTGAAATAAGGGATACCATATTTTTTTATAATTACTCTCATGAATGTTTCATAGATGGTGCTATAGTGATAAAAATTAAACTGATAAAGGATAGTGTGAAGGTCGTTTGGGACGGGACAACTCAGTGGCAGATAGATATCGACGGCACCAGCGTCTACGATGTGGTCGCGCGTTTCGGTACGACCGCCGCGACGTCCGGCGGCCATCTCTCCCTTTCTCTCGGGTTATCGCTCTCTCTCTCCGTCCTTCGGCGGCTCGTTCCTCTTCTTCTTGCAAGGTTAAGGTTACGTCAGACGTGTTATGTTATAACCGTTGGGGCGCAGTGCGGCAAGTTCAGTGTCTCGACGAGAGTGGCCGCGACACTAGGCTCGCGACCATCTAAGCGCGCGCGCATCACGAGGACTGTAACGCACTGCCTGTGATATACGACCAGTGAAAAGTTCATGAACTGGGTGTTAAAATTGTTTGAACTAACACGTGAAGCTGACTTCTGAAAAATTAACTTTTGTCAGACTACCTTTTCAAAAAAGGTAAGTTATATTACATAAATATCAACTAAACTACAATCTGAAGTACATACTTTTGGCCAATTACGGGATTTTTCGCGGTATTATTTTCCCGCTAGAAGTAGTCCTTGGCCTGTGTTATCCTGACTGTCCTGTTCAATAACAGGTCTATAAATATTTTATGGTGGTTGCGGTAGCTGGGTAAGGACCTTAGTCTCCCTACTACGGTACAAGATAATTAAGAGCTTATCCTGCTTTATATACATATTTATAAGAAGGAATATGAAATGAATTTCCGTTACAAATAGATTAACAGTTGTTAATATAACAGTATATTAACCAGAAACTGGAAAGATTTTTGTTATGTTGTTTATGTTCCGAGAAATAATTGATATGTAAACAATTATAACATTTCTTTGCGTCGATAATTGTGTTAATTGTTCTTATAAAGATAAAATTATTCTATTGTCCGTCGATAATTCTGAAATAATTTAATCAAACAATTTGTTTTTGGTACAGAATCGCAAGAGTTAGAGGTATATACATGATTATGTTTAATAACGGTTTCAGTACATTTTTTCCTTTACTATAGAGTAAAGAAATTTAGAAAACTCGTAATTCATGCGTTGGATCATAATTGATAAATATTAAAATTGTACTAATAACTTATAATAAATAGGCTTTATGTTGACATTAATAAAAGATTAAAAGCAGTAAGTATCAAGTACGATTTAATCTAAATTTTTCAAATTGAAAAAGGTAAACCCAAGGCTAATGAATGAATAGAGAAGTTTTTGAGGTTCAATTTATTGAAAAATAACTGATCTTTAGACGGGATGGAACTACAATCATATAAAGATATCAGAAAACATAACAAGTGTATGTTGTACCGTTAAGGTGGGTATTGCGATGTTTTTGCGTCCCCGGCTTGTCTTCAATCGTGTGTGAGATTGACAGGCTCCAGTGCACAAGCTATACATCGCTATATTTAGACTCGCATCGTTTGATTCCATTCCGGGAAGATGTTTTTGTCGATTCTTTAAGTTTCTTCACCTTAAGGGCACGATTTATTACAAAGAAAGAACATTTATTCGTAAGGCCCTCAAATTAAAAAAGAGCAAAGTATTTGAATTCGTGCTCTTAATCCTTCGAGCATGAATATAATTTATGTTCAAATTATAAAAGCGCAGCGGCAATGTCATACAATAATTTATGAGCTTTTTTGCAAACATAAATAAAGCGTTATTTAATTTATTTACATGAAATAAGATTAACATATCTTTGATATTTGTGATATTATTTTCATTATAACGTACGTATGATTATTATTATGTTAAAAGAATAATTAAAGGAAAAATAAAAAATACATGACAAAAATAGGTATAAAGTATTTTAAATATGGTTATCTTAAAAGTTTTAATTGAATCTAACTGAACAGCAAGAAACAATGATAAGCGTGAAAAAGCATGCGTCTTAAATAAAAGACATCAACGCGTTGCACTGCGAGCATAAAATCGTAGGTGCAGCGTTGTCGCGCGTTTATCTGTAAGGGATTTAGTTATAAATAAAAATAATAAACCAGGAAAAAATATTTAAAACAAAGTAACGTAACTAATTTTGTTAAATACAATTTTCAAAAATAATTATTTTCATTTTTATGCGTGGTCAACGTATGTAAGATTAATTTATTAATCAATATATATTCTTATTTTATAATGTACTCAGGTTTAACCGCAACCACACTTTCTTTTATTATTTATTATGCCCGACACGGCTACAGAGTCCTTCTCCAATAAAGTAAAAAAAAGCTATGTCGCGGTCGAAGAAAAATAATAAGAAATAGTTAAAAATGTTCTATTAATTAAATAGAAAACAAATTTCCCTTCAGCTTAGAGTCAATGCAATGCAATAGTTATATTTTTAATGATTCGTTTTATTTGTTTAAGACAATAGGGGCAGGCTACATACTTATATTCGTAATAGAAAATAATATCGCATTTTTATACGCGAAGTAACCTTGAATGTTCCGTTATTGAGCTTCTTATTAGAAACATTCATATGTGGAAGGAAACGGAAAATAATAAATTTAAAAAAACTTCAGTTCTTCTAACGTTATTTAAGTTTCTTATAGAAATAAGTACTAGTTATTTATAACTAGTTTCTTGTAAGAACTCATATCACAATCGGAAGACTTTTTTTTATTTTCGTGTTTTACATTAAAATATGACATACTAGGATATTTAATTTTATATATATAGTTGATTTTTTTTGTATATATATATTTATTGTAATTTCTGTGTATCTCAGAAACAGCTATTTTGTTTTATTTTTTAAGTTTTTAAATCGATCCTTTTAGTTTCAATTTGTTATTTCATGGGACAGTTTTTATTTGGTATTAATTTTACTAATAAATTATTTTTTAGATTAATCAAGAGATTTAGTACAGATAATTGGTAATTAGTTAAATATTATAGATCATAAATATAGTTTAGAATTAAAATTAGAATTAGAAATTTGTACCACAAAATTATTTTAATAAATAAACATAACTTTTTTGTAAAGCCTTGCTAAAAAGTCTATTAAACTTTACACAAGAATCATAGAAAACTTATATCAGAAGAAGAAGCTCGTTTAAGAAGGTTTTAGAATATCACTTTATCATAAGAAGCTGCACATTTCAGCCGCTAAGACCGCTTTGACTGTTGACGTGACGTGAATTTCATGTTTTTTTTCAACAAATAATATAAAAACCTGTTGAACGGTTAGTTTTATGTATTATTATAGAAATGTAACATTCTGTAATTTTCATTAAATAAATCTCTTTATAAATAAGTTATACGGAAATAGGTTCAATTTAAACCACATCGTGGTGCATAATTTGTAGTCATTGGTTCTGGTGAAAAGTGATTTATTTAATAGAGAGTTATTAACGCATTTACTTTCATGATATTTAATAATATATTTATATTACTTTTATAATGTTCGCATAAATTGCGAATAATTATATTTAAACTAGTACTATTATTAAATATATGTACATGTTTTCGCTCGGCTGATATGCTCGGGGTTGCAATTATGATCATGTATTATTAATAAAGTAAAAAATATAATATACGTACTTTGAATAATATTTCTATCGCTATCTATATTTTTGTTTCTAATATATCATATTTACATACTTCTGAGAAATATATTATTAGCAGTCACCCAGGCACTTGACATATCAATCTCCTCGCATTCATTTTATACACTTTTATTGGTGGTATGTATAAATCTAGGTGCAACTGTATTTAAATGCTTTTACACAATTGCATACACAATTGATAGTAGTAAACGATTGGTCATAGTTGGTACAAACGACCTGGAATGCACGATCGGGGCCGAAGGTCAGCATTAGTACAAGCCTCCAGATAGGGCGCCCTGGCCGTAGTAAATTGAGACACAGACATGGAATGCTGTGGAAATAAATCCGTTTATAGCTGTTATTAGTTTTGGCTTACAAGGGTGCTTTATGGTATTACAATGTGAAGAGTACTCAGACAATTTATTTCATTAGCGACACTTTACCTTAGTAGAATCACAAGAAGGTATGAATTTATTTTATAAATTAAAAAAATGTTATAGTAGGAAATATCATGCTTACGAAGGCAGTGTGTTTATTAATGGGATTCGATTGACCCCATTGTTGTAGCAGATTATAATTAAGAGGGTCACGTGAGAACAGTGATGCGTTCGTGAGTTCGCGCGCGCTAGTGACACGCTACTCTTCGGACTATCGAGTACAAGGAAAATCCACGTCCTTATTTATTATCGATCGCTGTAATTAAGTTTTATATTACAGTGATAATATTTAAAAGCGGTACGTCGAACTTCAGCTTTCTAGACGGTTTCTTTCAATACTTAAGACAAAACGTTACGTTAAAATACATTCAAAGAAAAACGTACTATAGATGGAAGTTTACTGTAAAACTAGTTTTAAAAATGATTTCATGATAAAAATACTAAGTTTTATTTTAATGTCATTGTCGTAGTTCTTTGCGTAACTAACAAAATACCGCGATCTGAAAAAAGCGATATTGATAATAGCATTGTTTCTCGTGGACCTACAATGGAGCTCGATGCTCTTATTTATATAGTAACGTTTAAAGGGCGGTACGAGGCGGTCGTGCGCAGGGCCAGGACGGATTCCATCAGGCTCGCTTTCCATGAAGGATTTTAATTACGCGGCGGCGAGTTGAATGACCCGTCTCGACGCTATTGGATGTGTCTGAAAAGCTTTTGACAATTACATTTTTTACATCCGATGGAGAATCAATTTATAGATTGATTATATTCGGAAATTGTTAAAAAACTAGCTTTCTAAACAGTTATGTGATACTTACGCGTTGTCCAAAACCTGTTTATTTCTAAATTTTTATATTATATTAGTTGTAAAATACATTTTATTTAATATTTTCTTTTGGAGTATTTTTATATTGTATTTTATTTAGTAAATAAACAGTAAGCTATAGAATAAAATCAAAATATATGAATAAAGAATTAGACGACGTAAGTTATAAAGCGGCAAACTCAGACAGTGGTTAAGTGTTTGTCCTTCTTACGACGCACTCAACCAGTCTTAGGAATTTCAACTTGTAGTATTTCGTTCGGCAGGTGCACAAGGCACGCATAATAGCAACCTACGTAAAACTGATATCAGTTGTACTATAAACAGCAACGACGAACTAAACAAAATCAATTCAAAATCGAGAAAGTGACTTCTTAAGTACATTCTTAATCAATCTTTATATGTTCTATTTTCTTAATGTAAAAACATTTAATTTCATTCCACCAATAATTTATTTGATCTAAAATTGCTTTAAAATAAAAAGTGAATTTTATAAAAACAACAATAACAAATCTTAAAATATCGAATTGGGTCGACCGATCGTTGGCGTCCTAATCGGCGTCCGAGTTCGTTGACCTCGTAGCCGTGATCGAACCATTTAAAAAAACATAAATGTTGACTGTGAGAAAATCTCTAAACTAACTAACTTTAACAAAAAGACCTACATGAGAATATACATATAACAGTAACATGTCCTAGTTTTTTAAGAAAAAAAAAACTATATTCGTAAAAACTTACTGATGTCCATATAAAGTAAGATGAGACTGTTATAAAACTTCTAAATAAATTGGCGAAGTTGAGGCAACGGCGGGTGTTGGTGACTCATCAATGACACACTAAAGTACTATTCCGAACTTTAAAGTCAATAATATATTCGATCGCTAAATTTGGATACACCATAAATGAGGTGTGCATTAGAGATATTTTTTGAGGGACCAAACATTTGTGGTTGTTATTATTACCTACTCGTTTACCAAATATACATTTATATATGTAATATGAAAATCATAGAAACTATTTTGTTTATAGTACTGTAAAATCCATACTTTATACTATAGGCGATTTCTTTTATATATATATAAAATAAATGGCCTATATGAGAAATGGCACAAAGAATAAATATAATAATTTATCACAAACAAATAAAATATTTACAACTTCGTTATAAATGATAACATTAAACGGCCTTTATAATTAATTAATAACTAAACACCCAATATAAAATGAGATGTGAAACTATTACAGAAATCTTGACTATACCTCATAAACTTCAAATGTAGGGCGAAGAAAGTAAAAAAACAATCGGAATAAATAGCGTGTAACAAAGGACGTTCATAAATTGAATGGTAACCTGTTACCGAGACAAATTACGATTAAAATACTTGCTAGTCCGCACCAAATAGTGCAAAATCACGTACAATTGCTCGGTATCATTTACAAAAGGCGTGCGATAAAATCCATGAAATTAGTGGCATATTGTTATCTTTGCCCCAGATAACGCAGACTGAACTGAATTATATTTGCAAAGGCCTGTATTATGTCGTAAATCTGAAAGCCGTGTGAGCTTAAATGGGGAACGAGGGTTTAGAGCGCTTTATGGCGCATGATAGGTTGCTAGTGCAGCGGGCGGAATGTTCTCAAATTGATTGCGAGCGATACACAAGAATCGTCTAATAAAATCGGTAATGGAACGGTATCGGTGGCGTGCGTCGCATAACGGCCCGGTTGTGAGTTCGCTCCCACGGCTGACGCATTATGCAACCTGTGTGCAGGCGTCAACGAGCACAATGCAATCTATTGATGGCGTTGATCGCGGTCGCGATCGCATTCCCGGCGAAAAACTACCTGCACCGTAAGTGAAAACAGATGATCTCTAACGATCTATTGATATGCCGCGGTGTCACGACTTCTTAATGTTAATTACCCTCATATCTATAATGTAAATAATTAAACTCTTATCATTTATATCGTTTTATGGGAACAAAATATTTTTATAGTGCATTAATTAATGTAGTAGTTTAATGATTAAATTGATTACTTTTATGGAAGTAAATTTATAAAGGTGAAAATGAAAAGTACTGCACGAGTGAGATAGTCAATAACCGGGTAATTAAGTTAATTAGACGTTGCAGTTCATTGAATAGGTAATTGATTTTCTAGTTACAGCAATGACAACTATTCCTGAAGCTGAGGTAATTAGAAGATTCGAGACGTTTCTTATTTAAAATAAATAACAGAAAAGGGGAATTTCATTATTTTAATTTTAATGTATACATACTTAATGCATTCTCGCATTTAAAGTTATTATTAATGTTACAGTTACATAAAGAAGAAACTGTTTTTTCGGTATGAAAGTAAATAAAAAAAAAAAAGAAATAGTAAAAAGCTTATCTAAATTAAATGGGCGTTGACTTTAATTTTTTTTTAATTCTATTATTTTGGTAAAGATCGTAGGCGTAGGGTTATTGCACGTTCAGTAGCGGAATTTGGTTGCGGCAGCGCGTGACCGCAGCCTGAAACGCACGATCCGTGAATTAGTCAAGAGCTTCTTATGTACCCGTAAGATTACTTGCGGTGAAGCTAACAACTTTACACTTCACACTTCAATTACTTGGCAGTCAGCATGTGACCTAAATAAGCAGAGAGGCTATTTGGTGTGGTATGAAGGTGGAATGTCATTTGCAGAGTACCCGCTATTTCATTGTAATGTACATATGTAATCTATATGACCGGTATGTTTTTTTACTCAATAAATATAAAGAGTAGCTGTTGTTGATATGACAATGTAAATAGCACTATCGTCGACCAGCATAGCTGTAGAGGCTACTTGCAGACGTCGCTAATGCCTCTTAAGTTTATCTCTACAGTAAATTCAACATATACCGTGCGATTTTATCATTCCTTTTAAGTCTTAACAAATGTTGTTATAGATATTTTTAGATTAAACGTACCATCTTAATGTAGTTACCGTCGTAAAGTAAAGTTAGTACTGTTGATAATCTAGTATGTATTAGTCGGATTTTAAAATTTATGACGAATGCCTTTTAATATAATTTAACTGCGATTTGTAATTCTTTTTTACACTTTTTCCTAAAACAGATTTACGGGAATATATATTGATATTGTATAAGTATAAATACATATCGTACTGAATATTTCAGTTCTAGATGAATAAACATGGAAAATAATGTAAGTCTTATCATCATACATTGTATCATTTCTGTTGTAAAATGGAACTAGCTGATAATCACTAGAATTACATGAACTTATTGAACCAGTTAAATGTTTTGTGCCTGCAGGCTAAGAATATAGGAAGTCTTGAGCATTTTCAACAAATATTGAATGCTTACAACGGCTACGAGCCGCCCCCGAGGCTATTACTGTGCTAACGAGAAAGTGTAAGATCGAATAATTTGTAGAATGGTTTTAGAGGCCTCACACGTTCAAAATTGCTAGTTTCTTCGAAACATTAAGTGTATATTTATTCTTTAAACTTTACAAAAAACGTCTCCCACTTGACGTTATTTATATATAATCAATACAATAATTAAATAATTGAACTCAACATGATTATTGAGCAGATTGAAAGCATTAAATCAACGTAACGGTTCAATAAAATAATTATATATTTATCTTGTCAGAACGAACGAACAAGTCTATCATTAATTTCGATTAATATATTTGTTTTTGTTGAAGCAAATATAAAACGACCCGACGTTATAGTGAAACGTTTATTACACGTTAATAAATGGAAATGATCTCAGGAAACAATAATGATCAATTAATGAAGTGATCTTGGTTTTGTCTCGTTCGGTTCAACAGACATTACCTAATGGTATCTCTTATCACTAATGAGAGTTGCATTCGAATAATGTCGCTTCGTCCAATCCTCAAAGGTCATCAAGGCCAGAAGCTTACTCCTTCTGCCGATGCTTATCTACTACGGATATTCGCAATCGGGCGTGACTATTAAATGCTGCTGAGCATTGTTATTGTTCAATGGACATTAAAAATGCTGATTTATAGAAAATTTTATAAAGATAACAATCTTATCAATAATCTTTTAAAGAAGGTAAATATTTAAATTAACAGTTAGATTACAGTATTATAAATAAAATGCAATGTTGTGTTTCGATCTAACATAGTATTGATGTGAACTAGATGTCTAAGATATAGCGCTGGGAGGTGTCAACGGGTCGCAGGCAGGGCCTATTTATCTAATCGGGCGTCGCCTCGTCGTCGGTGGGCGGCGATCGGGATAACGCCAGCGCCGCGCCCACACGCCAATTATGTGGGAAGAAGTTACGATTTTACGCGCGATACTGCCACTAAACCAAACGGACTTACCCAATGTCCTATCGCAAGGGTAGATTGAAAAACTATTAGCGCAGCATTAAAATCAATGGATTAAGATAACGGCGACTGCTTCCATAATCAGATTCCTTCCAGGCAACAATTAATAATCATTAGACAATGTTTATGAGTTTACGAAAGTAATGATAGATTTTATTATTTTATAATTAATTTAATTTTAAATAAAAAAATAAGGTATGAAGTGTGCCACAGCATAATAATTTAACATAAAAGCGGTAGACAGGCAGGCAGGCGACTTGTCTAACTCAGTCACCTCATCGATCGAATGGAGTCAGCGGCCGCAAAGGTAATTACTAAACATGGTTCACATACAAACAGGAACACGTCCACATAAGGAATAGGCTATCGTTTCTTGCAATTCTAGGAAGGATATTGTAATTACGTAACACTAACACAAACCTCCGAGGGTTATGAATGGATGGAATGTTGTATAACATTATTTTTGTTAATATTTTATATTAAATATAAATTCACTTAATTATTTTATTTTAGAATCCAAAATTAAATTTATAGATGTTTCAGTTTTATCGTTATATTTATATAAGTTTACATTACTTAAATTAAGCTTACCACGTGGATAAGGTCAGTAGGTTTTAGTATTATACATTTATAGCATTAGATCATTAAATTTAACGTACTTAAAACAACGATCATGTATCATCGATTTCAAAATATATACATATTTCTCTATGATCGTAGAAACGTGAATTAGCTATTACAGTCATTGAGAGCCAATTCCGTGTCGACGATAAAAATAAGGTGGCCATCGAAGGTGTAATCACAAGACAATAATCATTGAATTTCCCTTCTCAATGTTCGCCGCGTCTTTTCTATTCGCCTTCACTTTATGACGCATGGCTATCGCTCGCTACATCTGTTTTATCGATTGTTAATAAGTTCTCATTAATAATTCAAATTATAATTATTTTTATTCATTTATAGTTAATTACCACAATAGCATCACGTCACGAAATTCAATTCATTGTGTTTGCTTATTTATAATTACTTACGAGCTGACACGGATTTGTAAACATTTAATTTGCAGTATTACATAAACAAAATAAATTATTTCACCTGCGATAAGTTTTTACGAGAACAAATTGAAGAATATTGTATTCATTTTGTCTTGTGTTCAAGTTACATTAGATACCATTGAAAAGTGCGAGAATAATGACAAAAGGGCGGATCGGAGTTATTATAGTAATGTAAGGTTGTTTCGCCTTCATTCGCAGGCGTTGTAGCTTTCTTCTTCGTTAAAGAAAACAAAAAGTAGAAAAAATAACCAGCTCGCCACAAACTCTATTAGATTTTCATTCTTACTTTTTGCAGAGGTTGTCGTCGTCTAACTCGATCTTCATGCGGACGTGAGAAAATTGTTAATCTTATTTTGTATTACCTCGCGATATGATAAACTTCACTAATAAATAACTGTTCCTATTTCGTGTTTAATACACAACGAATGAAAGAATAAGACGCGACGATAATGTTAAAATATTTGTTTGCGTTGTTCGTATAAATAATTACATACAGCTCGTATCCACTGTTGATGTAGAAAGGAAGAGTGCGTATATCGTTCTCCTTGTAGTCAGTAACACAAACGGAGAAAGCAGCTGACATATCTCGAAAGGGAACTTCAGATCCACACGATGTAAAAATCTCCTGTATAAATTATATACGTTCAATCTCTAAATGTCATCCTTTCTTTTTGCCCCGAGGACAGGATCGCAGGAACTCGTTTAAGAGAACTTTCCTCATATTGACGTTCAAGTTTTTTACTCTTGTAAAAGGGCAAGGTGGTAGAATTCATACCGGTGCGTGTTTTTAACGTTGTAATTATAAAGTACGCTCATCACCCCAATCGTACTAATCCGATGCGCGCCTGCGGCATAATCTGATTTTCCGTTCTCGATTGTTATAAACCTTTCTTTATTTTGCGAGGCTGTTCTATAGGTAAATATCGTTATAACGGGGTTTAATGGACCCGAGTATTTGCATGCTGTGCTCATTGCAGCAATTGTGTAGGGCGTAAGTATTTAAATTTATTTAAGATAAAACCGTAACCATTAACAGGCGATAAATAATAGATATTGTGGATTCGCTTTACGTTAGTTTTAATGCATCATTATGTAATCTGTTTTAGTTTTTTGTGAATATATACCTACACTATAAAAAATAATAGGCGTCGTCATATCCACTTATGTAATAACATTTTTGGAAGCATAATAAAATGACATATATATTTTACTTATGTTACTACTGTGTATCTACAGAAATGATAAGAGGACATTGACCTGAGAATAGTAAGTAGGAACTTTTACTCGCGTTTTAAATATGCAAGGTTAGAAAGTGGGACCATGAAATGCGTCAGATAGTAAAATGACTGGAGAATCGCGTGTCAACGAGACTTGAACATTATCATTCCACGTACGATGTAAAACCACTTATTCGGTTCGCTGTGACCGTTATCCGGCGCACGCACGCTGCTTGCATCAATGACATATTTTTCCTCGGCGAAACTCCACGCACATTTGCCATTCAAGGTTAACCCGGTCAGTATTGCTCATTGTTTACATTAGTGTCGCGCAGTAAACCACTGTCTAGGATCAATAAACTTGCAAATGCATATTGTTTTCGAGATATGTCACAAAATATCTTTAGACGTAGATGAAAATGTTCTGAACGTCTTTCATAAAATATATGATTTATATTTCATTTAGTCTACTATCCATTGTAACGAAGTGCCCTTAAATAGTATTATCTAATTCCAAATAATCGCCTTTGCCTGTCATTAATCGGGTCATAAATGTCATATTCGTATGTTTACGATTATAATATGCATAGATATTCAATTGAAGATATTGAATCGATATTTAGGGCGTGGGTTAGTATATCATCGTGGTTGTTATTTGGGATCATGATAGTAACATGCGTGTATATAACACGTTTGGCCCACGGCTGCAACTGTTACATCAATAAACGAACCGAGACCATTAATTGGAAATGCATCCAATAATTGAATCCCACGCTTTCGTCTATTTACAGTCTCGCATTTAACTTTAAAGCAAGACACGTGATTAGTAATAAAACTTGATTACTATTCCAAATTCAATTTTATCGATTCGTTTTAATAATCGAATATTTTTAACTGAGCTCTAAAATAATTTGTTCAAATTTAGAGTTAGTTTGTTTTTATGAAAAAGTTCAAGTTCGTTTTTATGAAACGATGAATGTTTATATATGTATGTCAAATGGTTTTAGTATTAAATAATTGTATATCAGTAAATCAGGACACTATAAATGGAAAATGGTTACTCATTAATGTGGAAAGTATACTGCGTCCGCGAGGTCAGTCGCAGCACATGTGTTGGCAAACCTGTCCATTCCGTCTCATCTGACTGTACCACACAAGTATTCTTGAACTGGTTTAACTTCAACAGGCTCTATAATGAATCGCTTCACTTGGTTAATGACACTCTTAATAAATGTTTTACTAAAAAATGTATATGGATTTAATAAATAAATTACGGGTTAATGTTTACTTTCAGGTCGGTATATAAAGCCTTTATCTATAAAATATTTTATATGTTTACTAATTATAGGTTCGGAAATTAGTTAGTATAAAATTTTAAAGCTTCTCGACTTTCGAGTCATGTTTATTACTTTACCATAGTAGCGTGCACATTAAAATACAAAGCACGTTAGATTATGTACGACTTAAATATATTGCGGAAGAAGATTACAATGAACGGTAGTAAAATATAGAAACGCATATGCAAATAGCCGGTCAGATTTTTGAATTTAGTACTGTATACCTAATATAGTAACCATTTAGTGTTCTCAATACGAGCAGCCGTCATGCCATCCGTACATTTTAACGAGAGCGCGATTCTCCGCACCGATAGCGACAGCCTAATGAAAACCCCTCTGAATAATGCATTAATACCAGCGTTAAATCGTGAGTACCTACAATCGACGTAACGACTAGAAAATACTAGATGCAAATTTAAGTCAACACCAACGCCGATAGGCTTCCGCGAGCAATTCGAGAAATTCAACCGACTACATTGAGTTAAATATAGCTAATCGTTTATCCATAGTGTTCTCGGTGGTGCAAATAAATTTAGATGTTTAAGATGAATGTCGCATAAAGTAAGGTTCTATGCTATTTAGATTTTAATTTATCAAATAAAAAATGAAAATAAATATTCATCTTTATTAATTTTAATATTTCGATATTTGCCAAGCGGTTTGTAGCAGTGGCCATGAATTGATCTGCAATCTAAAGATAGTTCAGAATCAGTTGACGAAATATGAAAAATGGATAGTGATAGTGTCCCAAAACAATCTTCAGATTGCCAAGCCAGATGGATGGCCAACATAATATCGTGCCCCGGCTCACGCTACGACCTCTGCTCACCTTCTCTATTGAAATGTCAGTGCTTGGACCACTGACGAGACAATCGTAAAATACAATGTTAAGGTCACATCATGACTTCAATAAACAACTCCTAACATGGGAAACGTGAAGTCGTCGACGTCGTCTCAAGCAAAACGTCCCAAAAGTGTGTCAAACTTGTATCCAGTTGAAGGAAATACGTGTTAGTTGATTTTATGTTGCAAGTAAACATGTCGTTTCCGAGAAGTTTTGTAGTTCGTGGTTGAATGCTCAGCGTAAAATTAAAATAAATCTTAAATCGAGTATATATCGCTTACAAACATCACAACCATGTTTTTATTACCATTTGATATTATAAGATAAACTTTTAGTAGGTAGTTACATGTAATAGAAGATATAGTAAATAGTAGCCTAGCCGTTATAAGCTTACCGTTCCCGCGTTCCACATATAGTGAAGAAACGTATGTCTTAGTCTTCGACATAAACTCTGGATAACCCTAACTTATTCTTTGATCCGCGTGACATTAAACTGTTATTGAATTATAATGAATAATGTAGTAGTTGAATCTAAAATATAATGTTGTATTGGATACACCTTTCTTCTCAATAGCTTTTACAGCTAGCTTATATTATTGATAGCTATTAATAACGATTAATGAAATCATTATTTAACATGCATTCACAATTTTCCTTTGCCTGACGTTAAAATTACTGTTACAAATAAAAGAGTGGATGTTCAGCATCCCAGAATAATTTATCATAGCAATTTGTATGTCAACAGGACACGAGGCGAGTCGTCGAGCCAACATAGCGGGGTTTTACTTTCTTGTAGTGGCCTTAAGAAACTAGTTAAGAGAAAGTAGGATTACTATCGTACTAGTATTTATCGTTATATAACATTAAACTGAATTCCCTTATAAAGGTTATCCAACTTTATTTTTAACTATACTCAAATAACGATTAGGGAGGTTGTACAAAAAAAAAAGAAAAACAAAACGAATACATTTGATACATTGTATTTCAAAACTAACAAGACATTTGTGTATTGAACAAATTTTCACCTAAAAAGTATTCAATTAGAACGACATTATCGTGCGTATCCACCTGCCCACGTGTGTAGAAAATGGGCACCTACTCATAAATATTTATATAGACCACAATGCCGTCATTGTATGCTTCCATATTCATAGAGAATTATAATGGCTGTCACAGTAAGATCCCGAACAAGAGCCGAAACGGCTCGCGTTAAAGAGAATAAAAGATTCTGTAAAGAGTTTCACTTAGCAACCGACACGGCAAATATTTCCAATGGCGATGACACAGAATGGCGCGTCGTTTCAGCAGAATCAGTAATGGTAATTTAAATGTATGAATACTGTATTCAAACATTTACTTTCTTATGAGAAATTGAAGTCTGTTTAAATAGCCTTATTACTTTATAGTTTTCTGTTACTGAATCGTTTTGATTTTGTTTGTGCCGGTCCCAGCGTATGAAACAATTGTACCGGAAATTGTGGTGAAGAGCGGGTTATGTGGTCGTCGATGGCGACAAGCATTTCCCGTTGTGGCGAGGGTTCAAGTTTGTATTGTAGCGGTATTCAAACTAAGGTGGTTACTGTGTTTCTGGACGTAATTGTGGTCAGTGACTATTCTTATTGAAATTTTAATTTAGCTTCAGCTAGCCAAATTCTATTTTTACTCACGTAATTGGAGTGAAATACGTAAAAAACATTAGAATCGTGGAAATTCGTAGTCGAAAAAAAAAAAGAAAACTAGCTGTACCAACGTTCTTATATTATATTTTTTTAATCTTATTGTCTTTATAATTAAGTTTCCGAAATTTATTGGTTACAAATTTATTATAACGTGAAGCTCTAAGAAATTTTTATAAGAGTTTTTTTGAAGAGTTTAATATATTATCACGAGTATATTCCTGAATCTCGCTGGCTTGAGTTCTAGACATAAAGACCGTTTGTATTTTTTATATTTCGTTACACGAACAAGTTGATAGACAATATTCTTAAAAGTTTTATTTAGGACCTTTGTTTAAATATTTTATCTAATAAGATTGTTTTCTACAAAACATGTGGTTAACAAAAGTCAATTAAGTTATATTACTCTCTGTTAACAGGTTTTAGAGAAATTCTTTTACATATTACGATTAGTTTCAAGCAGATTTAAAACGACAAAGCTGCGGTCTCAATTGAAATGTCATAAAAAAGATAATACAGGACACAATACTTCAGCTTTCTTTCCTCGTTGGTATAGGTGGGATATGGACCATGGTTTATTTCTCTATTGTTTAGAACGTGCTTTGCATGATCATTTTCATAGTTTGCAAGTTGTAAAGGCAACGGACAAGCTCCTAAGTTATTGTCACTCTCAACAAGTCGACGAGGGTAACATGGATGTATAATATCGATGACGAGACAATGATAAAATGGAACCGTGTGGGAGCGACATTGCTTTAAAGGTGTTCTTGAAACTACTCCAACTATCGTACACATCGGTTAGTTACTTTACAAGAAAAATAAATCTTTTATATTTACATCGTGACATCTGAGGATTAATATTCTTAAAGTAACATTAATATAATATCTTTAGTTGAAATAAATATTGCTAGCTTACAAAAAATGGTTTTTGACAAGCGACAAGCTTAACGTTGTTTATTTAGGCACATTACTCCAAATGAGTCAATATTTATAAGTCGTCGACCTGTACGCTTTGTACTTAGGCCTACGGAATTACGAAACGAAATAACGTCCCAACTTTAAATTATCTGTTCAATTAAGTACGTAAATATATATACACTATACGTATATATATTCAAGGATATGTTGAACGAGTGAAATTACATAGATCTGATAGCGTCGATGTAAAGTTACGAATCATGCCCAAGCACGCATGTTTTAGTTCAGCTGCCGTTATCTTATGCGAATTTACAGCCCGAGATTAAACTGCTCTAAAACACTGCTAACATCGGAAGAGCCGATGAGAGGCGTCTTCGGTAATGGCTTCTTAACGTAATGGCGATAAAAACACTTCCTCGTATTGCTCACGTGAGAATATTGCCCGGCATCGTCGTGACATTGACGGATGGGGTGCGGGCGGCGTGACCGCGCTCACAAGTGCTGGTACACTTGTCGAGCTTGCGCAGATCCTAACGCAGGACGCATCATTCTTGGCCCTTCTAGCTAAGCGACGCAATCACGTGTCAACCACACAGGACATTGAAAACCTGCCGCTATCCGGTATATAAAATCACGTTGAATAAACCTTTTATTTTAAGTAAAGTAGGAAAAAAAAAAGAAAATTTGTAATTGTATTTTATAATTATACATTAAATTATATATTTATTTGGTTTGTATAACCAGTATAAATAAAATAAAGAATCCCTAAAAATTTGTTAAACTATTTATTATTATTATATAGAAAATAATTATCTTTAATGTTTAATTTTCGACGTAGATTGATGTTGAGATTGATTCAGTATGTGTACATGGCTTTATTAACCATTCAATAAATCAAGCCGTGGGATTGTGATACGATGGCAATGAAGTCGTTTCATGTAGTCTGATTAATGAAACTGATTACAAAAATTAAGTTGTGTAGATAAGCGTTACTTTTAATTAAAATACGTTTTGTTAATAATGTACAAGTAAACTTTTTTCCACTTTTAATTGGAAGCAATATAAGTACATATTTTTGAAGATGCCTTAATTATACCTTTGTATATTTCTATTACCTGTTAACAATAAGGAGGCATTTCTATGCATCTATTATAATAAGAGGAGCGAGGTATCTTTATAGATAAGAGCACGTGGTATTTGACCGAATCACCAAACACGCAAGCACCACTGAGCTATTATGTGCTTACTTTGTATTTATAATTCAGTTCATACTTGGAGGTGAAAGAAACAATCGTGACAAAACCTGAATGTGTCGGATGAAATTCTTCCACCTGTGTTCCACCTGCAGCCTGGTTACGGTCCAAACCTACTCTTTTATACATAGCGATATATGAGTTATAATTAGCATAATAGAAGGAACATCCTTTTTTTTCAATTTTAAATTATAGCAATACATCCTTCTGAATACAAAAGACAAATCAGTCGTAACGGAACGCTAAATTAGGTAATCTCCTAAATTATTTTGCCTTTCTAAAACTTCTTAATTCAGGTGTCGTACGAAGAGAGCCGTTGGAATGATACAGTTAAATGTAAATCAGACAATTCTTTTCACACGAATCTTTTAGTCCGAGAATACTAAATTCCTTTTAAGAGCTTTTGTTATAACGTAACTTACAGCATAAGACTTATACCATGGATCTTATATATCTTTCTACAGTATAAAAATGGCAATAAAGATCAAGATATAATTTATTCAAGCACTTAAGAATAATCACTGAAAAAGATTAAAATGAATTTATACTGACCACCATTTCGGAATGATGATTCTACCGCCAAGAAAAACATTATTTACACTATTCCAACAATTAAATGACATATGTATGTTAATTAAATACAATTAAATTACTTAAATTGATTAGAATTGCTTAATTATTCATGAATGCAACATGTCTAGCAGTTCTGGAGCGCGTAACTTTGATCGGGTTCGTTGAATATGATTACACCGTTATGTCACTACAAAATATACCATTATTTTTATATATATCATTTTTCTTAATTTTAACCTATTTTATGCATTACGACAATGATGTGCAACTAACAGTTTTTCGATAAATAGTTTGATATTTTTTAACGTATCTCATGATAAATTTACAATTTTAATACATATAGAAAAATACTCGTATAACTTTTCTCTTTATAACCAGATGGTTCGTTCTAGTGTCTGATCCTAAATATTATTACACTATTACACGTAATGATGATCGCACGTCTGAGTGCATTTCTGTTACATTTCAACAACTTATGCAAGACCCGTGCGGAGATCGTGCTCATCCACCATAAAAATCATCAACATGCAAATATATTTCTATTCTTAAATCACGTAACGTAATTGGAATATTAAAAACATGTATAAATCCTATCCAATCCATCTCTAAGCATTACCGGGTTATGTGTTTCTTCTTTATTAATAACCATCAATTGTGGGATTTCAGTAACGTCAAAATTTTTATTTTTAATTGTTCTATATAACATAAGTATTATAATTAATATGTTTTTTCTTTGTTCACCAGGACTGTCAGCAGCAGTTAGCGGATAGTGATTGCTAAAGTTGAGGTCAGTAACCTATGTTATAACATTCCGATCGGAATTTGTAAACTTAAGAAATTACATGTCATTCTGTTTTATTATGTGCCGAGGAAGCACTTAAAAGTTCTGATAGATACGTCAGTATATCATTGTATCATTTATTTAATAAAGTTAAAATTAGTCTCGTTAAAAAAGGTAATATTAGATCTTATTCCGTTGCCCCGTCATTAAATATTATGTTAAGATTAGTATTACAGTTATAATGTATAAAATCGCCTCTTACAGTAAAGTACTCTAATAATAATATAACAGTGTCAAATTATCTCAAATGACTCAAAAGAATAATGACCTTAAAGTCAACGAAGTGTAAACATAAGAGATAGATACAGTTAGTTTTTCTGGTAGTGCGTACGAAGTGACTCGCAACTCCCAAAAATATGTTAGAGAATGTACATGGAGCTGCACTATTATTAACGCTTCGATTATATAAATTAAACTATAGAGACGTATGCGGTTAAAATTTTATAGGTCATTTACATTTTCGTAAGTTATATAATTGCTCAAAATATATCGGTATATGGTTCATTTAAAATAAAATATTGGTAGTAATAAAATATACATAAATAGTTATTGGTTTATAAAATTTTGGTTAAACACTTGACGTTAAGGCATTAGAAAAGAAAACTTAACAACTTTGGGCAACAGTTGCCGATATTTTTTATTGCAAAGATTAAAAAAGTCGATCTGTAACAAATTGCTTAACAATAAACTTATTTCGAATATAAAACAAGAGCCGTAAATAAACGAATTCGCAGAACGAACAGGTGGGTGGGAAACTTAAAAAGAAACATCAATCGGAACTCCTTAAAAGTAAAAAAAAAGTAAAATAAATATTGTCGGTCTGTGGTTACCAAAATCAGAAACTGGTTTAAACGTCATCCTGTTACTTTTTACCGTTCCATGACATGCGACCTACTTTATTTAAAATATCGAACACATCAATGCCGTATTAACATTAATTAAGTAACTCTTTGCCATATGAGCGCATACGATTCCGCGGATAAAAATTTCAAGAAACATCCGTTGAATGTGAGAAGGCGATTCTATTCAAGTGTCATTTATAAAGATGCTATCGCTATCACCTGTAGGGAATACATTATTTTTTTTAAAACTATTTTTACGTAATTTTATACTCATAAAGGTTTGTGTGTATATGATATATATTCTTACTTCAATTTGTGGAGTCGCATATAATTTTATCACGGATGATCAATGTGTTAGTTATCATAGGTGTTTATTGCTTGTGTGGTACATGCTAATTTACACAAGTAGAAAGTAAATAAACAAAATATTAGTGCATGTAAAAGATAAACTGTAAATACAATTTAGATATCTTATCGAGTACATTGTAATATAATAGATACTTGTAGAATAAATAAAATATATTAAATTGAATATTACGATCTAAATAAACACTATGTCATTTAAGTAGATATCGTTAACTATGTAGATACTGTGAAGCCTATTTGAATATACGAAAGTAGGCAATAGGATTAGATAGCAATTGGCTTCAGGCTAGAGCTCAATAAGACATTTCTCGTTATACAAACAGGTGTGCATAGACAGGATCTAGATGGCTTAGGTATGGAAATTGCCAATGCATTCAATCATTCAGCATATTGTTTCCTGATTGCACTGTACTGATCAAGCAACGATTTTCATCTAAATAGAATTTATGTTAATTCTGTGACCGTTAAGAATAGACTACATCTACGAGCATACAGTAATACAGGAAACGTCTGAACATTATCAACCCTCAGGCGTAGGGCATGCGGGAAGCAATCATTGTGTAAGTCACAGTACAAGCAAAAGGCGGCCGGACACTACTGACTTAAAGCCTCTTAATTGACATCATAAATTAATGAACATGACGCTTCATGATTTATTATTCAGAATATCTAAATTCATACTTTTACTTAATTAATTTACGTGGAATTATAATTCTAGTAGTTTATATTAATTAAAGTAATGTTATATTGATGTAAGCTTGACGGAAGCATAGCTCTACAAGGTTAATTATTTTGTTGATTACCTACCGAGTATTTATGAAGAACGGTTGTTATTACAGTCTTTTGAATTATTACAAGACCAATTAGGTAAAATACGTACAGCGTCGGACCACACGCCGGCAAAACTCTCGACTAGTTGAACAATTAATTTTAGTTTAACGATAATTGAAACTTATTTACTATTGAATTTAAAATATGCCTTTCGATAGTAGAGTAGAATTAATATCATTAAATATATTATTTGTGTTATAGGATAAGGTATTGCAAAAGTACAATAATGAGGTGAAAAACTTTTACTGTAATGCCACGTTATAGTTAGCCGCATTCAGTTTTCTTTTTTGTTTCCCTCGCCGCTACCAGCTTGCCGCTTATCCCAGTTAAAGAATAAACTGTTAACTGATTTTTCGAACAGTATTTTTATTATTCACTTTATTGCTTCCATTCATTTATCGGGGTTCTTTTAAACTGAAAATGATGGAATTCAGTTAATGAACAAAACCAATGTTTATTATTTTTTAATAATGTTTCACTCGTCCACATTGCTATCAAACTAGACGCTAAAGGCACTTAGAGTGTGTAAATTGCTTAACAGGCTTGAGAAAAATTTGTGTCGACAGCTTAGCTAGAATTTTATACGTTTTCGACATAAATGACAAGACGTAGTGCACTAACGGTCGGTAATACGCTATTAAAAATGCACATAACGTTACATTTTCTAGATTCGTATAAGAAGCGGCGTTTAAAGTGCCCGTTCCTATTTTACGACCTTCTTTTGATAAGTTGCGCCCGTCTCGTTACTTCGCATGCAAAGATAGTATAAAAGAGGTTGGATATGGCATCGAAGCGGGATCTGCTCTCTTATAATTGTACATTCGTTGCAAGCATTCGATCCGAAAGTGAGATAATGAAGTCACTGACAGCGAGGAGGCGGCGTTGTCAACTGTCCATCCAATGTTATCATAGCGCGACATCTTTATGTCGAGGTCGGTTTTTCAACGCGTGCGCGGTGCAGTGGGCGGTAATGGCGTTCGTCCCAACGGGATTCGCGCGCCGGCATCGTTTCGCGTCTCATCGTGCGGCCGCAATACATCGCTCCACTTAAATTACGTGCGAGTTTGTTCCGGTAAACCATCGTGATACCTTCAACGTAAAAATATAAGACGATCTCAAAGTTGCTAAAGCTTGCTGTAAAAAAATGGTGTTATTACCTACTTAACCGAGTTGTTGTTTACTCCGCTAATATTTAACTCGGATCGAAGTATGAAATACAAAGTTGTTATAACATCAGTTGTGGTTGAATGAAATGGCGCCGGAAAGTGTTACCTACTTTTAACGCACGATATCACTGCATCATGATGAATCGCGAAATCATGTGCTCAAATAAGGCTTGTAACATTTGTTTGATTGTCGATAACGGTAGGCGCGAGATGCTGTGACACCAATTAATATATTACCTTTATATTACAACTAATACTTATTAATCTAATTTTATTAAGGTATTAAAAATGTATTTAAAGAGAATCGTATTATTTTTTATGAATAAGAAAAGTGATTCACCGAAAATAAAACCAACAACAACCTAAATAACATATTTATTTGATTCATCAATTATTCTCAGTAGCCTACATAAGATAGCGTAGATTTGAATAACATTACGTTTTACAGTTGTTGTTTGTTGTTGTGCGAGACAGACCAGTATGGTGGATGTCCTAATATCTCACCCATAGATTGTAAGATTTATATAGAAAAGATAAAATGTCGTAAGGCTTGGTTTACAAATGTTTTAAAGGCAGTACGCCTTCGAGTCGTTCTACTAACAGAAAAGACAAGTGTTTCATACTTTAGATAAGATTGTAGTTGTTTACATTTTATCTCCCTTGCTAAATGTAATTATGCTGTTACGTGATAAATAACAATTTACATAAAACTCAGTGTTGCTTGCTAGGATTTAAGCTCGCGATCTTCGGTTATCCAAGCCGAAGATCGCGCAAATGGTGTCAGCTCTTTCCATACAAAATCCTAAATTTTATTCTATATATATTTATCATATAAATTCGAGTACACTAAAAATCTTACTACAGTGTTTGGCGTTTATAAGCAAGATTAAGAACACTTCTTTTAAATCTGTTAAGGTGTATAGCGCTTGAATAAACATAATTACGAGCGGAAATGGAATCGATATTAATCATTTTGCGATTAACTAATTTGTATCTTAAGTGCGCCGGATACATGTATTTAGGCCAAAATCAGTTTAATTGATTGAAATGTCTGTCTGATTTGTAAAAGTATTCTTGAGAATCCATTTATACTGCCGGAAGAGCAGCGTTACCGTTATAACATTAGTGTTTTTGCATGCGTCATCTATAGGGCAGGGGTACACACGCCGCCGCTCCCGTCACAAGGAAACCAATCAATTACATATTAGCTTAATGTGAGCAAGATGACCCAAGGCGCAGTGCATGCAGAACGGACTCTAGACAATTCTTAACTAACGGACTACTGTCAACACAATGAACTTGTGATTATAGTTTATTGCTTTGTAAAATTTATGCCCAAGCATGTTCTAAAGCGGTATGTCGTATAATAACGAAACAAACGATCCATAAAACACAGCTAGTTAGAAAATAAATTTCAAATGACAAAAACTTTACTATTTCAAAAGACAATATAGGTCGGGTATAAACTAAATTTTAATTATAAATCTGTAGGATATCATGGACGAAGACCATAGAACCGGAGGAACAATGGCAGCGTGCTTAGAAGGCGGACGGTCCGTGTTTGCCGGCGGCCGCAAATTCCCGCCCTTCCCAAGTTGTAATTTTCATGATAAAAAATGCAACGATTATATTATTTTCTAGAAATGTAGAGAAAAGTTTAAAATATACAAAAATAAAGTAAGAAAGCTTTATACTTACATGTTCATTGATAGCTATAAAAGCGTTTTTCATCAATTCGCAGACAACGACCTCCTATTCTATATTATACGTTATTTAAGTAAAAAGTATTTAGAATCGTTTAAATTCAGAAGACTCGTTTTACTTTTTGAGCGATGCATTCACAAGATTAAATAAATAATATTACTTGGTGTCGAGCGTGAGGTTCATGGGTACTTTGGATGATTACTTGTTCGATAATGAGTTTAGAGGTCCGTTAGCCTAGACCGGTCGCATGCGTACCGTACTCAGGGAAATTCACTCGTACCAATTAGTAACAGCCGACATACATATCTTATGTAATTTGGTTTCGTGTAGTCACACGAATACAACTAGAACACCTTATCCGAAACTGTAACTCGAATCTGTATTTGACTTTGCCGTAATTTAATTAAACTATATATGTACGTTTTTAGATTCTAGCCGAGAAGTTATGTTAAATTTATTTTATGTTTAATATACGTTATCATTACTGTACCAGCAACTTCGTTTGTGTGCGTGCGTGTACGTTATATGTATCAATACCGGAGTTTGTTTTGCAAAATGTGATATTATATCTGGGGTTTCCTAGAAATTCCGGCGGTATTGTAAAATTAGATATACGGTTTATTCTAAAGAGAGAAGAAAATTTCATAGTTTTATTATTTGGTGATAATTTTCCACAAGTTTAGAATGTAATATATCGTCTACTATTAGGAAAATGTAATCTAACTTTGTTCGTATCCTTGATTATTTATTACCTAAGATATTTAAAAATGTTATTGTGTATGTTGTATGATATACTTTAACGGTTATTCAAACAGTGATCAAATTGATTGTAACGCCGAAACGTTCTCAATTAACGTTGATTGAATCTCTTAACCGATCAGAAACGTTGTGTTACGATCAGTGGAGATAGAAATCGGCTAATAACCGCATCTGATCTTTTATCCTAATCGTTGTTTTTCTTTCGAACATTACAGAAGTAAGAGACGTTTCGTATAACATTAGAGTGTTGCAGTATAAATATATATCAATTTGAGAGATTACCAAATTAGAGAAGTAAGACGAAACATTATTTTTAATTCAGCGGATACTTGTAAAGCCGCAATCCAATTTGTAGTATCGCGGTGACTACGAAAGATTGAAATGAACCTGTAAATCGAATCTATCACGTACAAGTTGCTATGATTATGGCAACCAATGGATTCTTTGCGGTCGACAGTTCTATATGCCGGAACGTAGAGACGTCAAAATTGCAATATGTTTAAATTTGTACTTCAGTAATATTCGTAAAACATTTCATTAGAAATTCCTTTTATAGCGTTAAATAATTGCCATTCTCTTGTTTGTGACATGTCGTTCGTTCATTACAATCGCAGCTTATAATTCTTGTAGAAGCTAGTTTCGATTGTTCATATTTCATTTGCTATCGATATAAGTATCAGTAGTTAGACAAGATCCTATATTTTATGAGCGTGGGCTTCGACGAGCTGCCTAAAGAACATAAGAAAGTGTCGATGGTTTGATTTTGCAAACAATAAATACTATCCGGAAAGTTGTGTTGGTCACTTTTGATTTATTATTTTAATTTTATAATATTTTAAGTAGAAAGCGCATAAAAACAATAATATTTGTTTTTTATATAATTATATGAAATATAAGCGGCGTTTTTGCTACATTACTTTTCTAGAAAGTTTCTTCTGTAAACTTCAACTCGGTCATAAATAAACGTAATTATCACAAGCTATTATTAGCATGTAGATATTTTTTATCCTTATGGATCAATCGATCGTGGGCTTAACAAGGAGGGTAAGGTCGTTAAGCCATCGTTAGCGCTGTCCTCCATGCGGTTAAGTAATACAGGTGTAAGTAGTTCACTTGTCAGCGTTTGTCACGCAGTGATGATTGATGAGGAGATAAACGAGTGATATTACCTAGTTTGACGAGTCGATATAAACATTGTTGTAATAAAGATTGCTACCACATGAGCCGTACGGCGTTGTATCGTCACCCGGGGCGTTCGTGACCGGAGTGCACGTGCGCCACGCTCGTCATGCGCCACTTGTGATTATTGTGTTTAGCGCCTACCATCCGTCACGGTGGTTTATTGTTCCCGGCGACTTTTACGAAACAGCAACTTTAGAAGTAATTATACTTTTAATCTATCGCATCTTGTACTTATATATATTTGATATACTTTTAATATGATTTTCATATGATTTAACATAATATTTAATTATTATAAAATATTTCCATAAATATTAAAAATTAAATTGAGACAAAAAAAAAATCGAAGCAAAAGTCACGGAGCTTAATCGTTCCGGAATTTTTGTTCTTTTTATAATGGTTCTGCACGACGATACCGAACGTGGGTCAGTGTTTCAATAGAATTCGTGACAGCTGTCACGTGACACAGTCGGTACAGAAAGTAGCCGCCGAGCCATCCTATCGAGAATCAATTACGGTTTTCTGGTTGTTTATAAACGCTTTATTACACATCGAGGTCAATATTGAACGCGATCGAGTATACACAAATGTTAATAAAGCGAAGTAATATTACCATTTCAAATACGCGTTCGATATAGTGTTACAAATTGATAATGAAAACTCGACTATCAAAGTCGAGGTCTAATCTACACAGGTGTCCTCAATATTTGGACAAACTGTTCGTAGGTCAATAAACTTATGTAAACATACGTAGTCATATATCATCTGAGTGGGCACGAGTAGTGGGAAGTGGAGAGCGCGTTTCGACCTCCGCGAACGCAATAATTGAGCATAGAAATCAAATTACAGATGATTGATGATGCCGTTATAGCACGACTGAAGCCGCAAAGGCGACCGACAACAGGATGGACCGTCATTTGCATTACAGGAATTCGACAGCATGCGTATGATTCGACTTTTTTAACAATAATGTCATCCTAAACACGTTTATCGAAGATGACCAAACCCATTCATAAAATATAGATTTTATGAATGGATTTACTCTGGGAACAGTAACTTTGAAAGCAAGTTTCCACTGTCTGTATAAAGGTGAAACATAAAAATAACAAAATAAGCATAAATATATGAAATGACGTAAATATGACACATTTTATTAATGTGATTTTCAAATTACAATCCCGACTAATCACGACACAACAACAATCTTCGTCTAGTGCCCAACGGCATACAAAAGTCACTTCTATTATAAACATTTATTGCTTTATTTCATTTAAAGTGAACAGTGCTAAGGCTAATTCATAAACAAAGCTATTTCAGTGCTCTTAAATACCCTCGGGCGTTGCGGCGTGCGATGTCAATCAAATTAATTGTTCTACTGTTGTTTCGAATCGCCCATTTCATTCAAAGGCACCGACGCCTGTGGCTCTGCCTTATGGATTTCATGCGATAAAGTGGAAGCTAAAGGCTACAACAGTTTAGTGTTATTCAATTGGAACTTCATGTTGCATTTATTAAATACAGTTAAGTATATCATTTACAAGGGAAAACAACTCAGCGTATAACGTATTTTTTAATCAATGATCTGCTTTATAAAATATACAGTAGAAGTATTTTTTTAGTCTTTGCAAAAGCAAGTGGGTTTATTGTAGCTATAACTTTTCAAAAATGCTGCGCAACGAGCTCTGATAAGTGTTATTAAGTTAAAAAAAAATGAACGATGGTAATTCGTACTAAAGCAATCTGGACAGAAATGAAAAATAAAAAAGAAGAATAAACATAATTATAGAAGATACCACAAAGAATAATGTCGACAGAAATAGAAACAAATTGCATTGTCGCCTGGTGCATATTGAATAGAGCACTGGGCAACCACAACAGATTCAACAACCACTAATGACAAAAAAACTTTACGACATATATATATATATGTATATAATAGTAGAAATAAATCATATTACTTCATATAAGAGACTGGTTCTCTGAAAATTATACATAGCTTTAAAGTTGGAAAAATTGATAGGTAAGAAAGAAAGCGTCTCAAAGCGGATGCTACGTGCACCGAAAACCTAGTTTAGATTACTGATTGAAGTCCATGCTGTTGTGAACAATGCTAGTAAATTATAGGACTTAGACTCTAGACTCTCACTGAGCTAGCACGATAAATAGCAAAGAAAACTGAATAGGGTAATAAGGTAGCTTAATATACTTTCAAGATTAAGTTCAGATTTTCCTACACATTATATCTGTATAAATAAAACGTTCTAATAAAACCGTAATACGTGCTGTTTAGGCGAATGTTTAACGGTTATTTCTGTAATTTTTATATAAATCATAGGCTATAATAATAAAAGTCACTCAAGTAGGCAATGGCGGGCAATAAGGATGATCCGATCGAATGAAGAGAAATCACAATCTCCTCATTAATGCAAATAGCTGAGACGACCAAGCCCGAGATCAACCTACTGACCCTTGTAAGGATTATCTAGGAAAGTACATTACATACTATTAATTTAATTGCAGTCTTCAGAATATTTAATTGGCAATAGGGTTGCTTCTATTTGAATAATACAAACAGTTCAATTAGGTTTAAATTTATTGATTTTCTCATTAGCTAATAAGAAATCTTTACGTTCATAATTATTCATCATATATTTTCCTTTTAACGATTTCTTATTGGATTACATTATAAAAAATATCAGTATTTTAGTTAAGATATGGACTGTATCCTTAGTTTGATGTTCTGTTTTCTTAGCAACTTAGTTGTAAAATTTACAATGGTCCATATTCAATTCGCATTCATTATATAATTCAACAGAATGTTTCTTACTTTAAAGCGTCTTTGTTGTTCAAATATAGGCTTAAAACAATGAGCGACGTTGACGCCTGCGAGCCGCCTGATAGTAACCTTGTACGGGCTAGAGTCCACAATCCCGTCAAGTCAACACATAAGGAAACCTCCGCGCCCCATTAGAGACCAACACAACAAATTACAATTTCATTCAATGTAAATACGAGAAGCGTACTCGTAACTCCTGTCGATGCTAATGGTTGAATTTAGACACGCCTAATGGTTTATCATGAGGATTAAGCCGTTTAGATCCATTGTGACAGCAAGCGTCAATTTATTCTATTCACTGGAGTTGAAGTTATACTTAAAAGGTATTAGCAATAAGCTTTAACTGTGGTCATTGTGCATATTACCATTGGAATGTTGATTGTAAACTAGAGATTTCTTATGATTATTATTTACAACATTAATAATTTCCCACTTATATCTAAAGTTAAACATAATCATTAGTGTTGATGTATTAAAGACATATAATAAAAAAGAATAATGGACTAGGCTTTTATAATAATTCTTCTGTTGAACAAACCTCTGTTTCACATTATTCCAAGGTTAATTCGGCATTAGATAAATCCCGGAGATATAATGGGGGTATCGAGTTACAATAAGGCCTATCGAGATCTAGGTACAAGAAATCAAAGGCGATATCCATAGTGTGCCAACAAGTACAAGTATGGTGAAACGTAAATAGCAGGTTGAAGGCATCCGGCTCATTGAATGCGCTGACCCCATCTGATCAAAGCTCGAGGCTAGTTGGGCACATTTGCAGCAAGTGATATCCGACATGGGAACACAATAGCTCTACAAGTAAATCCCTTTAAGGTTCTTTCTAATAGCTATGATGTATCTTTTGAGTACCTTTGGATATATTTGTCGAATTGAATTACATACGAAAAATTAATAAAATAATTACGTTCTTCCTATAAAGGAAATGTAAATGTTTATTTTTTCTTTGAGACATTTAATATGAAAATTTATGTATGAATCACTTGTTGTTTGAACATTCTCGCGCTTGAACTCGAACTACAGGTCATCGTGTCTGACTCATAATTTAAGCCTATACAGGTCTCGGTGTGCGATCACTTATAGCTATTATCGATTGAGGATAGTAGGTTACGAACACAAATTACAATATCTTCACAAATTTGCAATCACAGTAGTAAATTATATTTGACTTGTATATCATTCGTCAATTATCTTGATTATTATATTAGTATTAGATTTTATGAATATAATAAATTGATATTTATCAGAAAGATAAGTATTAAAAACATATGATCATTGTCAATATGCATTTGAATTTCTGCTAATTGATTTATAATTACATTAATTTTAGTTCATATTTTGTATGTTTCCTGTGCATGCATGAATTAATTAAAATGGTGTACAGTTATTATTGACACTTAGTTTTTGTCAAATTAGTGCATTTTTCCAGCATAGTACCATCAATATGCAATAGGTAGTACACGAGTCGTTACGGATAATATTATTAACTCAAAAACAATTGTAATTGTAATATGCAAGTCAAATATTATTTAGTTTTAGGTATTAGTTAGTTCGAAGTAACACGTGTTACTTAGACCTAAGTACTTATTGAAACAAGACAATTTATTTACAAATTAGCGCCATATTCTTAAAAGATTACATCAGATACGCTTTATAAATAAATATATTGTATGATTACGTGCGGGTCAAAGACAGCCTAAGGCGGCGAGGACTTGATAGGCATCCATAGCGCACGTAATGCTTATACTCCTGTTATTTTACGCTATTCAACATGACGACTAATTTTATCGCAGCCATTAAATTTTCTAAGAACTGGGGTGTTAATTGTATTAACATTATTCAATAAATTAATAATCAAATAATTTATTATTTTCTTATAGTTGTTAATATTATGAGATAGATTAGAGGGTAAAGTATGCAGAATAATTAATTTCGAATATCGATTATATCAAAGTACCGTCGAAAATAATAATTTCAGAAAAAGTTTAATATTTTTATACCTCCTTTCAAATTCTTATTCCGATATTTGATTTCACCGAAGACTCTTTTCAATAAGCTATTTAAGACACAATGCAGTGGTCGTTACCATTACAAAAGTGGTAAAAAATTATAATAAAACACTCGATGAATGTCGTTCAATACTAACAATATACAATTTATTCTTCGGTATCAATCGTATATCTTCGGAATGAAATTGGTATAACTTATACCGTTGACTACGTAGTGGACAACGCGACGAGACAAGGACCGTTACGAACATTGTATAGGAAACGTGAGCGTAACGTAATGCAGATACCGGGTACCATCTATTCGTATATTGTTGGTAATATTAATAAAAAAAAAAAACTATTTAGAATCTAATAGGATTTGATTGCCGGTCTTTTTTCTTTATACAAATTGATGGGGTTATTGATCTTAGAACAGGTAAATTAATATCACTTACGTTACGAATTGATATTTTTCAGTTGCAGTACAATTTAGGTCATAGGTATTTTAACGCTCGGTAAGAAACAAAAGATGGACAAAAATGGTTTATGTATTTTATAAACGTTATGTAATTACAAATGAAAAGGTAAATTAGGTTCCGTAATAGCCTTTAAAATTGGTTCATTTAAGTACTGTTACGTGTAGCAATTAAAGGTTATTAAACAGTGAATGCCCTGTGATAGGGATCATAAATGTTTTCATTCATTCGTGAGAATATAACGTGTGAATTATAATAAGAAAAGCTGTGTCAAGACAGATACAGTTATTAGACAAGTACTATTACTTAATTAATTACTAAAAGTTGCTCTACAATGATATCATTTTTTGTTGCAGTTAATCGATGTTACCCCGGTCTTCATCGCAGTGCACGATGCGGCTAATATTAAGTTTGCTGGTAGTGGTGTGTGCCGTAGAGGCAGCAAAAAAATTCGAAGGGACGTTAAGATCAGCGGCAGATGCTCCTCCACAAGACAATCTCGCTGTGGAATCAGCTTCAGCCGAACCGGCTGTAGTGGCTGCACCCGAAGAATACACAAATCCAGGAGCACCACCACCTCCTAAATCTGCTCCGGAAGAAGAACCAGAACAACCTGAAGATCCAGTGGAAGAGCCTGCAGCAGAGCCAGAAGAAGAACCAGCGTCAGCACCGGAGACCGCTTCTGGGGGTGTACCACCGTCAGCGCCAAGTGGTATTTCGGCACCATCAGCACCAGCCAACTCTCTTGAAGAATGTGATCCAGAAAAAATCGGATTTGAACTCGTGACTGGGTAATTATTTTTTGATAAACTTCTTAATTTTGATGGAGTAACTTCTGTTAATTATTATTTCTTTTATCAAACAAGTAGATTAAATGTTTTCACATGAAATATAATCGTAGCTCAAGATCATAATAATAGTTAATGTTGTTAAAGTCTATTGGTTTGATTAAATTAAAACTGATTTTAATGTGCAGATATGTTTTCTCGGCGCCCTCACACATTCTCGACGACATCCCTGGGACACTAATGCTTACCGATTGCCTCGAGCAATGTCAGGCCAACGACACTTGCCGCGCTGTCAACTACGAGACAGGACTATGCGTTCTTTTTAGCTCCGACGCTGATCAATTGCCAGGTTAGCAACTATATTAAAAATGCAACTATGTAACGGGATCTAAGTATGATAAAATTAAATTCAACGATTATTCAATAATTTGTACGGTAAGCGGTAGGTTATTCAATCTTACTGTATAGTCTATTTAAAGACGACTATTATTATTTTATTGGAGCCTCGTTCCATTCTAGTAAAAAAATATTTTTATTACAATTTTTACTTTATTTAATGTTACAATCGTGCTATGAGATGTAGTTTTAATGGTATATTTATGTTTCTATAGGTGCTCTGACTAAATCCCAATTTCCGGTATTCACGATCTACGCTCAGAAATCGTGTTTGGGAGTGAAACCGTGTGAACGAGCGTGGTGTTTTGATCGCGTTCGCGGCTACAACCTTAAAGGATTTGGAAAGAGGACACACACCGTTGAATCTAGACAAATGTGTCTCGACCTTTGCTTAGGCGAAAATGATTTCGTGTGCAGGTGAGTTATTAAAAACAAATGAGTAACCAATATACTCTTAATGAATTAGTCTTTGATTTTGTTCATTACCAAGCGTTACGGTGTGGTTATGTGATAGGTAAAAAAGAATGTATTTGTGACTGTCCAACAGCTATAGTTGAATAAACATTGAATAGGAATTTCAAATTGGTTACGAAGAATTTATTTCCCTCGCCACAATAGAAGGAAGTGGTAAGCCCTCATTGAAATAGTGTCCGTTTATTGTAGAGAATGCAGTTGCAATGTATAGGAAAGGTCATAACATCTTCATTCGTATACTGTTATTTGTTTGTTATCTCTTCGATAAGGAAGCGAAAGATATCAAGATTGTTGGAATTAATATTATACGCTTTGTTGAATGTGAGTCTGATTCGATCCCGAGTGTATTAAACCGGCGACTCAACTCAGTTATATCTCGGATAACCGCTTCAGATTTGCTATCTTAAACAGGAGATTATAAAATAAGATAAAGGCAACAACTTTGTTGTATCTTATTATTGATTAGTTTACTTGTATAACAAAAAATAGATTAGTGTTTTAACTTAAATCATTGTTTATGACAACAATTTGTCTTATCTAAAAAGTATAAAATCAGTTTGAATGTATCAATGATAAGATCAAAAAGCAAAAATGGACGTAAAATTTAATTCAAATATATAATTAATGATGATGGCTTAGTACATATATATATGTATGAATAATAAGTTAGGTTAAATACTTCGAAGAATTCATTCAGGCAAGGATCATAAACACTAAACATAAACAGCGTGTAGTTATTCTTCGTATTGAATACTGTTACTTTTTATTGCAATTCATCGCAGGTCGATATGTAAATCCGTCGTACATCCATAAACGTTGTTCGAGGAAAGTATTTTTCACAGTATTTGCACGCTACCGTAAGACGAGAATTTATCAACATACTAATGATTATTATATGTATTTTCATTTTTATTATTAAACAATCCCTCTAAAGAAATTATCTTTTAAATCGTTTCGTAAAAAAGTAGAATAAAAAACACAAGCTTTTTCCATGTTCATTGCTTAATAGGAGTTTTTAATGTGCGCTTGTTCTTTGCCCTATATGGAAAAGGCACATCAAGATAAGTGCTTTTAGTTTTTATACTTCTAAGTATAATGAGTCCCAGGTAGTACAAAATAGGATATTAATTAATTAAACTAAAATTTGGAAACTCTATTCTCGTATCTTATATGTAGATAAAATAGATAGTAGAATTAGTCAGTGATTAAAAACACACATAAATATTATTGTATCAACTAATCTGGTCGATATAATGTTTAATCTACATTAATTCTAATAAAATGCAAATTTTGGAACGCATAAAACACACTGATTGACAACTATTACATTAAGTGATAGATTTAGATCGAAAAAAAAAAACCAACAGCGAGGTTGAGCGGCTTGTTTTTAATGACTATAAAAATATCTATAAAGTAGTCGATGAAACTATGCCAATTATCCCTTTTATAGACTACGAGAACGTCTTCGATGAGAATTTAAGTCAATATAGATAACATCATTTCTATTAGATATATAAGTTTTATGTGTATAACAACAGTTCTGTACCCAAGCTCGACGTATACGTTGAAGAAAACTAAAAACCATGAATGAGTTATTTAATCTACTGTCAGTATATATAATACAATAAAAACATGTTAAAAATACAAGAAACCAATTGATAAGAGAAGACAATAAATTAATACATACACAAGTGTAAGCACTAATATTGCTTCAATTTCATATCATAAGTGTAAAATTATAAATAATAATTATTTTTTTTCTATATCATTCAGATTATAGATATTATTAAAAATTGTGTAAAATGCATACTAGTTACAAGTTACAGTGATGCCGAAAATTTGATGCCGGCTTCATAGCAGGTATGAGATTTAAAGTATGGACAGCGTGGTTAGAAACAAAGTTCGAATAGCATACTGCTGGGTACAAATCGTATCTTCATTGAAGCGGGCGCAGAGTTACCCCGGGCGGCGCAAATCGCGATCTCAAACAGTCACGACATTTGGCAAATATTCCGCGGACGTGGCGATGCGCGGTGTGGGAGCGGGCTGCCCTATCGCTTCCTACTTTCACGATACAATAACCGATAAGGCACACATTGCTCTTCGAGACTCATTGAAAGTCTATAAATTCAAGGAGAAACCTGTCCTTAAATGTCACCGTCGTGTTTCGCTGTTCAAACTACGAACTACCTCAATGTTTTGTACAAGCTTTAAAATGTTGATCATTAACTCAAAAGATTTATATCTGTTTGAATAATTACTCAGAGAAAACAAATCCTTCATCGATTATCTCGTTTTACTTGTACGCTTGATATATAATTTTTCATGAAGTAGATAGTGATATCGGCAATCTTTAAGTTCGTAAGGTTAATATCTAGTAATTGAATTATTGTCTATAAATGGTCTATTCTTCGCTTAAACTAGGACCACCAAAGTTGCCGCCTTACAATAGATAGTAATATTCTAACTACGAATGTGGCTATAATTCACTATTATTGCTGTTACTATCATCCTGCCGTGCAGATAGAAAGATTATTTAAAATCATTCACAGGACCGCTTTATTTATGTTGTTGAATCTCTTTCGAATAAAATAACTTACGACACAATTGATCATAGTCTAGTTGGAATTTTATTGAATTCAATTTTTTTTTTTAAATCTTGATTTTCATTTATTCTAATGATTATAGTAATGTACGTAATAAATTGAATATAATTTAACAACATTATGACATCGTTTAAAATGTTTATTTTGTTAGACCCCAAATTGATTTAATATAATTAGTGACTTTCTCGTAACGATCGATTATTTAAATAACTAAAATTTAAACGTCATTAATAAGATTTTCTGATCTTTTTGTAAATAATATATGACAGAAAACGGATGTCGGTATGTATGTATATACCAAGCCTTTTTTGTTTGAAATAAATTAAACTTGATATCCTTATCCGTATCGGACTTTTTTTTTGAAAATGCTTTCCCATGGTCTATAAGAGCAAGGGTCATCCGATCAAAATCGATAGTATATCTAGAGAAAATACTGACCAAGATGATCAGAGATAATCCTGTCTTTACGCGGGTGGTCACTATAAAGCAATAAAGGGCTTAGGGTCAAACTTACATAACAAACGTCTGATCCGAACTTGTAATAAAACAGCTCCATATATATCTTTGCTTTCCTTTTTACTTTGCAATGTATGAAATTTATGATATTCTCGATTTTACTCACTATAAACCTTATATTGTAAGAGTACTAAATGATTCTTCTCGGTAGAATCAACTTTTCGAACCGGTGGTTCTTTTCGAACTTCACTTAGTATATTTTGTTAAATGACGATTCAAAAGTGCTTGTAAAAGCCTACTTGAATAAAGTATATTTTGATTTGATTTGATTTTAAAAGATTCTAAGTGTAGAATAAATTTTATAGCACTTAATTTTAAAGTAAATACATACTAAACATAAAATATAAATGTTTTTAAATTTTTGTTATTACTTTATAAGCTATATATCGCATAATCCACTATTAACGATGAAATTTACAGCGAAGAATAATCTCGGGTGCAAATCTTGAGAAAGTTCACACAGTATAAAAAGAGTCCAACAACTATTAAAACGCACGCACATTGTTACAGATCGGCGAACTACAACAATAAAACGGGCGAATGCGTTTTGTCGAACATGGATCGTATCACTTTGGCTGGTACAAATTCTTTCCAGCCGAATGAGGGTAATTACTTATAAGTTAAAAAATAAATTTATACACACAAAATAAAAATATATTGCTAATGATCTTTTTTATACATATAGATATCGATTACTTGGAAAATAACTGCGTAGAGGAACCTACAAAGTTGTGTGAATTTAAAAAGATGAGCGGGCGCATTTTAAAAACGGTCGATTCAGTATATCAAGACGTGCAAACAATAGAGGAATGCCGCGAATTGTGTCTTAACTCACCTTTCCGTTGCCACTCTTATGACCATGGAGACACGGGCGACCATGTGTGTCGACTATCTCACCATTCTAGAGCCACGCTTGCTGACATTCAGGTAAGTTATCATTAAGACCTTCTTGACTTAGAACACAATCTCTCTCTATACAATCTGATGGGACGACAATTCGACACGACTCGAAACAGTTTAGGCTACTGCTGATTTCCTAATTTCAAAATGTGATTGAAAAATTTTTGATAAAGAAGCTCAATAATTGCTTGGGTTCAACCCAGATCTGCAGCTTTCGTAACCAAACAAGTGATAATTAAAGTTGCAAAGTATTTATGTTAAATCAATAGAATGTGCACAAATAATTCTATTTTACAATTTTAGGATCCTTATTTGGAAGTACCAGAAGCAGCTACTTATGAATTATCTTCCTGCTACAATGTATCTATTGATTGTCGCGCTGGCGATATGGTAGCTCGCATTCAGACCTCAAAATTATTCGATGGTAAAATATACGCAAAAGGAAGTCCTAACTCGTGTGTTGTTGACGTTGAACAAAGTCTTGAATTCGAATTACATATGGGATACAATAATATTGAGTGCAATGTGAAACAAAATGGACTTGGCAGGTAATTATTTCTATGATATTTTATTTTACATTTTATAAACAATAATTACCATATTTATGTAATTTTTATAGATACCTCAACGACGTTGTAATTCAACATCATGACACTATTGTTACATCATCTGATCTTGGTTTGGCTGTAACATGTCAATACGATTTGACTAATAAGACAGTAGCTAACGAAGTTGATCTTGGAATTCACGGAGATATTAAGACCGGAATTTCAGAGGAGGTTATTGTCGATTCACCTAATGTAGCTATGAGGATTACTGACAGGAGCGGCGATGACACTATTGCTTCAGCTGAAGTTGGAGATCCCTTGGTAAATATTCGTTCCGATAATATTATTTTTACAAAAGTTTTTTTAATTATTTTAATCAATAATTATATTTCTTTTTCAGGCCCTACGTTTCGAAATCATGGATCAAAAGTCACCATTCGAAATCTTCGTACGAGAACTTGTTGCTATGGACGGCGTGGATTCAAGTGAAATCACACTTATCGACAGCGATGGTTGCCCAACTGATCATTTCATTATGGGACCTTTATACAAGTCAGCAGCGAGCGGAAAGGTATTTTTTTTATGAATTATCTTATTTATTTTTAAATACTGAATTTTCAAAAAAAGAGAATAATTTGAGCAAATGAAGGCAAACATTTTGTGAATGTAGATTTACTAATATATCAATACTTTTGTAACTTACAGACGCTGCTTTCCCACTTCGATGCCTTTAAGTTCCCTTCATCGGAAGTTGTCCAATTCCGTGCTTTGGTAACACCGTGTATGCCTACTTGTGAACCAGTTATATGTGATGGAGGACCGAATGAACTTCGATCAGTCATGTCATACGGTCGTAGGAAGAGACGTTCGACCCCAGCGGCACCTACCGATGACATGCTACTAGTCCAGACCATTCAAATAACTGACAAGTTTGGTTTCGACAAGCAGAAAATGAAGAATGTTACCGAAGATGCTGTATTCGTAAGAGAGACAGACGTTACTTGCGTCAACGCATCAGGAGCAATGTTAGCAGCAGCTGCGTTTATAGCAGCTCAACTAGTCGTTCTTGCAGCGTGGACTTGCAGTTGGCAACGAAGACGTGCGGCAGCTAAAGCCGCGGAACTTCTACCTGGTCCTAATGCTCCTTCAGCTCTCTGCAAAGTCTACGATGCTAGTTTCTCTCGTGCGCACCAGAGGCACTTTTGAGTAGATTTCCGTAGATATGTTGACGTGATATACGTCCGCAATAGTAGTATATTTACATAATATAAATTCCCCCGTCGTGTCTAAGCTCCGAATGATAACGTTAATATTATGAATTGCGTTGATTTTTCAAGGAGTATAAGATAACGACAGCGGTTATTGTAATAAGTTTCGAAGTAAGCCCGTTCTAATGCCATGTCAGGCAACCGTAGCGGAGTTTGCGCGACACGGAGACGGGGACGACCCTAGGAGCGTGCGCGATTGTGGACGAATGCTAGTGATATAACGTCTGATTATAGAGTGTATGATGTGACTGGGTACGCTCGCTTGTCCCCATCTCCGGCGTCAGTTGCGGGACTATGGCCGTGAGTCATCATTAAGACCATGTCGCTAAATATACTTTACGCTAAAACCTCTAGCAGAGGTCTTAAGCCGTATTGTACCATATTATAAAGTAGCATAAGCCTGATATGATAATAAGTAATGAGTAAAATTAAAATTTTTGTACCTTTTAAGTAGTTAACCGATCACGCGACCTAAGTCAAGAAACGTTAGATTGACGGCCATCCCGACATCGTAATTTATTGACTTTAGTTTAGTTTCTTTTTACGTAATTTATGTTTGATTGCGAATTAAATATATGTAATAATAAATTCTTAATTTAAATAAATAGATGCTTAAAACTAAAATGTGCTATGTTCTACGATATAATAAATTGAAAGTATGTTATAATGGTGTGCTAGTAGTGCCTTATTCAGATAATTGTAGTAATAAATTACACGATTTACTTCTACTAATTTAATCCGTCCAAATTGCCAATTACCTGCAATAAAGTTTTCTAAACAAATTCTATGTTTTTATTTACCACCTATACTCTTACGGGATGAGAAGCATTATTTTATTAACGAATATATTTATGATTATCTAGTATTAATATGTGACAAAATCATTATTATATCCTACTGAATATAACATAATATATCTGAAACGAATGATTAAAATAAAATAAAAAATATATTAAACCTAATACATATATGATAATTACAAATAAAAACAAGATGATGACTCAAATAATTTAGCTATTACGGATTTCGACAAGCAGTCAAATTATACAGCGGAGGCGGAGGCCGCTTGAAGATGAAATACCATAGAAATACGTTAGTCACTATATTATGAGATATTGTTTATGCACTTGGAAGGCTCAAGAGACGTATAAATACACGAAAGACAGGACGCGCCGACACAAACATACATAGCTTTGTACCAATGGCTTAGTGCATTTGTATTTCATAATATTAATAGTTTATACATATATTTATCTAAGCCATTGTTTTGTGTATTTTAATATATTTATATTATAGTGAATTATACATTGACTTACATAAAAAGTTATCATCTGTAATTTTATTTTGACAACTGTTCTTAAATAATAATTTTATATGAGGATACATAAAATTTTATTAAATATTTATATTGTCAAAACATTTCAAAAAAACTAAAACAAAAATTCCTTTCAAGTTACCAAATAGGCTGATGAAAAAATGTTGTCATAGATAAATAGCAGACTAATAAAATAAAAACCGCTACCCACATGTTTTTAAAGAATGCGAGAATTGTACGAAAATGGTCAAACGATTTGACCAGTTCTAGACGTGTCTGAAAACGGCACGCATTAAGAGATGAGATCTTATAGTTAGGTTTGCGTGGAACAATCACGTGTGAAGGGGCACACCTCACGTCGGCATTCGTGCCTTAGATTAGATCGGAGTGTGCAGGCGACAACGGCACGCGACTCTGAGACACGTGCCGCACTGACAACAACCATTAGCAAACGTTGCTAAGAATCTAACTTGTGGTCTGAGATTAAGATTATTGCCAAGCGCAAGTAAATGACTTAACTCGAAATTCCTTTAAAACATTGATGGTCCTTAGATTATACGAAGCATTTCTTTGAATATATTCCGATAAACTCATATTGCAAATAAATAGCCAATCATTTTAAGGACTAAATAAAATCGTCCAATGCAACAATGTCCACGAAGAATAGAATTTTACAATAGCATGAAATATTCATAAAATAGGACCGCCTGCGACTTGAAAGAATAAGTGGCTAAAACGGCAACAATTGGTTGACTGGCACCTCTCTTCGTTGAGGGTATATGATATATATCTATATATATATATGTTATTCAAATAAGAATACATTTTATAAAAATCTTTTCGATCTATAATAATAATAATATTAATTTAGAATAATTGCCGGAAAATAATTCTAAAATATAATTGAAATATAATAATGTTAAATCTAATATTAGAATTATCTTATACACTGTTCAAAGCTATCCTTGAAAATATATACGTTTAAAAAGATCTTTTGCTTGATCAAGAGGGACTCGCGCAGTATCTTACTATGATTCTATTGAACGAATTATTCGATAGTATCTTATGTTCGGAATAGCCACAGGAATGAAATATGACTGCAGGCTTTGTTCATAAAATATGTTACGAGCCCTTAAGGTAATAAATAAGTATAATACTATAGTCCAAAAATAATTCATCCAAATGATAATCTTTTTAGTAATGATAACATATTTTTCATCTCTTTTAATATCATCCATTATTGAAGATAAAGGTATAATTAATTTATTAAACTTTGTATTAAAAAAAAAAAAAATTCGTCTATAAATAATAATTTATTTAAAAAAAAAAGTACTTCACATAAATTAATTGTAAGATTAGAATTAAAATGTCTAGTCAAAACAAGATCTATCTGTTCATAGGATCATCGTATTCATCAAAACAATGTTATTGTAGTTGCATGACTCCGCATAATCAAATATGCAGCATTTATCATCATGTTCGCTGTCAATGTGGACTTTATATTCTAAGCATGTTTATAGAAAATGGAAGTTCTATTAGTTTGGCATTTAAATGGCGCTATTGTTGCAGTAAATGTACTTTTAGTCTTTCATATACTTTCTCTAGTAAACGAAAGCGTTTAAGTTGTTATGATTTTAGTACTTTGAAGACACGAGGATATTTAGATAAGGCTTCCAATACTATAAGATTTATTTGTATGTGTTTAACTTTTTAACTGAATCAAGTTTGTTACGATAAGAGATACTTGCTTAGGAATTAATGTTCACTGTATGTAGTACAATTTACGAAGAAATTTTCCTACAAATTGAATACAGATAGAAGACGGTAGCTTTAAAACGACAAAAATTGGCATCTAATACGTGCAAGATTATCACGAAATCTTTTAGCAGTTCATAAATCATTCGATATAATCGGTGTGGCGATTTCAGTGCATTCACAACATATAATCGATTTTCGTTCATTATTATGGCGATTACTCGATACCGGTAACGGATATTCGTGGCGCAATTTGTGTACTTATTTGCATCGGAATCGTTGGGAGCAATCGCAGTCACGCAGACTCCAGTGCGAAAACAAACCCGGTTTACCCGTAAATCAAAAGTCATTCTTGTAGCGAATACGCTTTAAAACTTTGAATACATTAAGAAAGAATCGTGGACTGCATCAGTAAAGTTTATGTACGCTTTACTGAAATCTTTCATTACTTCCATCTGCCATAAAATAAAATACTCGAGTCAGTATTAATTTATGTTTTAAAAAGACTAGGTAGAAAAGACGTTTTCATTAAATACTTCTTGAAATAAAATATTCATAAGTTTAAAGAGTACATTTTCTATCTTAATTACGTATTTTATTATAAAACCACAAATTAATCATCACTGGCCATCTATGCCGAACATTGTGATTACCTCGTTCACACTACTCGATGGACGTGTTTTCCGAGGCACGATATTGTCAACATCGCCAACCAACTACAGAGAATTTCTCCAGAGAAACATTACACACACACATCAGCCCGCATTCGTCCACTGCTGGACATAGGCCTCTCCAAATGCACGCCACTGTGGTCTATCTTCGGCAACTCGCATCCAGCTCCTGCCAGCCGTCTTGCGCAAATCGTCACTCCACCGTGCCTGAGGACGTCCTACACTACGTTTGCCGAGACGCGGTCTCCACTCTAGAACACGTTTTCCCCAACGGTTATCGGTTCTACGACAAATATGGCCAGCCCACTGCCACTTCAGTTTACTAATCCGGTGGGCTATGTCGATGACCTTGGTTCTCTGACGGATCACCTCATTTCTGATGCGATCCCTCAGAGATACTCCGAGCATAGCCCTTTCCATAGCACGCTGAGCGACTTTAACCCGGTGGACCAGCTTTGTCGTGAGTGTCCACGTTTCGGCTCCGTATGTCATGACGGGTAGGACGCACTGGTTGAAGACTTTCGTCTTAAGGCACTGTGGGATCGACGATGTGAAGATTCGTCGTAACTTCCCAAATGCTGCCCAACCTAGCTGAATTCTTCTATTCAACTCATCCTCAAAGTTGTTTCTACCTAATCGCAATGTCTGCCCGAGGTAGACATATTTTTGAACAACTTCGAGGAAGGTACCGTGTATCGCAATCGGTTCCGGTAGAACATGTTCATTGAACATGACCTTGGTTTTATCCAAGTTCATCCGTAGGCCGATGCGCATAGAAGAATCAGCCAGCTCATTCAGCATCTGTTGTAGGTCCTGCAGCGTTTCTGCCATGATGACGATGTCGTCTGCGAATCTCAAGTGAGAGATGTACTCGCCATTGATGTTAATGCCACGCCCTTTCCAGTTCAGCGTCTTGAACATGTCCTCCATTGCATTAGTGAACAATATGGGGGAAATAACGTCCCCTTGTCTCACTCCTCGATGCAATGGTATAGGATTCGTTTGCCGACTCTGTACTTGGACGGACATGGTGGCGGCCTTGTAGAGACATCTCATCACTTGGATGTATCGCCAATCAACTTGGCAGCGCTGCAGGGACTCCAGAACAGCCCAGATTTCAACCGAGTCAAAGGCCTTCTCATAGTCCACGAATGCAAGACACAGGGGCCGATTATACTCATGGGACTTCTGTATAATCTGCCGCACTGTGTGAATGTGGTCTATGGTGCCGTATCCGCTCCGAAATCCGGCCTGTTCCGGGGGTTGGAATTCGTCGAATCTTCGCGCAAGACGGTTCGTGATCACTCTTGAAAACAGCTTATAGATGTGGCTCATTAGGGATATGGGTCGATAGTTCTTCAGCAGGGTCTTGTCTCCCTTTTTGAAGAACAGGATGACCACACTCCTACTCCACGCCTCCGGAGTTCTCCCTTCGAAGAGGACAGAGTTATAAAGCTTCTGGAGCTCCCTCAGTACGGGTTTACCTCCTGCTTTTAATAGCTCTGTTGTAACGCCGTCCTCTCCAGGGGCTTTTCCATTTTTAAGCTGTTTAAGAGCAATCTCGATTTCGCCAATACTGACTTCTGGCAGGTCTTCGGTGAAATGGCGTGTTAATGTAGCTCTAGGATCCTCATTTTCGGGATCAGGTCGAGATGCATGCGATGCGTATAACCGGCCGTAGAAGTCTTCTACTTCCGAAAGAACTGCCGGCTTGGAAGAAACGACTTCTCCACTTGCTGTGGTCAACTTCGTCAGGTGGCTTCTTCCAAGAGATTGTAAGAACACCTTAGACCCCCGATTCTGCTCGATGGCTCTTTCAATCGTAAGAGTATTGGAGCACCAGAGGTCGTGTCGTACGCGCTTGCTGATCTCTTGGTTTAGTTGCCGTTTCTCGGACGAAGTGACAGGTGGGTTTTCACGTCGTTTCTTCATTAGCCCTAAAGTCTCTTCCGAAAGTTTGGACTTTCTGCCCTTACGCTGCATGCTACAAAATCTCGTGCCTTCTTCCCTGAGAATTCTCACTACATTTTTGAGGTTCTGGTTTACGTCTGTTGTGGTTTTCACGGCAGCGAATCGGTTCTCCAGGTTTGACTGGAACGTTTCAGATCCTGCAATGGTTTGAAGCAGGGATGGTCGGAGTGTAGACTTCATCAGACGGACGCGCTCGGCCTTAAAATTGATATTCAGAGAGCCTCGGACAAGTCGGTGATCACTACCGGTATTGAACCTGTTGATCACTGAGACGTCTCTGAATATGTGCCTTTTGTCCGTCATGATGAAATCGATCTCATTTTTGGTCATAGTGTCGGGGCTTTGCCACGTCCACTTCCTTTGGGGCTGCTTCTTGAAGAAGGAGTTCATCAAGAAGAGCCCCTCTCGTTCGAGGAAGTTGACAAGCATTTGCCCCCTATGATTTCTGCTTCCAAATCCATGGGGTCCTACTACCGATTCGCTACAATTCTGTACTCCCACTTTAGCGTTGAAGTCCCCCATGACAACGTTGTAGTGGGTTTTCGTGGTGGAGTGGAGGGCTCTCGATATATCATCGAACATTTCCTCCACTTCATCGTCCGAGTGTGTCGAGGTCGGTGCGTACGCTTGTACCACCTTGAGGCTGTACCTCTCGGTGAGCTTTACAATGAGGTACGCTACCCTGTTCGACACACTGGAGATTTCCACAACGTTGTCAGCTAGGGACTTATTAACCAGAAACCCAACGCCTCCTTGGGATTGTTGGTCTACCTCTCGGAAGTACATTAGGTGGCCCGATTCGAGGGTTACGGTGTCCTCTCCCTCTCTACGGACTTCACATAACCCTAATATGTGCCACCTAATTTTCCCAAGTTCCACCTCGAGTTGCGCTAGATGCGAGTGAAGCCGTAGCGTGCGTCCGTTGTACGTCGCCAGGGTCAGTCGGTTGTGGTGGCCTCCCGTAGCCCGGTGATTCTTAGCACCCCCCGTCCCGCCGTTACCACCGTCGCCACCATGACGAGGAATAGCGGGACCGCCGGGAACTGGGGGCCGTGGCTTAAGTGTTTTCGGTATTTGGAGGTATTGCCCATAATCGCCACGCTGGGCAGGCGGGTTGGCGATCGCAGAACGCAACTTCTCGCACCGGTGACGCTGCTGCCCGTTACCGGCCTGTGGTATTTAGCTACGCCTATTTTTTGATGGTTATACCGCCATCAGTCGGTCGCCAGAGCCTCGTTTGCTGATCGGCAGGATGCACCACGGGCAGGTGAGGTTGGCTTGGAGCGCCAAGGTGTAGTTTGCGCCCCCTTACATCCCAACAACAACAACAAGAGAAACATTATATAGGTTTTAATATAAAATTTTAGATAATCATTCATTCTCTGTAACAAATTGATAATGTACTATGTTTTCAAAGTAAGAAAATTTATGTATTTTTTTTTTCAAATTTGTATTTTTTTATCTGTGAATGCCAATCGTCATATCTTTAAATAAATTAAAATTTAAGATCGTCTTCTTTTTACTGTAACAGTAACGGTTACGGTAGCTAGCCTTCTTGCTCAGTCAAATATCCAATCTGCATATATTAAACATTTAGTACCAATAAGCCATTGTTTATTGTTACTAACTACACGAACATATATTTCAGACGTGAATGTAATATGTGAAAGCATACCACATTGAGTTATCTATTACATTATTAGCGATTATAACTACATCGAATACTGTATTTCCGTTATAACTATTTTTAATTTATTTATTACATTTTATTAATCGTAAAACATGTAAAATAATTCCATTATAGTAAGATGATACTACACTTGTTTGCCCTGTCGTATAAATATTAACAAACCAGTAAAGCCGTGTCGTGAAAGTAATTTGAGATTATGGCCATTCAATTTCCTCATACAAGTCTTACTGTAATTATTTGCCAGTCATCCGTGGTCGAATCCACAAATTTGTTTAGACATCCAGTTCTTGTCGCTTTTTTTTTAATTGATCAATTTCGAGATGTCCACACTGCGGGTGGCGATTCATCGGTTTGTCATTAGCTCGCTCTCGGCGGGTTCCTTATTTGTAAACGAGTATACAACCGGTAGGTAGGTTGAGGACCTATGAGTCCCTGACAGGACTATCAGTCAAACATATTGCAAAAGTGATTTGCTTGATTTGTTATCAACATTGACGAATGGTTTCTAGCGTCACTTAATATTTATATATTCATTGTTTTGTACGTTCTTCATCTATCTATAATCAGGTAGAAAATTTACTAATGTTGTATTTTAAAGGGTTTATTATAAATAAAAAAAAATGATCAATATGATATTTGGCTTGTCTCTGGTATTAAATTTCCATTCAATTTACAAACAAAGATTTATACAGATTTATACAGAGTCAAAATATTTTTTACTCAATAATACGGGATCAATGAAACCTTCTTAAACAATAATATATGCATATAAATATATCCTTCTAAGAAACAGAATCGAATTCTGGAAACTTTAAAACCGGAAGATACGTGAATTTTTATTAGTGTTTTCAAAAACCGGATCGATTTCAATAACTTCGAAGTGAGAAGATAATAAAAAAAACATCGACCATAAATTATTTTAAGTTATCGTAGTAAGTTAAAATTATAAAAGTAAAGTAACAGTTTGTAAATGACCCACGGCTGGGATAAGGCCGCCTTTCCTTTTGAGGAAAAGGTTTGGAGCTAAATGCACCTCGTCGCTTTAATGTGGGTTGTTGGATACACATGTAACAGAATGTCAATAGAATTGGACACATGCAGGTTTCCTCGACATGAATCCCTTCACCGCCGAGCACGACATTATTATAAACATAAATTAAGCATATGGAAAGTGTGCTTGCCTGGGTTTGAACCCGCAATCATCAGTTAAGATGCACGCGTTCCAGCCACTGGGCCATCTCTGCTCATAGTAATTTACTTACAGTAAATTTAATTGTTTCCGTATTTACTTATAAATTACTCAACTGTTTGATGAGTTAGTTCGACCGGAACCGGAGTTAATATGAAAATTGATATTGGCACTTGCTTTAAGCTGCGAAGCTAGTTATGGTATTTTGTTTAAAGCATTTGTTATATTTATATAGTTTTTGGTATACAATTGAATATATATAATATATCTATGAAAAAAAAAATATTGAAAAAAGTATGTGAAATCTACGTGAGATTGGTACATCTCAAACGAAACGAAAGCGAAAATTCTGTAACTGTAAGTCGTCTGTATATAAGTCGATAAATCACAGTAACTAATTTTATGGTTTTAATACAAACATAAATTCAAATACATAACTGTATAAATCCTTACTATTATAATAAATGTCGTACTACTTAAGTTAATAGATTACATGTAATAAAACTTAGCAATTTACAAACGTAGGAAATTAACCTAACAAAGAACGTGACTTATTTGTTGTTGTAATTTATTTATCGGTTTGGTTATAAAGGAAAATATCGTGATGAAACCAAGATGAAGTTCTACTAAAAGTTAGCCGTAGTGTAACTATGAGGAAGAATAAGCTTCCAAGTTTTTTCTTAACCAATGAGGTCTTTTCCCAGCATTGGGACGCCCGAGATGTGTAACTGTGTTTCATTGTAATATGAGTGTAAAGTCTACCTGTATATACGGTACATGAGTAATACTCATTAGTTTTTCAAGCGTCAAACATTAATATAAAATTTATGCGCATGGCTTTGTATAGAGTGGATTATACTTCTTGTAGTGCTAGTATTTACAGGCGAAAGTGGACCACTACTAAAATAAGTTAAATGCCTTGTCTTCAAATCTCTTTAAAAAATCATCTCTTTTCGCAATACGTATTTTCATCACCACAAAAAATAGATTTCCCATTGAATATATTTTAGATTAACATGCAATGACAGTTGAAAGTGACAATACACGGTTAAAATTTATAAAAGGCACTGATCATCAATAAGGCATAAATGCAAACGTTCAACTACCTAAATTAAGATCGCGTAGCGGTTCAGTAATAATTCGTGAGTAATAAATCGCATTGCACTATAAATGTGCGAATAACAATAATATACAAAGAAACGAGAGTTGAGTATTCGCGCGAGCCGTCGGAAGTGATGAGTTAGATCACGAAGCAGACGCGGACGCGCTAACAATCCACTAATAGGGATCGTGGTCGTGACCCCGCCTCCCGTGCTCGACAATATTATCCCAACTGACGGATACTATTATTGCACTCGAAGAGTGCACACTTTAGATTTTTTAAAGTTCGACGTTTTAAACGTCATCAAAATGAAAAAATAATAAAATAAATAATTTAATTTGATGTACAAAATAATTTGATACGTTAATATTGGTACATTTGTATTTTTTAATATAATATAATTTGAATTAAATTACTTTTGTACCATATTATTTTTAAAAATTTAATATTTGTCTCACATCTTCACAAATCGAAGATTTATAAATTCATAATAAATCTGTAATGTGCGGTTTGAATGATTGTAACTGAATATTTTTTATAGTATTCGAATGTTATTGCGTTTAGTATTTTGCGTTGTAATACTAAACCACATTGCGCAGTTGATCGTAATAACAGGGTAATGTTTGATAGTGAATATTACATTACAAATTATATTGTATAGAAGAAGCAGATATCTTAAAGGGAAATCCCAAATTTTAAACGTAATGAAGATATAAGAAAAATTAAGTCTGAGTAAAAAAAATTCAACTTAATTCAAATAAATTAATTCAGTTGTATTTTTTAATCAGGTTTATAATATCAATGTCCTAATTATTGTAAAAACTTAAAATTAAACTTTGTTTAATTATTTAGATTATTAAACTCTGATTTAATTAGGGGAGCAAATATTTCATAGAGCCGTGTTATTCGGCTCAAGTTTTATTTTATTATATATATATAAGAAGTCGAACAAAATACATATATATTTGTAATTTGAACCAAATTGTAAAGTCAATAATGTAAATGAGAACAGTTTCTATATTCTTTTATCCTTTATAGGAACTTATCTTTCGAGAAAGAAGTCTTTATTCAAATAAATACATCTAAAAATAAGCAATAAAATATGTATGGACAACATCCATATAAATTTTTAATTCGAAACGAGTGAAAGGCGTGATTGTAAATTATTCCAAGTTTTATTGAAAACAAGTGATGACAGATTATGTTATGGATATCGTGTCATTTGAAACAATCGTCACTCACCCTTAGTCTCTGGTCGCCGACCGTCCACACGCGGCTCGCGAAGTCGTTGGAAGCTCCCACGATGTACACGCCGGTGGCGTCGAAGTCCACTGACATCACGCCCGCGTTGGACCCCACGAGCGTCCCTTTGTTTTCTATTAGGCCAGCTGTAACAAATTATGTGTATTATAAAATGTACAAACATACAAATAGAAAGTTTAAGTAGAATAGTTACAGTCTAAATTTGTATTTTTTTCTTGTAACATACTAAAACCTAACCTAACAAATAGACGACCCACTTTAAATAAGTATAGGTATTTAAAGTATAGTTATTTAAAGTGGGTCGTCTATTTGTCATCATTAGTAATTTTGTAATATATATTTTATTCATGGTTGCTAATTGATGAAAAATTATGTATACGTTTTAATATAAGACGAAAGTAGCATTATTTATATTCATTCGCAATGGAAGAACAGGATCTTTTCCATGACAAAGTTAAGATATACGTATCCCCAAACTTCTACGTGATTTGATCTGAGTAACAAACGTAGAAGTTAATTATGTAAAGCATCCTGAAGGAGTGTGCGTAGAACTCAAGAGGCACCTTCGAGGTGATGGCATATATAGAGATCAATAATATGAATTTTGTCTTTTTTAGTTACACCAATTTCAACTGGGTGAGAAACTTATGCTTTCTGATTTCTACTATCGAAGACCTAATACATGCGCTTGTTACCACGTCAACAGTAAGAAAAATTGATTACACTGAGTATAATGCATTCGACTAATTAATATATGTATCACTCACGTTTGGAAACGTCCCAGAGTTTGACTTTCCTATCAGCTCCACCGGTCGCTACAAGCCGGTCTGTCGGGCTCCATTTTACGGCATTTACTTCACCGTCATGCGCGTCCTAGGCAAAACAATTATAAATACATTACGAATGGACAATATTATAATTAAACATTATTAAGTTTTATCCCATTTGTTGTTTGTATAATTGCTAAATCTCCCGTCGGTTCTACTCATAAAATCCACATTCCGATATTTAATGGACACGGTAGATTATAAAATATTGTCTTAAAATTAATAGACTTAATGGCTAAGGTATAATTATATATCAATTTAATTTTAAATATTCAAATGAGAATTATCTTTAAATTTACGGCTAATTTTAATCTATATACATATATGTAAACAGTTCAGATTCTTTTTCCGCTCATTTTGCTCAATCTATTTATTTTTGTCTTGTGCACTATAACTCATCAAAAAATTTAGTGTTACCAATTAAAAAAATAAAAATAATAATGTTTTTTTTTTTATCCATGTATAGATAATTACACTATTTATATAAATTGGTTAATTAATAAAAATGCGATCTATAAAATAAACAAGTTATGATACAAATTAAATACTTTTCACCTATTTCCAGATGTTTAAGTTAATACGTTACGCCAAGATTAACTATTAACTCGGGATGATAGAGTATCATCCGTTCACTCGCAACGGTACTTTATCGTTTAACGATCAATCATTGACTTATCTAATATTCATTATAATATGTTTACTTAACAAGAGTACATTTAATATATTAAACAGTTATTCTCAACACGTCTTATGAAATCGATCGTTTATTTTTATTTGTAAAGTTTTACGAGCAAATATGAACTATTGTTATTTAAAGAACCCCGCTATTTACATCGTATAAATTGATATATTTTCCATAAATTATTATTTGTTATTTGAAAAATTGCTGAAATAATACTCTCATGAGTAGCTTATATTCTATCCACCACGCAGTTCCAATGCGTGTTGGATATACATCCGACATGGCAGATTTTCATTCGGCACAAGCAGTTTATTATCACGTTTTCCTTTAACGCCGAGCACGCAATGAATTTGAAAAACAAATTATAAGCATATAATAATTGGTGGTGCTCGCCCGGGTTTGAATCCGCAATATTCGGTTATAATTAACGAGTTTACCACTACGTCATTTTTTATTTATCTGTATATGTAACAAAACTAGAATACAGTGTCAAAATAATAATTTCTGGTCATATTGAGAACAAAACAATGTGATAAAAATTATGAACTCAACGTAAAAGCATTAAAAAAACAATACGGAATATTATATTTGTATGCGCAAGGTATTTTCTTTTCTTCATCGTATTATTTCGGTGAAGTTTGGGTTTGAAGGTTTTAGAGATGTAAAGATAATAAAAAAGTGCGTATACGTATGTATGTTGAGTGAAGTTACAAGATTGATAGTTAAGTCTAAATTAATGTTAACTATAAAGTTATTTACTTTTGGTTTTCTTCCATTCCTAGACTTTTCTTCTTTGATAAGTGAACATACGCATATGTTTAGCTAAATTTCGAAAATAACTTCGTAAAATAATACACTTAGCGTGTCAAAGTATTACAGTACAAAAAGGACAAACGATTGAAATTTAAAATGAAATTTATAATTTAGATAAGCATCCTTGCGTATTCAAAGATACTTTAATGTTAAAATTTTACCTACTACTACAAATACTTCATTATGCAACTTTATACGCATATTGTAAAAAAAAAAATAATAATGTAAGAAATAGTTTGAGATTCATAATTTTTTAATATTACCATGAAAACATATACTAAACGTAAAAATTCGAATGTCATATTAAAATAACGTCGATTAACATTTCATTTCTTTGATAAGATAGAATCCGATTGCCATTATATTTTGTTATGTGGCAACACATTTATTGATTTTTGTTTTGGGTAACGATTAACAAACCCCAAAACAAAACGGTAAATGAATTGTCTTATATTTTTAAACAAAGCGTAATTTCAATTTGAAAACGATTTATTTAACATTTCGTTTGAACGCAAACTATGTAACAAAACTAGAAGATTTTGAGTTTTTCCTTAACAGAAAAACGATAAACTTACAAATCTCAATGCCACCTTAGTCGGTAGTGACGTCGCGTAGTAAGGCAGGGAATCCATAATTTTATCATCTGTGCTACCTCCAGAACCACCACTACTTCTACTGCCGCCTTCTCTGGCCGCTTCTTCCAATTCTTTGCGAACTTTGTCACTTTTTTTCCTGGAAACAAAACAAAAACTATACACTATACACTTAAAATATATATTTCCTATTTTAAATTTTCTTCCGTGCTTAAGCTTCTGTACAGGGATTAAAGGGCCATTCCTTCACGTTTTTCAGATCGTTTTAAACCGCAACCGATGCTTATATCCTTGCTTATCCAGGCATCCATTTACTTACAAAACGGTCATAACCTTAATACATCTCACCTTTATTTGTATATCACCGAACAAATGTGCGAGTTGCACGTGCAATAATACCATGCAATATTAAAAATATACCATGCAAAATACAAACTGTCCATTAACAATCATATCTTAAATATTTACAATGATAACTTTAAAATTAATGTTAATCAACCCAAAACTTTAATGATATTGAGTTTAGTAATAATGATTAAATGTTTAAAAGTGTTTGTTTCTTTATATAAATCTGGCTAACTGCGGCTTGTAATGTCTGTTAAATAATAAAAAAAAATCATAAGACTCCCACCTATTTTACTTTGATGGTATTACGCCAGTTACTTCACGCAAGTGCCAACAACAACTATTGAAAAATACAAACCAATCAGATGGGAGATGCGTACGCAAATAATAAGCAATCTATATTTTTAAACAATAACAATTGTAAATTGAGAGTTTTTGCAAATTAACATCTTTATGAAATTAATTTATAATTTTATTATTTTATGAAAAATCTATTAAAAGATTTAAACAAACACTTTTAAATTTCCATTTATGAAAAATCTGATATACAATCTCTCTCAAATGTATCTTATTATTAATATGTGCGTCCCGAATAATAAATACTATATTACAATTTTGTAATGTATGTACATTGTACATAATATAAATTCAAATTAAATATATGTATTACAATTCTGATTAAAACTTCACCATAAGCTATATAAAACTGATATAAAACTGTCTAATTACATATTATTATCTTGAAACAATTTAGAAAACAATGGAATTGTTGTGTAAATTAGGTGAATATATATTTTCAAAATTTAAGTAAAAAAAATCAATCAATTATAAAAAGAAACGATTACACAAAAAAAACAAGTCAAAAAATTTTGAAATAAAAAGCTGTAGATAAAAGATAGTACAAAAAAATCGTAAATGCATCGTCCGTTGTAGCGCAATGATAAGTGGGGGAAATTGAAAAATGAGTCAGTTTCAGAGTGCAGTTAAGACATATATGGGCCGTCGTTATGAAGAAATAAATGTCCTTATAAACGCCACAATGCCTTCATACCACCAAGACCTCATTCACATTATCTCAAACTCACCCGAAACTAACTCTACCAAACGTGTTGATGAAAAACGCAGTAGGGTTGCTTGACCTGTTGAAAAAAATTAAACAAAAGGAAGCAAAAAAAAACATCATGTACAATTATGCAAGCTTCTAAGGCTGCGCTAACACACGCATAGACCATTCTATACATTCAACTACGTTACAAAAAACAAGTAATATTTTTGTTATTGAACGGTGCCATTTATAAAGTACAGTACCATTACAGTGAAGTAATAAAAAGCTTAGCAAAATAGAATTCGACATGACCGAAATTTTAAATACTCATTCTATATTTGTTTGTAATATACAATACATTTTCTCTTCAGGGCAATGTAAAAATCTTAATAAAATTCGTATAGAATATGATTCATTAGTAACGAAAAATATTTTAAGGAATGTAATAAAAAAAAATTAACAACACAATTTCAAATCTATAAAACCTAAGTGCGTTTATACAATTATTGTCATATTTTAAATTGCGTTGAAAATATTCTATTAACAACTATGGTACAAACACCTTTACCCAAACCGAATTAAATATAAGTTTAACAAAAAGCCATACAACTTTATAGTTACAATCAACACATGAGAAAATCTTTTTTTGGAATTATTCTTTTTTTTTAATTTAATTTAGATACATGCAAATGATAATTGAATGAAATTAAACAGGCGTATTCTACGACTCTTAAAAACTCCATAGATAAAATAAATAATATTAATCTTACTTTAGGAAGTGTTCATTTCGTTCGTTCATTTTGTCCGCATCTTTAGCTTTGTATTTAATGAGTCTTTCAACAAGAGAACGATTTTCATCCTGTAATTAGAAAAGTACGATAATCCAATTTTGGTATTATATAATAAATCAATTTAAAAAAAAATAGTTTTGTACACCCGGCTGGAATTAAGTTCATTCGATATATATTATATCACAGTTTAAATCCGAACACAATAAAATAACTGGAGAGAAAAAAAATATTTTTATAAGTTACTAATAATAATAATTATTATTATTTTATTAAATATCATAATAAAACACACACACTATAGCGAGTGTCGTAGCGGTCAAATTCCTTCACTTATTTTGGCTTAGCTCTCATTCGCTGAATGTCTGGAGTGTAACGTGCGATAATGAACTTCTTTTTTAAAAAATATGTTTGCACTAAACTATACCGGGTTGGATAAATGGTATCCAGACTGACCGGTGTTAAATTTTCGACTGAAGGTGTTTGCAATTTCATAGAAGTTATAGGCGTTTTATATATACCGATAATCACATGAGGGCTATATGTATACAGGCTGCTCCATTTAATCCATCTTATAATAATAATAAAACGTAATAACGTAGAAATGCAAATTACGCAAAAATAAATACAAAATATACTCATTCCATTTTATGTGGCTTTAGTTACTTACTATGTATATTAACAAATGTTAATATATATAGCATTAGTTAGCATACAATGTTGAGCAGGATTAAATGCATTTAGGTACGTATTTAGGAAATATATTGTCCCTTTTCTAATATTCCTTTCAGTATGTATTTTAATGGTCATTTTGGGCATGGGCAAAACCCACTCTATATAACTAAGTCGGTACACATGCGAGATACAAGCATGATAGTAATAAATTGAATTAAATATATTATATTTCTACTACATATATTATATATTGCAAAATTACATTAAGGTATTATAGTCAACTTATTTCAATATACTAGTATTTTATAAAGATAATTATTGAATATACAAAATAATTAATATTTATGAAATAAGAATCACGCTGAACATGATGGACACAACCGCGAATTGCGTTGGCATGTTGCCACGAATGAATGATGCAATAAAAATTTGAAGATTCAGTGGAATAGTTTGTTTCCAGCGATATGTATGTACTTTCAGTATAAGTACTCCGAACGAACACAAGCGTGCAACACGATGTGTAAATGTTTCTCGTAAAGACATGATATTTAAAACATTTTCATTTCGCCTGAGCTTTATGTTACAATGTTTTTCGTTTGTATTTTCTACGAAAACCCATAACAAAGCCAGAAATATTACATTCCGCGTACACAGATACACATTTAGTGAGTTAAAGAATATGTTATTTTAATCTTCTCACGCACATAGCAACGAGGTCGTTCATTCATGATGCAAATAAAAACTAACCTCGCGCTTTATTACTTCCTTGGAATTTAAAATAGATAATCATTATTAATTCATGTTAATAAGGAAAGATTTATAAGGAGACTAGTATTATTAAACGCCGAATCACAATTCTATTCATATAAAATTAAATAATTAATAACGTAATTACTAATAAATTTTATTTCACTTACTGATATTATGATGATACAAATTAAATACGATAATTTGTTTTAATAAATTTAAAAAATGATTTAAAAAAAATTACTCTCTTTTCATGTTCATCCATGTTAAAACTTATTGCTCCTCATCTATATTATACATTACTACCAATTTTTTCTATAAATCATATTCAAAACAAAAAAAAATTCAAATCAAATTGATAGATCCCGAGATTAGCATGTTCAAGCGAACAAATTGTTCAGTTTTATAATATAATTATATACAGTAAAAACCTTCAAAGTATTTTAAAAAAATCTTCTTATAACCAACCCTATTGAGCAAATATAAACATTAATTATGTAAGCTGAATATTCATAATATGTTTCTCTTGCAAAGTAATGATGCCTCAATAGAGTTCACAAGGTTATAAGAATAATTAATATGACTTTTACCTGGGATTTCCTTAATTTGTCTTCGATAGCTGCGAAAGCAATTTGTAATGCTTGATGTTCATCTCTTAAGACTTGATTCAATCCTTGTAATTCAGCCATATTTGTTTCATACATTTGAATCTCTGCTCTAAGTGATGCTATTAATGCAGTGTTTTCTGAAATTCTAAAATATATTCCTGATTAAATTTTAAGTAGTAATAGTTTCTTTTGAAATATATATATGAAAATATTATTAATTTGTCAAATTAACATGAATATGTTCAAATATGAGTGCCAACTTAGTTTTGAGAAATAGGTTCTCTCTTATGTAGCTACTCATCTTTTGTAATGATATTGAACATCAACATTACTATACAAAATACATATTGCACAACCAACTTTTATATAAATTTATTACTTATAATTGGAAATATTTGAATGAATATAAATTGGTTACTTTGATAAAATATAATCATTATTTAATGCAATATATAAAAAAAAAACAATTGAATAAAACCTATTTTTTTAATTGACTGCCCAAAAATAGAGTTTAAAGTGTTCAAGGTTTCTGTGTATCATCATCAATCAATGAATTTATTTTATTCCACAATATTTTTTATAATCTACAGTATATGGTAAGAACTCTCAGATCATCTAAAATGACATTTGCTATAAGTGAATTAATTCAGGATAGCTGTTTTAAAATATTTTAAGGTTAAAAATACTTTATTTCCAGTCACATTTATTTATTAATTATAAATGTAGTTTTGTCTATGTTTTTATTATTTTTCTTTGACAAATTTGTATATATTCAAACACAAACAAAACAAATACTTAAAAATTAAATTAGCTTACATTATATCTTTAGCTTGCAAATTCTTTTCTAGATCATGCGCTCGTGCATTTAGGTTAATGATTTGCTGCGCACTTTCTCCTCGCCGCCTGTGCATAGAGGTGAGTTCCTCTTGCTGGGAAAGAATCTTTTGCTCTAAAGCTTGTATCCTTTCATTGGTCACTCCGCCTGAAACACATGTGTAATTGATCTATTTTAACCAATATAGTTTAAGTAGAATTAAACTAATATATATTATACATTATTAAAGGGTTCTATGTATATCTATCCAATCTGCTATGCTTAGTATACTATTCTAATGGTAATTTGACAATTACAGTTTTAAATATTTTTGGGAATGTACTTTCTTGATTATCTCGTTGAAAGTTATTTCCTGCAATAAAAATTCCTATAATATATTGATTTTTGGTATTAGCCACTAAGCCAAATTTCATTTAAATCTTTCTTTTGCTTATGTATGTGATAAAATATTATATAGATTGTATATACATCTTCACAGGAATCTAGATGTTAATTCCATTTTGTCAGTAAAATTTTAAAGAGTTAAATTAAAAAATACACAAACCTCCACTAGATAATACACTTTCTGTGTTAGAATATCTTATTCTTTCATTTAATAAAGTGAGCTGCAAGTTTTCATTTTTTAATGTGCTAACATTATCAAAGAGTCGACTTTCTGAAAATAAAATAATATTTTTTTTACGGAATGTTATTAGTTCAACAATATGAAACTAGTTACAAATAGCTACTATAACACAAAAAATAAACAGATTTATCAAAAATAGTCCTGCTTATCATTAATAATATATAAAGGTAATTAGTCAAGATAGTGTTGTAAGTATTTCATCTTAATATATTAGCATTATATTATAGCAATAAAAATGACAATAAATTTAGACAAAGACATACTTATCTATAGGTTGTGTTACTTACGAAAAGTTATAATATCTTGGAAGGCTATTGTTTCTCGCTTATTACGAGACTGCAATTGACTTATTATATTATTCTTCCAATCTCCACCTTCCATTTTAACCCAATATATTTTTAGATCAATTTATTAAAATATATTTTCAAAGTTTTTATATCATAACAAACAGATGTCATTTCAAACCCATAGAAACACAGATGAAAATATGTGCACTTATGTATAAATCTTCGCTCACAGAATTATAGCAATATAAACGCTTCGTTTCTCTTTCAATTTTTATGTACTAAATAATCATTAACTAATCAGTTCTACAAAAATTATGTATTCTTCACTCGTAAATAAACTTTTGACAATGTGAATATGTCATTTAAATTACTCTCATAATTAAATGTCAAAATCATCTTGAATTGGACTCGAGGATATTGTGATAACAAAGATTATAGTTTGTCTATGATTTTGAACTTTAACTTTTAATATTTAATTAAAGTGACAACATATTACCAAATATTACTACCATACTCTACTAAATTTCAAACGAAGTTATGATAAAGTATTATTTGAAGTTCTCGCTATTAAATCTTATGGACATAACTTCGTTACGACTAAGGTATCTTATTAAATAAAATTGTTATATATAAATCATTTAATTAATTATTTTGGCAGTTTTGGCAGTTTTCAGAAAACAACCTCTTAACAATTTTGTTAGATACCTTAGTCGTAACGAAGTTATGTCCGTAAATATATATATTATAAATATTAAACCGTTTTTAATAAATAAGCTAAAATTAAGCTTATGGGTTCATACCCCAAATATAAAGGAAATACCTTTTTTTTAAAAATAAAGTGCCTAATTAAAAGGATTATTTTGATAGGATAAATAATGTAAATTTTTACCTTTATATATTCGTCGTCAGGTCTAGAAAGTGTCATGCAAGCTATTCTAGGAGCCAATGCTGCAACTTCGACTTATGTTGTTTTTTACTGAGACTTTTTTTGTTAGCTCTAGTTTTGTTCCAGATTTTTTTATTATTTTTTGTTATAAATATTTGTTAGGAATGTAGCAAAATAGTAAAATTGTGTAAGCCTAAACCTCATTGTCTTATTGACAGTACGGCAGACTCCAGAGTCCAGAGTCGCCAGAATACTGTTCTAACTAGCGTCTTTACCGAATAACTTTGTAATAATAATTATGAATATTATTTTAGTTACTAAATTATGAGAGATAATTAGACAATATTCTATTGTAAATTACTAGAGAGGGAGAGACCGTCTGTTTAGGTATAAGCCACACATCAGATATTCTACTGCGAAATAGCAATAGGTACTTAGTATTAGTGTTGGGTTTTGGTTTGAAGGGCGAGTGAGCCAGTGTAACTACAGGCACGAGGTCATAACATCTTAGTTCCCAAAGTTATTTACGCATTGGTTAATATTTCATACAGCACCAATGTCTATATGCAGTGTTGACTACTTACCATCAGGTAGGCCAATTGCCCATCCGCCTGTTTTACAATTCTAAGAAAAAATGAAGTAATTCTCGTCTAGGTTATTGCCTGGCTACGGGAACAAGTGACGCGTCACGGACGGAAGGTGCGCCGGGTGAAGACGAAATTGGCGCGGTACGATTTTAAAGTCACGGGCAGCATAGCCACTGCAATGATTATTTGCCCAAAGCTAAATATTCATGTACACAATTCATGGTTGTCTCGACATTGCTGGATTATGAATAATAGCGGTTATAATATTGTTCAAGATGTTAAATTTGGAAAACGCATCATTATTTTTTCACAATTTCTTCTATTTACTAAAAAAATTTAGAGTGAATTGCGGGTGGCAGAACTTCCAAATAGTTGTCTAAGCTAGAATTTAAGGAGGAAAAATTATATCGTGGCGATTTTGGTTCCTAAACTATTCAATATATAGATATAATTAGTTTTGAAATAGCGTAATATAATTGAGGTAAAATAAACTCTTTATAATAAATAAATTATCTATTTCCAAAAATGAGAAAAAATATATTTTGCTATTAAAAATACTTTAATAGCATTTTAGTTTATTTTCCATTCCTCTTTTGGTTGATATTTGTTTTATTGCATACAGGATGTATTAATTTAAACGAATACATTTATATTCCTATAAGTTCCTTTCCTGTTGTAAATATACAGATCAAGCACTTTAAAGCTTGAAAATTTTACCAGTAAAATTGAACAGTTCCACTGCCTAGATACTGATACGTGTATTATATCGGCTATAATTCATCCATACTTTCAAAATCACAAATAATACGACTAAGTGCGTTAAATTAACTGCTTATATTTATTTATTAAATTACGTACTAACTTTCTTAGTAAAATAAAAATGAAACTAATATAAAATATGAAAAAATATGTCGTGGATTATAAATATTTAGATGTAAATAGAGGTCATATTTTTATAACAATGAAAAGTGTGGTGCTTATCATGAAGTTACTGAAGATTGAAATACTTTCTTAAAAATCTTTTATATTATCTTTCAAGAATAGATGAATTCCGTATTAATTTGGACTTTGACTGTTACTATTCAATTAAGGATTGGAGATTCAATTATAAGTTTCGAGCCGGCGACGCTGCTTAAGGTGCGCATCGGTGCCTAAATTAATTCGTATTCTGAATCATTATCGTCCTTCTCATTTATAGTTAGAAAAACGTATTTTTACATTTTATTGATAATATTTATGTATCTTACCAAATATGTGTATATGACCAAATTAGTCACATCCTAGGGTGGTTGATAGAAATATCTTGTAGTGAGATACAAGCTTTCTTTTGTAACACATTTTTTCACATTTATTCATTATGTAATTAATGAAACATCAACAAAACTGTGTTTGGTGCCTAGATAATACAATAATATTTATAATACAATTAAAATTTTAATAATCTAATAACATAAAATATCGTGAGGAAATCTTCAGCTGCCCATATAACTTCTGAACAAACGATATGTTTGGTAACAGGATGCCGTTTAGCATTAACATTTTCCTAACTGTTTCTTTACTTTCTTATAAACACGTTGCAGTCGTGAGACAATCGGAGAATGTGAAACATGGAAAGTGATAACTATAACTTTCATGAAATAATTTATAATTTAATAAAAGCAATAAATTAATATATAGCAACAAATGCTGCTCGCGATTCGGTTTCATACTTAAAAAAACGAAGACACACACTTCAACTATTTTCAAAAGTTTGAACTCGCTGCTTGCATTTTTAATCGTGTGCATATATATGTTAATTAGATGTGCCCGCGACTTTGTGCGCGTGTGTCAAAAAAGTTGTAACCTAAGTTACTCCTTATTGCATCAGCTTTCTGCCAGTGAAAGTCCCGTCAAAGTCTGTCCAGCCGTTCCAGAGATTATCCGGAACAAACGAAATGTGGGCAGAAGATGAATACCACTCACCTCTTAATAGCATTTATTTATATAAAAATATATTTATATAAATTCTTTGAGCTCATCTAGTTATTTAGGCTTGTTGGCATAATTTGCAGCTACTTGACGTTGATATTGTTTTTATGAAGCAACGTTAGAAGAGAAGGCATTTTGATGTACTAATAAAAAAAAAATAACAATATTTTTCTCATTTTTGATAGATGGTGTGGTTGCTGGTGTTTTACCACAAATATTTTCATAAAAGATTATAAAAAAAATATTCATTCATTCAATTCCTTCATTCGTCTTAAAAAAATATTGTCTGTAGGAAATAGTGCTCATCTTAAACCGAACCGCGTAAACCTACTATAATGTATTTATTTTCAGGGTGTTAGTATATAAAATAATAAATAAAAAACAAAACGGTCTACAGTTGTTTTTAATAACTACCGTTCTTCTGATTCCTTGCTGTATCTTTCATGAATTTTTGGGTTACCTGCGATTAATTAAGTATATTACGTTATCTGTATGATGTATTTCTGAATGCAGTATAAAAAAGGTATAAATTACTTACTTTCACGTTCAAAATCATCAGGTAAAAAACCTTTCGTGCTTAAACGTCGGTCACCTCTAGAGTCTGCAATATAAATTAAATATATTGTAATTTACGTATTTAGTAACATTGTTATGGTTTTCAGAAGACATTTACCAACCTGAGCTATCAACTTCGTCAGATAATTCACTTTCTCTGGCTTGTTTAATGTTATCGTTCAATACTTCAATAACTTTATCATCAACATTTTCTTCGCTTTTACTCGATGACTCTGTTCTAACAGACCGTTTGGAAAGCCTTTGGTCAATAGTTTTTTTAAAATGTTCTGAATCTGCATAGGCAAAAATAAAAATTACATTGAATTTGTAGATTGTAAATAAAATAACTTTAAAAATTATTTTTAAAGTTTAGTTTTTTAGTTTGGTTTTAGTATGACTAAAGAATTTACAAATATATGTTGTAACAAGCTCAGACTAATAACAAACCTATAGAATCTAAGATTAGTTAGATAGTTGCGAACAAGTCTTTACCAGAAAGTTTAATATGACAAAAAATATCAGATAAAGAAAATACAAATTTCAAGATTTCTTCCATCCACTTCATCTTTTTGTTTGTAGATATATAATAAAGAATGTTCATTTTTAAAAATTACAACTAAATTAACCACTTTTCAATATTATTCCTATTTCTTTTATTTTCTTCTTTCAACTAATATCTACTATTATTAACTTTCATAACATTATGCGGTAATTCTTATTTTTGTCTTTCTTCACGATTATATTTTATTAGTTTTTCTAACCATCTCTATTTTTTTTGATGCAATCCTTCAAGAACCATTTCGGAGGGCACTTGCGCTGAAACTTTACCGAATGCCTACCGGGGTCGCTGCAGAGGACCTGTAGACCAGACCAGAGGCTGCAGAGGAGCAGTGGACCTTTGTAAGCGGATCATATGGTATTCGATGATGTAATAATCGTCCTAGGGCGCTTGTCGCTCTTGTCCATTCTTGTCTTGTTGCTTTGGATGTGATTTCTAATATGTATAATAAGGGGTATGTAATGGGATATGTAAATTGTACCCCTTATTATAAGGGGTACAATTTTGTTTTTTATAATAAGACAGTTATCGATCCAAGATGTCTTCTACCAATACCATGGTAGTGTAGTACAATAAACCGTAAGGCCTACTTATTTTTTAAAACTTCGTATATAAAGTATATTTTAAAATAATGGTCTAATTTGTAAATTTTAAAATGATAAAGTGTGAATTATCTGTGATAATACTGTATTATGCAATCACAATCATCACTTTGCTATAGATTTTATTAAGAAAGAAAAAAGTTTACGTGCAGTTATAGATATATCGCTAATAATATGACGATGAAAGGCAGAAACAACGAGTAAATACACACGGAACCAAAACATACACACTCACAACAAAAGCCTTAACATTTTTACCTAGCCTTTTTCTGTTCGCTATGCGTGTACAAAAAATAGCAATTCACTTTATTATCACATACACTAAAAAGAGACGAATCTACGAATGAGACTTCGTAACGAAAACTTACCAAATCGATGCTAAAAGCGGTTAATCTGCTCTTGTTTGAGCACTCCGTTTAAATTTTAGATAAACCTACCTTCAAAGTTTGGTATTTGTAACAGGGGAGTTCCATTTGATTCCATCACTGGAAGAATGAAAATTTGAATATTACAAGACATAAAATAAGGTCAACTATAATAATTTTTTTTCTATTTTTAACATTGTTATTAGGTACACGTACAAATTTTTTGTGCTACGACCTCATCAACTGCAACGACCGACCATATTATAAACACCTACGAATTGACAAAACATTAACATATTGTAAAACATCAAATCAATTTTATTTTAATTATATCCAAAAACGAAATAGGTACAGCAAAAACAGCTATCTTCATTATTATCTCTAAAAAAAAGCACACTATGTTTTTGGTTAAAATATATTTCGTTTTAAATGCACGTGAAGTAACGATGTGGTCCATTAATATTTTTTATGGGCTGCGTTATGCCTTGATTTTAATCAATGGTAATTTTTTTTTATGGTTCAAGTTTCACAGCTAAAGTTAAACAAAAACATTGAAAGTATCATCCTAATAAAATAGAAACAACATTCACTATTAAAGTAACCTGTGTTACGTTAAATTTTATTTTAGATGCACGTTGGTAAGGCAAAACGTAAATCTTACAAGATCTGTAGATTTAGAAATTGCAATATAACGAGTGAGGCCAAGAGATTCTGAACACTGGGATTTACTTACTTGCTCTCCAAGAAAAATGAATGGAAACATCGTTTTTGTCTAATGTCTTACTTTTGCTATTTTTATGGCGAACTAAATTAAGTACGATACGTAGGTATACGTTAGAGGAATAAATCGTGCGAAAAGCTGCAACCATAATCTATAATTAAAAAAAAAAAAACGCGACAGAAGATTTAGATATATTTAATATGAGACCAATCCCTTCTCTAATAAAAAAACCGGACATCACGGAATCCAATTATCGCTTGACATGCATAAAAAATATTCCGACGAGTTGAGAATTTTTATGAAGGTTAACATGAAATAAAACAGACGATGTTTGTTTATTGTAGGTGCATGTAAGAAATCGTAACTTGTGCAAACGTAGTTGACCGTTTTTGAAAACAAAGTTTTTTACAAAACAATACGAGTGATCAAATTTATTTAACTTGTTTTGGCATATGTACTTTATTATTTGATAACTAACTAAAGCCGCAAGCTTACGGCTTACGGCTTTACCTGCGCGTAATGTATATAACTTCATATACAGCACAGAAAAATATAAGCATGAATTTCGTATATTGATATGATTGATGCATATGAGCCGAGATAGTCTAGTCACCTAGTGGCTAAAATACTGAATCTTAAGATTACCGATTTAAGCTCAGGCAAGCACCATTGAATTTTCAAGTGTTTAATTTTGTGTTTATATTATTTCGAACTCAGCGATGAAGGCATACATGGTGCGTGCATGTATCAGATGGAAAGTCATACATGTGTATCCGTTAATTCGAATTGAAGCAGCGTCGTGGAATTTGCTCCTAATCTTCTCCTCAAACGGAGACGAAGTCTAAGACAATGCCAGCCTTTACGGGCTGTTACAATAAGTTTTACTTTAAAAATATAGTTATGTTTTTTAATCAAGGCGTTAATTAATTATCAACTTAAAATTATTATACTATTCATTGTTAAATAGATCCCTGGAAATACATATCATTCATTTATCTTTTATTTATATAATTAGTGATAGTGTTTATTATTCTGCTTTAAAAATGGGTTCAGGATATTTGTGAAATGATTTCATGATAAATATATCTATTTTGAGCGTTTTCTGTCTATTAAAATTGTTGTTTATCTACGGCATGTGATTTTTTTAAACTTCATAGATAAACTGGATTGGAACCGATTGATTTATTCTGATTATTTTTTTTTGTTTGTAATAAAGATGTCATATCCTTCAAGAATATTAGGTATAGCGCTATAGCGTAATATTTAATTTTAGTCGTATAAAGCGGAGACGATTAGTTAGTGTGCCTACTCGATTAGGTATATGGATACTTAAGGGCCCTTGAAAATATTATAATATAATCGGTCGTTTCGGATTATTAGATTTAGTCTCATAAAATTTTATTAAAAATCTACAATTTCTCCATATAAAGTTAAGCGTATGTATTTATTAGGTTAGCCACCAATTGCCACAATAATGGCCGAACCGGCAATTTAGTCACAATAATGGCCGAACCGGCCTCTTCGATTACCGACTTTCATTCAAATTGAATGACTTAACTTGTGGTCGATAGGAAGCTGTGACTTACAATCATGTAAGTTAGGTATAAAATGTAAATTGCATTTGTAACGAAAACCTTACTTTTCATTCTCACATTATAACAACGTGTTAAAATGTGAGAATGTAATATGCCCAGATAGAGAATGACGTCTGTCTAATCCCATGAGATCGAGGGCGGAAGTTTGCAGTCCTATACAATGCGACCGATGACCGTCTACGGGATGCCCGTTCGATCCTACATAATGTCAAACGTCAGCCGCAAAACTAAGCTTCTAAATCCGTGGGTTACGGCAGATATTCATGGAATTGGTTCTCAATCATAACGGCGTAAGCGCGCACAATCCGATTGTAACTGATTTGTGGTCAAACATACAGTGAGGCCAATGATCTGCCTGGCGCGACACATCTCAAAACTTTTAAAGTATATCAGAGATAAAGAAAACAAAAAAAGAATAACTATGAAATAAAATTCAGACATAATCCAACCTTTTATTTTTTTATTGATGATGTTGAATGAAATAGTCTCTTACATAAATAGTAGAATATGGAATTATTGTGTATTATTAAGTTTTTTTAGTTACCATCTACAGAGCCAAACAAAAAAGTATAATTTTCATATATAAAATTAAAGTCTTGTAATTTGTGATTGTGAGATTCATATTATTTCACTCATACAGAGTCCTACTATCTAATTCATATTCTTCTAGTAAGTTTTCTGCAAGTGCATCAATTTCATATATATCATTCTCCATTTGTACTACTTCAGCAATAAAAGATGGCCATACCGTTGTATCAATATCTTTTATTTTGAGTGGTAGTAAATGTTTTACAGTTTCAGCTGTACTATTCTCAGGTATTTTAAAGTTCTTACACAAGTAGTTCCAAAAATATGTAGTTGGAGTAAGAGAAGTAAAGGTATTTGGCAAACGAAGAATATCATGACCGCAAGATTTAAACACACAATCAATTTCATAATTTATATTATTAAAAGTACATTTTTCTATTAAATCATATAGTATAGGTTTAGGCATACTAATGTTACATGGTATGTTGTTTTCTCTTAACCATTGCAGCATTTGATTCTTAGAATGGTACCTTGTGATAGATTTATTAGGTAATAAGCCATGGAGGACATTATTTTCCATTACAATAACACTCATAGGCTTTATGCTGTACAGTACAATGTCAATCATCCATTTCTTAAAGACATCAGAAAAAGTCATATCGGGATCTTGACAAGTAAATAATCCATTTTCATAACCATTGCTTGTAAGAATATGAAAATAAAGAAACCCATCATGTACTTGAATGTTTTCATCAGAATTGTATTTATACTTCTTAATAGCATCTTTAAGAATTTGTCTCTCATCTAAATAATAAATTTGTCTCCCTTTTGCCCTATAATCTCTAATTTTATTTAAGTAATTGAATCTAGCGAATTTAATCTTTGGATTTTCCATTAACATAACTGAACCATTTATTAGTTTTCTATGTACATAGCCCCATTCATGTAACTTTTTTATAAAAATGGTCAAATCAGATATATGTTTTAATTTATAGTTTTCTGATAGAATACTTTGGAATTTAACACACTCTTCATACAGCCTGTTGAATGTTAGTAGATTCTTTTGAGAATACATGAAATTAATGCATTCCATGAATAAAATGTGATCGTAGATGTCTAATGCTTCTTCTTGATACTGTTTTTCTTCTAACATAGTGTATATAAACGTTTTAGGATACTCTGTATAATTTGACACTCTTTCATGGTAATCTTGTAACGGTATTAGTAAACAGTTATTATCTCTTTCTGCCTTACATTTTTCATATACTGTTTTTAATATAGATAAAATTTCTTGTTCTGTATTTGTAACTTTGTTTAAATAATTAAAGTATTGAATGTCACAACAGCATTTGAAATCAATATCCATTTTTTAAACAAATAAAACCATTTACTTTGTATAAAAAATTAAATATTTTATTTTGCTCCGTAAATCTGGTTTGTGTTGCAAATGGAAATAGGTACCAATTCAATTGTATTTTATTCTTGTTAACCAAGCACAATATATTTCGTCAGTGTAATGTAGGAAATAGATGGAGAAGTCACTGTGGAAATTGATATATCGGTATTTTTGATAGTCCATCACAACAATAACAAACTTTTATTGACTTTGACATTGGCATTGACAGACACTTCAGTCAACTCCACAGATATCACCTTATTTTGTGAATATGAATGAATGGTAATTGGCGTAATATTTGGATTGTTTAATTTAGAAAATTTTACTGGAGTGGAGTTTTTAGTTATTTTTATAGGACTTTTGTGCAACTTTTGGTGACCCTTAGCGTAGTCGAGGGCTACGTTTCTCTGCAGCTATACGATGCCGAATATTTTTCAGCTCTTTGTGCCTTCAGCTACCATGAGAGCGAAGAATAGCTTTCTTGGACCCGAAGACCATAAAATCGAAATGCAGGCACAGTCTAGTCTATAATCAAATTGGGATATTGTATAGATAACAGTTCAATCGCCATTAAAAATTTACGGACCAAGTGTAATAGAATACATCAAAGACGAGAAAAATTAACGAGCAGTACCTTCATCTCGTACAAATACATTATAAACAACTTATTTTATTTTCTTGCATCCCTAATTCAACAGCGCCAGCCAAAGTAATACAAATTAATTTTCTTGTTATTGATTATGATTTATAACATTGCTTACTGTTTGTTACCTTTTGCGTTTATATAGCTTATTTTAAGTATGAAATTTACTTACTGCTGGTATCGGATCGAACGCTGATAATAAACTTGGTAATACATTATGAAAATACCTATAAGATAAAAATAAAGCGTAATAAATCTTTTTGCAGTTTAAGATAAGTGTTTGACTGAATTAATTTTGTTAATTGATTTATCGCTGTTTCGATTCCTTGAATATATTAAGGGACCATTTAATTTGTGTAAGCATAGTGGCTAGATAAAATAGGTTATTTATAATATAAATATTTTATTGATGTAGTTTGAACGTACTAACATGTGTCGTTATTTTGTTGGTTTGTGATCATTACGAAATACTCTAAATTACTAACAATGTTGTCTAGAATTTTCTTAAATATATTATTTACCATGATTTATTTATAGATTATTATTTATTTATCGAAATAGATTTATAAACATTATAAATCTATGTCGACTACATTGCTTATAAGAAAATACCTTCTATATATAACATAAATAATATAAGAAAAAATATTATACTTTTACCATATTAAATCGTGAGGTATAATAATAATGTCATAAATTTTTTATATAGCTGAAATCTTTAAGAATCAAATCGAGTCAACAGTAATGCCACCCTAAGTTTGCGAGACTCTTTGATCAACTTTAATTAAAGCTCTTGCAGATTTCTTAGTTTTTAAATTACTTCATACGCTACCTAGGGCTTAATTAAGGAAATTACGACGTATTAATTTAATAAAATTGTGCCTTTGCGTGTAACCACTAAGTAAATTTACAAACATATCATTAAAATATTTCATGTTTACGTAAAATTAGGAGAAAATAAACAAGTTTAGTCTGAATGGTATATTAATAACGGAGATAAGTGTTGCAACTACACGAGAACGAAAATAGATTTACTACGAGTGTGACAGATTATTCACATTTTATTTATGAATATTTATATATATATAATAACAATTATTGAATAATGTCATGACTACAAAAAACATTTATATTTTTTATAATTTGTATGTTTTAATCAATTCTGTAATAATAATAATTAGTTGAAATTATGTTGGAATTGTATTGATAACATTGATATTAAATAAGACGGTACTTTGACACTTCTGTTCATTATTATGAATCATGTGATTTGTATTGTATATAAGTAAAGGAAGTTCCGTATAGAACACATTTTTATGGGCCAGCAAGGTGTTACATTTAAGGTATGATATAATTTTGTGATAAAGTATGATTATTATTGCCTGTTAAATTTTTGATAATATTATATGAATTGTTTTTTGCAATTATCGAGATACAAATTTGGCATTAATGTAAATATTAACAATAACAATATTAAGATTATTACAGCTATTATAATGATGAAATAAATATTTGTGTTTCATATAATCTTTTATTGTCTTATAACCTTAAAATATTTATTATAAAGAAATAATTCTTAAAATATTCTAACATAATGTATTTTGATTTATTTATAGTGACTTACACTATAAATAAATCTAACAAGTGCGTTACAATTATTATATTTTCAATTTGGTTGGATACTTTAGAAAAAAAATAGCGTCCTTGCTGGTAAGATTTCATCCTGGGTACCAAGACTAGGGTACCGATGTTTGAATGTTAAATATTTTCATTGCTTTTTATTATTACAACATATTTTAAATAACCTTATTAAAAAGTATATCATTTTAAATATTTATTATTGATTGCGGTTTACCTTAATATCGTTTGTTTATTATCAACTACGAAGTTACTGTTGGTCGCCCTTTTTTGGAAGGCATCCAACTTAATGTTTTTGCTATGGTTACGATAATAATATTTTTATTTTCCTGTGATATTTAAAGGGGTGCTTCCCCTTTACCGGAAAAGACGATAATTCCACCACTTTCGTTTTGGTCTGATGCAAAGTATAAATTCTGAAGTAAATTATGAACATAAAATAAATGCAAAATGAACCCGTATTATGTATCCTTTTCGTTCTGTATAATTTTTTTTTGAAAAAATGGAAATTTAGTCGATTCAAATTAATCCAAAATATACTTTAATCAAGTAGGCTTCAGCAACTAGCACTTTTTGAATAATAATTTTAAAGGATTCAATTAAATTTAAAGTTATCGCTGATTTGGAATGGAGATTTGACCGAGAATAAGCGGCAATAAACTCATTCATTTTAAATCTTATAATGAATGGTCGCTTATAATATTATATCCTTTATGATAATCAGTGAATATACTATTTCCACACAAGGAGGATGTATTCATAATTTGGCGCTATAAGTTTCTCTATACTTCTCCGTTAATAAAATATTTGGAAGTTTCTATTAAAAGAAGTCACAATAATCCTAGATTATTATTTATACCTTCTATATTAACAATTTCTTACACCGCCAATGCGCGCAATTTTGGGAATTAGGATGTTTTGTCACGTTTGCTTGTAGTTACATTGATTCACAGATTCACAAACCCATTGAACTGGAACAAATAATAGGCATTAAGTATTGCTGTTTGGCGGTAGAATATTTGATGATGGTGTGGTACCTATCAGACGGACTAGAAAAACTCCAACTACCAAGTGGGATATGTGTGTAATATTAATTTTCTATAGAACTGAAAACATCAGAACGATTAAAAGACACGAAGAAAACGTTTCACAACTTAATATTTCTACTAAACGTATAAATTATATATTTTTTAATATATATGTAATAATGTCAACATAAATATTCTGTTGCATCAGTTCAAAACAAAAGATGAAATATTTTTAAACCTTAGCCTATTTTCGATTTGGGTAATATTATCTTAATTTATTTATCCGTTAATTTAATATTCAATTATTACAAGCTTAACAGCAAGCTGTGATAGTTTCTGTACAATTATATTCTTTAAATCTGATAAAATGAAAGCTTGTAGAAATCGTGGAATTATTCTAAACTTCACATTATTTATCGCGGTAACCAGCAGCGTAAGATTGATAATAAGTATTTGTTTAGTTGCTACGCTTGGCCACTTTATTTCTGTTAAAGAATTTGCTTTGCACTGTTAACCCCAGTGCAATACATCACGGCGTCGCTCGGAACATAAACAAGAAGGTGCGCGGCGTCTTGACGCCCGGGGATGTTTATCAGGAAGTCTTGCGATGTATGTCGCCAGGAAATCCACTTTAAATTTTTAAACACTCTGTTTTAATCTATGGCCTACTGTAACGATGCCGTGATTATTCTACGAAATGAATTGACTGCGCTTAGATATGCAAAGTCACATGGTTGTTAACTTTTACAATTTAAACCAGTGTAATTTATTATCAAACTTTATACTGGAAGACGAATACGGATACAGCTGTAATAATTTGTTTTATGTTTGTAATTAATCATATTATACCTATATAATTTTAAATGAGTATCTTAATGTAGTAGTTTAAATAAAATACCTAACTTAGGAGATAACAAAGCTTATAGGTACGAAACTTAAAACAGTTGAATAGTTCTTATGAGATGTTTGGTAAAAACTTAACAAACAAAATACAAATAAATATTAAGATTTTAATTGAATTTAAGCTGAATTTAATCGATCTCGTTTTGGCCACATTTATTTTACATTTTACAATACGGCCAGTCTATTATAGAAATTCATGCAATATTAACATAAATAAAATGTGAATAAATGTAAAAGTACTATTCCCCGCAATTACGTCCGCATAAAAAATATTTCACCTGTGAATTCCGTAATTCATATACCTATGCCCCATTTTCTGCAGACTCCAGATTAATAATTTGTCAAATTTCATTACGATCGGATCAGTAGTTTGTTTGTGATGAGATTACATAAAGAGTTAATTTAATTTTTAATATTAATCAGTCTTAATTAGAAGTAATATAATGTTTACATATAAAATTCTGTATTAAAAATTAAAAATATAGGCCAACAAACGACTGACAACATATCATTGCCAAGATTCGACCGTTTGGCTCACTAACAGCAGCCTTTATGCCAAGAATTTGCTCGTTCAATATACAGGACATTTGGTTATGTAAATGCTTGTGTACGTATTCCTTTTTAAAATTAAGATATTCAATGGTTTGTAGATTAAAAATTTAATACTTGTAGTATAAAATTATTGTTTAATTGTAGCAGGATTGGTAAAACTTATAACCGTTTGATATCTATTAGAAAAGGTTCGTTTTTCTGACTATATAGTAGAATAATAGTCTTCATTCAAAAGATTATATTGGTTCACGGATCGGAAAGCTACTACTAACCAATATTACGTTAATACGTTAAAAATCCTATCTAATTTCAATAAAAAAATCCTATCAATATATGCAATCATATGTTTTTACTAATACAATTGTATTTTGCATGTAGTACATATATATTGGATTTCATTTATGTTTATTTGTATGTTTTGATGGTACTGTTATTTTTACTTTTCTCCTCGTATTCTGTTCCTACTGTATAAAAAAATGACTGCTGCTTAAGCATGGTAAATATATTAATATTACGATTATATGAACGGTATTCTGAATTAGGGTAAACATATTAACAAAGTCAAAACATAGTATGCGCATTTATTCTTCTTAACGGTCGGAGGAGGTCCAGCCTTGGGGCACGTATACGCGGTTACTTTCCTTAAACTTTTTAGTTTAGTTTTAAATTTAGCAGCCATATTTCCGTTGATCACTCTTAAGCAACTTGTTACTTCATGTTCTAATAATTATGTTTTCTTCAGGTTTGTTAAATTAACATTCCAATCAAAACGAGAATCTTTTATACAGTTATATTTAAAGTTTTTGCTAAAGGAGATCTATGTTTATTTTTATAAACGAAGCGGAATAGACGAATTATTTAAGATTAGCACAGTTTAAGCCAGACACACGACTTTAATGATGAGAAAACTTTTCTTTTGTTTTAACCCGTATTAAAGGTATGAGTAAAATAATATTAGTGTTTAAACAATGCGATAAGTTAATTGCATATTTTCAGCAATTTGGACACGAATATCTAAGTGTAAACCGTAAATAGTTAAATATAACAAACACATTCTGTAAAATTATGTATGGATATGACTCACAGAGAACGATTTGCTGCAGGCTATGCGAAATTAGGCTTGCATCATATAACTTCTCTTGATCTCAATTTTGACAATTCCCACATAAAGGTTATGTAAGTATTAACTGGTAGTTTTGTAATAACGGTTTCGTATATTAAAGGAGTAAATTATTCAAAGTAGTGTGTTTTATGCATCAGATAAAATTAAAATGACGTGGAAAATTATTAATTGCGAAACATACCTAGAAGAGTCAAAAATAACATTTCCGATTTTAAACTATCTGTTGTCAATTAGTCAATTATATATTTCGGATCGGAATATTGGTACCGTATTTGAAAATTTCTTTACTCACATTCCAATTTCGATTAGTTACTAAATCACTCATGTCCTCTCCTACTGTCGCTGAATCGTAACTGTGAAATAATGTTAAAGAAGGTAATGTTTGTTTTGAATTTAGTACTTAATAAAATAATTTATTCATTACACATTTTGCATAAAATATAACGTCATTGATTTTTTAAATCCTTTGTTATTTAGAAATGTGCAATTGGCAGTGTTTTTTTTTTAAATAGGCAACAAGAGTACTATGGTCTCGCTTCACAGTTTTCACTGCACACGATTTGACATATTGTTACGGAATACCAAATACATTCCAATTCAGGGTCACGTCGAAGTGAGATGTAAACTTATTTCTAATCCGATCGTAGTTTTTACATACTCGCATATCTGTAAGTGTTAAGGTTATTATATATAACTTGATTCATATCATTAGATATTAATAAAACGGCCGATTTTTGGTGGATCTGCGTCAAAGTGATCGATTCAATAATTGATGTGATTGCACCTTATTTTGTTACTATATAAATATTTGTATTCTTAGTAGCGTGTTTTCTCACATTATGGAATGTGCTAATGTATTCCTGATTTTTAAATCGGTTACTACTTCAGACTCAATAAAATATAGACCCATCTTTGTACTGCCAAACTTACAAAGCAAGATGATTAAAAATTCAATGCTAAATCAAATACTTCATATTACATTTTGACACATACAAGTTACTACACAATAAACAATGTGGTGCTTGTGTGCTTTACAAAAGTTTGCTGGACAACTAATGCTGGTGTTGAACTCATTAAAAACATTTTTAAATAACTATTATATTACTATATATTTTTAACTCTATGAAACGCTGGTCAGGATGCCATGGCACTACGGCGTATTAAGCACTGCACTCAATCTTCTGATTTCGTATCTGACCTATCTATCTATTTCGTTTCTATCCTAATTGGATTCAGAGGGTTGATGTAAATGGAAAGAGATCTCCCAAGGCACCAGTTAGTATGGGAAATTTAAAGGATCTATTCTTAGGCCATCTGTCTTAATCATTCATATAAACGACTTACCATATCTTTTAGGTAATAAGCACGATCGAGTACTGCTTGCTGATTATGCTATTTTAGATTTTAAAATAAAACGAATTATCTCAATATATGATCAGGTGAACAATGTTCTCTTTGAAAAAGTATATTGATATAGTTTTAATGTACGACTGTTAAACGGTAAAAAACAAAACGTATTTATTTCACTAATACGAACGTAAGATGTGTAAAACAGATAATAACTTTTAATGGGAGCGCATTAGATGTTTTGGAAACAACCGAATTTCTTGATATCACTATTGATTCTTAGGTTTAATGGGGCCTTCATATAGAATGGTGAATTGACACCAGCCTTCGCGGTAAAACAAATAAATGTTGACCAATTTAGATGTATGGTTTTTTACTTGCAGCCGTCATTATTTATTCTTCTGCAGAAGATAGTTAATATTACAAATTTATGAATTAATGAATCTTGAATGAATCTTTTGTGCCTAGGCTGGGCACAAAAGATTCATTAAGCTGTAAATTTAAAGAAATTAAAACAATGTCTGTCGCTATGCAATAAATATTTGATTATGTTATACAGTATGTACTCTTTTTTCGTGATTTGTTGTTGTGTGTGTACATGTGATATTTGTGATATTTTTTAGATGATTGCATATTTTGGGAGTGAAACCATCGACCCCAAGAAATGTTATTAGTCTAAGGAAACGCATAATTCACTTAAAAAAACATAGAGAATTTATATCTTGTATTTTTTATTTAAATAAGTATATAACTAATTGTCGATATAGAAAATTTATAACTCAATGAGATGTAATATAAATCTGTAATATTTAATTACCTTGGTAAGTATATCGATTATATTGTTATTCCATCTATGCATATGAAAGTGTTAATCAAAGATACATTAGTTGTCACAGAGAGACATAAATTAGCTAATAAAAAACAGTTTTTATTGCTTATTTTAATCACACTAATCATTACGTTCTGTTTTATATTCTCCAGAATAAAATAAAAGTCCCGCAGAACGAGGGAAAATGTTTACTCGTTTTATTTTACGTGGAAAAGTTTTGATTAGAAACCAACTTTCAGTCTTTCAGTCACATCACAGTATCGAATTACTGCAGTTTTTCCAAAATAAAATTAACCGTCTAGAAGCTGAGCTCGTTAGAGCGCAGAGGCATTGATGGAATGTCCATTCCTATAACGATCACGGTGCAGCCGCATCGGTCAATGACAAGCGAGAAAGCATCCTCATACTACAAACTAAGTGTACTTACTCTGGGTGGTAAATGCGATGACATTTTATCTCTATATATCTTATTTTCTTATAAAACAAACTTTAATTCTCCGATTAAGTTATAATTGTTTTTACCAATGACAAGAACATGAAATTCACGCTTGTCACAATTGTATAAATATATTTATATTTTATACACAAGAATCTAAAGGATATGATTAATATTACAAACATTGTTGTAGGTAAAAGGTATATTCTTGCCAAGAAAAGAGACGCTCTTACATCGTTTAAGAGGCTCAAGAGTTTTTTGAGAGTGTTAACCGATAAATGCTTTTGTTTGGAATTGTGTTGTATTGTTAAGTACAAAATAGTAATATTATAGTCATGTTATTCCTTTAAATATGTAACTCCGTACATTTGTGTAATTAATTATTATATATTAGTTTAAATTTAACAATACCCAAACACAAAAAAAAGATTAATCAAGAATAGTACCTTTGTAGCGAAAAGCGAACTTTGTCCAGCGTGATCGATCGCATTTCGAAGTAACAATTGATGTACTGTAAGCGAGCAAAAAGTAAAAAAATACACAATACGCATTTAATGTATCTTTTATAAAATATTTTATAGAAAACAACTGATAGTAATAATAATAAAATGACTTAATTTAATTTAAAAGCAAAAGTAGTAATATGATGAATTCGACATGATTTGTCATATTATTGTGTATACTTTATCCAAAACTGTATTAATATTATTAATATTCATAACGCAATATTATATTTAAAATTATTCTTCATAGCTTTTGAAAAACGTTTGACTTGCCATGAATACTATTAGAAGTCGTACCTATTAATAAATAGAGTTGTCCAAATCTTCATATCGTCATGTTATTAATTCGTTATTTTATTCTTGAGTTCAATTATAATTATGTGATTTAAATAATAAAATATTAACACATAAATATTAACATACATAGCGACAACACAAAGAAGCAAAGTACTTTCAAAATAACTCGAGGAGAAAATAAACAATTTCTCGATAAAAGGTATGTCAAAAGTTGAGTAATTTAAGATTTGTGTAAAATAATATCGGCTTACTGTTGTGTCTTAAGATAAACAACAATATAGAGAAAGTGGATCAAGTATATATTGTCCTAAGTACCTATGTATATATTATTTTAGGATTGACTAGCGAGAGTATATATTTGTAGTTTGTATAACAAAGATAATTTTCAAAAGTCAAACAAGAACCTGTAAATATTCTTATGTTTGTCTAAAGTCTTCTTTTCCGAAAAAGTTTTTGGAAAAAGCAGGACGCTGTTCCAATGCAGGTTGGTGCATTTGGCAAAATTTCATCAAACACATGTGCATGGCTTTCTTACGATGTTTTCCTTCAGCACTGAGCACGAGATGAATTTTAAGCACAAATAACAAGAAGGTTATCGAACTTTTAAGTTGGAAATAATCGTCTTATTTGATATCTTTGTTACTGTATGGATATATTAAGCTGTTTTTTCTGTCTAAGATCTTAAGAACAGGTTTATTCCTATTGAATATATTTTAATAATACTTATTTTTTAGTCGTGTTATCTTAAAATAATAATAATAATTTTAAGATAACACATATATTTCAACATAGAATTTTCCTCCAGAAGAGAAAATACATATTAGGAAACTCAACCAATTTTTGCAAGGGCTCTCAAAGGAACAAATATTTGCGGGTTTATTTCAATTTAAGGTCTAACCAAATATGAGTTTTATGTTGTCATCTTTATAATTTGACCTTCGCTTTATGACCCACATTTTAAGCTTTTCGTTTAAAGCTTTTTTGCATATAAATAAAGAAAAAATACATTATCAATCGTGTGTGAATATTGCTTTTGTTGAAAATTCCAATGTATTTTGGGCACTTCATAATAATTAAAATAAACCTAGTTGACGGCTAAAGCTAATTTTTGGAAAACGTATCATTATACATAGCACACACACATATTCTTGAAATTTGATAGTAAACTAATGAATGTATTTCTTAGGATAACAACTGAAACTCAAACTGTAATTAAAAACCGTAGGCAAATACTAATCCGTGAAGTATTAAAAATCCTTATTAATTTTAAAATACGGTTAATTTCTTCGTAAATTATTAACAACTTAATTGTGTTGAATTAAATCTTAAATTACTTAAATAGTAAATCGTTTAATTAAAAATAACTAATTTGTATACGCCAATTAATTATAAGTATATCTACACTAATAAATGTTTTTTTGTAAGGACTTACTGAAAGAATATGTTTTTAACTAAAACATGAAATCTTGAAATGAATGGGTTAATTTATAAAAAGTACATAGGATGTTTAAGGAATTGTTATCATACCTCAAACATAAAAATCTATTCCGGCATTTAAATTAAGTAATAGTATATGTATATACATATGTCCATTAACACTGAAAACATTACAATCGTAGGCAGTAGTGAAAATCTATTAAATTATTATACTTAAAATTTATACAGGAAAACAAACTAACGCGTTACGCAGATTTTTTTTAATATATGACACATAATCAAAATGGACGATGTCTAAATGTAAGTATTATATATAGTTCTTTTTAATATAACAGCTGCCATTATAAACAAAATTATGTACATATATTTGTTTCAGTTTTGTTTATTCAATTTATATAGGAATAGCTGTCGCCCGCGGATTTGTTTGTGTGCAAGTTAAATATATATATATATATACATTGCTGTGGTTCACACCTTAGGATAGAATATCCAGAAATGCTTAAATATGTATCTACTCATTTTCAATCAGTATCCCAAAAATAAAGTTTTATGTTTCTAACTTAAAAAATTACAGATTCCCATACAACCTTATATATATGCAGATAGAATATGCAGAAACGCTTATTTGCGTATCTACTCATTTTTAATCACTATCCAAAAAATAAAGTTTCATGTTTCTAACTTAAAAAATTACGGACTTCCACATAAATTTGGGTTAAGTTAAAAAATATAAAGCTTACTGAGTATTTATAGATTATTTAAAACTTTATTCATTATTAATTCATTCCATTTTTATTTTAATATGATTTATTATTTGCTCTCTGATGTAAGACGATACCTTTATAAGCGCACATCACTCGTCACAATATATAAATGCTCTCTAATTAATTAAGGACCGCCTTGTTTTCACTGCGTGGGTGTGACTGGTCTTTCGTTTTCCCCGGGTAAGAAAAGAAACTTAGATTAAAAGAGGTTCATTGTTCTACCTTTGTAATACAGTCAGCAGAAGTACGATCATTGTTATTGAAGTAATCCCATTTCCAAATAGAAAATTTTGGTTACAGCCTCTTAAACCCTTTTCGTTACTTATTTGATATTTCCTTTTCTAAAACAATATAATTCATATAATTTCACTCAAGATCAATTTTTTTTTTATTATTTTTTCCGAATAATATTATTCTTAATTTGATATAAGTATATCATTATTTAAGTAACAAACAAATATATTACTAGATAGCCGACCTGGCTCCATATGAGTAAAATTTAAGTTTTTATGCCGATATATTTTGAAATTGACATATAACGTTCACACATTATCAAACACGTTTCGCATATTTGTTTACGTGCTGATTTAAATATTATTTTTCAGGATTAAAATAGGATTAGAATTAGGATTAGATGTTAATTTACCTTCGTGTCAGATTAAAAAAAAGTACATGAAATTTATGAATACAAATATTAAGAAAATTTATAATCTGTTTTATTGTTCTTCAATATTTTTACGACTGTCACTGCTTTTAAAAAGATGTTCCGTAAAAATGGAAATATAATTTACGGATTCATTGCTACAATACCGTTGTATTGTATACCTTTTTCTTAAAAAAACCAAAGTTTTAAATTAAAAATTGTACTTACCTGAATTTTTTTTTTCTTATTATTTTAAGCAAATATACACAATTTTATTTCGCGGAATTAATAAACAAATATGTAGTTATGGAGAACATTGAAAAAGCTTAAGCTATTCTAAGAAATGTTTCATTTATCAAATTAAAATCTTTTCTAAGAACGAACTAAAATCGAGGGTTGCCACTTTTAATACAATCGTCCATATCGTAACCATCGTTGACGCTGAATCTAGGGCTGTATCATTAAGATTCAAAAGAGGACTAACCTAACCTAAACCTTAAATTACAGGTTTAGGTTAATTCTTAAGTAGTAAGAGGAAAAGCAAAAAAGTTATAACATATGTGATATCGAAAGAAATGAACTCATATAGTCCAAACAAAATGGTCAAATGTCATATTTTTACTATTTATAACAACTTTTTTATAAAAGTCATGACGTCTCTACGTTTCGAATATTATATAATGATTACTGGATTTTTTAAGCTGAGTATCCTTAAATTTTCAGTCGCAACATTTGACTAATTTAGCCAATCTTTAAATCACTCGATAAAGGTGAGGTGAAATTGTCGAAAAGCAATTCGCAATCGACCGAGGCGACGCGCAGTTCAAAGGAACGAATCTCGCAATGTGCTAGCACGGTCTATTAAAATTTGAAACTTCATTTTACTGAATAAATTACTTCTGACTTTTGCTATCTACAAGATAAATATACACTTAACAGTTTGTAATAAGGAAACGCAAATAATATTCGAGATTACATTTTTTGTCCCGAGAAATAATTTGAGTATTTTCGGTAACATCCCAATCTGAAGAATACTTGACCTCAAGCTTTATTCTCGTGACAATATTTCTTAATAAAAAAAAAAACTTACTTTAGAGTTGAGAGATGAGAATCTGATCTATTTATTCGTTGTATTAAGATAATTGTCTTAGCATAGCCACTTCTCATAAGTGCATATCTAATTGGTATGTCGCAAGCCTATTATCAAATATGGACTAGTTGCAGTAAAATTATTATAATTTCACTGAGTGAAATTTGGGCACTCCGGTGGACATTATCGTTTGATTGCAAAACGGTGACTGCAGTGCTATTCTGTATGAAATCATCTCAGTGATACATTATTTTGATGCATTTATAGTTTTAGTGCCGTTTTTATTCAATTCGCTTTCTGACAAGACACGACCGTTTTCAGCGGTGAGTTTCAATGTTGTTATTTAAAAGCTGCTCTTCTAAACGGAGTGTATTTATTTTTGGTTTCTGATTTTTTTCAATTAAATTATCATTGTAGATATTGGTTCAATAAACTTGATAAAAAGATAAACTACGCTTAACTGTTACTGCTTTTTCTAAAACGCATCTATCAATTAAATAATTACTAAAAAACCGATATAGCCTGCCTCGTGGCAAGACCATATTTAATGAAATATGGTCTTGCCACGAGGCAGAAATTAATTTGAATATTTTATATCTTTATTAATCATAGTTTTTTCGAATGTAAATATGTGACTATTCTAGAGACCGTATAAACATTTCTCGTTTCTAAATATTGTTGTTATTTTGCACATGGTTCAAATTATAAAACAAAAAACAATCGCATTGCGCGAAACATTATAGTGAACTAACAAAAATAAATACAAAATCGAACATGATATCTCAATTAAAACATTTCGAATATATTCTTTCTTAATATCAATCAATGTATGCTATTAAACGTATGCGCAAAAACTTAGCATTTATAAAACTTAACTCATGATAAATGAAATGAAACAAATTATCATAGAAATGACAAATTACAACGCGGAAGGTCTCAATCGTAACCATGTATTGCCACTATTGATTTTAGTAGTGCTATTTATATCATCTTACGTGTGCCTGGTAAATATTAAAATTGTTTAAATACAGTCTCACTAAAATACGGATATTATATTTAATTATTATATAACTGCAACGTGTACAGAATATACATATACAGGATTCAGGCAAGATGCCCATTAGATTCCTCGTTGGCTCTATTAGACTAGACAAGGCGAGGGTTATATTCCAAAGGCTAAATTATTGGTCTCACCGGGTCAATCAGATATATGCAATATCATGGGAGTGTTAATTATATTCCGTATACTTGCATATATTTCAACGTTTGTCAATAAATTAAAGCACGTGTAATATTGCTTTTAAAATATTATCAAGTTAGTCATTTTAATGTGTAATTGTATACGCCGTAGTTGATAGTCTTATGTTTCCTTACATTTGATTTCCTCTCGTAATGTTATTTATTTATATTTTACTACAAAAAACTCTATAAAATGTTATTATCAATATATAGTGTATAGTTACTGTATTTCTAAGATTCAAATACATGGTTCCAAATACAATTGTTGTAATAACAATTTAAACTTGTATTAGATGATGAATAAATTATAAATACATTTAGCAGCGCACGTTTCAAGCCATTTCTCTTCTTATTCGGCTAACCCATTTGCAGATCTCCAAACGGTACCATTACTCAACAATAAATTGGCATTTGCGACGTCATACATAAATTACAAGAAAGCGCACCGAAAACCAAGTTACTTCGTAGTCACTTTTTACGCATTACGTCCTAAGTATTATACTTTGTTCTCGCATTTAGTATGAGTTTAAATGGCAATTCCATTGGATAATCTATTGACTTACGAACTCATAATATTGGAAGAAGGTATTTCTTAGATTTTGCTAAAATTACAAATTAATGCAGCATTTTCGTGAGACAAACAAATGAGTTTCGTTTAGCTATTTAAATTTATAAAATAAAATATGTTTTCTAATCAGATATATTGTTTGAATGCTAAATAGATTCTAAAGCAAAAACGATGTACCTCTTATCAAGATTTATTTATTTATTTCACGAAAATAACCCATGCGTAATCTATAAGATTACGCATGTGTTATTTTCGTGAAAAGAAATAGGGTTTTTTTAATGTGCATTAGAATTACTTTAAATTAATAAAAAAGGAGGGAATTACAGTAATTATGAATAAGTAACAATAACAAACTCTTCTTACGGCCAACACTAAATCCGTTCCGCGTTCATTGGTCAAATCAAAGAGCGCGCGCTTTCCCGGCTTCCTATTACACACTTCCGTCCCTTTTCACGAAATCACTCATAGATTTCAGAAACGCCTTTCAGAAGCAAGATGTTACATATCAAAAGACAATTCACAAACGCATGGTGCGTTCGACACAATCACAAACACACACATACACAGACATGAATACATACATACTTAATAAGAAACATTCGTAAACCAAAGTTTAGTTTCATGCTACGAAAGATATGTAAGTTTATTGTAGTAATGATAAAGTATCGTCTAGCTGAGCCTCTTTGTTGTTAGCAATGAATGTCGGTCGAATGTCGATCAATGAGCAACCACTAATTATAAGAAAGTTATAAAGTTTCTGATAACTCAACAGTTAAATAGTTAATCATATCTTAATCTATCCTTAATCAGAAATGTTGTAACAATTTGAGTTTTTGGATATGAGCTTAATTCATGATTAACACTAAGAGAGGGAAAAAAGGTATACTAGTATAAAAATGTCTAATAAGTATATTTAAAAAGTTAAAATATTAGTATAAAATCACAACGAATATTTTTCAGCATTAACATGAAGCGGTTCATACCTCGCTTATCAGGTAATTTTCAAAACAGCCACGTCGCTTTTAATAAAGGCACGTTCTTATATGAATCGCTCGTGGCTTCACTACTAATGAAACTCATAAGCATGGCCCTAATACCGAGCTATTAACACTTCGCAATTGCCTTTCGAAGGGCAAGAAAAACCTTCCCCTCACTAAGTCACCTCAATGTACCTCGTACGTTGAAAGGCATCATTAAATTTACCAAATAAATTAACTGTAAGATTATCCTGATTTGTATAACAAAACAGAATTCTTCTTAAGTAAAATTCGGATAAGGGCAAGACATGCTTTGGTATTCGCTCTTAATATAATATCAAATTACACTTACCTTCATGTAATCTGTATAAATATATACAATTCTCCTCAAATTTCCAATTTGTGTAACAACTTTGACAGAAACCGCGTTATCGCTATTGTAGAAACATCACTTCTTGGCGAAAAGTTACAAACTTTGTCTTGTAATTTTTGTTCAAAATTCTGTTTAATTTGGCGTGTCCTTAAAATTCGCTAAATTAGATATTTCATTTTAAGAATTTTTTTAATCGTTAACGAAAATCAACTTTGGAAACTAGACCCGGCAGATTTTACTCGATTAAGTCTTAATTACATTAAATGTTTATAACATTTTTACTTCAGAATAATTAAATTTTGTTTTTGTTCAAAACTTTAAATAATTTTAACAGTACGTCAAGCGTATCTAATGATTATATTCTTATTTCGTTTCAGGACAGTACACAATGTATATTTTTTCGTTCTTGATTATTAAAAACATAGAAGGCGAATTAACAAACGATTTGAAATAAAGCAAAATCAAATATGAAATTATATCAAAAATTTACATTCCAATATTACTATCGAAATAGAGGCATTCGTGACCTAAGTTTATTTGAACATTTCTGGTTAAAAACCGGGCAAGCAATACTGAGTTTTCATTTGCGTAATTTGTGTCATTAATATTAATACCATACAAGATATGAATTAATTACAGAAATAAAACATGTAATGGATGTAATTCTACCACATTTGTATCAAACTGAGATTTGAGAGAGACTTTGAGTTGCGTGGTAAAACAAGCTCTAAACCTTTTCCCGTAGAGGAAAGGCCGTTGGCCGAGTTATGGCACATTAAGGGCAGACATATCTTATCTCATAATAAATAAAAGTATAAAAATCTTTTACAATTAGCACATTTTCTTTCATCTGTGACATAATTGTTTTGCCAAAATAATTCCGGTTTGCTATTTTAGGGAACTCTCGACAACTTAAACAAATCTCAGTGAGACATCTCCCAGCTCCGAAGTTTGCTTAATACTTTAAACTGGTAATGAAGGCATTAAGGCGCGCTGAATGCATAAGGAATGAGCTGCCGCCACAAGCTCCTATATAATTAGCCCCTTTATTACATTTCTAATAGGACATTATATTTTTAGAGAACAGATTCCTCTTCAAGGACTTTATAGATATTATGATATTTTAGATAACGGGGCTTTTATAATTATAATTAGAAATGAATCATCTGAGAATTCTGGTATTTAATATTTAATGTTCTCATTATTTTGGCCATCATTTGTATTATGTGGGTATAACAATACAAGTGATAGTCATTGTAACATTTTACTTTGTAGATCTTAAATAGAAATTCTGACGTGATATTGGCAAAATAATCTTCGCCATGCTGCCAACTGAAAGCGAAGAATATAGAAACCAATTTATGATTATAATAGGTACAGAATTTTTATTATAATGGATACCTCATCGTTCACCTGTAAGTCAATTAAATTAACACAAAGAGAGATAAGTACAAATATAATACTTTAGGTTCATACTACTAGGAAATATCGATTTAAAGTTTTTCTTCATATTTGTTACATAAATATTATATAATATAATACTCAGGGAACATAATACAATTCAGTGATTAAACTATTATTCTTAAATCAATTGGTGGGAAAAACAAACAACATCGCTACGAGAATATTGATAAAGTTTCTGTATTAATGTATTGTTATATTACAAACGGAAATATAAGTGTATTATGCTGATATGAAGTTTTATCATTACGAATGAGTTGATTTTGCCTTAAATATATAAACTTTACTGGCATAGTAATATTTAAATTTGGTGAGCGAGGTTTACCGAACATTTGTCAAAAAAAAAATTTAAAGATATAGCAACGCAAAGATGAAAAAAAAACAACTTTCGATTTGCTATATTTTTACTCGTCATAGCTTCTATCCGGGTATATATTATATATATATATATATATATATATATATATATATATATATATATATATATATATATATATGTATATATATATAAAGGCGCGCCCCACCATATTGAACTACGCGTAAAACTTAAATCAAAGGTAAGATTATAATCTAATTTCAATTTTTTTATGCTGTCTTTACTCTTATGTTAATGGTCTCATGCATAGTAAGATATCTTGTGCTGCGCGTCACTCAATACTAATGAAGACTGACGATAATTTAAAGTGGAGGGGCGCGTCATTATGATTGAGCTCTTTCTATATACAAGACAGAGAGTTGAGAGAGATATAGAGAGTTGTATATAACGTAAATAATATTTTATATCTGAATAAATGAAAGCTCCTTCGGGAAACTCAAAAAATATTTATCCATATTATCCAACAAACGATGTCTAGGGAACACCAACCGTACTTTTATTACACTGTTTACATGACAAATATTTCATTATTAAGTTTTAATTTATAATCGAAATGCCGTAAACACGGAAAGTTTAACAATACTTCGTTGAATTAAAATTGATTGATTTTAAGTTTTATTAATAATTATAATTTGTATGTCAGGATAATATAAGCGCGCTCACCTTGTTACATGAAACTTTTATATTTTAAACATTAAAGAAATACGTCAATTAAAAAAAATCGCGTGGTTAAAATTCAATGACAGTTATTTTTTTGGTTCATACATTTTTCACATTGCTAAATATTATAAAAAGAAGCTTAACATATCAACAATTTCCCAAGAAGTACTTTAAATGCAGTTTGTTGGTTTCGTTTTGTGACGTTTAATCTTCTTTCGATGGTTTCTGTTTATTGGAATATTGCTTTTGTGTCAAACCACTATATAGATCTCTTCACTAACAAAAGCCCGCTCATTAAATTATCGGCTGGATTTAACAACAATAATCTAATTTGTATTTATGTAACTTATACCAGTAGATGCAGTGCGTTTTGGAGAAGGTTTTACTATATAATTATCTGCATTTCGCAATTCCATCCGCTTTGAATTGGGCCTATTGATGTGACAAGTGAGAATTTCATATACTTGATTTTTTTTTTATATTTAGATATTTAGAAATATACATATATATTATGTATATGTTATGAGTTTTGTTTATGAATTATAATTGTCAGTGTAACAATACCAGTATATTTTTTTTAATAAAATACTTAACATTTACCCCGTACAATATTATAAGGTTAAAAAAATGACGTTTGAATGGGTAATAACAAAAACCTATGACGAGATCGAACTACTCTTTCATAGACGATAAACGATATTTTGTATGTATAAAGCAACACACGCCACATATACATCAATCATTCATACACACACACACACACACACATACACATAATAATTATTAATCTTAGTTATCTTTTTTTTTTAGATTAAATAAAAGTTTCTTTATTCTTTAGTTTCTTATGTAACACACGATGTTATGGAAGAGTGGGTCCCTCTGACACGAGTATGTATTATGCTAACTAGAGAGACCCAACCTTAAATATGCCATGTGAACCGTGGTAAAGAATATATATATTCTTTGCATTATTTAAGTATTTCATAAACGCTGATATATGTACATACTATTAATACTAGAAATAGAGAACGTTTCTTGGCAACGCATAATTATAACTAATTAATTTACCATTTCATAAATATATATATATATATAGTACACAACTAATCAATGAATCTTATTACTCATTAAAGTCATACTTTTTGGATTAAAGCTAGATTTCCGATGCAAGACTGATTAAAAGCAGTATTTGTGGAATATTATGAATTTTAAATCATTGTAAATCTGGTTTATTTTAAAAAAGCAATAATGCGAGTTCCTTGCCGTTTCTTTCGCTTGATTCCGAAACGGAGGAAGATTTAAAATATTGAAAATACAAAAATGCTTTATTGTAAAGTTTACTAAATAAAATATGTTGGATTTGGATTTGAAAATAGCGAAAGAAAAAATGTAAACATTTTTCTAAATAATATAATACGCTATGTACACCTTTCCTTCTACTCTAAATATCGTGATATCTATATAATATTTGAGATTAAATTCAATATTTGATAGCAAGCGAATATTAAATTTATAAATAGTCCATTGTAAGTCACCTTCTACTTCAGTACACATTATTTACACACGAACGTTTGCAGAACATCAGTGAATTGTCAGTTAGAACAGCTTAGAAACGAACTTCAACGATCGTCCACATTTATGTCGACGATGTTATTAATTTAGCAAAAAGGAGACAAGTACGAAAACGAGTTAAATCCTTCTCTGGATCTATACAAGGATCACCCAGCACTGTTACAGGATCCCCCGTTAGCCGTGCGTTAATAGGATCAAACCCGGCTTATTTGGGATGTGTCCACGCGATTTCACCTAACTTATCGAATTTGCAAATCGGCTTACGCTTCGTTAACCATATTGTATGAAGTGTCTACTTTATTTAGACCGTAGTGGTATTATCTCCTAACTCTTTCTATATTTAATTAAATGAATTGTATTTTTATGTGCTTTCGTAAATAGGTGAATGAAAAAAATATATTTACTGAGGCTTATTCTATTTTAAATTATATCCGCAACGATCCAATAGGACTCATGTCCTATTGTTGTCAGTATGTATATAATACACTATTATTTAAAAATATTGAAATACTGTCATTGTTTACATAACATAGCAACAATTAGTAAGAAAATTTATTGCTCAAGGAACATAGAGTGAAAGCATATCTCGCTTAGCTCTTAAATTATTAACCCTGTAAGGGCGATACGTAGAAAGGTTCTGTCTTGTTTACGCGTTAAGGGAGGCTGGGAAGGGAACTTAATACCCTATATCACTGTCGGGGTAATACAAACTAGCGGGGTCGCAACCTTTTCCACTAAATTACGTATCGGCACATGGGATAATCCCAACTAAGTTGAATAACATTGGAATGAAGAACTAATTTCGTAATAAGTGCACTGAGTTTATACTGCGGCGTAAAAGAGATTAATGAAATTGATGGGTGGATCAATTTATATCTTATACTTACATATTCATAATTATATAGACTTAATATATTGCCGCTTACGAGTATTTACGTATAAAAAAATAGTTTTATTAACATGATATTACATAAACAATTTATCATCGCTATAAAAATACTAAAATCTTTTCGGGCAGTATTACAATCGAGTAATAAAAACATTCGAGCAAATTAAAAATAAACTCAATCAAAATAATTTTACCAAAGAACAACAAGGAAGTGGCGATTTGTTTATTTAACGAAAAAAAATATATATTTGTAGTTTATTTTTTCAATTTTATTTTGTTTTTACTTTAATGAACTTTGTATGATTAAAATATAAAGTAAAAATATAACTAATATAGCTTAACGATGGTTTTAACGCGATCCAAAAACGTATTGCATTAATAACGAGGTTATCTATTCCGGAGATCCCGTCGAAGTATAATGGCTATGCGTGACGTGGGACGTGTCGCCTCCCGTTAATAATTTATTAGATTGATAGAATCTCAGCATAATCTCAGGAGGGGATTCCTTTTTAAGGGTACGTAAATTACACTTTATTCACATTTTTTATTTAAAAGTAAAAATTACTTTCTACATATCTGAATACTAATTCAGGACGTAGATAATATGATAATAAGATGTATATAGATAATTACACATATGATAGCCATCAAAGCCATAATTGAAAGCGGCTACTCTATAGTTAGGGTGTGCTTGTAATAATTATTCGTTAGATATAAAATTTATAAAATACCAGCTTTACCGGGCATGCGTTACAACACCTCTATTTATTCATTTCTGATATTAATAATATGCAAGAAGATTTTAAGCAGCTATCTAGACACGCGGTAGCGTGTCAGCCAAGTTCTAGTAACAGAACTGGCTAGTAGCACCGTGTGTAATATTACACGAACCATTTGGAGCCACTTTTGACCTCCTCATAACTCAAAAACTATTTGACATAGATGTGTCAAATTTGGCTCATATATTGAGACTCGCGAGATACATATGTTTTCCAAATTTCATAAACGCATCTCAAATGGTTATTTAGATATTAACGTCTAAAAATCGTCATTTTTATCACTGACTGACCTATAGATCAAAACTATATCCTACTTCCAGGTGACCTAGAAAGTTCAAATTTGGCATGCAGGTAGATAATTAGGCCAATATAAAGGAAAAAATCTGAAACTGGCAATTTTTTATCATTTTATTATAATTTTTCATTTTATTGGGTCTATAGGAAGACTTATATACTTATTAGTTCCTGTAATAACTGTAATAATAAAAAAATTATGTAAGAACCAGCAATCAAAACTTATGACAGCCGGTCTTCATGTGGATTTTAAGGTCTTCACGTGAATATATAACAAGTTGAATACTACCCTTAAGTTTTTTAAATCCAAATATTTCCGTTTTAGTACTTATGAGTATAGCCGACTTTCGTATTTATTACGTTATTAACTAGCATTTAGCGCACATCAATGGTGCCAAATAATTATACTTAAAAAAATAATAATAATAGGCATTTCGGTACACGGCGCGCGACGCGACGCCGGAGCAGCGGGTTAGGAGCGTTGCGATTAAACCTTACCGCGGACGTGTCTGAGCGAGTGGCAACCGCGCTCATAAGAATTATTTCAATACCTTCCGATGGAAACTGCCTAGTCTATTCGACTGCATATTTTTTGTTTGAGTATACTAGTATACAACAATAAAATAGGTTTCGTGAGATTGTAGTAGAGTATGTATATCGTAACTGGAATGATTTAAGTTTGTACTCTAGCGCTACAAACGGGGATCCTTATTGCTTGGAATAACAGTATCGAGCAAGCATGCTGATGTCAGCAAAGGACTGATGAATGGGTCCAATGGAAAAATAGAGAAGGTACATTGGGGACGTCGATAACAGCAATAGCGCACGTAAAATAACAATTCAATTTAAACATAATTTAATTTGCGAACTAGAAGTCAAAACCAAGTTACAGATATTAAGTAATGTACATATATGTTCAAAGGAAATAATTCTCTATTTGCTTAGCATATTCTACTATTATACACAAATTACAAGGCCTTCGCCTTGACGGTGCTCTTTTCGACATAGGCTCCTCTATATTAAGTAAAGAGCAGGCTTACGTTGGCCTCTCTAGAGTTAAAACCTTAGATGGAGTACATCTTATCAATTTAGGTCCAATTCAAATCAAGACACAAGAGAGCTCTATTGTAGAGTACAACCGTCTGCGCACGTTATACCACCCCTACTTGGCCAAATTAAGTATAAACAGAAAACGCGTAAAAAAAAATCCGGACACTGAATGGACAATTCACTCGAACATTTCAGAGGTACCTACAAGAAAAATAAGAACGTATCAAAAAAAAACAATTATACCCCGTAAACGTAGGAAAATAGAATAGCTTAACAAAAACCATTTGGTATTAATTTTGTTATTAATAAGTACCTATTAATAATTTATATACAAAAAGTAGTGATATCCCATCAAAAACATAAATGTAAAAATGAGAGCCAAGTTAAATATTATGATATATACCTTGGTTGTTGACTTCAACGACAAAAGAAGTGAGATCTAAATTTTTGCCAAGTTAAATAGCCCTTCTGAAATTTATTTATAACTACATAAAATAGCATTTCTTCTTATAACTTGGGATAATATATTGTTGCCTAAGGTCTGACTTGGCTAGTTCTTATATGTTTATAAACACTACTTGTAGTTTGTGTTTAAAATAACAGATTATAACTCAGAACATCTAAGAAGAATGGAGGACAGCTCAGTATTGCTTAGTTAGTATATACGTACATTAAGAGCTGCGATGGTCCAGTCACTAGAAAACAGGAATCTTAACCAGATATTGCGAGTTCATATATAGACAAGTACCATTGAATATTTGCGTGCTTAATTTGTGTTTATAATTCATTTGTAAAGGCTTAGAACTTACGAAGGCTATAATATCATTCTTATATGAGAACTAGCCAAGTCAGACCTTAGGCAACAATATATTATCCCAAGTTATAAGAAGAAATGCTATTTTATGTAGTTATAAATAAATTTCAGAAGGGCTATTTAACTTGGCAAAAATTTAGATCTCACTTCTTTTGTCGTTGAAGTCAACAACCAAGGTATATATCATAATATTTAACTTGGCTCTCATTTTTACATTTATGTTTTTGATGGGATTAACAATTAGAGTACCCAGTTTCAACTCAATCAAAAACCAAATAAAAAATATTTTTGAATATTACAAACTAATGCACGGCATGTGAAGTATCTTTTTGACATTTTATATCGAGTTTGGACAAGGCTAAACAAAAAACCCTTTTTTTTTTAGATTATTTTAAGTTTCTATGATAACTTCAGAAACTGGGTACTGATATAAAATAATTATTTATAACAATCTCGGTTAGATAGACAGAAAATACCTAGGACGGGGTTCCATACTGAAATGTGTATTTTTTGTTTGTATATTGTTTTACGACTTGTGTTATAATATAAATGCTCAAATGTATACCATTTGGCATGGCGAACGTTTAAACGGCATACAAAATTGATGTGTTTCGGAATTATTTACCAGCGAACTAGCCCAATGTAGACTTTATAAAAATCTTTTCCTTTAAATAATACATATATTATAAGTGTCCAATTCCCACACATTTCAAAATGAGCTAAACAACATCCAACATATCATCCACATCTATAAATATATCTTCGAATAAGCCAGCAACACCTAAATATCAAAACATACAGAGCAATAAAGAAATTAAAGTCATGACATATGAATTTTTTCCATGATTCTCCCCCGTCGAGTGCCTTGAGCTGATTTTCTGCTCTCGGGACGGCCGTTATGCGGGAGTGCCACTTACATGTTACAACTTTCTGAATTATTTATCAAACTATCCGCCTTATTGGATTGAAATATAGTAGCCCTTCGCTTTACTCAGAAAACAATCCCATTACAGTGACGGTAGACGACACTTTGCGCGATAAAGAAGCTAAAGGAAACGGCCGGTTATGTCTAGTCATCATACAAATCTTAATCAACAATACCGTTTTGTTGGGGCTATATACGTTTTATGTTTTGTTATTCTGGCACCTTACATCATGATGTATTAGATTATTATTTATTTCGTGCTTCATAAAACGTACTAAATAAAAAACAGTACAATAATGACGAAAGATAACTAAGACGGCGACAGTTAAATGTATTTAAGATATAATAAAATATTACGAGTGCATTATATAACAGGTGGTAGCTTTAAATTTAATGAAATCCTGTAACATGACAATTCAAAAGTTCTTACAATAAGAAAAGGAATAAATTAATCTAGATTGAAATATAGATTGTAAATATAGATTGAATTTTATCAAAAATAAAAGGTTCAGTAATGTAATATGTTTAGTACTGTTCATGTTGAATCATATCTATGCCTTATAGGTTTTATTTAATACGAAACTTACAAATAATGATATATTCGGTTAATTTAAACACGTTGCTGTTAGTGTATGTTCGCTTAAATTAAAATGTCTTCTCTGAGATGTATATTCACCTCTTCTAACGTTCTCTACAAACCGCAGACCACACTAGGAGCAAGCACTCAGTTCTGAGCTATAATTACAACTACAAATATATATCTTAGTGTATATGTCATACACTTGCTTAAAATTTGCCAAAGTCTTGTGGTCTATGTTAGTTTTGTTATTTTTTAAATGAATTCTCGATTACATATGGTAACGATACAAAAATATATCAATATCGCCAAAATTATAAAATTAAATAGTGCCATTGTTGGGCAGAGGCTAAACAGAAGTTAGTCTCAGTCAGAATATCATAACATATATATTATTATGTAAATTATCTCATGACGACAGTTACACAAATTGAGCAAAACGTAGTGGTCCGTTAACGGATTGGAACCCGCTGTAATCAATTAAGATTGACGTGTTATAGCCACTGCTCCATATCGGTATCAATAATTAACAAGCGATACAGTATTCATTATTAATACAATATGCTCGTTACAAAGGGCCTCACCCTAAATGTACCCTAGTAGAATTAAGGTTTCTTTAACCAAAATAGAATGGCTTGTATGCTGGCTCATATGATTAAAATATAAAATTACTTTTTGTATTTCATTTCATTTCCATATCTTTACTAATAATGCTTTCTTTTCAACGTCTTCAAATATGTACCACTAACGTCCTAAACAAAATTACCATGTGTAAGTTTCACCGTAGTTTATTTTTTATAAACATTGGGAAATTAATTATATTGAAATTTAAATCTTAAAGTATCTACTTGACTTCGAGAAAAAACATTTTGATGTGATACAAATCCAAAATATCATTATATATTTTATTATGTCTGTACTTTTGTAACATTTCGCCTGAAAAGTATCTGGACCGATAATTTTTTCACCGATGTATATAAGACATGCATATAAAAACAAACAACACTAATGTCTACATCAGGGCTGTCCAAACTACATACCTTTGCGGGCCATTTAAATTTACTACAAAAGCTAGAGGGCCGCAGAAAAAAAAAATTTCAGCTAATAAAATACAGGGTAATAATTTCTTTATACGTTTATTGATTCTTAGCTAATTTATCTTTAACAATCATATCAATATCAACATCAACATTCGTTGTTGCCAGGCGCATTGCATGAAGAAGCGACTTATCTGACAGTGAAGATCTATACTTAGATTTTATAAAGTTCATTGTAGAATATGCACTTTCACATAAATAAGTGCTGCCCATCATCGATCCCATTTTCAAGCCAAAATTTGTTAATACGGGGAAACGATCGCCAAGGATCTTAAAAAAATCCATTCCAGTTTCTGTTCTCCCCTTGTAAAATGGATCTGACTGTACGTCACATAATTCCAACTGGTATTCAGTCTTTACGCATTCGATTTGAATTGTTAATGGACGCATAAATAGAGCCAAATCGCGCTCTAATTCTTTGAAATCAGCGAAACGCTGCTCAAATTCTAAAATTACCTCATCGATGTACTTCAGGTGGTCAGAAAAGTTGCATCCTTCAAAATTTCCCATTTCGGTGTAATATTCTTGGCAGCTCGGAAAAAAAGAAAAATCATTTTTTTCCAGTGACGTTTTGAACAATCTCAGTTTACTTTTGAACCCATTCACATACCCATTCAAGTTGGCTATATTGTGTTGTTTGCCTTGTAATTTCAAATTTAATTAATTCAAATGTTGTGTCATATCAGTTAAATATACTAGATCAGCAAGAAATTCAGGATCTTGCATTTTAGTTTCCATATCACTTGTATCAGATTTTATTTCATTTTTAAGAAATATGGGAATGTCTTTCCGTAAAGCGAAAAAGCGCTGCAAGCACTGACCAGCACTCAACCATCGGATTTCTGAGTGCAATAGCAGATCCCCATAGCTTGCGTCAATTTCAGTTAAAAAATTACGAAATTTACGATGACTCAAAGCTTTGTTTCCGCCTCTAATAAGATTAGTTATTTTAACAACTATTTTCATGGCATTCATTTGGCGCAAAGATTTTCCGCATAAAGCTTCTTGGTGTATGATGCAATGGATTAATGGGCAATCAATGCCATTTTGTTTTAGAAGTCCTGTAACGTTTCTTATCATAGCTTTTGCTCCATCGGTCACAATACAAGAACATTTTTGAAACCCACCGTATTCCATAACAGTTTTGTTAACTGCTTGAAAGATATCGCTGCCTTTAGTTGAGACATATAGTGGCACTAAGTTTAACATTTCCTCCGTGATCAAAAAATCTTTTGAAATACAGCGAATAAAAATTATTAATTGACCGATATCTGTTTGGTCGGTACTTTCATCCAAACATAATGAATAATATTCACATTTTACAATGTAATCACATATTTTATTCGAAACATATTCGCCCATATCATCTATTCGTCGCGCAACTGTTTGGTGAGATAATGCTACAGATTCAAATTTTTCTGCTAATTTCGGCTGCATGAAGCGATGAGCCATGGCAACTGCGCATTGTTTTATAAAAACTCCATCGCTGAAGGGTTTTTTAGCTTTGGCTAATTGTAAACAAACTTCATAAGAAGCAGTCAAACTGTAATTGTCTGTATTGACTTTTAAAAAAAAAACTTGTCTGTTGCGTTAGTTTTTTCTTATGCTCAGTCACAACAATTTTTCTTGCTTCACCGACGTGTATTTTATATTTTTCTTCGTGCAAAGTAGTATAATGACGCTTAACATTATATTCTTTACACACAGACAAAACTTGCATACAAATCATACACTGAATTTTATTACTATTGTTGCAAATAAAATAATCAAGTTCCCACTTCTCATTAAATACACGATGTTCATCAGTTAATTTTCGCTTCTTCGTAGACATAATGTCAACTTTATTTTTGATACGAACTTAGTGAAAGCGAAAGCCTAACTAATACGGACACCAACAAATACTCACTCTACAGAAACAAAATACTTTCCGGGAATTCCCCGAAATAGTTAATGAATGTTACAAGAATGAATAAATAAATAATACTAAATATTGATTATTTGTTTTGACAAATAATTCTATTATCCAAACTATTTATGTCCAAAACTATTGGCTGATTACAATATTCCGCGGGCCGCAAGAATACAAGACGCGGGCCGCATGCGGCCCGCGGGCCGTTGTTTGGACAGCCCTGGTCTACATAATATAACGATTCGTATAAGGAAAAGCTGCTAAAATACTACACACATTGTTACAACATATATTATTTTATTAAACCAACAATTACACGCAGATTGTAAATAATTGATGATAATTATAATATGACTGCTATTAGAGCAACATTCCACAGTTATCATTGCATCGTTATTTTAAAACTCATAAATACGTACGGCGCGATGAATCAATTAGCTTGCTATTTACATTCATATTTAAATAATTATTTGTGTGTAGCCATTTTACGTGATTACTTTAATTGCTTTATCAGATTATTGTATCATTTTAAATAGCTGCTCGTAAAATAAAACAGATTGATGTGTTATATATACGTACTGGATATGTTTACCTAAACGTTAAACAAATATTATTACATTTCAAATGAGCTAACATTAAAATAATTCAATGATATTTTATTTAGTGAGTGATTGTTCTATATCTTTTTAGAAATTAGTATTTTTCCAAAAAACATTTTTTGTTCTAACAGCGAGAGAATTTTATTTATGATGAAATATGAAATGGCGAACGAGGGGCAGGTTACGGTGTATAACAAGATCACGTGTGGTATAACACTATTACGACACTACCATGATTTGTGTGGTGTTGCGTTTTAGGCGACGTGAGTGGGCCAGTGTAATTACTGGTATAAAGGACATAACAGCTTACGTTACACGGTTGGCATCACTTTGCCAATATATAGCGTGAACATTGCCAACGTCTAAGGATCGCCGAAACCGCAATCAGTCTTGATTGCTTTCTCGATATCTATAAAATGAATATAAGTAATCGTTTACCTTAATGTTGGAAGCTAAATTTAAATTTACCTTTTTTTTTGGTTTAAAAAAATAAAAAATATTTTTAATATGTGACAGAGTTTTATACAAAACAAACGTTTACTTACGTTTATTAACTCAATTACTTAAAAGTTCTGTATCTACTGTTTTCAGTACTTCTCTTTAAATGTTATTTCAGATAGTGCTTTAACGTATTTCACGTTATGGCATTAAGCAATAATGTTGATCGGCTAATGTGTAGAAATAGTTATTCCGTTTATTGCTTCGTCCAGTCATCTCCTTGGCTATTAAATTCGCCGGAATGTCAAATAAAACGTTCGAATCGATTTCACATAAACGATCGACGTGATCGGTTCGCAGATTATATGTAGTCTCATCTCATTTGACGTCTTTGAATCAGTTTCGTACATTGAATGTAACACGAATAGAAGCAATATATGTATGTATTGAATTCGTAATATCGTTAATACGATGATAATTTTCTTGTAACTGCAATGTCCTCACAAAACTATCAACCGTATAAAATATAGAAATTGCTTAACATTAATTAATCCATGTGATGATCATACATATAAGTGTAATCTTGTAGTAGTATAGATGTAAGGCTTTGTCTTGTTGTTCCGAATTTTAAATCAGTGATGATAAATAGTGAGAAATCAAGTGTATCTTCATACAGAGTTGAATTATTTGATTTTCATTCAATTTATATTTGGTTTTTACTGCAATACGAGTGTATTACTTGTTGATTTTCAGGAAAAGCAAATAAAAATTGAATTTTATTAACATAGCTATGTTATCTTAATTGTGGAAAAATCTTTTAATACTTTATATGAGTAGAATCTACATTTTATACCGGTTGTTGAGTTTATTTGAATAAAGGACATTTTCGTGTATTATTTTAGAAAGATCACCTTCGCTTACATTACTTATCTATAATTATTTTTCGTTTTGCTGTAGTATTTTGTAGCAGTGGTAAGTCGAATGTACCACTATGAGCATTTCTCTATCAAATAAATCAAACAGTTGAAATTTAATATTGGAGTTTGAAATAACGTTTGTATTCATTTAAATTTATAATAGAATCAAATGTTGAAAATATATTCGTTTATATAATATCCGTCATCCTAAATCGGTTTCAATTATAAATATGTCAAAGATATTATCAAATGGCATTTATGAAGCTTACTAATTTATTACCCAAATATTATATGTGAGAGGACGTTATGAAATAAAATCTACAAATGTTAAGAGTAAATAAAAATTTTTTCATAGCGTTCTCAAATTACATTTCAAATTGTGTTTTTTTTAAGTAAATTTGATTAAAACCTATTTAATAACGGAGTAATATTAGATAGAGCCAATTCCTCAATATTCTAAGCCGAAATTCAATTACAAGTTTTGGGCGTGAGTGACCATCAGATTAAGGGCAGACCCCAAGATCGAAATTAATTGGCTCATCCAGATATTGTACTAAAGAACCCTCATCTCTTAGGATTTATGTTGCATCAAACGACGTGAATATCACTTGGTTTAAACTTTGCTTACAATTAAAATTAAATCTGTTCCAAACTAAAACTTAAAAAAGAACACAGTTTCTGTGCAAGACACATTTATATGATTAATTCCGTTATAATGATGTACACGTAATAGATTCGTATGTAAGTTATGATTGAACGATATAAGCGCGGTCTGTTGCTTAAGTACTATTCCCTTACTCGTTTTATAATTCCTACTGAATAATAAATAATCCAAAATTCTACTGATGACTAATAATAAACATAATGAAAATTCCTATGGCTATTATTAGCGTTAAGACCGCTCTTTATACAGAACAATAATTTGTTCTAATCACTTCCGTGTCCACCATTTCACATTGGGGCAGCGTAGTGGAATATTCCAAACTTCTAATCAAAAAGGACAGCTTTTAGTCCAGCCGTAGGATATTAATAAACTTTTAATTTTATTTTTTTGCAGTATTAGTAAGTAAGTAAATATTTATAATTAAATATTTACTTACTTACATGCTTTATGTTTGATAAAAGTTTCTCAATTATATTCGAGATAGAAGATTTTCGATATTTTATTCAGAATAATTACATATTTTAAAGAATGTTCGAAGAAAGCAAATCAAAGTATGATATACTTACGGCTCAATTTTTTGGGCTCCGTACCCAAAGGGGTACGTAACCCCAAAAATGAAGTCTAAATTTTACCCTTTGGTACATCAGGACCCTATGACTAAGACTTCGCTGTCCATATGTCCGTCCGCCCGACTGTCACCAGCCTATAAAACCGAATAAAACAAATATTTAAGTGGGGCTCCTATATAACAAAACTGATTTTGCCGTTTTTATAGGTAATGCGCGAGTCCGACTCACATTTGGCTGGATTTTTAATTTTATTTTTATTTTTATAAAATTAAAATATTGGAAGAAATAAATTTATAGGGTTACATGATTATGAAGGATCAAATTATAAATACGTATGTAGTTTATATGAGACGTACATATGTATTTAAGCCAATAATTGAAAACAACAAGAACAAATTATCATAAATGATATCATAGAGTGTAGAGTTCATCGCGTACACTGCATTATAAGTATCAATAACAGTACGAGTCACGTTGATCAATAACAATACGATTATCTACTTTATATCTACTATGCAAGCTTGACATACATTACAAATATAATTTGAAAATATCTAGTTATTTGATCAAATATTGTTTATAATAAACATTTATTTTCTTAGTTATTATCAGATGTAAGTCAGAGAAGGTTCCTAACACGGCGTAAATAGCTTCGAACGACCTCTAATCGCAGAGTAAGATAACGTGGTGTTTAACGAACTAAAATTACTAGCATTAGTGGTCTAAATTGAAGTAATAAAATTCTTAATTTATCATAAATACAATTATTATATACTATTAGAGTTAATTCTTAAGCCACTACGTAAACAATTAACGTAGATGGTATCATGCGGCCACCATTACTCACTTCTGTCGTAGGCAACTTCGAATTTTTCATTTCACTAGCCTCATAACAAAAACTGGTGTTAATATTGTAGCAAAGTTGTGGCAGGTCTATAAATCTTCGAAAAAAATATTTCATAGTATAATGTGTCATAATTATCGCTGCTTCTATTTTCATTGTAAATATAAATGTATTCGCATTTTTTGTTATATGTATATGTTAGCGTAATAATTTAAATTGCACTAAAAGTTACAAAGATCAGTTACACTTTTTTAAGACAATTTCACTATCCAATCGGAGACATGATGGACATTTGTGTATTACATAAAGTTTTAAGCGGACATATAAATTGTTCTGCATTATTAAGTAAAATCATGTTGGCCAAAAATGCAAAAGCCCAAAATAAGTATAAATAAGTTCAATGTAGGAATACTAAAACTAATTTAGGCAAATCTGCTCCATGATACAAGGCTATAAAAATCTATAATTCATTTTTAAACAAGCTGATATTGATATATTTGGCAACCCTGAATTGAATTTTAAAAATAAATTAAGGAAATTGCTAAGACTTAATGTATATATAGAATTATATACTTTGTGTATCACGTTGGCTTCCCAAATAAATATATGAAATCAAAATAATATTCTTTATTCGAGTAGACTTATAAAAACACTTTCGAATTGTCATTTACGATTCAAATTCATGTCATAGTATAGAATTTAATGTAAATCTACCACAGGTTCGGATTGTACCGACAAGTGCGGGTAAGAAACTTAATAGATACACAATTCCACTAATACAATATAATATGTCCACTAATATTGTATGATATGTAAATAAATGATAATAAATATCATTTAACCTAATATATTAAAGATGACACAAATGAGGCTTGGCCGAATAATGTTCGATAATGGAACGCTTGCTTCATACAGTCTTAAGTCTTAGTAACGTCCATGCTTACATGACAGTCAGTTACTATGTCTCATAGACGCCACTATTAATATGGCCCATAACAAATTCTGACTGCGTTTACTTGCCTGCATTGCATGTCTGGCATGCGAAATGAAAGGATTTGCACGGGAAACCCACAGCATTTTTAATTTAGTACCTACTTAAAGAATAAAATTTTACAGTATAATTGGGTTTTGTTATAAAATGTACACACAAATTGAATCAAGTTTTTGTCGCTTGATGTAAATGATTTTGTTTATGTAGCATTTTTTTAAAAATATTTTATATTTTCCCTGCATATTATATTTATAAAAAATATCACAAATTCTTGAAAAGGCCATGAATTATAGTATAAACATTAACATTGTATTCTTATGTATTTTTTAACATATATAATATATATTTTAATCATTGAAATTACGTCTCTAAAATTCGTGAGTTTTTCAAGGCGTTAGATTCACGAGTCAAGTGGCACATCTGTTACCGGTTCGCGTCGCTCCTCCGACTTGTAATAATAGAATTAACGGGCTGGTTATGAACAAACGGCGTCTTCATTTCCAGTAGCCCGTTTATTCGCCCTTTGCCCTATTTCACTGCCACTCCATTTCACTGAATGAAATAATGGACTCATTTGGAAGGTCTCCTCGTTGTCTAGAGAATATTATGGAGTTATGATGAGACCTCATCTAAGGGAAAATGTTTGTATCATTCAAAGTTGATCAATCAAAATTTTCATATTTTTCACTCACAATATTGTCCTATATTTTAAAAGCTCTACTTTACTATAATCATATCGAGGTAAAGCTTTCTTTCATTCATTTTTATTAATATATAAATTTGAGTTGTTTGTGTTATATTGTGAACTCTGTATCTGCTGTTGATATTTTAAAACAATTTACAATAGCTTTATAAACATTATAACTAATTCATAGTTTATATATATTTAAGCTCATTTATGTAGAGTTATAGTTGAAATTATTTGTATATATTTCTGCCTATATTCAAAAAATATATCTTCATTATGTTCTCTTTATATATTCGCCCTATCTCAAATAATAGGTAAGGCTATCTAATGCAATTAATTAACACCGAGATGAAACTACATACTACTCGCACAATATCGCCTTTCTAGTGGTGAATATCCCAAGCGGTTATCTTAGCAATATTTCACTTAAAAGAGAACACGAAACAACATTAAGTCTTTGAAGTAAAAATTGAGTTAGAAGAAGTATCTTGTAAAACTTTTTGTAAAACATTAATTGTAGCAGAAAATTAAGGAGACGTCTGATCCGGAGAAGCGTAAAACGAAAAAAATCACTGAAACGAAACGTGACTGTTTTATTTTTAAAAATACGCCCATTCGAATATATTAATATTTTTATAAATATCATATTTCTACGAAATAGGTTCCAATATTATTATGTTTATAGGAATTGCTTTATGAATTGGTTTTGGGGATTTTTTGTACATTAATTACAGACTGTTTTTGTTACTTCTTACTAAAACTTTTGTTTAAATACACCTATGAGTATTGAACGTCATATTTTACAACAAACGCAAAAGTTTAAATTGATTTAAACCAGTTTCACCGTAAACGATTAATTTGAAATTTCGCACACTTTTAATGCTGTTGGTTTTACATTGACCTTACAATGAGGTGTTCTAAATGTTAATTGATTTTTATTTGGAAAATTTAACATGACTTCACTTGTTTAAAAAAAAGATGTAAATGATTATTATGAATTGATTTGAACAATAGACAATTTTATTTTTAAGCAATTTTAGGTGCTAATAATAAATCTTTTAAAAATAGATTATTTTTATAAAAACAAATAAACATGTACATCCATCAGAACTGAGAAAGTGTCACGGAAATGCTGGACACTATCTAGAAAATAAAATATTTACTTTTCGAAACCCGAGGGTGAGTAATTATTCTTGCATTCAGTTTATTACAAAAATATATTTCTATAAAATAAAGTTTTAAGTTAGCATCATTATATAACATTATTCTTAAAGCAAAATTCTATAAGCGTATTATAAACTATTAATTCTATTCTATTTCATCAATTATTAATTAAAATATACCAAATTATTTTTGTTAAGTAGGCTTTGAATGAAATTTTTAAATAATTGTATTGTGTAAAAGTCGCAGTTGTTCAAAAATAATTTGTTTAAATTTAGGGATAGAAGCTGTATTTAACAGTAAAGTTCTGATAAGATGGCTTCTGAGGGTATATCATGGAATATATGCTGACTTTTAGATATATATATTTTATGGCATAAGTTTGCGGACGAGCATATGGGCAACCTGATGGTAAGTGTTCACTATCGCCCATAGACAATGGCGCTGTAGGAAATATTAACCATTTCTTACATCGCTAATGCGCCACCAGCCTCGGGAACTAAGATGTTATGTCCCTTGTGCCTGGAGTTACACTGGCTCACTCACCCTTCAAACCGGAACATAACAATACTGAGTACTGTTGTTTGGCGGCGGAACCACCAAGTAATTATGTTGGTAGAAAAATATTTTATACAAATAGCATTCCGATTTGTTCGTATAATAAATACAATCACACTAATATATTGCCAAACACGTCGGCTTATTTCGTTTCACCACACTCATGCCTGGTTTTCCTCTACCCGTCACAAAACAGCCTGGATTTGGTAGACCGACATATAGAACTTACGGCGTTTGTGTTTCAAATAAAGTAGTTGATTTTGTTTTCTTCTTCAGTTTATTCTTTCAGGCATATTTCTTTAAATATTTTGCAACAAACGCAAATTTAAATAATATTCAAAGTAAAGTTAAAAATAATAACGTTAGCTTATGGAATTGAATAGAATAACGTAATAAGATACAAACTAATTTTTTTTATCTCTTTTGTTGAGAAAACCGTGCAAATGGGCAATAAGATGGAAGTATATATGTATGTATATACATATACACATTTTTAAATGTATTTGTTTAAAATATAAATATTTTAAGCCTATTATTGTGATATCATGTTCTACTTGAATATCTTGTAATTCGAATCAAATTTGCCCATCATTAATAACACGTAATCTGCGCTAAACATGGGTATCTTTGGGCATACAGACCGCGTCCGTTTGTTTGTTGTCGATGTCCAGCTATAAATCACAGACCCTCGTCCTATACACAATGGACATGGAGTCAAAACGTCAGCCTTCAAGCTGGGCTACCAAGCTAACTACGGGTTCAATGGGAATGTTTACAATACTAGTTACATTTTGTTTATGTTGCTGATCTAAAAGTAGGTAATTAATAAGTTTTGCTTTAAAGTTTATCGTTGTAATAGTTTCATAAGCACTTGAAGTTTTATAGGTATGCTTAATTAAAGCAAAATCAACAGCACGTAAATGCTGGTGTTCTCTATGGTTTGGGGGTTATTCCATTAGGCTGATCCAATACGGGTTGGTGAATAAGGTTTTGAAAATTTAAATTGTATTGACCCTTTTATATATAAATCAATTAATTATCTTATTGTAAATTGATTCAGATCAAATTTAAATATGTGTATCACTTGTTACCAAACCTTTTTTTTTTTGATAAAGTGTTTATAGTAAATTAACTTATATACGTGTTTACAGTCAACGTCTATAACAGAAAAATCGTGCACAATATGGTCTTGTTATTTTAAGTAGATGAACTATTTGATCGATGACTTCCCGTGGTCTAGAGACTTTTCTTCGGAGTTTTACTTAACGCTTCTAACTAGGCGGACAAACTTTGTACTGAAGGTTCTTAAGTGTTAATCGATCAATTCTGGTTAACGATCTTTGAGATCTAATTAAGCTATCGATTTGATCTCTTGATATTTAATGTTATGAACCTCATAAATTAGACACGTACATAATGTAAAGATAATATAGCTTAAAGATAATGCGCAAAATATCTCCAAAGCGTTGTTCGCATAATATATATGTAAATACTTCCATGCAGTATTGTGAGGAGAATTTTACGTTAAACTATACTCATATATCCAGTAGCTGCATCGTTCACGGTTCATTAGCTATCAACGCGAGGGCGGCAAACCCACGGCGAGTGCACACAGCTTCTTGCTTCTCACAACTCATTAATATTGATATTTTACGTAATATTGTTCAATTCAGACTACTAGTAAGGGTTAGAACTTGTAAAAATGATTTCAACAAATCGTTTTTTTAGATTGTATTTTATACATCACTTGTTTCTGTCAGCGGTTTTTCTTGCAATGGGGAGGGGGACGGAAGAAATGGTGGGTAAAAAGTAACATTTGTGTTATTAGTGACTAATTCGTTCAGCCGTTCTGGCGTGATTGAGTAACAAACATCCATCTATTTAAACTTTAAATTTAAATATAAAACAGATAAAATTATTATTTTTGGAAATTTAACGTTAAAAACAGACGAATCAATGTATGAGTCAGTAAATGTCCTAACGCTAGGTTTTTGAAGAGAAAGTTTGGAGTTCACAACGTTACTTTAATGTTGGTCAGTGAATACACTTGTCGCAGATTTTCATCATATCATGAATATTTTCTTTTAGTGCTAAATTTAACGTGGTTTGAACCTATAATTTTCGGTTCAGATTCACGTAATCTCACCACGGGGCCATTTCGTCTCTCTTAAGAAATGCGAGTGAAACAAAACTGTCACAGTCAGCTTGCAAAATTTAATATGATTAATATTTTTCTCATATCACGCTTTCCGTTTTCGTTCGTAATGAATGTCAGAAATCGTGTTGAATATACGAGAAGGGAAACAGTGATTGTAAGCATATGGGAGGCATTTTGCAGCCGTTATAAGCGTCAGTAAGCTACGTTATATCCGAGGCATTACAAAGGCTTAGTGGATATATTTTATTACATTAACTTATTCTGAATTTAAAGCGACATTACGATGACCGACTGGGGTGAGCAACCACTTATATATTCCACTTAGTTAATTAAATGTTTTAGAAATAGCTTCTGTTTATTCCAATTAAATCCGCACTAAACAAGATATAGATGTGATTAAATTGTTTGCCAGTAAAGTCGCATACCTTAGCCTATAATATAATATGGGATTTTATGAATGCATCAATAAATAACGTATAACGTTATATATTCTATTGCAGTATACATTTTCTTCGAATTACATCAAATTATTTAATACGAAATTTATAGTGAGTTATTATTATGAAAAATGTTTTCATGTTATTGTTTAAATAGCGCAGCCAAAAATTATTCATTCAAATAAAATTAATTACTAGAACGCAGCTGAAAAATTAATGCGAAGCTGATTTTTCAACGAAGCGGTCATTATCCGTATTTATTATATTCATGAAAATATATATATATATATATATATATATATATATATATATATATATATATATATATATTATTTGCAAATTGTACTTTGTATAGCTGGCTAGTATTTCTATACCATATTCTCGTGTTAGACAATATTAATACGAAACCGTTTTGAGTTTGCTACCATGTTGGCACTGCGATGCTCACTTGACAGTGCTTTGAATTTATTAAAAAAGGTTTTCTATTTTATTTACTCAGATCGTACAGGTTGATGTTTAGTCTCGTTCTAAAAATAAAAATTATGAAAATCAACTGTTCAAGTTTCTCTGGCTTTTGTTATAATTTTTTTTTTTTTCATTTCTTCTTTATAAATACTCAGATTATTGTTTTGGTAGATTAGCCTTTTAAAATAGCCTAAATATATGTTGCCTTTTTTGATATTATATTGATTCGCATTTTTATCCCTACCAACGTGAAACATGAACAAATCTTTTGAACGGCTTTTAATTGATGAAACGTTTGGTAGGTCTTTGTTATATGAATATTATAAGAAACTCAATCATGTATGTCAGGCAAATTAATTAATGTCGATCTTATTTTATAAGTACAACAGTTGTTGTACCAAGTGGAAAAAAGTTATTTCTTATTTATACTATGATTATAATGATTAATAGAAAGTTATAAATTAAGTTTATAGGAAGCGTCTTACCAATAATGTTATACACTGCACACATGTAAATATTTGATTTGATTTTTATTCAATTACTTCTAATACAAATAAAATGTTCAAAATTTTAATACTTGAATTCTTCAATGACCAGGTACTAAAACGCATTCAGTTCCATGATTTTTAATATATGTAAACCAAAACGGTTGTAATTTATGCCTGGCCTAATATAAAGTTGTAGTACATTAAAAAATTACATTTAAATTAATATAATTTTTCAAACAGAATTAAGCTTTAGAAACAAGTGACTACAACGCCTTTTCTAGACGACGTATAAGTAGGATACTGTTAAATAAAATAAGTGATTGATTTACGAGCATTGCAGTACTATTAAGGATGACACTGTATTATAACAAAAATGATATTCTTTGCATAGCGTAATAGAGTGCGCACCAGCAATGGAAGTTGCAGCAGTTTTCAATCCTATAGTCGCGAATGGCACTACCTCGTACGCTATACATTAGCCTTTTCAACGTTCACCGGTTAATGAAAATTTCAATTTTCTCGGCCCATTCATGTATGAATAAATCATTCATGTCGGACCACAATATCCAAATATATTTTGTGGTAAGAAAATAAAGCTATTTTGAAATATGAATAATAGCTTTTAGAGAAAGGTTTTTACAAGTCAAATAAATTGCGGCAACACGATGTTTTCTCGTCTGTGTTAAAGTCGAAAAAAATCCGAAACTCTTGGAAGACTGCTTAGGTACACCCACTTTCTAAGAAAGGAAACCGCTCAGATTCGAAATATGGCCATCACCTCCTTCTTTATCAAGATAATAGAGTCTTTGGTTAACTGTTCTAGCCTCTACGGTACCTAGAAGAGCAGCAGCTGATTAAAAACTTTCGTTGAAATTAGACACATGCAGGTTTCCTCACGATGTTTTCCTTCACCGCCGAGCACGAGATGAATTATAAACACAAATTAAGCACATGAAAATTCAGTGGTGCCTGCCTGGGTTTGAACCCGAAATCATCGGTTAAGATGCACGCGTTCTAACCACTAGACCATCTCGGCTCAGGAATATAATATAAGAACTGTAAATAAAGATAAATCTTGATAGACAGCTGTATAAAAAAATTATATATGTAAAAAGCCTACTACTATTAATTAACCAAAAATACGTTTTAGTATTCGTTTTTCATCTAAAGCGCTTAGAGAGCCGTAATTAAATAAAAAAGAAATTAATCGAATAATATTTAACCTCATGAAAGTTAGAAGTACCCGTCAAAGGTGTTCCAACATAATTACGGGTTAGGGCTGCCAATGATTTCACACTTACTCAGGGCTGGTGCGATTAAACGATTCAATTTGCGAAGTGCCAGCCGTTAAATAAAGCCTTTGGAATCTATTTTCCGTTGCACAGAAGTGAAATGGAGCATTGAATAAAGGAAAAAAACTGAATTGATATTTGAAAATATGAAGTCCGAAATAATACACTGAAAATATTTTATTTGAACATTTTGTTGCGAGTTAGCAGTGTGCAATTAAGCCAATTAAGACCGCGTAACTGACTTTCTTTTTAAAACCATTTATCTACTGGCCACCGAAGCTGTATTTAGACGAACCACGTCCTAAAATGTCAAGTATTTATTTGATCCATGGAGAGGATTTAAAAAATATGCTATTTACTTTAAAATCCTGAGTAAACATTACTACCAAGTGTCTGCATGAATAAAAATCTTTTAATAAATCCTTGCCTTGAAAATTTTGAATCTGAATTTGACTCATATCTATGAAAAACATAGAAAATGATATTTAAATATCTTTTTCACAAACTTTTGACTTGATATGTTGTATAGAGATATGTTTCTATAAATGTCTTATACGACGGTTTCGTAATTTTGATAAAATCTGGTGGTATTGTTTCAAATTTAGGAATCTGTCAACATTATTATATGAAACGTACTTACGATATGCGTTTCTATCGTAATAGTTGTTACATAATTAATAAATATTTTTATTCGTGAATATATAATTATAAAGTATTATTTACGTGTAGATATAAGTATAGTTTATAGTTGTATGTATACCTAACCCTTTATCAACCTTTTTTCACCAAAGCCTATCTGAAGGTGATCTTAATAAATTATTGTTTTAATGTATACGTTTTTACGATAATCTTCCACATTTTCAGTCTGTCTCCATACTCATACGTTGAGAGACAATGTTTTTTTTATTAGGGCCACACATTCATTGCATTCTTATCACCAATGACTATCCGTTCATTTACGCAATCTAATTCAACAAAATATTTGTCTTTTTAGAAAGAACAGTAAACAAAATAAGCAAAAAAATATGCTAACCGAAAATAAACGATTGCTTACAATAATGTCGGACGTCGGTCACCGGCCGATAGGGCCGAACATTTTTCAAATCTCAAACCTTTTTTTCTTAATTCAATATTTTTCTTTAATTGTAATATTTTTGTGTTTTGTGTATTGAACTTTAGGCGAGACATAATTTTTACTTTGAGGTTGTTTTAATTTCAATTTGTTTTTTTTTTTTACTAAGGCTCATTGATAATAAAAATTCCCGACAAGTAGAAAAAATATCGATAGCGTTGTAGGCTCATCGCGTTCCGGTTTGCGTGGCTATGCATTTTGACTTCAGACCGCCCTAGGCGCACCCTCCGTATCCATCCTCTTATATCACCTTGCATGCGGTCTTGCTTCGTCGTTTTTTTAACAATTTAATTTTGTAGAAATAAACAACTTGGATATGCTATTGTTAATAGTATTTGTTTCTCCTGGTTTTGCACATGTATACATTGATTTTTTATTCCCCGAAATCATAAAAGCTTTAGTTGCTTTCGTTTAATTATTTTATAATATTATATTTTACGAATTGAAATCATACACCAATAAGAAAAAAAAAACATAATAATTACTGAAACAGTAAAAAATATACTGTTGATTAAATATTGAAGTGAAGCTTTATTTTATGAATATTCCTGTATATGATTACTACCGATCATTGCATTTATTTGTGTTCAATTTTATTGCGTTTAATTTCCTTAATTATTAGTTTTCTCGGTCAGTCATATCATGCCATATTTTATAATTACAATAATAAATTGTATTTATTCTAAAATATTTAATATATATATTTATTTTTTTATGTATATTGTTAAAACGGAATATTGCCTCAGTTGATTTATTATTGTTGAATTGGTATTCTATTTTTTATTGTTTTCTTTTCACGGGCCATTTAACCTAAGTGGTCAGGGATTTGTAAAGACGAAAACGTTTTTAAAAAAATCTCATTTTTTTATGTATTTAAGTTCCATCAACATAATAGGATTTAGACTTGGCAATGATTTCTTGCTGGCTTCGTGTTGGTGCAATTAAGCGATTTCGAAGTGCCAGTGTTTGAATGCGGAGAATAAAAAGCGAACGCTTTATAGCAGTCTCATTATTTCAGCCATTTATCCAATTTAATAGCTATTTTCTAAAATATTAATAATAATAAGGAAGTAAATTCTAGTAAAAATATGTAAATTTATCACGTTAATTTCAAACGACATTAATGATTTTTTTTTTATAAACTGTAATATTTAAATAAATTATTAATATAAATTAATGAGGATATATTATAAAGTTAATGAAAGTAAAGTGATAAATACGTACATAGTTTGTTATTGTATAATGGAAAGGTCATATTTTATTAAGAATACAATGTCTAATTTTATAAAATAATTATTTTAATTCTATTGTTATTTAGATCTACCAACATTCAAATTTGTCATGCAATCGCCTATTATATAATACTCGTTAAAATCAACATGGTGAAACAGTAACCCTCTTCAGTTATGCTGGAAGCTGTGTCGCGTAACGAAAGAGTTTTATCATCTGGTTTATCGAAGAACGCTCGTTATAAGTGTTTCGTGGGTTAATGATGAAAACATTTATATTTAACTAGAATATATTTTTTTTATTCACGATCATAATTTTCATTTAATTATAAAATCATAAAATTCTTGTAGATTCATTGTCATTATATAAACGTAAGTAATGAAATAATACTAGTGTTGTGTATCGAAATCGAATAGTAATGAAAACGGGTAAAATGGGTTTAAAATTGTAGTGATAAATAGCTTAGTGTGGTATCGATTTAGTCGAGACAATAAAGGCCACTGCACTGAGATTGGTCTTCGTTACATATTAATGGAAATAGCGGTTCTTGTTCGTGTTCAAGCTCACGGTACTTGGGAGAACTGATCCTTACAAAAGGTGCAATATCGGGCCATATGTTGGCTTTCATTATAACTTTATTTCGAAATTGTTCAATGTATAAATTTATTCGTTATTAATTATACCTAAGGGTATGTATGTGTTTGTGAATTAGCTGAACGAATCCTAGGTGTAGTGGTTAGCTTATGATGTTGCAGATTCAGAGGTCCTGGGTTTTTATCCCGGGTCGGGTCAGTAAAATATTGAGTTTTTCCGTCGCTATATTTTAATTAGTATCCCGAAGTCTGAAAGATGAAAGAATGTACATTCCAATGCTTCTTAAAACACGTAAAGCCGGTTGGCCTGGACCCAGGGACGCTACGATCAAGTAAGGCCAGGATTAGGAGCGTGAAGGTTGATAATTATAATATGTTCCGCGGAGTTGTTTAGTTCCTTGAGAATCACTGAAATATGGCTGAAACGTGGCTGAAAGTTGTCAGGATCATGTCATCATCATATTAGCTGATAGAATGGATACAATATAAAATAATTATGTATACTAAAGCAGAGTTAAAAAAATTCTTTAAGCGGGATAAATAATTAATGTTTCAAATTTATTACAAATTTTCTTAATAAATAAAGTTCAGTTATATTAAGTAAGATAAACAAAGGGGGAGATTTATCGATGCAAATCGTTCAATCTCAAGAGAGTTTCACGCATCAAAGGTGCTTCCACATAATTACGAGTGCTAGGGCTGCCAACATTTCTAGGCTTGTGTGGGCAAGCAGATTACAGCAATTACGGGATTCAATTTAGCAATGTTTGCCATTAAATAAAAAAATAACCACCCAAATTTTCACTTACAAAGATTTAAGAAATCGATTAGAGAAAAATACGAAATGTAATCGGAAATATTGGTTGAATTAAATTGGAATTACTTTAGGTTTTTATGTAAGCAGAAATCCAGTTATTCCAACCCCGAATGAAATTCTTTTAATCTTGGGAAATAAACCTTAGTACAATTAAGTCAATCACGCCTGTTTAACTCGATTTCCTTTTAAGAAACCTATTACAGGCCGCAGGGACCATTTCGAGAAGAGCAACGAGCTAAATTGCTCCGAGGTGGAGCCAGTCAATTTAAATGTTAAAGAAGTTTCATTTAAAAAATTGACAATGCAAATTTTGTATCCGTATACATTCCTTTGTGCTAATACTGAAGACGTAAGGAGTTATTAAAGCATACTTTATTTTTATACCCATAAATTTAAAGAAGATTTTCTTTTTCTTTTTGCTGATAGGGTATTATGATATTAAGGATAAATAATTTATTTCAGCCTGTCATACTGATTTTTGATATAATTTCTATTCCGCCAATCAATAGAAAGACAATGTCGTGGAGTAAGCTCCAAGCCTTTATCTTTAATAAGAACTTTTGCCTAGAAGACGGATATTAACGGGGCTTAGTATATAATATTCTTTTATGTAACGTTGTTGTTACGTTTTAAGTTTGGTAGTGACATAAATGTAATATAATTGTATGAGAAATCAAAAGTAGAGGGCTTGGAGCGTATTCCATCACGCTGCTACAATGATTGGTTATGAATACTCGGGTGACAATTCACATGCAGCTTTCCTCACGGTGCTATCCTTCGTAATACCATAAAATTAAGCACATGATTGTTAAGTCTGATGTGTTTACGTGCTTGAACCGGGAATCGACGGTTAAATTTCGCTTCTCTAGCACGGGGCCATATTCTCTCCTTAATATTTTACATAAAATTTAGATAGTAAATAGATTATATTTATAATACAAATTAATTTTTATAACATAGTTTCTTAGTAATTATGTTAATTAATTAAAGCCAGTTATGTAAACATTTCTATTTAATACGCCTGTATATATAGTAATTAGTCGAGGAATGAATCAGTTCGAGTACAATAACACCCACTTCAATTTTTGATGAAAAAACCGTAGTAATTTTTTTTAGAAAACAATACTTTGACAATTTGAGCGCTTCCTACGTAGAATATTTATGAAATAACTAAAATAGGTATATGGTAAATGTTGTTTTTTCGTTTACAAGTATTTTTAGTACACCAACCTCTTCGCCTCGAGAGACTTGATCCTCATTAAAAACAGTATAGAATAGCATAAATATTTAAAAGGCAGAAATTGATATTTTTCTTGTTGACCGTATAGATTCAGTGACCGTACCATATTTTAAAAATTAATGAATGTTAAAGAAAACATCTTGAAAATTTATTGGTAATATTACGATCGTCTTCATTTAGCTAGACCGATTAAGGTGGTCATGCAGCCCTATTTCAAACATATATTATACTGAATATGACTTAATTTACCTAATCTGTAATCAAATGTCTATAATATGTAAGTGATAGGTATGATTCAACATAAGCTACATATCAAGATGCATGAAAATATAGATTTAATTACAATATGTAATATGTTTTATATATAAATTCACGAGTGAAAATATGTAAGATTATATATTGTAAATGTGTGGGTAATAAAACTACAGTAATACATGTTAATTATAATAATGATTCATATTTTAATAATATTTGTAATTTTTACTGGCTTTGCACAAGTCTTAATATTACTCACGATATATTCTACCGCCAGCCAGTAATAATCTGTATTGTTGTTATTCAGTCTAAAGGCTGCAGGATTTAGACGTGTACACAACACAAAAAAAAACGTAATCTTAGTTCCCAAGGTTGGTGGCATTAGCGATGTATGGTATGGTTATTATTTCTTACAGTATTAATGTCTAGGGCGGTGGTTTGAATTTAAATTAATGTATGTAAATACATAAATCTCCTATATTTTCTAGATATATTTACTTATTAAACCTATAAGCAAGCAGCCTATGTAATATTTTTTTGCCAATGATGCATGTAGATCGATGCTTAAAGTAAGGAATTCAATTGTACTAAAAATAATGTTATTTGTAAATTATAAACGTTTTGTTAAAAAAAATGAAAGGTTTATTAAACAAACATATATAAAATGTGTTACTATGATTTCGTTAAAAGGACGTTGATTTCGCAAGTTGGCTTAAGATCAGTAGGTATCATCATCATATACCGTCATGAAAAATAGATTTCAGCGTTCCAAATCACGGCTTTATATATTTAAAAAAAAAAAATGTATTAAAGGTAAATTCTGAGAATTTATTTATTACCAAAAACATTTTCAATTTTTGAGCTATGCTATTATAAGCTTTTTGTTCGTGAAATTTTCGTTTTTATTACCAATTCAGAATTTCCTGCAATTTTTAAGCAGATTACATACAGAAACCAATGCGTGATCACATTGTTTTATTTTGTCCATAGTCATTGTTATTGGTTTCCTTTTTTATTATCCTCGTATAAGGTTAAAAAAAAAGACAACCCATTTATCCGATACTAACACTCTAAAATAAGCTTTTTTTATATAAATACAGTATAATTTACATTTTCTTTTTCATGATTTTGCTTGTACACGTGAAAAGAGCGCTTTAAGCTGCTTTCATTCTTGACTTTTAGTAAATTGATTTAGCGCTGAAGCTATGGTTACGAAAGTTACTTTATTGTATTCGGAAAAATGTGATAAGTTGTGAGTTTTCATGAAAATACGCGTTTTGTTTTTTATTTGTTTTTAATCTGATTAATAGTGTTTTTTTAGTATTTGAAATAAAATACGTAAACTACCCTTTCCTATTTTATGGGTATGCCAAATAGTCATTATGAAAATCATATACAGTAATCTACGGCTGAAAATTTTACCTTAATTAGAAAAAAAAAATTAACAGAATATTGATAAATCAATCAATATATACTATGTAATATATTTAATAAAGTTACTTGTATTAACGTCTTTATTGACACACCCACACATACACAAAACCCGAATATAATGTCTTGATTGTAGGACTTTATGAGAGCGTCTGGGTAGTGTTACTTATTCTTTTTACTTATTCTACCCCTAAACAGCACTACTTAGTATTGTTTTGTTGCGGTTTGCGTGTGAGTGAGCCAAGGTCTTATAAATAAAAAATAATGGTTCGGTAGCACCGTAAAATATAAAATAACTTTATAAAAAACACCAAATCATTGTTTTTTTTATATAATTGTTTAGATATATTTATAATATCATATGCAAGCTTATAAATATTTTATTTAGAATACATAAATAACAAACACGGCTAGTACGTGACAAGAACCATCAAATTATAATACACTCCAGTTTATATGTTATTAAAATCCAAACTGAAGCCAGCTAGTAATTTAAAATGTTTTGCTAAAATGAAATGGTTTTATCTTTTAGCAGCAGTATTGCAATTTTAAACTATTTAAAAATATACATATGTATATCAAAGGACTCTCTCAAAAAATATATTTTACAAGATAAAATATACATATGCCACACGATAAGATATTATGTCATTTGGAAAACATATGGGTCATATGATACATACATCAATAGTCTGTTTGAGAATAGGCGGAGAGGTCACAAAGCGTGAAACTTATTCCGTATACCCCTGAGAAGTCAGGCGCGAGACTAATCGATAGTAATTTAAATAACGAGAAACGTAAAAAAAAGATACCAAGACACAACTTTGTAACACTAATTATTGATAAATACGAAGACAAAATTCGTCTTAAAAAGTATTTTTTTGTTGTATAAACTATTCACTAATATGTAGTATGTAATATGTTTTGAGTCGGTAAAAAAAGGAACGACATTGATAGAATCACGACGTGTAAGCGATTAAAACAGTACTAGCTTCACCCATTAGATGCTGTTAAAGACTTAATTTTGTTATCCCTTGGATATTTTTGCCTTATTATAGATAAAACCTAGCCTTGGTCCGTCTTAGTACATGCGCAAACAATCGGGTCATTGGATCAGTAATCTTTTCAGGCCGGAAAACGTAATGATGTGAAGTTCGTGATGTGGGAAAGTTGACCTTGCCTTGAATGTGTCAAAGAACTGAAGAATATTAAATAAGTTATTAGTCGACTAAGTCTCACATATATACTACTATGTTCTGATAAAAAAACATTATTTTCAAATGAAATAAAATATACTTTATTCGTTCAATCTTGACTTATTCCTTTCGTTGGTAACAATGCCGCGTGTAATACTTCGCAGAATAAACTGGATTAGAGTGTAAACACGAAGGAGATTGTTCAAATGTATATACTTTATCTTATTAAGTTCTTGGTCAAAGCATAAGCAAAAAATATCCTTTGATTTTCACAAAGATTTTCTTTATATTTCTTACAAAAGTAATTCAATAATAATGAAAACTATATTATAAAGTAAAACAACTTTATATTAAGCATGGCTTTATTTTATACACATGTATTTGGCAGTTCCATTTTGCAGCAATTACAAAACATTTTTATTATCTATAAGGTCGGTAATCTCTAAGCTAACATTTACATATAATTATTTAAAATTTGATGAATAATAATTAGGATGATTTTATATAAACTTAAATTTACGCAACTATTTAATGTTTCGTGATACAATTGCTTATACATAAATTATACACTAAAATATATATTTAATTAAAAACATGAGCAGTTGAAAGAATAACGGCGCTCACTGGTTAAAGTAATATATCATTACTTAATTATTCATTTATATATACAAAAACAGTACATAGTTTCGTTGTAATATTTACTCTTGACGGACCGGACATTTTTAGTTCGAATTGGAACTACTAGTAAGCGATGTATTACTATGGAAATATAATAAGTTTTTCTTTGTGAAGCATTTGTTTTGTAGGTAGAAAAGAAAAATATCATTTTTAAATAGCTTACTGGTTTATTCGTTTTAAAGAATTTATACGTTAAATAAACCAATGTAAATACATTATATTACATAAATCATGCAATTTGTCATTGCATAATAAGGACAAGATCCGTTTTATACCGGGGCTTCTTAAACTGTGGGTCGCGAATCCCTAGAGAACGCGTAATAAAATATGGGGGTCGGTGAGGATATTATAATTATTACGCTGCGATTTTGTCAGGTGGTTTAGTTAGCCCAGGAAAATATTTTAAGCTGCAAAATAATATGTGATTGTTTTTTTTAAAAGATTGTTTCATGTTAATGTATGAACAGTATTCTATAATAATGAATGTTTTATTAGCCTAGTAAAGTTGTAAGGAACGCACAAACAGTGCCGTAAATGTCGCAATACTGCGTGTTGTTTATGAATTTACATAAGTCACACACCTTTGAGAACACATCTGAGCACGAGATAAGTAAACAAAAATTTTGTAGATGAAATACTCAGAGTCTTATATCTTGAATTTGTGCTTTCGTCTTTTTGCTTAATTCTTAAGTCTTCTACATAGAATGCCATCATGAATTAGTTTTTATTGAACTCATAAAAATGTTTATTGTACCATATTAGGTAAAGAAATTCACAAATATTTAAATTTATATTTGTATTGCTACTTCAAAATATAAAAATTGCACTTTTACACGTTAATAACGCTATGTGTAGAAAACTTATTTTCAAAACAAATGAATATATTATAAAATACAAGTATTGTTATATTATATAATAGATAGATATTAAACATACATCTACGCTTGTATTATAAAACGTACAAAATATATTAAAATCCTAGGTTCAATTGTTTGTATAACATTCAAGAAAAGCAGCTGTTACAAGAATATAATCGTAAATAAAATTTTCAATTACTTAGCAGGCGAAATAATAAATTATTATTACTAATTTTTATGCTATTTACAGTTTTCTTTGGTAACATAAAATTAGTATTTATATAATTTGATTTTTTATCACAAATTAAAAATTAGCTGTACTTTAGCTTTAAGTAATAGTCATAATTATGCAAATATTTTGTATTAAATAAGAAGTTGCACTGACTAATATTGATGTTTATATTATCATTTCTATACGATCAACATTCACTTTTAAGTAACGTAATTATTTAAACAAGCGTATCAAATTGTTCCTACAAACAAAATCTTGTGTGATATAAGTCTACTATCTCATTATAAAATTAATATTTCTTTGCAAAAATGCGTAAAGTATTACAGTATGGAATGTTGATCTGGAATAATTATTTATTGTCAGTTCAGCAAGAAATGAAATTCACTGTTCGAGAAATCCATAAAAGTATTACATCTTATGATATATTATTTACATTCGCTATAATGTTATCAAGAACGTAATTGTAACGTAACATTTATAAGATGATAAAGCAGTAACGCATATAATAATTTCCCTAATTTCGGTTCTGTTGCTATATTTTCCTCTTCGTAGAAATCTGAAACAGATAAAAATATTTGGATGTTTCTAGAAATTGAGGATTGTGAATTTTTGATTACAGAGCATTAATGCAAACTCGCCGTAAATTTTAAATCCGCTTCATGCGCTAATTAGTCATCGTAATGAGATATAGGGGTTGAGTCTGAGATGAAAATATTAGCACTTTCGGTTTAGGACTATTAATTTAAAATTAAAAAGATTTTTACGAAAATCGTAACAATCACACGAAGCCACCATTAAACTTTATTTTATTTTTATTTTTTGGCGTTATATTTGTTGTACCTTTATTAAAATTATATGATTAAGTCAATTTTGAGTACATTATAATCGCTCAAAGAAAACATTTGATCAAAGAAGCCTTAAAATGAAGTATTCTGGTGAGTCGCTGCGGTGACCAAACCTGCGGTTTATTCCTATCGATTTTTAACCCCTTGTTTCCATTCCACTTCGGAAATATCAAGAACGTATTTAAAAAATAAATTAATGAAATAATTTTAAAATTTAGCCAATTTTAAAAATAATGTCATAAATTTAAAAAAGAAAAATTGAACACGTAAACTGATATATAATAGTTTTTTTTAACTGGAAATGAATAGTACGTTACCAAAATCTCTTATTTGTTCACCGAAAGCTACACCTTGGAATGTAGAACTGACTGCGTCATTCGTTTGTACAATTTGAGGTTGACCTGTAAAAAACAAAGTTAGTCGTATTTCGTTTTACATTTTGCTTTATAATTGACGTTGGAAAACCAACCTTTTTTTCTGATCGTTTGATTATCCAGTATAGATTTTTGCGTAGTTGTGAAAGCAGACGGGGGTGCTGGTATTTCTAAAAATAAACATAAAGTTAAGTACGCAGTCAATTTAAAATGAATTTCGAGTTAAAAAGGAGGGTTGAGTACCATCGAGTTTGATGATGCCGTCCGTTTCGCCCAACGAGTTCTTCGCAATACATTTATAACTGCCGAAATCTTCTTTGGTAATATTGCGAATCTTGAGCATCATAAACTTGTTGTAGCCGCTATCCACGGGAAACGCCTCGTATTTGCCACCTACAATTTCCATTTCTACTTAAATATAAAACCTGTGTACTTACTCCTAGATACTAGTGCAGTGAGCGTGTTTAATAGTTATGAGATAAATGGATTGTTAAGGAATAAATGGCGTGTGATCATGTAATAGGAGCTGGGGTACGAATCTCGTAAAGGGGTCGTCTGTGGTCTTAAAAGGTGCATTCAAAATTTACTGTCCTTAGATTTATTATACTGGGGAACATTTAAACCGAAATGGCGCCAGGCTGGTTGGCTTGAAATTCACGCCGTCTGACATTGTTAAGACTATTGTCTTTGACTGTGCCGAGAATAACATGAACTTTATGTAATTTATATACTGAGAATTTAATTAATTGCAATATATCAAATAATGATTGAGAAATATTTATTAAGTACACATTTAACGTGTAGGTAGGTAGTTATACGAGGGAATTAAAGTGTACACCAGGTATGTTTAAAAAAACAAGCCGAGTTTAGAGAAGTTAATTTCCCTTGCAAACGCAGAATACCGTCGCCGGTGTAAAGTGAAAAGTTTGCCGGCAGACATGCGCCCAAAACTATAGCCTTATATAAATTCGGAAAGTTTGGGTAACAAATGTATGAGTGGATTAAACGTTTAATTAATCGAACACTTTATAAATAAAAAAATTCAAATTGAGAACGTTTTCTTTTAAAAATAGTAGTTTTTTGTTAAAATTCTCAACAACATTGCTAATTTTTTTTTTGTGCATTATTCATTGAAGACTGACCGTGGCTGTCTTTAGTTTCCCTATCGTAAGGTATCTTGTTAAGACTTTCGTCTCAATTACGCGAAACAACAAAACAAAGATCGCAATCGCTAGCACCTTAGGGAGTTGATTAATCCAACCCAACTTTACTAGTTTACTCTTAATGGGTTACAAAGGTCAGATAGCAATCACTCTTTGTGAAAACTGCTTTAGTGTCATTTCGAAATAATCACAGAAAAGAGACTTACCTTACTTAGAGAAAAAAAATTACCTTCTTATTAAAATATTATTACGAACAATATAATATAATAAATATGTATCGGATTTAGTAATAACAAATTTAAGCTAAGCAAGAAGATATTACAGTTCTTTATTACGCGTATTTCTCTCGAAAGAGTAAAATCTGACTGAATTTCCATTTTATATGCTTTCTTTGCCAAAGCTCGTACCGATCGTGCCATAATATACTTCCTCCGCTTCGACATAAACTATTTTCATTATCAGCTCATAAATCAATGATGAATTGTGTGGTATTATATTTGACAGAGACACATGTTATTTAAGCTGACATGATGAATGTATTGCTGTGGCAGTTCTATTGTGTTCCAACTTTCACCGATTAGAACTACTGAAGTTTAGATTTAAATGTACTTATATAACTGTAGATGTGTTGATAATATATCGTAATACGTTAGAATAAAGTGACTTCATAAGTATTACTGAAGTTGAAATACATGTTACCGGTTAGTTTTTAGTAAAATACTTTTAATAGACAACTGTTTTTTTTTTAATATTAAGAAATCATATCACCGCACTATTTTAGTATTTGAGAGTTTTCATTTTTCATGATTCCAAATCATTATCGTTGGTTATTATTATATGAGTGATATTAGGTACATATAATCTAGGTAATATTATTCTGTAAAGCAACAATATCATACGGTATGCAAACAAATCTCACCGGAAATGATCATATCTCCGCGGTCTGTGGTCCAATAGTTGATTGAGGAGGGAAACGCCTCAGTGTGACATTCTAACGTCACATCCTGGCCAATGTATGCCCCTTCCAACTGATTTGGAATTGAAAGCATCGGAGGAACTGTCGTAGGGGGGAACCAAATAATTTATATTAGCACATCAAATATTTTCGAGTAATATACATATATGTCTTCAGATAAAATTATATTATTCTAGTAAATCAATTGAAAACTCTGAAAAGCCCTACAGTAATATTTAGTAGTGTTAAAGTAAGGTTTGGAGGGCTAGTCAGCCAGTGTAACGACAGACACAAACTTAGACATAAATCTTAGTGCCCAAGGTTGGTTGATCATGGGCGATGAAAAAATTTATTACAGTGATAATGTATATGGGTGGGGTTGACCAATTACCATCAGGCCCTTAATATGCCAGTCTGACAGTTATTTTAAAATATATATATCTACTGAATAAATTGTTACAAATAACTTTCAAATATACTATCGTTTGTGTATAAAACAATATTTAAAAATAGCGGAAATGTTTTGTTTTTATAACTATTATATTTAATATAATAATTAACAAATCTATTTATGATGATGATATCCATCAAGATTATAGTTGCCCGGACTTTGGTGGATCAGAACGGCTTATCTATAATACTCACATTGAACCATAAGCATGATGCGTTTGCTAATCGATGGAGGTACGCCGTTGGACGCTATACACAGGTAGGCGCCCATGTGGAGACGTGACACCTTTGTTATGGTTAAAGTTTCGCCATCAACTACACCCACTAAAATATAATATAAATTATATTATGAAACTTTTCAACTTATCATTCACATACTATTTATCTTTTTGAGATTGTTTTATTTGAAAGATTTCGATTTTTACTGGTATTATTTTAATTTTTGAAAATTCTTAGTGAATTGATATTTTTGCTGCATTTTACATTTTGATGAATAGAACGAGCGATATACGAAACAGGTTTGTATATAATTTGTACATAATGACTGAACTGTAACGGTATTTTGTCCAAAAAAGCTGTTTTCATATATTTTTATTTATTACACTTTAGTAAAAACTAATAAACGAAACGGATCGAATAATAATAAACGTTTGACCTGGGCAGTTAAAATTACCCAATATTTGATCTATAAGCCGTAGACATATTTTAATTTATATTTCTTAATATATTTACAACTCAATACAATTGATATTAGATTCAGATATAAACTAATAAAAACTGCTTATGTTTTTTTTTAATAAATTGCATCCGTGCAAAGGCAGGTTTCTAGTAATAGATATGATCAAAAATATATACTAATACAAGGTAAGGGCCTTACCAGAATCACCATTATAGTTAAAATCCTGTCCGTCCTCTCGCCTCCACATAACATATGGTTCGGGGTAGCCCGAAGCTTGACACACCAAGGTTACGTCCGTACCTTCCCTCACAACCATGTCCGTGGATGTCATATTGTCGATGATCGATGGCGGCACTGTAGACGTCGATAAGTAATTACTCGCCCATATTTCTGGGTCGCTACCACTAATATTTCATAATATAACTTTCATATTGAATTACTTGTTACGTGATAGTTATGTTTATTTATTGCGTTATACTCATAGTATTCGGTTCTTTCTTAATTACTCAGCACACATACTTACGATGTATCGTTAAGAAAATAAAATTGAGCGTCAGAAACATTTTTGGTAATCACTTTTTAAGTAATACGAGTACATAATATATACTGCGACGGCAATTTCAGCGATTATATTCAAGTTTGTAAGAAAGACCGAGTCTAGGTTTCATTTCTTACGAGGTTCATTGTTCTTTTGACATTAAAATGAATCTTACTTAATTGGAATAGAAAAAGTCTCGGTTTTTGCTTTTTTATTGAAAAAATATTCAGTATTTGGTAATAAATTAAATCTGCATCAAAATATATTTAAATATATTAATGTTTGATATTATTTATAAAAAAATACTTGTCGTATTACTTTATAAGGTTTAATATGTGTATAAACTACAATTTATTTGATTTATGAAAATATTTATAAGTCCTCAATGAAAATAGCTATATATGTATAAATTTATGAAAATATTAAAATTAATAAATAACAGCCATGTTTTCGTATAAAAACACAATAGTCTACATACCGACGACTTGTAGGTAGCCTTTCCTTGAGCGCATTGGATCGGTGTTGACTTGACACATGTACCAGCCGCGATCTACTTCTTGTACATTCTTGATGTGTAGATACCACGAGCGATGGTCGTTGTACGACAGACTTATGCGTGGATTCTGGGTTATTATATTGTGATGGATGCTCAGAATTGTTTGAGTATCCATTCGAACCCATGCCACCTAATAACAATAAAATATTTTAAAATTATTAGCTTTTTCCTAAGGTAGGTATAGAATAATTCAAAAATAAGTAAATAGGAATAAAAAAACAATAATTTAAAAAAAAATAACTTATAAAAATATTTTAGATAATCTCTACATAGTAAAAAACATAATCGCTTCCCGTCGTCTGTTCGCTTAGATCTTTTAAACCTACCTTTTAAACACGAAAGTGTAAATGTATATACATTCATATTATAGTAGATAAAAGCTACGAATTTTAACTTCCGTAGCCGAAAAAAAAAAATTTTTTTTTTTGTTCTTCAATCTTAAAGTTGTACGTAGACCCTTATTGCATCTGTGTGAAGCTGGTACATAATATTTATGCAGCCGCAGTACGGTATGAAGTCGTGGTATAGCGACAAGAAAGACGCTGATTAAGTTACCCTCACATCCAAATATAACACAAAATCAAAATATATTATATTCAAGTAGGATTTTACAAGCAATTTTGCATCGTCATTACACATCAACACGCTTATTTGGAGAGTATAGAGGCAATGTTTAAGACCACAAATTATAATGTGTATAAACCAAATACAAATATTAAGTATAAAATAATTTAATATCAAATGAATTGATCTCGTGAAGTCTAATGAACATGGGATTCGTAGATTCTTAAAATACAACGGGCGAAGTATCGTGCGACGATTCCATCATTCAACCATTTACCAAACGTTAGATATAGAAATATGTAAAATTAAATGAACGCTTATCCCTTTGAACAAACGTGCAAAGGCAGCAACTTTTATACAATGACGATGATGATGTTCAGTCCAAGCTAATCTACCAGAGATTAGCCTGGACTGGACATACAGTTCACAAGTATGTGTGCAAGCACAGGTGCACTATCTATTCCCCTAATCTCATAATCCGTCGGGACAGCTAATCCTTCACGACCGAAAATAATTCAGGCCTAACTTCTTGGGAGTGTAAGCACTACCAATTTGTCCCGACGAAAACCCCAGTATTTTTTTAATGACCAACCCCGAGCTTGTTTCCGGGATCCGTGTAATCATGTTTGTATGTATCGTTTTTCTTTTAACATATTTGATATGTTACTATGATAGGAAATTTTCAAATAAAGGTATTGATGCGATACGTTATCTTACTACAGAAAGCTCGTATATTAATTGCTTTCACATTCATTTGAAGCTCTAAATAGATATATTGAAATTGTTGTTCGTGGTTCTAGAGCTAAGTTTATTAATCACTATCCATCAACGAAAATAAACTGATTTAAAAACAATAGCTATCAACAATAACACAAGAACAAACTTTAATCATATTTTAAATATTAAAATACCTTAAATCCTCTTAAGTTATCGACGACGCAGGCCAGTAAAGCATCCCTGCCAACTGTTACTGTGACGTTGGGGATTGGCTCAGCGAATCTCGGGTACATAGATTCTGAAATGAATTATTTATTATAATATTGTGTATAAGGAGTCTAAAGATCAATATAACATGCATACTCGTAAAATAGCTTGCAGAATAAAATAGCTACAGCTTTTCAGTATCAGCTGTTATTTATGCTAATCGAAGGGGCGCGAATGTAGCGCCACTTTGGAAATTTTATAGCAAATGATTATGGATATAAATTTAACTAGATATAAAGAAAAATAAAATCTATCGCTACATTTTGCTTCCAACGGTTTATATTTCCATGAAATGTATTTATTCGTAATCGTAATTTTCATTTAAATTGAACGATAATATATGTAATTAAAATTTAAAACACATTATTTTCAGCAAAGATTTGAACGTGAAATTAATGAATACGATAAAAAAAATGTAGAAACAAATGATAGCTTAGTGGCGTTCGAGTCAAGAGGAGTTTTCGAACGGGGAAAAAATTGAGGGCTTCAAACTCAAGTTAGAAATAGAAGTTGAAAGGCACTCTTATATTTTTGCTTATTTTTTTTTGTATTATTTTACGGTCAATTTTACACAATACTGCATTGTATTTTTTTTTCCTTAAAACATTGAATCATTATGAATCATAGGACGCATGGTATCTTAGGTATCCTCAAGACTTACACTAACCATTAAAACCGGCAATATGGAAGACGGAGATTTTACTTTATTTTTTGTGAATCAAAACAGGTCTTAAGCAAGAATAAAAACAATATAAATAGAACAATTTCAGGAGTATGACGAATGATTTCAATAAAAAAGGGAAAGGAGACTTCGATTTAGAATTGGAGTCGCGTCCGCTCTAGTCGTGTTCACAGGTTTAGGAACATGACGATGGGTGCCGCCGTGTCTGTCGCTACCGAGGGGCGCGTGATTTATGCCCAGCGCGCTAGGACAAATAGCGTTTCGTTGTTATATCATTCTTTTCTACGTATAGAAAAAGGTTAAATTGTACGCTAAATCCTTATATTTCGTCGTAGTAAGCATACTCCAAAGATAACATATATAGATATAATAGAGTACCTACAACAAAATTGGAATATTGTTCATTTTATCGAGTGACGTCAACACTGATAGAACACGATTGGAAAAACTTTACATTTGCATTTGGCCAATCTAGCTACAGCTTTTTTGGTCAGCTGCGAATATTTCTTTAAAAATATCTTTACTAAGTACTTTAAATAATGATGTACTTCATCTTAATTAAACAAGCATATTATGTGCTTGCGTTTTTCATAGTCGTGTTTTGTTTTCAAATCAAGTCTGATTGTAAATATAATATTTATAATTTGCTCATATATATAAGTTTCGTTTCATTTCAAAGCGAAACATTTTTACGTTATTTCCTATAATTAAGCTGGCACTTTTGATTTATTATACTGAAACACAACATCATATCGGTTTTTGGCAGCACTAAATATACCTCCTAGAATACGCTGTATTTCACTTCTTTGAAGTTGGGATGAAGAACATAAGCCTAATCATATCTTAAGCTTTTATAAATACTTTTTTATGAATATAGATAAAATTAATTCATACCATTTAATCATTTAAATATTATTATTTTTTAATTTTTTGTTAGTGTCTCAATTTTTAATTCTATAAGCATATTTTATTTTGGTTAAACTTAGACAGATTATATACATATAGGTTTTTATTTCGATCACAGCATACTAAGTACTCAGATAGTGGCAACGACCGCAACACTTTTATTCTAGTAAAACGTTAGGAAACATAATAAATAGTATAAGTTAAGTTGTAAAAAATAAATCAGAATTTCGTATAATTAAATTTATTTTATTGAATTTGCGGTAAACAACTATTATAAAAAAGGGAAATGTACAGATTTCAGGCACATTACGTCATCGAGCGAGTATTAAAAACGTAGACAAATTTATAATTGTAGTCTTTACCACAGAAACTAGGCATAAAATATTTTAAAATTGCAACAGCATAACATAACTGAAAACTATGTGAAGCTTCGAAACCGATACGATTGAATTTACTGATTCAGGTAATTAACGTTCGTGAAACTTAGTTCTAGAATAGAACAAACACAAAAAAACATACTTCGGGATTACTTTTTAATATTTAATATTATAAATAAAATTTTGATATAGGTTTTCGAAACATAAATACGGTTGTTTTTCTTTTATATAAATAAGTCTCGAGTATTTTTTTCTTATTTATGGGTAAATGGTATATTATCCGTAACCAAATCTCTATTTCCAAAGGCCCTTTTATTATATAAATAGAAGAAGGTTGTATTCAAAATTTAAATTACATATTAGGATAGGAATTATTTCGAAAAATATTTTTGTCTAAAATGTAAACCGAGATGGCCCAGTGGTTAGAACGCGTGCATCTTAACCGATGATTACGGGTTCATACCCAGGCAAGCACCACTGAATCTTGACAAAATCTGATTGTGTCTAATTTCAACGAAATTCTGCGACATGTGTTTCCACCAACCCGCATTGGAGCTGCGTGGTGGTGCTTTAAACCTTCTCCTAAAAAGGAGACGAGGCCTTAGCCCAGTAGTGGGTAATTTACAGGCTGTTAATATCGTATGTTGTAACATGTAAAATCTATTAATCTACTGAGGAAGTTTAATATTATATATAATCTTAATTTATATATTATGTGATATACATGCATATTGCTCCGACATTTCTTTAAGAGCTGAGTTTTATATTATAACAAAGTATCACAGAAAATTATCAATCAGTAATATAAATTAATGGCTAAGATGCGGAAAAATGTCCTTAATTAATTTTATAGAATCACTTTGAATAATTTAATTCCTCTCATTTGTATAGGAGTTTAAATGAGTCTGTAAGTTTTATATGCTTTAATATCCTGTATTACTGTACTATACATTTATATAATTTGGGATGAGTATATATCTGTAGTTTTTCATCTACGTGCTTAACGAATCGTAACTTATTTGATTATGGATTCCAGAAAGCAGTAAAGGTATAAAATTTTCCGTGCTTATGTAAAAAGTACGAATATATTTGCAATGAATCGTTTACGTGCCGTTAGTTCTCATTATTCTGTTCTTTAGTTCCTGTGAATGCTTGAAACGACTGCTGTCGGTTTAACGGACGAACACAAAGATGTTCTCGGCTTGGGATGTTCTGTAGTTTGTTTTATTTTATTTCGTTTTTCAAGATCGTTTTTTAAATTGTGTTTGTAACTGTTGATTTTGTTGGGACGGATTTAAAAAAAATAATAATAAAAAAGTTATAATATCAAAGTTTTACATATGCAACTTCAAACAATGATTCATAAGCGAACCTTAACATAAAATAAAGAAAATAAATTCAGCACGATCCTTTAAAAAAATATACTGGATCAAAAATGATGTAAATAGTCATAATAAAACACGAAGAGTGAAAATTACAAAATGAATACGCATTACGTTTATTTATCTGTATTTTGGCGTATTAGGTAATAATATCAATATGAAAACGTCTTATAACGAGATTAGAACATTTTTATTTTATTCAACTTTTCGTTTTATTTCATATAAAGAACGAAGTTTTATTCCATTTTGTAACACTTGATTTTATTAAATTTCAAGTAGATCAACTGAAATAATAATCTCAACGCAATTCCTTTAGAAAGTAGCTTCTTATTTCAACCAAATTGTCCTACTTTCTAACGCACCTTAGTTTGATCAATAACACTGACAAGGTCGTCTAGTCTTATATAAATATTGATATTGTGGTAAGAAAAAATTATATATCAGCCGCTTTAGTTCACGTATTATTTTTTTTACTATTCTATAAACAGACAAAATACAGAGAAAAAAGCCTGAGTAGGTTTTGATATTTTTAAGTAAAAATATTAATTTTGTTTCTCTGCAATTTTTCATATTTTTATTAGATTTAAGTATTTTATTAATATAAAAAGGTTATCTTTAAGTATCAGGTGGCCCTTTGCTTATCTCCGTTTTCATTTTAAATAAATAAAAAAGTTATATATCCAAAAAGTCAGGCAAAAAATCACTCAGGCATTGCTCATTATGTTCTTATTCGGTGTAAGATTTTTGTTTGTGATTACATTATCGCAAATATCTTCTATAATTCTATTTTACAAATAATTTTCAACACAACAAATCAAACATATTGTATTCTTCATGATTTTGCAGTGATAAAAAATAAAGACAAATAAAAAATATACCTTTCATAGAATAATTTATAAATAGGTCTGGAGGCCATTCTTAAAAATTACTCGGATAAATTGCAGGCTAAAGCAATAATGGTAGTAGCGGTATGAAGCTATAATATGTGATAAACCACGGGTTAGGATCGCTACTTAAAGTAAAGTAAAAAATTAAAAGCTTTAAACATAGCAATCAAATACTGACAATACACTGTATACAAATGAAACATTAAGAAAACAATATTGTTGGATAAATAAAAAATGCTTCAGAGTCAGAACACAGGGTAAAAATGTAAAAACAAATGAAAGAAGAAGACTGAAGAGAGAAAAAATAATGATAGAACAGTTCGACAGAGAAAATAATTATCAGCAGTGACAATAATGTAGACTTTTAAGTTTTATTTGTTCTAGAACATGTTTTACAAGTGAAAGAATTGTGACGTTGCATTGTTTTTTAAATTATTTCATATGCCAAAACTGTTATTAGAGAATTTCGGATAGATTATTTTCGAAACGCTTTTTTTTAAAAAAAACTTTATTCTAGCAAGCACTGGCAAGTATTTTCAAATAGTCATTTCAAAAGTTGAAACCAAGTCTAAAATTAATATTTCTATAACTATATACGTACATATAAGCTATGTTATAATAGCATAGCATGTTAGCGCTCGTTTCGCGCTCACTTGTGATATGTTGAAAACCGAATTACGGTGACACGCTATTTTGATGCATATACAGTAAAATATTATTTTTTATTTGTTTTAGCAATCATAAAAAAGTGCTAAGTACTATTTCCTTACACCGTCAGAACAGAAAAATTAAGACCAAAAACATTAAGTACTAGTAAGATTCTCAATATATAAAAAGTAATCCATCTATACACCAATTCCCAATAGAACAATATATTCTTCTGTATTAAATATTCTCCTCAAGAGAAGAAGCCTTTGCACAGAAATGCTACAATATACTTTTTACTTACTTACTTACTGTTCACTGAATTTCTAATCCATAACAATAGAAATATATTCCGCTATTTCCGTTGCACATATTCCACATATTCATATTCCAAGTTGATATCTTTTAGTATTTATTGAACTATTATCCCACGCTTTTCGGTAGACACTTTTGCAGCTGATAAGAGAGCACCATTAGAGAGGGCCTATAGGTAAAACATTGGTACGTGCTTTGAATATCTAAAAAATGATGGTATAAAGAGGTCCAACATTTAGATTTTTTCGTGACATTCAATATTAAACTAAAGTATAATGTTAGCTATGTAAAGGGATAGTAACCCTTATTTAAGTTAAGAGCAACCACGTAGAATTCGAGGTGTATCTCTTAAGCTAAACTCAACAAGAAGAAAGTCTCGAGTTACTAGAAAAAGTGTTCGATGTTTTGTTTTAATTTAAATTATAAAATATTATACTTTAGAGTGTATGTGTATGAGTGCAGTACAGTGCACTATAGTTCATCGCAGTCACTCTAAGTCCGTGCGTCTATTATGTTACATGTCGTACTTGTACTAATAGACACTTGAATGTAATGACTCCCGTTAGTGTGTAAGTCTATTGAGGTATATTATTATATAATAATTATTATAAAATAACCTTAAAATATTTGTTAACATTTCTATGTGTGCATCTCAACAAAAAAAAAAGTTATGTTAGATTCTTCTCGAAATTTTTTAGTCAGATAGACACATACACAAAAAATTGTAACGAAATGCTAGAACATATATAATGTAATTGGTCAGTTTGGTATGTTTTTTTCTTGCCTATCTTTAATATATACAGTTTCACAATTCCACAATTATAATAATTAAAGAATAAAAAAACATAAAATTGACTTTTGACTCTTGTCACGTCAATATTATAGCGAATAATAATACAGAGCGCAGCTATTTATACAATAGTACTTCTAAAACATTCTCCGAAATACGCTGAATCCTCTGATATAATTTGTATATATTGGGCTTATAGTTTTTTTCGGCTAGGAATTACATGAAAAACGTATCCTTATTTATTAGTATGTATATGAATTGACATATTAGGCCGCTTGCTTTTCATGTTACTATTTATTAATGGTCAGAACTACTCACTAAGCATAGCCTTTGCTTCACTTCCCTTCGTTTATTTGACTACATAATCTGGTATTGATTTAGCTTCAACATATACGAGTAACCCATTCGCAGCTGTAGTACCATATGATTATCGGTACATAGTTGATTAAATTGATTACACGTATTCGGCTTGTTAGGAATTTCGGAATATACCTCGCAATCGATCCCGTAAATTATAACAAACTACACAAGGTTGGCGCACCGTAAACGGTTGTTTCTGTTTATCTCTCTAATCTTACCGAAGGTTGTCGAAGACAAATATTGTATGAGTTTGGTACGACCAAACGTACGCACTTAATTTTAATATTAATTACAGCTGAAAATCTTGACCCACCATGACATGATATCGAATTAAAGAAAACTTTTTCAACTTCATCAAACAGGGTAAAGGTTACAATTTATTGCCTGTTCTTCTCGGTTGAATCTACGTTCGAAACCGGCGATACCGGTGATACGTTTACTATATTTCTTTAAAATGACGATTCAAATCCACTTGACTAAATATTATTTTCATTTTTATGTTAATAAGGCAAAAATAGGCAGGACCTTACTAATTATTTCGGAAATGTTGCTCTACTATATAATAAAATACATCATGCATATTTGTTGTCTGGAGGTTTTGGCGAAAGATATTTGACATTGGCCAGAAAAATTGGCCAAAAAAACAGATTTCAAATGCAGAGACACATAGCTGTTTGTATTGTCTAATAACAAAAAATCTGTGAATGTTATAAGACATTCTGTAGTACATAATATAATTATTGAGTATTAGCATTGCCCCCTTGCGAAGCCGGGGCGATTTGCTTGAACTTTTTACAACGAATATAATATAATATGAATAAATGTTTTATATTGGAACTCTAGACTCATTCGGTATATTTAAGACGATGTAAGGTTAATAAAAGTAGCGTAACATTATTTTTAAAACAATATTATGTTTATTCATAACACAGATCATTTTAATAGAAACAGCGAAAATCATTGTAATGATAACACCACCACCAAAAACAATCCATTCTTCCTGGCATGATATTTCTTTCTGGAATAAAACTCCGCAGATATTTTTTAACATTAAACCATCCGTATGTTACGTTTATTACACGATATAATATGAATATATCGATGATAAAAGTGTGGACTTCAGTATCGTTAATTTCCATACAGGATATAGCATTTTTAAGTGTGTATGTTATCCTGACTTCATTCTACTAAATATGTGATTTCGAACGTGCGTTAGCTTTCATTCAATTAAATCCTATAAGAAGCTTGGATTTTGATTTTTGCTTAATAAATTTCGTGGAAAGCACGACCTGAACCAAGAACTGAGTTGTTTAAATCTCTTTTATACAGATAATATATTATCAAAACTCTATAAACGAATATTTGTTTGTTTTTAAGAAAAGTTTGTTAATATAAGGATTTACTAGTATTGAGTTGATATCCTATCAAGTACAAACCATTCACTGGAAATTGTTATAGACTAAATAAAAATAACATAATGCATCCACGGGGCGATGCAGTACCGTTTAATGGGGATGAAACCGCGCGAAGCTGCACTACAGAATAATTTTATATTTAAATTATTTACTAATTTCACATTTATTCACGATATTATTTAATGTTACATTAATGTATTTAATATATAAATATAAAAATATAAACATAAAAAAATATATAAATATAAACGCAGTGCCTATTTTCCTTAAAAAGAAGAATTTTTAATTAGCGTTATTAACATGACTCAATGTAATATTAAATTTTTAAATACATTTTAAAAATCTGACGTAACAAATCTTAAACAACTTGTAAAGAAAGGAAAAGCATTTTTTGTGTCTTTATACGTAATTTTTTTTTTTTTGCTTTTCTACTTCTGCTTACGAAGGCGAGAACAATTATTTTTAGAACATTTCTAGTGCAATTTTAACGACGTCACGCAAAACTGCCGAAAGGATTTTAAGCGCTTTTTTCACAAACGTGCAGTTTATCTCAAAAGGGAGCACAAATACGTTTATAGTTCTTCGTAAAAAGATTAAAAAGGAAGTAGGTCGTGGGCATTTGCTAGTTAAATAATAAATTGGCTGAGGCGGCGACCAGCTGTATTATCGCAATAAGTACTCATTGAAATAATTAATGTGGGAAAAAACATTTGTTCAATAACGAATGTACTAAGGTCAAAGGTTTGGTAATAAGTATCCACAATACACGTTAGGGAGTTAGGAATTGGATTTTCTGTTGCTTAAATATTTATTTGGTCATATTGTGCAAATTTTTTATTAAAACTACGATAATGTCCTCCATACCGATTTCAGCCTAAGTAGTAATTCTCAAGGGAGACTAGCCATTTGCGCGGTCATATTATTTAGTGCACAAGTATGTGCGTAAACACAAGTGCTCTTCTATTCCTTCATTTTCTAAATTCCGCATATCTGACGTGACTGTGGCTTTGAAAGCCACCTTTTCCTAGGCAGGGTTGCATACTATTAGGATGATATCTTGGGGTCTGCCACTTATAACAATAGTCAATAGACGAACGATACTGATATTGATATAATCTTTATCCGTCATGAAATTGATTGAAAACAATCATATAGTACTTTTACTAGTCAACCTAGGAATATTGCGACGTTCTATAATGTGACATGTTTTTGTTTTTAATATTCTTAAGCTAAATAAATTACGAGAGCCAAAAAGTATCGCGAAGATCACTTACCATTAGGAACCTCTATAGGAGCAACGGACACTACATTCAGTCCGTTGGGCAATCCCTGACCTGTAAAAGAATTAAAAATAAAAACCTATTTTTTCGCATAAAAATATATTTAAATTCAAAGTTTTTTTGCGGTATAATAAATAATATTAAAGAGCGTACTTGTTGCTTGTGTACGATTTGAATTCATAAATTCAAATTAAAACCGTACTTGTGAGTTCTCTGATGTTACATTTAATTTATCGTTCATAGATTTTCTCTTATAATTAAAAAACGATAAAAAAAAGCATACCCGATTTGCCGACTCGAAAATAACGAGTTTATCAAATCGGTCTTATATTTTTTAGTGCATATCGAGGATTGCTAAGCGATTTTGATGTTTTTTTTTGTTTTATTAAACATAGTTTCATAATAGTTTCTTATAAATAAATATTTCCTTTCCATCAATTCACTTACACCAAAAATGTAACTATCATCCTTAATTGGAATGTGATGGAAAGTCTACCTTTGTTCATAGATAAAAAGCGATAAACTCAAAAGAAATTTGCTAAAAGCTACTTAATGTGACTTAGTTGTGTCATATACAGTATCTTAATGATACGGTATACATTTAAAGATATCAAGATATTAACTGTTGCTTCTCAATATATATTCTGTAATGTTTTGTATGTACGGAAAAATATTAATGATTTTATGAGAAAATGTGATTCTTATAGCATTGGTACAAGGAACAAAGACAAATTTGGGAATGAAACGATAGCTTCCTGGTTATTTCTATTCATATTCAATATATGTATTTAAATAGTTTGACAAAAAAAAGACCCGCTGAATTTCTTTCGCCGGTTCTTCTCAGTCAGGTTGTCTCATTTTCCGAACCGGTGGTAGTGTTTAATTAGACTATCAATAAGTGAGTGTATTGCTTCTATATTAAATAAAGGAGTTTGAAACAGTAAATAAACGTCATTGATTGCTAAAATTATTTAATTTGAATAGAAATATAAAATTAAAGTTACATAAAGTGTATTTAAACTTTTTGTAATAAGATAATAATTATGAAAACGAAGTTTCGAAACGATATAATAACTCCACTTTGATAAACGTCTACTTCTTCAAAGAATAAATGGATCATTATCATATTAAAATATCATCCACTTAGCGGTATCAACTGTTATTCGAGTACAATAACACACGTAAAAGTTTACTGCGTCGTTAAAAGTTTTCACTGTTTAATTACGGCTACCGACCGCAGTACAGGAAATTCATACTTGTTATTTTTCTTTTTTATAATAGTGCATGCGGTTATCTTACATATACTTTAATAAATTCATTTATTAATGTCATTAAAAGAAATCACGCTATGCATTGTTCAAATTAAATACTTTTTTCAAATTAAAGTTCAAGTATATTTTCCTCGAAGCCACTAATCGAATCGTCGTCATGTTATAATATTATGATATACTAAAGGTATTTAGATTCTATCAAGAACAATTGGTAAGTAGTTTTTTTTTCCTTCAATTCATAATGATGTTTTAATTAAATATAATTTTATTTAGTATATAGCATGTATTGAATCAATGAATATTAACTCCACGATATTTTCAAGCATCATTTACCATTTATTACTCGAAATCTTATTTATACATGTATAAAAGATAGATAGTTATCGAGGTATTTTTACCACAGACTGATGCTTAGCTAATTTTATTAATATATATTTTTTAATTCAATTGACGCTTTAAACGCCAGTCAAAAGTATTAAACATTAATAAATTCTAGATTAACCGATGTATCAGATTAACTAGTCTCCTATATGGCAGTATTGTATGAAGTATCATAAAAATAGAATTAAAAATCAGTCGTTAAGTAACTTTGTTATCGACACCATTAAATTTATGGATATGATGGATAGTGAAGATATTAAAACGTCAGTCTAGCGACTCAGGGGAATACGAGCGTTGTATACGTTATGTCGTATAATTGCAACGAGTGTTAACGATTTAATGTTTTTATATGTTTGTATTACAGAACATAGAACGTTTCGAATATATGGTTAAGAAATAACACAAGGAATATTACATTAAGATTGTAAAATTGGTTGAACATGTTATCTTTATATCCTTCGATCCATTTGTCTGTTCGCTATAGTGATGATATATTGGTAACAATTTTTAAGAATATGACGACAATCCACCGGGCAAAGGACGGGAATAAGATAGTACTTAAATGTTGTATTACTTATTATATATTAAGTTGTTTTTAAGTTTAATCTATTAAAATATTTATTGATCAATGTTTTATAGTTGTAAGTATATACGGATCGTTTAATAGCGACCTCACCTGACCCCACTGAAAGAGTTTGTATAAAATAAGAGTTATTTGTTAAGAAAATATAACGATACCAATTCCTTTATAGAGATGATTCAAGAGAAGAGCGAGTATAGGAGTCCATTTTAATATGGTTTCTTTTATAAAGATTTTATTTATTTATTAAGGTTTTTCGATTTTTTTTCAAAAGTAAACGATTATGTCTTTAATAACATGATATAAAAATTTCGAGTTGAATAAAAAAAAAATTGAATAGAGTTAGCCTTATTTGTTCGTGGTATTTCGTATTTATTATACATATGTGACAGTTTTTACTTTTCCTAATGGAATATAAAATAATATCGAAATATATTTAAAAGTAAATATTAACTGCATGGATTTCAAACCGCAATGCCGTTATGTATTACTTATACATCGTACTAATTTTAGTAGATTTACTGTATTTAAAAAGGCATATGTTCACATCCGACGAAACATATATCAGTGCGTCGGATGCCAAATATAGAATCTAAGAATTTAGATGTTATGTGGTGCTTTAAAAAAGAAATACAGCAATATAAAGTATTCGTATAAATATAGTACAATAACTATTACTACTCCGATGATTTAGTGGACCCGAGTAAGCTTACTTACGTTTAAGATTTATTCATGTAAAATCTATACTAATATTAAAGCCGCAGGTACAGCTAGTAGTATTAATAAAGGTAGTTGTACACAACTGTTTTGGAATTTCTATCGATTTATCCTAAATTAACACTTAAAATCTTTTAATTTATATTCCACATTTTGGCCATACCTATTTCTTTATCATCATTATATATAATGACATAGAAGCATACTAGATATTAACTACCAATTATGTGTTCGATATTCCGTTATTAATATTTCATTCTTGAAACGAATTATTAAATTAATAATACATAAACTCCCATAAGTTTGTAGGCACCTAGGCACAAATATTGAAACGAGAGTAACAAATTACAATACATTAATTTACAAAATTGTTCTGGTAATTAATACTTTATTACAACGCAAACTATAAGCGGACAAGTTAATTGACGACCATTACGCCGGTTTTAAATTAATCCGTAATTGGCCTTTCGATCTCATTGGCACATTAGCTAGGATTGGTTTTTGTTGAGGAGCACACATATAGGTACCATTACGTATAGCGTTGACAGCCACACTTCTGATGACAGGGTTGTTCCATTATCGGCACAGATGAATAATTGACACTCGCTATGATCCCTAGATGCAGTACAACTTTACATTTTATATTTAAACACATCTCAGATGTTATGGCATAGATGCTCTTACTTTTTGTTTTATTGCTTGTGAATGATTTATTACGTGTTGTAAATTTTTAATGTTAATGCATAATCTGTTTGAAAATAACCGTTATATTTATAATAATAATAATTAGATTTAATGACAATGTTCACACTGACATTTGTTGTAAAAGCGTATATTCTTAATTGATTATATGTATAATCATGTTTTGAAATGAATACATTTGCATGTACATATATGTAATTACTAAGTTATATATATAACCATACATTTTTTTAAATCGTATTATTCACATATATTTCACCGATGTTAATTATAACGAAATAATTGTATATATTTTCTTAGAATTGTTAACTATTTTAGGCGTCTAATAAAATTCCTATAGTAAAGACGGATAAAAATATGTTTATTAAGTATAACTATGAAACTGATTTGTTGTCTTTTGTGGTAATGTTTAGAGGTCAAATTAAATTATAATATAAAGCCGATGAATAGTCTGAAGTTCAGATGTCAAATCAATTATTGATATTAAAACTAGTCTTAAAGATCTTTCAATAATACGAATATTTATTAGATTATGAGCATATTTATTAAGTAGTTACTTAGTACAATATAATTTCTCTTTATATCTCTTGAATTCTTCTAAAGAATTTCCTCGTAATTAATAGGATTTCAAGAAGAGTAAAATTAACGCTGTTGATTTATCTACGAATACTTAGAACTTGGTTCCACCTTAGGATAGATTACCTTTCAAGTACCGACAAGTACTTTAACGCTATCCACGTGTAGTATTTTATATATTTAATGAATTATTTTACCCAAATTTTAAAGTTATACATTAATTATTCATTGCTGACACGTGATGAAGCGACGGGTCAGATTAAGCTCCAAAATCCATCACCTTAACAAAGGCGGCCTTTGTTTAATAATAGGAAAATTATGGGTTGTTATTTACTTTGCTAGATTTATTGCTGTTAGTCAACAGGTTCTTAAATTAGTGTCAAGAAGTAACCCTACTATTTTATACTTAAAATTCATTCATCAAAGTGCAAGATATAAGATATAAGTGAAGTCAAATCCCATTTAGTTTTTTTGAATATATAAAAATCTAGCACCGAAATCACTCGTGATTAGGGCACGCGAATCCCAACTAAAGATGCGAGATCAACCCCGGGCAGTATAATCGATTTTTTATGGGCTTCATTTATGTTTATTATCTCGTGTTTTCATCTCGTATTCGACGGTGAAAGAATTCGAGGAAATCTGCATGTTTTGATGATACCCATCAAGCCATATCGAAGGACTGACCGAGTAACAGTAATTGTTGATACTAATCTCATTGTAAATCTGATTTGTTAAAAGACCAACAATGCGAGTTTTTTGCCGTTTCGGTAGAGTTAAAATGTTGACGGTTCGAAATTGCTTAATTGTAAAGTTTACTTGAATAACATATAAATTTTAGACGTAAAGATTTGTATTTCTAATTGAGATCATAATTGTATTCTCTTTCTTTTATAGGATCTACTTTCTGTATAGTGCGGTCTTTAAATTTCTTAAACTACACAATAATACGAATTAATATATGTCGGAGAAGCAGGATGCCGAACAGTTGGGTTCGGGCATTGATCCGACATTTGTAAGACTATGTGGGCGTGCAATGGAGATATTCATAAAATAAAAGGTATTTAATATCGTCTAATCACTGTATTCATTGATTCAATAATCGTACACCACAATAATATCAAAGGATTACAATAATTCATCTCGATTAAGAGCAAATGGGTTTGCAAGCAACCATCGCATTCGAGAAGCTTGTCAAAACATAACGACTCGCGTTGCCATGGCACTTACAACTCCATTCGGGGTGACCCGCTCTTAAAAGTAAATCAGCCATCAAACATTATTGCCAACTACTCGATTCATTAATTATCCAAATCAACAACTAAAGTAACCACGCTCCGATATATATATATATATATATATATTTACAATAAAATCTACTCGTTTTAAATGAAACTCTAATTCATAGATCTCATAATAGCATTAGCAGAGACTTCATCCAAAACCTTGTTAAAACTCAGCACCGAGACCTTAAGACGAAAAATAATTAAAACGCTACCAAAACTATTATAACGAAACTTTTCACAACTTTCAGCGAAATGTTAATCGTTTCAGGAAAGTCCGTATTGTTTATCTTTTGGAGATGATTTAAACATTTATTCTGTTTAAGATACTTTTATATTATTATTATATATTAAGTATTCAAAAAGTAATAAACAATTTACGGGAAATCAAGATAAATGCAAAATATAATTTACATATGTAACAAAGACAACATAAAGGAAAATAAATTCCAGATGATATGTGGTATAAATATTTGATTATATTTCATTTTTATTTTAAATATAATAATCATGTCGTACTGACCGATTTCTGTCACGGCTGCTCATCTCACGGGTGAACAACCACCTACGAAGGACGTATTAATATGCACAAATCTAAGCGCAAACACAGGTGTACTCTCTATACACTCACTCCCATAATGGATGACAAACCGACCCCTGGTTTAAATTACCTCGTCTAAAGAAACTCGAGTTCTGTGACCTTATATCTAGCGGCTTCTAAAATATTATCCCAAATATTCGCCTATTTGCAGTATTGGTTTGAACATAACAAAACAGAAAAGTTTCTTGGTTATCTTTGTTACAATTGTACATATATGGTTAATATCTATTGGTTATAATTAAAGTAGTGCTATTCTGTAAAATTCGTAAGCATTCGTTCATGAAATGTTGACAACGAACTCACAATGATACACTTTTTTGATACGTGTATTTTTTAAATGTTTTAATAGTTATAGTCGCATAGTACTTTTTGACATAACGCAATAGTGCTTCATGTTAAGTTTTCAGTTTGTACTTACATAATAGCGCTACAGATCAAAGGAGTTAAGTATGGCAAATATTTGCGTCAACTGTCCACACTTGGTTCCTACGTAGCATTGGACCGCTCTTACGTTCATTGTTTTGTGAATAAGCAAATATTATGACGTATCTTGGTTATTTGCGGTTTAGTTCATATGTGAATTGCGGGTTTGAAACATTTGCATTTTCTTTGACCACACATTTGGAAAATAATATTCCTAAGTGAACAGCCGTCGTCAGTCTTCACCACGGCAAGTGAATTGCCTCTATTACTTATTTCATATAACTTATAACGTTAAAGATTTTATTATTATAGTATCTTATAAAATTTTGAATTATAATATATTTTTATATGTGTATGTTTAACGAAAGTAAAAAAATTATATATATATAATAGGCGGTTTATTTGTATTGTATTAAGGAAAATTGCCTAATTCCTGTATAAAGATAGCTATTTTCTTAAGTGTTGCTTTTTATTTTTGATCAGTGTATAGTATTTAATATCTTCTTAATGAAAGGGGAGTCTTTATCAATAACACACACACTCGGGGTGTGTGCATAAACTCAGTATAATATCTATTCACTCTCATATACTGATACGACCAGAAAGATATTACGCAAAAGCAACTGCCTTTCGTACTGCCCATAAACTAAATTTTAACACTGGATATACGAACTTCGAGCTACTACTGAGATTTAAAAAAAAAAACAATGTCTATTTTATCCCGAACCATTATTCGAACTCTATACCTTGACATCTGTCAGATAAGATTGTTACTTGAACACTTATCAGACATTAATTAGAGATTATATTTAATCATTTGTATTGTGATATTTGAATCGCGTTCTCGTATAAGTTCTCTTTAATTTAATGAATGTCTAACAATATATAGTATGTGTTCTTTTTACCATTTAAGCGCATATGATCTCTTCTTGTAAGATTGCACAGATCTGTCCATATATTAGCTTTTTCTCATTTCTACTTTAAAATCACATTAAATAAATATAATAATAATTCAATCCTATTAAAGTGTCTTAATAAATAGGTATGTATTCAAGATAAGAGTTTTTTTTTTTTCATTCGTATAATAATAAAGGTGATACACGCTATTCATTATAATGCCACATAAAAGTCACTTGTCTTTGCTAGTCTCACTGTGCTCCTATACTTAATTATGTATGTATGTTCATGTTTCTTTTGCCTCGCATATCTTGAGAACAAAAGACGATATCGACTGCAAACTAATTTCATTCGACGCGTAATAGTATAATAAGCACATGATTCAACCCATCCGAGTAGAATTGGATGAAAAACAATTGTGTTTTCTTTTAATATAAAAAAACTGCCTAAAAAGAAGATGACATGACTCAATGTTCGTTAAATAGGAGTTAGTAGTGTGGGTAGAATAAATCGCAGTAAGACCTGATCAGAATTAAATAACTCTTTAGTTATATTATGTGTAATGACATTAGCGTTTTTATTTTTTTATTGTTATTTTATCGACAAGTTAATTTGTAGTAAGGGATATATATTTTGTATGTGGCAAGGGAATTAGGATAATTGTAAATGGGTTCTCCAGCTGAATATATCCATAGTATAGATGGAAGGTTAAGAAATAAACTTTTTATTTTATTTACCATCGCATTTTAGGTAAACCTGATATGCGATTCTGTAAAAGATCATTTCGAATCTCACTCGTAAAATGTCGGCAACCGACTTACGCTGATACGCCATTTTGATACGTGTATCTTATTCATTTTATAATTATTGTAGTAAATGTAACATATCATATTCTGACATTTCACGCTCGTTTTCTGCGGTGAGTATCAAGTTTCTTGTTACAGAATACCTCTACTGTATCTTACAATTGTACCTTTACTGTATCTTATAATTGCCAGTGGCACCCCAAACAGTAATTAGAGTAACATTGTACATTAACGAAGTATTCAATACTTGCGTACGATTGAACCAACTTTGACGAGTAATATTGCATACTTCTGAACTGAAATTCATAATCAGTTAGTATTCCTCTTACAATAACTCCATAGAAGTTAGATATTATTGTAGCTTCTATTCGATTGAACGTTGAATTGAAAATAGAAATTTTAAATCAGAAACCACTGAATATATTTTTTTAGGAGCAACGTAAAGTTTAACCAAAGGTATAGTGACACATAACGATTCCTTGCTTTCTTGTCTTATCTCTGAAATGTTAGTATGTATAAAGTATACATTTATTCGTCTTGTTGAACTGGCACCTTAAACGGGTCGATTAGGCGAACTCCTCGGTCGAGCGATGCAAAGACTCCATTAAGATGAGCGACTTCAAATTTTCTCACTTTTCCGGTCGGTTATAGGCCAAAAGCTGTGCCGAATTCCAAATTTTACACTCTGTAGCTCGTCTATGAATATGCTGAACGTAAGCGTGAAACGTACATTTGGGATTAGTCTCAAAAAAAAATTAATACTCATATTAAATTGGCTTATTACAATGTAGGAAATAATATATATTACGAAGTTTAACATTTTGATTACAATTTTTTACTTGTTTGAAAGTTACAACTTCTTTTAAAACTTCATAGAAATAGATGAAATTACAATTTCTGCAAAAAATTAAACACAAAAATTCGAATTCTGTTTGTTTATCGGCTCGATGAAGTTAAAATATATTTAGTAGATATTTTTGTTTTATTAGCACCTAGCAAACTTTTAACTAAAAAAACGGTTGGAAACAATTGCTATATTCCTAATATTTCAGAACTAATGGAATAGTTTAATGAAGAGCTATTGCACACTAAAGTACAGAATAAGTATTAACAGGTATCTTTTATACCTAAAAAACCTAAAACCTTACTTTTGAATCATTCTGTTTATTGATTAAAATCGCATTAAAATCCGTTTCGTAGTTTAAAAGATCTAAGCGTACAGACGGCGGGAGGCAACTTTTATACTTAGAGATTAACGCCATTTACAACAAACAATTAACGCCATTTACAAATACATTATAATGAGACGTAGTTGTAAAATGGAACAAAAAATCTATATAGATTTTTTAAATATTTAACTCATTGAACTTAAGCTATAATTTTTTTTTATTCCAAGGAGTCACGGTTAGATCGAAGAACAACTATATAATTTAATCAACCAATGTTATCGAATGCTTATAATAATATTGCTTACTTTATATTTCTTAGAAATGATCGTTGCTTTTTTAGGAGAAATATAATTCGAAAAACATCAACAAGTATACCTATTAAATTCTCTAGTAAATCTATGGCTTTTATTTTTTTATTTCAAATAGAAATGTGGATTCGCTAATGGACCACTAGATGGGCACTGTAAGATTTAAACTATTCCTTACAATGTAAATTTGCAATCCAAATTAGGCATATTTATTTCAAAGTTTTTAAAGTGAAATATGAATATAAGTTTATCAAATTGAAAAGTATATCAAATCAAATCGAATTTACAATGAAATTTTATGAATAGCTAATGTAATAAACGACCTATTTAAGTTGTACATTTAAATAATGAATCATTCAATAAATAGATATCTGGCACGAGAGCGCGAGTTATGGTCTCTTTGAGAGTATTTTGCTTTCATAAAGTAGCGATGATGAAGTGCTTATTCACACGGATTTGTATAGCAACGAAACAGACACGATTCATTCGCGTTAAACTATGGATACTATTGTATTCTCTGTGTCGTTAAAGTTTTACACTTTAAATTACATACATAAGTGAATCAGGAGATTATATGTGTCACTGGACATATTAAATAGGTATTTTCAACTGTTATCCGTTCTATCTGGTTTAATATGTTCAATGGCGAAAGAATATTTGTGCATATTGATGCATATAAATTGTCAGTGACGCATTGCGTAGACACTAACAATTAATTCAATTAATCACCTAAACTATTGACCAAAATGTAACTGTTTAATAAAAAAAAATATAGTATTAAATCTTTCAACAACAATTTTTACGTTAAGTTTACGTTTTTATCCATATGCCAGTTATAAGTTGCTGGTGTAAACTATGGTGTACACTAGACACGATGTAAGTACATTAATTTTAACATCTTCGTGACTTCTGGATACAAGATATCTAATATATCACAGGTTCAATAATTAATATAAGTAAAAATGACCTCTTTATACAGTATATCCATATTATATGAATAAAATTTAAATCTTAGATATGTAACAATATTATTGGATTTTAGGATTAGGCAAGAATCTTTTAATCGTGTTTAATGCTATAAATTTCTTTCATGTGGCGAATTTAATCTAACAATATGCAAAAAAAATATTTACCTATCAGATCATTCGAAGCTCCGTATGATTTTATAATAGTCTGAATGGTTAATTAATTTTAATCGAAGCCTATGAAAGTAAATATTTATTTAATGACATCTTAATTAATAAAGTTACGTGGATTTTGTACGTAAATTAATTTAAACGTTAAAATACCTGTTAACTTACAAAATTATTGTAAGTTTAGATTTGATTTAGTTATGTTTTTTTTGTATGTATTTTTATGTAAATAATACTTTTTGTTTAATTAAAAAGTTACTAATTAATTTTATATAAAAATTATAAAGATATTTTATCAAAAAATGAAAACCGGTTCTGTACTTGTACAAAAAGTAAACCTCAAAAGATGTATAAGGTCAAAATAATTAAATTTTAACTATTTTGGTTATAATGATCGTCGATCAAATCAGTTTCATTAATAATGACGTAATACTGGCTCCATACTCGTGCCTTTAACACGCGGAAACACGAATGCCGTCGTTTTCACGTTTCATGCATCTTCTCACGCCGGCTCTGCGCGAGTACGTGTTTGTGCCCGTGTCAAGGGTTTGTAGGACGAGATTCTAGCGTCAACACAAACGCATCAATACTCGTACTACGGTCCACGAAATCAGTAGCGTTCTGTTTATATTGGCATAGTTATAAGTTACAAATGTTGGAGTTTATGTATATTGTATGTCACTGTTAAGGAAGTAGCTAATAATTCGTGCTCATGCTATTTGATCGCGTAAATTAAACGAACAATTGCAAGTGTGGTGCGAAAAACTTGGCGCTGAATTCTAGGAAAATTTTAATGCGCATTTATACAGTTATTGACGTAAGAGTCCGGAGTAAACTTAATAGTTGTATCGCTTTTAAAAGTTAATTCGAAAAACAGTATTTTTTTAACTTTGATAAATATAAAAAATTGGGAACTCATGTTGCTTTATCAATGAATACTCCACGCGAAAGCCAAGTCAAAGGTCTCGTTGATTGAGTATCGTTTATTGATAAAGTATACTGCAGGATAGTTTAAGTACAGGGAAATTATAAATTACAAGATAGTTTTATAATTTGAAAAACTATATAAAGCAATTTATTTTATACAATTAAAGAATTCTCTGTTAATATGCTTAACAGTTTGTCACAGTTTCATTGCTTGGCAAAGGTCTCCTCTCCTTTCAAGCAAAAGGTTTGGAGCTCACGCCACCATGCTTCGCCAATCCAAATCGATAAATACGTATGAGCCTTAATTAATGTAATTATATCACACATACCGGCCAAACCAAAGTGTGTTTTTACAACTAAGATGAATTCTAACCATTTCTGCATGTGAAAATAATTTTGCTTCACCCGTAATCTATAAAGATATTAAACTAATTTAAGCAAATCTATCTTTTTATGGCTATAAGTATAAGCTCAGAGAGTGATTAATTTTCTCTTAAATGACTCGGAACTAAATTGATTTATCAGTTTAATTAAATCCAGAAGAAGTATATCACTTGTTTGTACAGAACTGTTGTTCTTTCTACTTTTAGAAAATAAATATATCGAAAGATTTTTGTTGCCTTTGGTGGTTTTTTTTGCGTCTGAATAGGTATGAAACATTGACGCGACTTCTAGTTTTAAATCAATTATAATCGCAAAACATATGTATATAATATGCTTTACTAGAATATTATCTTTTAGCCCGAAGAAGATAGAAGATAAAGATTTGATTAGATAAAAGATAGAAGATTAGTAAACGTCTAAATGGCTCGGTTAATGGTTAGTGATCTATTTCTTTTGATAGACGTATTCTACGAAGAAATCGCAAGACCAATGTGATGCTATCGATTAACGATTATTTCAACCTACCATTTAAAGTGAACGTCTCATTATTGATATGAAATAAAAATAAGAATGCAACTTGTAGACTTAGAAATGTATTTAAATAAAAGAAGATTTAATCAATTACAAAAATTATATACTTAAACTTGAGTGTATTTAATTTCAGATTAGAAGAAGGAAACATAAATTGTATCATTTACCTTATTTTATATTACACTCAAAAAATATATTAACATATAAATCAACAATACACATTTCTGGCTTACGTCATAACAACGCGCAACATGGTATTACTAAGCTTTATTTTATTTATTGCAGTAATGGAATACATCCATAACTGTCTCTACCGAGAAGCCAGCGGATATCCGCGGATGACTCACAGATCGACCCCCGTCCGTTTTGTTTGTGATTCTTTCCCTTGTTAACTGAATTATGTTTAAGAAATACAAGAGCTTCTTATCTCGAACCCTCTGAATAAATCTTACTTTTGAGGATTTTTCCGATTCAGAGTGGAATCGTCATCTTTTGGTTATTATTTAGACCAATATGATTGAGAGTAAATTTAACAGTATTATAAAAATAATCGAGTTAACTAAACACAGAATAAAATAACTGAAAACAATATTTCTGATGTTTCTGTTGATATTTGGGCGTTTATTTTCTTTTTATATTATATATCTATTGATTACTCTCAAGAACTTATTTAAAAAAAATCCATTGATAAATGTTAATACTATAAAAACAGGTCCTTTATATATCCTACTAAAAATTACAATAATTCGATAAAAGAAAAATAAATTTTATACTCATTTCATTTTAAAGTATCCAAAACAAATAATAAATTAAACAATGAAATAAGCTAATGATACAAATTTTCCAATCAATAAAAACTTTTTCACAAGTTGCCATCAACTCAATAAAAATGCTAATTGCATTCTCCACTCACCTGTCGTACTGCAGTAGACTGTCAATAACATTATCCATACCACACAATATAAATGTATAAAAAGAGTCATTTTTAGACATAGAAAAAATCGACTTCGTGAAAATATGAGAGTAGTCGTAAGTTCACCTATGTAGTTCGCGAACGCGTGAAAGATCGACTACGGAGCAAAACGCGCGTGCCATCGCTAGGCGGCCTGCGGAAGCACTGCCGCGGGGTGCGAGCCGCCACTCCGCGCTAACTACCCCAGCCAGATAAACAAGGCCGAGGAAACCGGGAACAAGCAGACAAACTGTCTAGCTAGCCTTTATAGCCGGCACAGAATAATGGTACAATAAAATAAAACAAAAGGCGAATAACTGACTAGCGATCCAGCTCTAGACTGTTCGCTGTCAAATATGCATAATCCGAACAATAAACGATTGCTGGATTAAGTTGAGTAAACTATACAGCTCGTATTTTATCCTAGATAAAAATAACTCTGCTAGTAAATTTTATTCACACTGAATTAGTTTATTTAATCAAACAATCGGAAATAATAAGATTTCTTTAGTTTTAAATCGAATGCAATTGCAACACGCGTTAGGTTTATATAATATAAGAATAAGTGTAAGAATTTTGTTTAACTCTAAGAAATATTATAAGTAATGGTGGTGGATTTTTATTATAGATTTGAATAAATAAAATAAATGTATTGAGATCATTATAAATATTTAAATAATTATTAATCATTAGAAAACATAATAATAAATACTATTTGCAGAATTACACGATATTTAAAATGGTCTATGAATCTATTTAATATTTCAAGGCATATTTTATACAAATTATCGAAATGAGTGGTGAGGGTTTTTTGTCTTGGAGACTAAAAATATTTTTAGTTTGAAGTAGCTTGAATGTGTCATTCTAAAAATGTTTCTGTTTTTTAAAATATATATATAAATATGGCATTCAAGAGACTATTATTAGTTTATAAGTTCAAGTTCAATCCTTATCAAATGGTTATGCAGCAGTGTCTATACAAAATAATAAATAAGTGACCGCACAATAACCTTTGTTTTCCTCAATTAGCGTAATAAACTCAATTGTGTGCCAAGTCACGTTTGTGACACACATGCTGGAATTATTTTAATATTAAAATACCTAATGAAATATTCTTTCTTTTCTTACCAAACAAAAACATATAAGTTGGTTTTTTCGCTTTTAAAAAGAATTTCTATCAATATCACTATCGTTTGCTATTAATGCTAAAGGTAAAAAACGCAACCATTTGTTTTAAATATCTAGAAAAATGAAGCATTTTCCCAAAACACTCGCTGATTCAATAATAAATATAAAATCGTGTCAAAAATACGATTCACAACAAAATTTACAAATCGTAACAAAATAAACGAGTGTCTGAGATGTGAATGTGTAGGGTTATTACTGTATGCAGTGTTGTTCACAACTGTCCCGTGCACTAAAGACGATCTGTGTCGTGTAAGACCATCGCAACATCGCAATAATGTTCTTCTTAAGTGTAACTGTTCGTTGTAGTGCCCGAGAAGCTCTTATCGGAGAGTGGGAAAACATCAAGGTTATCATCTTATACGAAGTGTCTTCTTATCTTTTCGTTAATACTATACTTATTTATCTTAATATTGTTTTTATAATATATGTTATTAATTTATATAGAATATAATATAATCGAAGCTTTGGCTAGTATTGACCGGATTTAGAAAGAACAATTCTACTACTAATTGAAATTTGATTAAGTTGAGATCTCAGATAGAAAACCAAGACGAACTCGTTTTTTTTTCTGTCGGCATTCATCCAAGATGTTTAAGCAATATGGAAATTTTGTCATAGTATCTGGAGCAAACTGTACATAGTGACTAGGACATCGAACTGGGCAAAAATTTATGAACTATACAGTTTTTTGTGGGTGTATGCTTTGATCAAGTAATGGCTTGAAGTGAGCCGACGGGTCGCCGCCTCGCTGTCGCGTCGCTGCCGCTTCGACGTCTATTGACCCCAAAATGTAGGATAACGACGTTTGTTACGACCATCGTCATTTCTTTAACGTTGTTTGAAAACAATTGATACGTTTTAAATACTTCCTTGCTTGCAAGTAACAATGTAATGTTCATTATTAATTTAAAAAAATAAAAAATGAGTGAAATAGTTTTCATATTTTAAAAGTAGCAGTAGACTTATGTGACTTGTGCTAAACCTTACACAATAGGCAACAAAACTTGTTCACTTTATAATATGAATAAACTAAAAGTACTGCATTGACGTAAAAATGCTCTATTCTTATAAAATATACCTTTTCTATTTTAATTCGAAATGTTTTTGTGAGAGTAGATATACCGTGCTTGTTATACGCTAAGGGTAATTGTAAAATGGTCGCTTTTGACAATCTATTTTTTTCATGGCAAAATAAATTTAATAAATTTAATTAATTTCTAAAAATATGATTATAAGGAAGCGAAAAGTTTATAACTAAATTTAAATAGACGTAAAAATCGAGGTTATAAGTTTAGCTTCAGTCTACCTTTTAACTTTAAAACCAATAAATCTTCGCAGCTCTAAGGCTTATACATAGAGCGCATTTATTTACAGTTATAGACGTATTTATGTGAAAGATATACAATTTATGTCATAAAAATTTAATATGAAGTATGTACATCGCAAGCTGGATTTATATCAATATTATTACCACCTAACTGTCCGACCGACGTCAAAGGGATAAAATTAGTTATATTTTTTTAACAATGAGATACCAACAAATATTATAATATATTCAGTCTCATGCCAAGTAATCTTTGCGGCCGTACTCAATGCTAATATCTTCATCTCTAAAAGTAGGTTATTTTTATGTATAAAAATACATAATACAATTAAAAAACATACGTACTTAAAACCGCGTACAGTAAATTGGATTTTTTTTTAATGTGAGGTACCTATTCAATATACATGTAAACTCATGGCGATATGGTTACATATATTGTTTATTTATATATTTAAATAGACTATGTAACTAAAATCTATATCTACATATAATATTAAATTTATATATAAAATATTTTAATTTTACTCTATTAATCTGGTTAAAATAAAATATAATATATAGCCGGTATTCCACCTTTCCGCATCCAGAGTGTTGAGTCCCGCCACCTTCTTCAGATCTTCAATCCACCTGAATACCCGTTGTCTTACCGGTTACACGAATCTTATTATAAACCAATTATAAGACATACATTGACATTGCTTTAACTTGAAAATAGAATTGCAAAATATTGATAGACGATTGATGTTTGGTGGAAAAATAAGCGACGATCTGCTCTATCCAAACCACCGATTCCAGATTTAGTTTAAAGAAAGATCTACATAAAAGATCTTTTTTTACATTAAAATTTACTATTTAATAAAGTAGAGTAAAGTATGGACCAACCCCATCGCACGGGTGCCATTTATTAATAAAGAAAATGTTATGACATAAATACAATTTATACATTAAATAAGCTTGAGCTAGGCTTTGCCATGTTATTCAGCAGTTGTCTTGCACCTATATTAGGCAATCCTTAACGATACCGTCATTTTTTAAATATGTTTATTTTAAGCTAGTTGTCCATATGTTTATTTTAAGCTAGTCGCATTTTGGCGATTAGTCGTGAGCTGTTAGGCATATATGTACATGCTGTGTCTTTTCTTGGAGTTCAAGCTTGCTTTATAACAAATTCGGTTCAGTAGTTTTGCGGTGAAAGAGTTTCGGACAGACATGCAAACAAACAAAGTAACTTTCGTATTTATAATATTAGTATATAACATGTCATCACGCATCACTTGTCAGTTTGTTTAACTTTGAGATTATGCGAGTTAATTCTCTTGAAGAATTATTTACTTAAATTAAATTCAACATAAAGTTATTTGTTTTTAAAACCTGTTCATAAGAAATTCAGCTTAATTAAAATCCTTTCTAAAGAAAGGATAAAAATTAATTGTAGCATCTACTTGTTGAATATCAACTAAGAATAATTTGGCGCTACAAACCTAATTTTCATAGTAGCCAGGTTTTAACAAGTAATCATTCTGGTCACGTTCATTCCATTGGTTGATTCGAGAAGAGGCTACTAAAGGAATTTCGTTTTCCATAAATATTGCAAGTGACTTACCTTTGCTTGAAATATAAAAGAAACTTTATCTTTTACGTGAGACTTTTTTTTTGTTTATTTTGAATCAGTTCGACGCTGAAACAAAATAGTTAGCAAATTTAATTTATCATTAAGTTTTTAAAATGAAAATTTTGTTACAATAATGCTAATTAGTTTTTAATGTCTAGATGATAAGCGAACGCCAGTGCTTATATTGTTTTGCTCATTTGAAATGTTGGCTTAGTAAAGTTAGCACTGGATAATTTGGGAATTCCAGTGTTGCCAGATAAGTTTAATAATAATTTAATGTGTCGACTCGTCCGAAGTTCTGTCTGCTCAGAATATATCTCGTGAAAGTTTTGTATGAAAGTTGGTAAATCAGCAAGAAAATGCAGATTGAAGGAAAGCTATTTCCAACAAAACGGTTCGCATCGGCTCAGAAATTGGTTCCTCTTGCCGCTCCACTGCTCGAAGAAACTTGCTACGTTAAAACCTATTTTATTTTATTTCGTTTCACATCGGCATGTTATGGATGTTTTAATCTCTGGCCCAATATTGTCGTGGAATGATATCAGTATTTCTTCGATAGAATAAAGAAACGGTTTCGATATAATAAATATTAAATCTTTAGCTCTGTTCAACGGTTTCCCTTATTTTGTATTTTCAATATTTAATCATTTCAATATTAAATAATAAAGTTAATAATAGAGTATTTTATAGTCATTATTAATTTATTATTAACTTCCTTTATAATATGTCGTCCTTGTAAACTAGTCCTCAATTTGTTTTTTCCATTATTAATTTTACAAATACATCTATATAAAATAAATTGAATGATATCCACGATTTTCACAGAATTTCTTTATAAATTCATATCTCTGATCGTCATATAAATAATATTTTATATTATAATTTATAAATTACATACAAAAACACAACTACGTCAATTATGTTGCGAAATGAAAAATATATACCGAACATTTCATAAAGTTATACAATTTTCATCATTTTCGCATTTCTATAAGACTGTACTGTAGAAAATGAAAAATAAAATTGTCCCAAGTCAATTTCAACGTTTCTTTCAACAGACGAAAACCTTATATCTCCGCCTTTATTATTTTCCAAGTCCGACCGCAATATTATGCGAGACAGCATGGCAGATGGATCAGAAAACATAAATCTGACGTCTAAACATGTTTGCGTTCAAACGATTATGTTTAAGGAGTTTATTTCCATTTTAACCTTCATTTACATTAATTTCCATGTAGAATTTTAAAAAAGAATAATATTACTACTGGGCTGTTTCATACTAATTATTTTTGATATGATGTGGAAAGTGGAAAGGATGGATACGATAATAAGATAGTGTCGAACATAATCAGTAAGTACACAATTTCTCGTAGCGATGTTGCGTTATATGACAAGGTACAAATGGTATTCGTTATTGCCACCTTACCACCTCTGCGTACGTTTTTATTAGCTTCCTTCACGCTTATCACGGGAGAATGTCTCACTCGGTAGCCTTTTGTGAAATTCTCTGCATTGCATTCTCGAGCCATGCATAGTTTACTGCAAGACTATTGTAGTTGTTTAGGAAACATAACTTGATATCTGTGATTTAAGGATATTGAAACTGTTTTTTTTTAACGATAATATTATCATTTTTTGTTTTTATGGAGATGAATTTCTCAAAAAGTTATACCACGGTCGGATTTGAAAAGCATCATGCGCCTATCTCCGTAGTGATGAATAACATTCTGAATTCATGAATGTTTTATTGCGGAGGCGACGCGGTGTTAGCGAGAAAAATGCGTCGCCATTCATTCACGCTCGTCACGGACACTAACTGCGTGTTCTGTGTTGTTTGGATTTAGTGCGAAAAATGTGAGTTCTCGCAGTTTAATGCAATCTTCTAAATCATTGATTTATTTTTCCTGTTCCTATATCTACCAAGTCTGTTCTCCGAAAATAACGGTCTATACGTCACTCACGTAAGATAAATACTTTGAATACATACTTAATCATGTAATGCGGCTTCAGATGAGTCATGATAAGTATTTATAATTATCGTATATACTTCATTATATAATAGATTTATTACTCAAAAAGTAATCTTATTGTATACAATACATAAAAAACCGATAACACTCGTAAGCAGAGATATCAAGGAGTTGGATACTTGACGTAATTAAATACCACATAGCTTCTTTCTGTGCCGAATTTCATTATCAATAAAGTGTCTTTACGAAAGCAGACAGAGCGACGCCGACGACGTTCGTAACAAACTTATTTTACTGCTTGGATTCAGAGCTATGAAATCTATACAGAGTCTTCAGAATATAGGTCGCCATATTTATTGTTGTTTATCTGGCAATTCGTCGTATTTAGTTACCAATTAATCGTAATGAAAACAAAAATATCACGATATTTTGATTAAATGTGATATTCTCATTAAGGTTATATGTTGTAGAACTGTAATGTTACACAAGTAATGATTTTAAAAATGAACATGTAAATGATATCCATTATTCTACATTAGTATTTGAGCCGTAAATACGCTACCAATAATTGCCCCTAATAAGGATTTATTGTTAAGACGAGTTATTTTGGTAAGCTCATCCTTAAGACTCGTTTATTTTTTTTTTGTAGTATATCTGATAGTTCTGTGATACTATTCTAATAAGCCGAAACATAGATTTGTTGTATTTTCATTATGAGTGTATTTGACACTTTGATTCATATAAGTGAACATCGAACACGGAGCGGAACCTTTGGTTTAATACCGTGGATTGTTTATGAATGGCTACAAAAGACCTGGTCCCAGGACAATTCCTCGTGGAAAAAATAAAATCATATGGTTTTTACGTCAAGACATTTTCAATAGCAGTTCGGAGTTTGAAATTTGGTAGCGCGAATTTCGTGCCTCGTAAAGCACGTGAACTGTCGGTCCTACGGTTGATCTCTCCTTAGCGTTTTGGCAGTTTATGATATCATAATAGAATTATAAGTTATATTAAGGAAATATCTTATCTGAGTTTGCGTACACTAATATACATATCTCCTGTGCACTTGACGCAGACAGTTAGGTCAGAAAGATTATTATACTCAAACTCGCACAAAATTTTCCGGTGGCGAAGTAGAATAACTCATTAGTAGATGAAAACTACTCCTCTAAGCCTATATAAAAACATGCTTTATACTGCGTATTCAGTTAAAGCAGCAATCGGCTCTACTTGGAGGAAGAAAACTTTGCGGCTTTGTAGTAGGAGTCAACAGAAAAGTCACAGCCATCATAGTATTCTTATTGTTTGTTTATATAAAAAAATAATACCTTAATTAATTAAAAATATCCCTATAAATTATTTTTTAATCGCGTTTAGTTGCTTGCCTCAACAAGTCTGTATAAAAATTCTAAGCAAATTAAATAAATCACCCTCGGTTTAAAAGGTAAGAATTAATATTCTTCCAAGGATACCATCATATTTTCTTTTCAGTTTTACTTTTTAAAGCTCCGTGCTCCTTGTATCTTGTTAGTTAAACGGAATATTTTATCTTGAGGAATTTTCAATTTTTAATAATATAATCATTGAAAAGTAATAAGATCAATGATCATTCAAGCTCGGGCAATAAAATGATACCTGTGGCTTCGAAACCTGCTATACGATTTTTTTATAGCTGTCTAGGGCAAGTGTTCGAAGCAGGAAGTAAAATGATAATATATATAGGATAGAAAGTCGTAAAAAATGCTCCGATACTACCTACTAAAATAATGGGAGCTAAAATATCTAGAAACAAATTTATGAAATAGTATACGAAATTATTTGTTTTCGTTTTATAAGTAACCTTTACCATCTCAAATTACGTTGGTGAAAACCATTAATAGAGAGCATGTAAAAAAGTAGTTGTTCTAAATTTAAAGAATGATATGCTTTAATGATGTTTTGTATTGTTTTTATTTAAAATACACTTGCAATTTTAACTGATTATACTTTGTATTCAGATCACATAACGAGCTTGTTTGTTACTGAAGTCGAGTGAAGACAGGAGCTGCAAATAAAATGAAAGGTATTCCACACGACTAAGCTTGGCTACAGTCCACGTTTTTTTCTATAACGTGTTTTACTTCAGTAATATTGACACATTAAGACAATATATACTATACTTGACATCAATTCTTATTGGAAGCGTTTTGCCTTAATTTATTAAAAATTCACCAAGTAATTTTATCTCAATTTTCTTGTTAAATTATTCGCTTGTTGCATGATTTTTGTTACCCTCATTGTAAACGGACGAAATTGCTTTGTAAAATAATAAATGCCTGCAATATTTTAGTTCAAATAATAGGATCCTATTACTTGATAAAAAATAAATTTATCGTCCCATATTTATTTACCTTCAAAATGTACATTTTAAAATGAATAATAAAAATGACCTTATCGTTTGACATTAAATTTGTCGTGACGGGAACCTATCTCGTGAGTGAACACTATGTTGGGAGTTCGTAAAATAGTTTTAGTTAGGTTATTTATAACCCTTCCATCATAGAAATTTCTAACTGAAATGTTATCGTGTCTATAAAAATAAATGTCTTTATGAAGTATTGTCTTTGTTACTATTCGGGCACTCATGTCGTTATTAATGCATGAATTATTGTATTTAAAGAATAAAAAAACCTTTTATATGATTTAATTACGAAAAAGTTTAAAATAACATTGACGATAAAAAAGTATAAGGAAGTGCAAGTCTATGAATTTAGTTTATGGTCGAGTAATTTTGGGAGCGCTAAAAATAGCGATATCCATAGACAATGTAGATGAGATTATCACAAGACGATGCTATCGGAGCGTAGGGATTATATTAGCTTCGGAAAGTCAATATCGTCGGTTGTTAAACTTTATTGAACCCTTAAATAATTTTAACACCATTATGTTAACAATACCGATAACTTTCATCGGAGGTAAATTCTTCGACCAAAACGCTGCGAACTTTAGCCGTAATAACATGTTTGAATATTTTAGGGACGTTTGTATTAAAAAATAGTCAACTTTTTAACTAGATCCATTACGTTTAAGAGTTTTTGGGTCTTACGGTTCTTAGAAATTTATAAGATTAAGTAATTTTTTTTATTGAAACGTCACAGCTGATATACCTTTGTAAAAATTTCAGATAATATTATAATGAGATTAAAATTATGTATTTACGTGTATTTTTATGGCATAGGTTGGCTGACGAGAATATGGGCCACCTGATGGTAAGTGGTCACCACTACCCTTAGACGATGGTGCTGTATGAAATATTAACCATTACTTACATCACCAATGCGCCACCAACCTTGGGAACTAAGATGTTATGTCCTTTGTGCCTGTAAATACAATGGCTCACTTATCCTTCAAACCGGAACACAACAATACTGAGTACTGTTGTTTGGCGGTAGAATATCTGAAGATAGGGTGGTACCCACCCAGGCAGGCTTGCACAAGGCTCTTCCATCATGTATAAATAAATGAATATTAGACAACATCACATACATTAATCTGATCCCAATGTAAGTAGCTAAAGCACAAACACCCAGACCCAGGACAACATAGAAAACTATATCGACTCGGCCGGGAATCGAACCTGGGTCCTCTGTGTGGCGTACCCATGAAGACTGGTGTACACGACGACGACGGAGTATGTATTATTATAAGTATTATATATTATATTAATAATAAAATGCTAATTTAAATTGTACATGCAATACGTTAAACTTGCATTTAAGTTATTATTCATTTTGTTAAGCAAATGTTGGTAAACATAATACCATGAATAAATTTGTTAATAAAAATACTTTCCGTATAAATTTTGTTCATGTTGATTTTCATTAATTTAATTTAAACATATAAAAGTACCATATGCCTAATGTGAATTACTAAATAACATATTTTTGTATGAAATACAATGAATATGTCAGAAATTTATGCTTAGACTTATTACATTTTTAAACACTAACTAATATTACACTAACATCCAATTAATATCCCATTGCTGGGCTAATGGCTCCTCGTATTTTGAGGAGGAGAAATGGAGCATATTACATTGTACCTAATATTGATTTATATTATATTATATTAATGCATGTATTTCCTTGTTTGTTCCGTATGTCTTGTAAAATTCATCCGATTGAGTTGAAACTTTGGTAGTTTGTTTTGTTTGTAACTTTGATACTAGCGTGAGGGTTTTTGGCAATAACTTCAAGGTAGCTTTATCCCATTAGATTTTATTAAATTAAAGAAATAGGATTAGTTAAAATATTATACCCACTGGAGTCCATACAGTGGCTACGGCGCAAGACGATGTATGGTATTGAATGCACAAAAAAAATAAACCATTACTTATTATGACACCTATGAGTTAAAACGGGAGAGAATCTATTTTTATTCTGCGGAAATTATATGGCTTGGCTTATAAAAAATATATTGTAATAATAAAAACGTTTTGAAAACTTACTGAGGAGTAAGCTAAATCTAATCCGAAATTGTCATTGCTGCTCTAAATTTTTAGATAATTTTACAAGACTATGAACACTTCAATAACGATGAGCCGCCAACGAGTAAAAGTCTTTTTGAATAACGAAGAGGTTCTTTTATATACGACTGAAAGGAAAACCATTTTTTTAAATGACGGGCGTCGCGGCTATCTTGAATATGCAAAGGTTGTTGCATCGTTCAACATCATCAGACCAAAAAAAGGACCGTTGTTTCTGACTTCTTTTTTTTAGAATAATGTTTTGTATTATTTTGCTTTACGTCGCATATAAAAGCATTGCTGTTAGTTCCTTTTGTATACTTTTAGTTTTGCTATGCATTAAAAGAAGTATCTACATTGAACGATCATTTATTAAAAAATAAAATAAATTTCCTTATAACTGTTGTAACCACCTATTCAAACAATGGTCCGTTATTTTCACATTTAATTGTATTAACACAGTTAAATCAGAAGTATGTTTGTTCAATATAAATAATACATATGAACAAAACTTTTGAATCGTATATATATTCAGTTGTTTTGTTTTCGTTTTGTAAACTCTCATTTACTAAGACAAAGTAAGTGGACAGATAAAGGCAACAATTCAAATAAAGTAGCGAGCAATAAAATCAAGTGGACCGCCAGTCGGATATCTGACACGGAACTAATTCCCACTATATTTTAATCCGGTAAAATACAAAGGAGCCCAATTTGCATAAACCTCGACTGTTTGTTTCATGCGAGAAGTATATCCGCTTTACTGGGACTATTTCGTACTCAATTTATCTGTATGCGCGGGGCGACGCGAACGGCTGTAAACATTCTATGTTGAAATTTTAATGGTGATTACTGTGTCACGTATTTGTATAATACCTGCTAAAAATTCATATTTCCGACGGAAAATATTACTTCGATTTAAATTATAAACCATTATGAAAGTTTTTTTTAAATCATTTCGTCTTTTCAAAATTATATTCCTTTGAATTACTAATTGTACAATGATATTTACAAAGTGCTGATCTAGATCTATTTCCTTGATAATTAATTACGTAGTGGATATCTTCAAGGGCATTAAAATTCATGGATACCCTAATCTGATTAAAGTTAGTGAAAAAAAATACCGTAAATAACTGAAACTGTCCAATAAATGCCGCCGTAGGGTTCTGACCGTTAATCCGCCACATTGGGTTAATGCGGGCGAGACATTATCTAACGCCTCTATATCACTGCTTTCGGAATCTGTAGTTTAATAGGTATAAATCCTATTAACCTTAATTTATCTTAAAACAAAATAGTAACTTTAGTTAAAACAATCATTACCAATTAAAGGATAGACATCTTTTATTTACATTTAATTATCTGCTTGCTGTGCTTGTTTAAAATTTGATGTTACCGTTGGCATTTTTAGAAGCAATTAGATGCAACTATTTAAGACAAATGCCATTATGCTGTTACTTACAATTTTAGTAGAAACATCATATCGTTCGTCCTGGAGCTATCATTATATCCAATTACTATTTTAATTACATTAGTAGACTTCTAAAAGTTATGTAGGATAGTAGTACACCCAAATAATATTTAAAAAAAAAACTACTTCGTTAAATTCCGTGCATTTTCTGTTAAATTAGAAGTAGCCTTAATATGTATATTTTTTCATATTGTTACGACTTTTATTATTTATTTTTTGGCATAAAAGCAACTGGTAGTATTCATTAAAAAAGCTTTTTTACGCGTAATATAATCGAAGTGCAGTAATATTACAGAAATTTAAGTTAAACTATTAAATTCGTTTTTTTTTTCATTTTATTTATAGCAGGCGTATCACGTGTATCTTATACCACAAGGACAAACGGCCAACATTTATTTCTTTTCACATTATTTAGACTATGTTGTATGTTATGCAATTGCTTGGTACAACAATTTAAATATAATCATTTATTTCCACTGTTATATTTTTTCCTTAATTTTCTTCGCGAAATAGAGAAGGAATTGATGTCGCATCAGATCTAAAGATACATATATTATCTTAGTTCATATAATGAAAAAACATAAAGCTTGTTTAAGACGAGTGAGTGTGATTTCAGCTTTAGCAATGTTAATAAGTATTAAAAATAAAGGGAACGATTCAAGGTAAAAGAAAAAGACGTAGACCGAGCTCAGCTTACTAACACGACGCTGTCAAGATATTCGCTTGGTCAATATATCGTTTCTGCAGACAATATTAGATTTATAGCAATATATCTTTCGCTATTGTCATAGTTTCTTAAGTTTATAAATAAATAGATTTTTGTTGACATTGTTCATGAAGATTTATTATCGTATACGAGAAACATAACGAAATTTATAATGTATTTTTTTATAAATAGTTTTTAAGAGCTATCATATCACATATATTTATTACTATACAGACAAACGTATGCAGTTAACGTTAATTTAGTTCTATAATACAAAAAAAAAAAAAACGATGTTCGTATACACGGAATGCAATTTATTTTATATCACTGTTCTAATATTTGTACAGTAATGAAAAAAAATGTTTTTTTTTTTCTATATACTAATATTTACTGTTATACAAAACGAGAAACTTAATAGAAAATAATTTAAATTACAAAATTCGATACACAAGAATGTGATTCTATTTACTTACGAAGTCCAACGATAAAGTAAAATTAAAACTCAGTATAATAGCTGTGGCCCAGTGGTTAGAACGCGTGCATCTTAACCGATGATTTCGGGTTCAAACCCAGGCAGGCACCACTGAAATTTCATGTGCTTAATTTGTGTTTATAATTCATCTCGTGCTCGGCGGTGAAGGAAAACATCGTGAGGAAACCTGCATGTGTCTAATTTCAACGAAATTCTGCCACATGTGTATTCCGCCAACCCGCATTGGAGCAGCGTGGTGGAATATGCTCCAAACCTTCTCCTCAAAGGGAGAGGAGGCCTTTATCCCAGCAGTGGGACATTTACGGGCTGCTACTGTACTATAATAGCTGTGGTTACTTTTATCGTCATTAGAGGCATAAATAAAAATTTCAGTTCAATAGAATAAAGTTTTGGGGCAATAGAGTAAATAATGAAAGAGCTTTTAGGTTTTTATTTTTTTACTTTTACTATAAAGGTAATATCCCGCATGTATAGAAATTGTTTGTGTGCTAATTTGTATTTCAGAAATCGCTTAGAACAAGCTCGCGAGTATTCAAAGTAGTTACAAAATTTTAGTGCTCAGGTTAAGTGCACTCGATGGAGGTTAGTGATTACATTTAATTATTAAGTTTTATAAAACACTTATATAATATGTTATATTGATTAACAGATTATTTTTGATCATAAGTTTCTTTTTTTTATATATATTTTTTCAAATTAAATACATTTGTTGTGTGGTTGATTTATTTTCAGATTTCTATTTAAAAAACCACCATCAAATTGAAAATCATGTTTTCGTGATCTTTAATTCTTGGTTCTTTTCTTTTAGATTGCTTTAAAATCACCTTTATTCTTCTTTGTATTGTATATTTAACCCCAATGTCTGTGGAAAACTTTAGATTAAGAAAATTTAAACGGATAACAATAACTGCACTTAATGTGCTTGCTTAAGCAGTGTTGTGTACGAGTAATCCCGAGGCGTATGTGAATATTCATACGACCCTATAAGGAAGAAACTTCAGGGAAAGTTTTAGATTCTCGTTTAGGTGCATTACTTATAGTAGATAACTTAAAAATTTCAACTACGAATGTACGCACTAAAACTTTTGAATTTTTCAGTAGAGTTCTCTTGCGACTCTGAAAGAAACTTTGAAATATACATTTCTATGTTCAAGATATGCGAAATAATAAAAAAAAATAGTACAAAACTAAAACTTATAAACTAAATGCTTAATATTTATAACATTGCATTTATTTATGATTTAAGCTGTAAAATTTTCAAAAAACGAAACTTTAAAAAAACCACCTTATTGTCATATTGAATTAAGTTCAAAGTCAAATATTAAACCAGTATCGTGGGCACCAGACACCCCTTTAAATAAGGATTAAAATTTAGATACTAATTCATAACCGGATAAGTCAGCAACTATTTCACCACGACGATTTTCGTCTTTATAAATCTAGAAATCTAATTACATTTACAGCTTCGCTAAAGTTTCTTTAATCTCTTAAACTGACTTTTTTATTCTCATTTCCTTCAGTGATAAGACGTTTTAGCTGTTTCGTTTCATTGTTTATACTTCCGTTTGTTTGTCCTATGTTGTTTACTTTCTGTCGGATGAAAACGTTGCTTTGATAGTTTTTTTTTTCTTTTCTTTCTCGGCTGATGTGTATTTGTGTGTGTGCGAAAGCAATTATTTATTACCAGTCAATCAAGCAATTACAAACATTACTTAAGGCATTAAGTATTAAATATATATTAAAGAAAACTGTTGCCGCTCAGTGGATGGATTATGTAGACCTTAATAAGGACCGCGGGCTCTAATTTTGGCAAGCGCTCTTGAGTTTAGTTTGCTATTTTTTTTTGTTAGCATATTGTGGTCGTAGAACAAAACACAAAGCTTATTCCTCAACACTGCTCAAGGTCGTTGAGCAGTATTGAGAAATAAGCTCAAAGATTCTTCATATGGTAGACATTATTTTTCTTTCAGAATTACCGAGCTGAGGTATATACAAGGATAACAATGTTTTATTTTTAGTAATGGTCGCCCATTGGTCGAAATTCGACCATAATTCATTGCTAATAAAATATTAGATGCGTTGATTTGAAAGATACAAAAAATAAGGCTCAACTGGACGACACCTTGTCACTACTACAATAATATAATTTGTCAACAAAATTATCATTGATTACAACTTTGACATGACGTGTGTTGTCATTGGCAGTATGGACGTAAACTATGAATGTTTGATGTTAAATATTACATATACGAATGTGTGTGTTTTATTATATTTTATTTATTTATACAATTATATTTATATTTATGTGTGTTAAATTCTTGTAAAAAAAGAGGTACAAAGTTATCGCTTTACGTATTAATATATAGATTTTATTGTTCATTACGTGTATTGCGGTGACTTAACTTTATTTAGTTTTTTTAAAGGTATCCATATATTACTAAGTAAAATGCCTAATTTTTAAATGTATATCTTATACAATTTATTACTGACATCTTTAGTAATAGCTATAAACTTTAATCTTATTAAAAGTAATGTTTTTGGCAAACCGTGTAAATTTATTTATACCAATATATATTACAATAAAGTAACAGCCAGTTAATATCCAACTTATGGGCTAAGGGGAGGGGGTCAATTTTGAGGAGAAGATTTGGAGTTTATTCCACCACGCTGCTCCGATGCGGGCTGGTGGATACACATGTGGTAGAATTTCATTGAAATTAAACACATGCACGTATTAAGATGTTTTGTTTTGTCTTTCACCGCCAAGCACGAGATGAATTATAAACACAAATTAAGCACGTGAAAATTCAGTGGTGCTAACCTGGGTTGAACTCGCAATCATCGGTTAAGATGCTTTTACGTTTTTACTATTATAATAATGTAAAGTTTGTAATTTCCAGTGAAACAAATTAACACATATACACTTAATATAAATTAAAGCTGATGCCATAATACTAAGTAAAGTTATGCGTTACGCTGACCGCGAAGAGAAACTTCTCCGCATTACAACAAGTGAACCTGCAGTTAAGTGTTTACTTCGCACATTGTGAGGCGCCGTACTGCAAGTTGCCTCATAAAAACAACCTGACTCTTGCACTCACTGCCATTATTATAAGTTATACATGCTTATAGGAAAACACGTAATTAAAACAATTGCAATATAACGTAATATTTTGATAAAACGCTTATTTGCGGATTTAATATCTATTGTTATTTTTTTTTAGAAACGAGTCGAAATTTTTATATCGTAGTGTCGGGGTTTTAGAAAAGTACCTTTTTTAATCCAGTCGATGAAATATTCGTTTGAGATATCTCAGAATGACATTATAAACCGAGCAAAATAGAACGTTCTCTAAAAAAAAATATTTAATAAGGTTTCAATACAAATTTATATGACTCATACTACATACATATTATATGACTTTATATTCATTTGTATTCTTAGCTATATTTCAATAACTTTTTACTTGGTGGTAGGGCTTTGTGCAAGCCCGTCTGGGTAGGTACCACCCACTCATCAGATATTCTACCACCAAATAACAGTACACTGTATTGTTGTGTTCCGGTTAGAAGGGTGAGTGAGCCAGTGTAATCACAGGCACAAGGGACATAACATCTTAGTTCCCAAAGTTGGTGGCGCATAGGTGATGTAAGGAATGGTTAATATTTCTTATAGCGCCTTTGTCTATGGGCGGTGGTGACCACTTACCATCAGGTGGCCCATATGCTCGTCCGCCAACCAATGCCATAAAATAAAAATAAAATAAAAAATAATAACATTAAGTTTTATAAATAATAAAATAAACATGATTTTGGAGCAAAATAACATTTTAAATTATTAACAATACTCATTACGTTTTTATTGTGTATTGTATGCAATATCCAGAAACAAATATTAAAAATTCTTTGTCGTATTGGACCAATATATTAATCGATAAGTCCTTTTCATAACAATATAATATTTCTATATTTACTGACGCCTCACCTCGTTTTCGCATGAGTATATAAATATATAATATATATAGAGACAGCGTTGTTGTTTTATATACGATATTATCTTTTTTTTTTTTTTTAAGTACGTCCTTCCAATCAATTTCGTTCGTCTGTCCAGGACACATTATAGTGTACAAGTGTGTTCGTAAGCATGACAAAACTTCTGTTGTCTCACTCAAATAATCCGATAGAAAAGCGATCCGTCACGATTGGAGAGAGTTCAGGCGCAGAGCCAACGGCTTCACGTGCTTCCCGAGGCATTGGGGGTGTCAACATTAACAATTTCCGAATTTCGGTATAAGTACCGGGAAATTATCGATGATAAGCTCAATCAGCTATTACTGATTTTTGTAAGAGGTAGTTGATATACGGTGAGAATTATTTATGCAGAAATGTTCAATTTTCAATAAAGCCATCATTTTATGATAACGATATTTTAACAACATGTCACATTAAAATTATTATTTAGTCCATCTGAACCCGGAGAGTAAATCTACTATCATTACATAGTATAAAACAAAGTCGCTTACCGCTGTCTGCCCCTATGTATGCTTAGATATTTAAAATGATACAACGGATTTTGATACCGTTATTTTTAAAAGATAGATAGAGGAACGTTTAAATATGTATAATATGCATGCACAATGAAGTAGAGAAACACTGATAATTTTAGAGGTTTCTGAAGTGATGTCGTAAACAAACACATTGTTGCGTTTACATTGCAAACACTGGCTGAACCCTACGAGATAGATCGAAATAAGGTACTACAGTATTGTACACCTTAAAAAGGTCTTCAAAAAATTCCGTGATAGTATATGTCTATCTCTTAGGGATAACCCACAATAACCATTTTTATCCTTTTCTTTTTCGAGAAACAATGGCTTATTCTCGAAGCGATTTTACGCAAAAACGCATTAATCCTTATCCAATTAAGTACATTTAATACATTATGCATTTAATATAGATCAATATTGTCCTTTACAGCATGTAATTTACATGAACATTTTCGAAGATATTACAGATTTAAAACGCAGGGACAGGGACAACCTGTGAACGTTGTAAGACTGTAGTATTAAGTATCAGCATTGCACCCGTGAGAAGCCGGGGCGGGTCGCTAGTTTATTTATATATCTTTCGTCACAAATTACAAAAACATAATTTTTGTATTACAAAATATTTTGACTAACAAATAATTTGTGTCAAGAGTGGGTACAACAGCCTAAGGGGTCGAACGTTTGACATCGCTACGAGACCCGTTTAATAGGTTATTCGGAAAGTCATTTCGTGTTTTCGCAACAGATGACTTAATTATATATTCACAGCTAACTTAACTTAAGCCACGTAATCAATACAAATTTTGATAGATTCTTGCTAAACTCTTATAAAAAAATCATTGATTTTACGCAGTAGTGTTTGGTTTGTCTCATTTCAAATATAGAAAGTAAAAAGCAGTATTTTCGGATAATTTAAATTTATTCACTATCGAAGTTACAAAATGTGTACAAGGTGAAAAAACATACTATATGTTTTATAGAGAAGATGTATTAACATGCCTCTGGATTTGCGTTACTTTAATCCGGCAATTTTAAAGTGGAAGACGCACCATGTTCTGCAAGGCGAGTTGAAATTCACTAAGGTATTAATAAGTTGAAATCGTTTAATATCAACTCGTGAGATAACAGAGAAAATTGATGATATGAATGACGCATTTGAAAAATATTTTGCAACAGATATGTTCAATTACACGATGAATAGTTGCTGATTTTTAATTAAAGCCCAGATTGACAGCAACACTCAATCTTCGCCAAAACTTTGCAAAATGCTAGATTTTTTATCGTTCAAGCAATATTTTATAAAATACCAATCGCAGCCTAATTTACGTTTGGGTTGTCAATAAATTAAAATATTTAACATAAAATTGCCATTAAAGTATGTATGTTATATATTTGCTAATTTAAAACGTACGTTTTACTTTTTTTTTAACATACTCTAGAAATAATAATTAACAACACAACCAAAGATGAAGATGAATAACAAAATAATTCTCGCATAACTTAAGATTTCGTGGAATATCTAAAACATTGTTAAATCATTTGCATATAAATTCTTGTTATATTCCTTTAATATTCTCGCAATAAACGAAAATGTGAAGAAGAAGTGTGTGTTGTGTTTTTATTTATTATAATTAACATTGAAATTAATTTATATATAAATTTATTTATAATAGTGGTGTTATTCCTTTTTTTTATTCATATTATGTTACCTATTATGTGTAATTTTAAAAGTTTCCTATCAGGACGTTTCCCTGACAATGGACTTTCAAATTAAAATTAAAATACATTTAAAAGTATCATAATATTTTATTAAACTATGCAAGTAAGTTGCACTGACTAACGACGGACTTTTCTTTTGCTAAAGCATATTTAATAGGTCTTAAAAATATCCAAGTGTTTCACTTCATATTGCATTTTCTGTCTTTATTTGGAATGTTTCCAATTTGTGAACCGAGTATGTTTATTGGCACGGTGAAGCATATAATTTAAATGATGGTGGGGAACTGGAGCTTTAAATTAAATATGTCCCATATTTAAATAACTTTCCAATTTTTATTAACGAAGCACACTTTAATTAAATTAAACTTCTGTTTGTATCTGCAAATACTTACGAAGTTGCTATATAAATTATAATAAAAAAAAAAAACAGTTTATCTTAATTTTTATTTTGGATAGACTTGATGCAGAGATCGTTATATCTGTATGAAAATAACATAATTAAAAAAGGTTGTTGTCTTCAATTGTTGTCATCGCACTTAACCTAAAGGCATTAGATAAATTATGAATATTATGCTACAACACATAAGTTTATTATACGTTTAATAGCTATTGTTTACTTAATGTGACTAAGGGTAGCGCGTGAAAAGATTGCCAAAATACCGCATTATCTCGAAGGGCTCTAATAAAGTGCGCCTTAACGTTACTAAGACGTTTAAAATGCTTATTTGCATTCAAGAAAGCATTCAGGAAGACCAAGTGTACGGTTTTCTGTAACGTTAGTACTCAGGTTCAGCGCTAGACGGAGGGCTCCCTTGATAGTGATTAGACGATGCTAATACCATTTACTTTCCAACTTTCCTGACTTACCGACCGTTACGTGAACATTCGCTATTTATTTTACAGTACTTGGAAATCATCTTTAATGGTAGATTTAACTTTGCCATTTGCTTTAATTCTTGTTCCTTTATCCTGTTTAGTATTGCAAACAAATTGAGGGTTTTACCAAAACCAAGTTATATAGATACCGTATATTAAATATATAATATTTGCTTAAGTTGTTAAAATATATATTACCGTTGTATCATTACAATTTTTGTAATCTTATATCTGATCGACATTTATAGATCAAAAGCGAAAACATAAAAGATGTGTTTAAGCTTAAGTCGAATAACAAGCTAAAAAACGTCAGAAAATGTTTTTTTTTTTTTATATATCAGAACATAAATCTTATCTAGTCTTTTTAACATGAATAAAAAGCATGACATAGATCCTCTGAAGATAATAATTTAACAAGGAATATAAATGTTAGTTTAACATGTTTAAATTGTCTATGTATTAGGATTTAAGATCCAACGCGTCAATATAGCTTAACCTAAATTAAAATTGCAGCTGTATACTAAGTGGAGCTCCGCGCTGTGGTTTACCGCGAAAACAAACTTCTTTCGAATAACAAGTAAAACCAACAATTAAGAACATGTAAAAGTGTTCTCACCGCGTTCTGTCCCAATAAAGAGAAATAAATGAATATATATATAATTAATAGCATTCAATAAAATCTACATTAATATTTTCAACGAATTCTTATCGTTATTGAATATGATGAAAATAATTTTAATATTTATTTCATATTCAGTATATTTCTCTGTATAAAATATTTATTTGATGTAGTTTTTACCGTTTATTTATAAGTCTAATATTTAAAGGGAAATATTTATTCAGTGTTTTTATAATGCTTTCCTTATTTACATTAATAAGTACAGTGGTTGGCCGCTGTACTTATTACTAACAAATAGACAAAGTTTCTTTTTCAAGATGTTATAAGTACTCAGAGTCTGGAGGACGACAAAAGAAAACTATAAAAATCATAAGCTGTGTATTTTATTTATAAGAAAGTATATAGAAGAACTGTATTTAATTTAGCATTAAGCGGAATACAAAGCATATTTATTTTAAAACGTCATTATTGTTTTTATTTCATTATATGTTACACTTATTTGTGTAGAAGAATATTTAGACGATTTAAAAATCTAAGAAGATCGCTCTAATGCCCTATGATGACTTCAGTCACTGTGACCAATATGTGAGACCAAAGGCCCTTAGTCAGTTTTATTTATAAATAAAATGTAGTTTTTTTTTTAAATATATTTTATTTATAATTTGCAAATTCCTCACTCATCTTCGCACAGTTGCATAAAAGTTGAATATAGAATATTGTTAAAAACAAATATCTCATAATTTATTTTATATACAGTTCATATCTATCTATAAACTATAAACTGTCATCACTTCGAATATTATATTTATTGAATTAAAATTAATATTTACGTGTATCTGTAAAATACAATCTAACAAAATAATTTTATTCACTAAAGTATTTATACGAGAGATATTTATGTTTTAGGTCAAGAAAACTAGTCATTAAACAAGTGCGAGTCGAACTCGCGCACGAAAGGTTTCGTACCATTGACTAGCTAAACAACAGTAGATACACATTTATTGATATCGAGAAAAAATAGGCAAAGAATGGCGTTTTTGTATGGGATACAACTGAGTATTTTGTGAATATTTCAAATATCTACCTATTGCCATTATTGATATCGAGCAAAAAAGGACAAAATCGCGTAACCCTTAAATATTTATTTTATTTTGTTTTAGTATTTGTTATTGTAGTAGTAACAGAAATACATAATTTTTGAAAATTTCAACTGTTACAGCCTGGTGACAGACAAACGGACGGACAGACTGCGAAGTCTTAGTAATAGGGTTCCGTTTTTACCCTTTAAAAACCACATTACAAGATTACATTTGTATAATGTTGCAAATTTTAATTACTGTAATCTTTTATACTGAGAAATTGAATAAAAAAGTAATGACTCATTATATTATTCTTGGTTTACGCAAGTATTTTTTAGATATTTAGAAGCTTGATTAAAAAAACTTTTAGATTTTGTGCTACAATGTATTTTAGCTTGGTGATAGATGGCTGGATACGGGCGAAACGATCACTTTGCGTGGGATTTATGTGATTGATTCTAATGTTTGTATTTTAAATAAATATATCGTCAATAACTTTGGATGTACCCGTTTGAAATCGGCGCACTTGTTAGTATAATTAGATTTCCTTTTAAACATTTTCGCTTAAGAAACGTAAAGAAAAATTCAACCTGAAAAATATTTAATCCATTAGGTTGATTAGACAACAAATGACTTTAATTTTTCAAACAGGACAAGAGAGATAATAATTTCGTTTTATGTAAAGAAAATAATTATAAACTTTTCTAATTTTTCTAAAAAAGTTTATTTTCTCGAAGTACTAGTAAATATTGCTGTATTTCGTTTGCAGTAAAATCGTAGAAATTAAGAATACTTTTGAAACTTTTTTTATTTCATACTATACATATTATGTAATACATTTATTTTTAAAATCTAATGGACTTTGAAGTGTGTCATTGACTATTATATCTATTTAATCCTTTGAAAATTCAAAGATGAAATTGAATGAAGTCTGAAAATAGTATACTATATAAGCATGTAAGTATAAAAGTGATATATAAATTCAAATAAGTATTGACATTTTTTTTGTAACAAATACTTTCCTTTTCAATAATCAATAAAGCCGATGATACAATTATGCGTATCACTTTAACTATTCAAAATATCCAGTCGGTAACTAAAAGTCCTTTCGAATAAAGAAGGGGATCTTTATGTGAAAGGGGGCTGAAAGAGACCATTTTTTTAAAATGACGGAGGCTATCTTGAATATGCAGAGTCTGTCGCATCGTTCAACATCATTAGGCCGAAGAAATAAGACCGAAGGCTCTGAATAACTCGTTTTATTCTATGCTTGGGTTCCCATTCTTTATATGAATTTAGTGACAGTATAAATAGTGTGAATATTTTTCAATAAATATAGCTAGTACCTTTGTTGGTGATGATTTTGTTATTATATAATTAAAACCTAAAGTTTTGATAATTTTACTCAGCATGTATATATATGTATGTTCATTGAGATTATAAAACAATTGATCACAATATACCACACATAAAATTTAATAAGTCATTGAACATTATTTCATTTTAGATCACAAGATCTCAAAATAATCCGACGTAACCTAAATTTTGTATAAGTTTTTTTTTCTTATTTTATTTAGGGACTTTTTCCACAGGTGAAAATGTCAGTCCCATCGTGCCCTAATCTGAGTTGAGTAACATATTAATAAAATTACTGCATCTTATTTAAATTTAAAACTATAAAGTATCCTGGCTGCTTCAGACGTAGGTGAAGCCAGTATTTTTTGAAAAAATCCAACAGCACTTAATTTTAAATTAAACTTTCTCACTAGTTCTTGTCTTTTTTCCCTATTCCGAACACATTCCACCAAAAAATGTTGGATATCTTCTTCTTTACCACATGTATAAGTTCTAAACAAATACTTAGAAAGGAATCCTCTGAAACGAAACTATAACATGATTTTTAAAATAGCCTTTATTAATAATCATATATCGTATTTACCCTATATGGGTTATAAAATAACTCAATTAAAGTAGTTAATATTATTTTATATACTTGACAAGTTAACGATCTGACATAAGAGCTTGCCCAAAAATTGAGTCTAGCAATTTTCAGAGAAAAGCACAATCTTCTACACCACGCACAGACACGGTACACGGATAGGGAGTGTATGTCTTATAATTAGTATAGCTTTCCTTATTTCTATTGTCTAGTGAGGTGATAGGTAGCTTATATATGATAAGTCAAGATATAGGTACCTCTATTAAAAATATTTTTATATAAACTAAAAACTACATCAAGTAAGCTAGACGTTTCATGCGGTAACGCTTGCGGGCAGAATTAGTTCCACACTTTTCTCGGAAGATTTATCACAATATTGTATATTCTGCAACTATTTCAAATTAAACCGGAGAATATGAAACATTGTAAATTTAATTGAAAATCCAATTGGTTATAAGAAGCTATGTGCTAACTTACGAATACAACAAAACGTTTTATGTTATATAAATTAATGGATGGAAATCAAGACATGCATAAACTTGACCCTAGCAGAACTTTCTTAGTAAAGTATATTTAGTTTATGAAATTTGCTTCTCTTGTCGGCAATGGTTTGTATACATTTCCACTTCACCAATGGCATTTAGTGTTATTTAGAAGATATTATATCCCTTAATGATCTACTTGAGGCAAAGTCTTGTGCTAGCTTGCCTCTGTTCAACTACCTTCTAGTTCAAGATACATTTCAGATACCTAGATATTTTGCTATTTAGACGTATTTATAATAAGCCTCAGTAATTTACCACTAAGCAGCGATACGTTAAGAGATAATGTTGCTTCAAAAATACTATAAAATTAGAAATTCTATAACAGATTTTAATTCATTAGGAATTAAGAAAACAGCTTTTGTCAATTAATCAGTCCATGTGATAGTAATTTATTCTATACAAAGTAAAGATATGCAAATCGTTTAATCAAATAGTATTTCGGACTTCCAATAACTTTAAACCTATCTTAGTACTACTAGTTACCTTTTAGCAGTTTTATTGAGACGGATCTGCCGCTACGGACAACTGTCGCTGGTGTTAAGCTCAATAAAACTATTTTTGTAGTCTGAGCGATAGGTAGAAGTACTTTCATTATTTGCTACACGGGTCACTAGACTTTTGAAAACACGACAAAAGACTTTTGTGGTTATTTTAAGCGGTAAAGGATCCTAAAGGATCTTAAATTTAGGCGATTATAATACAGTTTTGACCAGAGCTAAAAATTAATTTAAGGAGATATAAAAATTGTCTGTGCATGTATGTTTATAACAGACATTTCTAGGAATTATGAAGTACATACATACTTTAATACAAGAAATATACACAAAATTGTTGAATATGTTACCCAAATACACAGGGTTACGTTAAAGGATATCGAAATTGTTTCATAAAGCGAATATATTTATGTATAAACTAAAGATATATCAATAAAAAATAATCCTATTAAGTTTCTCCGCCCAGTTAACATCGTGTTTGGTACATTTCTATCCAATGCCTAAAGCTTTTGGCTTCAATATTATGCAAACATTTTGATTTTGAGGAATTATATACAAGTTTATCTTTAAAATGAAATTATTGAATGCACAATGTAAATGCCATTTAGGTTTAGTTTTTTTTTTGTCATGCCAATTTTAATGTCTTTTAAATGGCAGTACTTTAACTTAAACCAACATAATTTCCTTTTCATCCGCCTGAATATTTTTTTTTGCCTCGATCTGCAAGACGTATCAAACATATTTTAATAAACTTCCATATATATATATTACTAGTAAATGCGTCTATGTGTATACCGATAGTGGTCAGTTGAAGTATAAAATCCTTCTCCATATTTATAAATGTAAAAAGATTTCCGTTCTGAATGGGATAATTATGTAATACAAAAACCTAGATTGATAAAAAAGCATCTTACACAGCAATTGCAAAAGATTTAGCATTTTACCAATTTAATTTTTGATTAATAACTAAGATCGGTTACCATAAGCGCTTAAAGCAATCATTGATCTGTTAATAACACAGGTTCGACTATATATAAGTTTGCTTTAATTACTTTTAAATATTAATTACAATACATAGGATTTATATCTCGATATATTTTTTATAAACGTGTATATAACATTTTAACAATGTATTTATATTGCTGACTTTTTTTTTTAGCATTAGCAGCCCGTAAATGTCCCACTGCTGGGATAAAGGCCTCCTCTCCCTTTGAGGAGAAGGTTTGGAGCATATTCCACCACGCTGCTCCAATGCGGGTTGGCGGAATACACATGTGGCAGAATTTCGTTGAATTTAGACACATGCAGGTTTCCTCACGATGTTTTCCTTCACCGCCGAGCACGAGATGAATTATAAACACAAATTAAGCACATGAAATTTCAGTGGTGCCTGCCTGGGTTTGAACCCGAAATCATCCAACCACTGGGCCATCTCGGTTCAATAGACTTTTTTTAAGCAGACTATATTATAACTATATCTCCGCACTATCTTTAAATTTCTTTGAGATCTTGCCGGGTTATCATTATTTAAATGTCTTACTGAAATTATAGAAGGAATAATACAGGCGAATGGGCACATTTTCTCATATTTAAAATTATATGGTATTTAAAAAAAATAGCGAGTTGCTGGCCACTTAACCGAGTTCTGCTTCGCGGACTAATCTAAAGGGTCAAAACTATGAAAGAGATATTATTACAATATACAAGAGCTGTTGTATTCAATATTCCTTCGCTCTCATAATCCAAAATGACGGAAAATCCAACACGACTGAAATGAGTTAAGGTGTAGGACCAACGGCTTCACGTACTTTTCGAGGCACAGATAAATATACACACATATACACACGTTCCACTTTCAGACTCCGGACTGGTACTTAGAATGTTTCGACAAAATCACCCAATAGCTTTTTATAAAAATTTAACACATAAAACATTTGTTGTCGGCATTTAAAAGTTAAAAGAAAAATGTTTATGAGTAAACGAAACCTGTATTTTATAGAAAAATATTTTACCTGGCATATGAGAATAAAAATAAAATTTGGTGTGTTTTTGTTGAACGAAAATACTCTCTTTATGTTGTTTTTTTAAACTATTCCACGCTCTAAAATACTCAAATTCTGTACATCGCTTGTCATTGGGTTTCCCGCAATTATTCAACTCTGTCGCCTTCGAAAGCCTCGTTAAACTAAGCTTTGTCTGTGAACATTTTCTATCGAATTGCAATAGCTACAGTTATCTGACGCTACGTTATTTTGCAAACCTGATTGAATCATGGCTTCCATACGTCCATTTGCAAACTGCATATACAGTTTTTGAGATAAATCATGTTTTAAAGTAATATTGTTATATAACAGTTAAATTGTCTCATGTTAAATTTCCGTTTTCTACTTAGGTTATAATAAAGCATTATATAATAATATAATTAACAAGACTGTGTCGCTGAGCAAGATTTAATGCGAGCGCAACTAGAGAACGGATCTACCTATGGGATAATTAGTATCGCTACCTCGCGTCTCATTTATCCTTCCCCTAGGGGAACGGGTCAAGCTCTAAATCTACAAACTGAGCTCTGTCGTCTTTACAAACTTGAAAATGTAATTACATTTACGGCAACTAAATGAAATATTTATGTTGCTATTTTGTTTTTCTTACACAATTGATAATATTGCGTTGATATCTGTTTGTGTCTGTATACAAATATTGTTTGTCTCATAATAAAGAATACTTGCTTATTTCTATGTAATTATTTTAAATGTGAACAATAAAGAACATTTAATTAGATTTTGTTTTTTAATAATACAGTACGTTTGCTATTGTTATGCTACGTCAGATAAGTTTAATACATATGGAACCACATAGTGAATATACGTAAAAGATTCCACCGCAACGCCTATTTATCTGCTTGAACAGACACAATAATGTGTGACTCAATGGTGTAAAGGCGGTCGGAGTGTGAATGTCTATTTGCATTTAAGAAGGTTTTCACATAAGGCAAACGTATAGAGTCGTTTGTCAAAGATTTTAATACCATCAAGATAGTACAAAGGCCTATATTAAATTGGGTATTGAGAATTTTGGATAAAAAGCGAAGATAATTTTTATTCTCAATGTAATGTAATGTAATGACTTTGCACAACATAAAAACTTTCAGTCATTTTTTTTATTGGAATAGATGGCAAACGTCCACACCCCATGGATATGTACAACACAAGAGGGCTTGCAGGTGCGTTGGTGGTCTTAAAGGAAAGTGTAGGCTCTTGAAGATTCCCAAGTCGTATTCTGGAATAACTGCCTGCTTAAGCTGGTTCTGAACACAGTAAATGGTTTAAAATCGCGCTGTCGTGGATTTTTGGACATCTATGTGGAGCGGATGAAATTTGTAAACTTTTTAGTAAATAAAATTGTATAAAAATCACGAAATAACTTTTTAACAACTCGACGAAGTTACCTGGTCTGATTTTAAACGAATAAAATAAAAAATTTACTCTGCTTTATTTCATTAAATAATATGTAAACGAATATCAGTATTAACAACCATACTAAGTGCTAATAAATCTTGCTACACGAAGACATATTTTATTATAATGCGTTATTTCAAACATCTTTTATGTCTCCGTAAAACTCACAAGTCCAAATTGTAAAGTGTAAAAGACTATTTATTTACAAAAAAATGACTTGATATTAATGCTTTACTTTTAATGCTTGTAATGATTAGAGACTTTTGGGCTAACTGAGATTTTGAGTGCCTTACTTTGTGTTAGGGCTTTGTGCAAGCCCGATAGGGGAGGTACCACCCATACATCAGATATTCTACCGCCAAACAGCAGTACTTAGTATTATTGTGTTCCGGTTTGAAGGGTGCGTGAGGCAGCCAGCCAGACTTACCATCTTAGTTCCTAAATTTGGTGGTACATTAGCTATTAAAGGAATTGTTAATATTTCTTAGAGCGCCATTGTCTATGGGCGGTAGTGATCACTTACATCGTCAGGTGGCCCATTTGCTCGTCCGCAAACTCATATCATAATATAAAAAAATATAGAGATAGTCAGACATCGAGCGTCAGATAGCATGAGAGACTTGTTTATACATCAATGACGTCAATTGGCAGTCACACATTTTTTTATTATTTATAAAACAAGCCATACAAGAAACTGCTTCAAAGATTTTCTCGACTTTGACTTGTTGAATATAAATGCTGCTGGGCAAAGACTTTCTTCTGCTCTTGAAAAATAGATTGGGGTTTATTCCACCACGCTTTTTTTGTTCCTACAATTAAATCAAAAGCATAGAAAAATTTACCTATATAATTAATTTGATGAGAAATTGAAGTTAGAACATAGCTACGATAAAAATATTGGAATTTAAATATTTAGAGTCACTTTTCTGTTTATATTTAAAAAGATTTGACTTGCCTTGATTTGGATAAAAGCGAATCCAAAAATAACTTCGGTACTGTTTTCCAAACACGTTGCTCAAATGTGACAGCGCTATTTAGAGAAACGAATTACGCATCCCTAGTTAACCTAGTTTTCCTTATTCTACCTTTAGGATTTCGTTTACATTTAAATGTAACTACTACAAAAATTCAGTCACTTTAATGAAAAAAAATTAAGTCGGCTTACATCGGCGATATTAATTTTTATAAATATTATATTTGATTTAAATAAAGAAACCTAATATTACGCTAAAAATGTTATATAATCTGCGTGCTCTCGTTCTTCAGTTCAATTAACTCGTTCAGTATTTCAAGCGTAAAGAAGTAAATATGAACGTTAAAATTATGGAAAACATTTTTACTTAGATAATTGTTTTCTAATAATGCCATTGACCCCATTTTATTCAACTATGCCATATTACAACGTCCTTGAATCATAGTGGTATTTTATGTAATATCTATGAAAAAAGGGTCGTACGGTCTAATCATTCAATTTATTCTAATTTGAATCAAAATGTCAAATATTTTTGTTTAGACAATAAGTATTTCCGGAGGGTAGTAAAATGTACAAGTATCTTGTTAAGCTAAATTTTTCACAAGATTATACCTACTTCGTTTTTAGAACTCAATCATTTTGAAGCAAGTTTGGTAAAAGAAGAGGTATTTATGGTAAATATCGCTGGAAAAAGATCATTCTAGAAAATCTTTCTTCATATATTTTGTTGATACATTCTTCGATTAACTAGTGCGGCCGTCTACGGCAAAAGTTTCTGCTTCAAGTTCCATAAGTACGCTGACTTTATAACGGAACAAAGGAAAACTTTAAAAATCTTCAGTTTAGATATTTAATATTACACGCAAGTTATACTTTGAATTAGTAAATGTCGTTCAAAGAAACCTAAACTTTATAATTTACCTCTTAGAATTCATATTGCATAAAATAACACATAATATGTATGTATATATTTCTTACTTATATTTTAATATAAAATAATTAATCATATTATTATATGCGTCTCAAAATGAAAATTAGGCATTGATTAAAATTTACTAGTTACCTGTTAGCTTTTTCGCAATCGCTTATAAATGTTTATAAGCTTTCTATATTGTATAAAGTTACAGGCTGTTAACGTCAAAGGCCTCCTTTTCCTTTTGAGCAGAAGGTTTGCGTCTTTCTCCCCCACGTTGTTCCAATGAATTATAAACACAAATTAAGCTTACGAATTTAGTGGTACTTGCACCGGGTTTGAACTTAGAATCATCCAGTAACCATCGTATAACTGGGCAATCATGGTTCATCTATGTTGTGTGTAGCTTTAAAAATGTTATATTTGGATCATTATTAGCAAGTGTTCACCGTCCCTCTCACCGCTCCTTAAGCAATCCTAAATTCAGACGTTATTTTACATCGACATTCCTCTCTAATAAATTTCTCAAGATTCCACTCAAAAACTCATCTTTGAGCAATGTCGTTTTCTTTAGTTGTCTGTCAAATAATTCCATACGTAGTGCGATCCTTCGAGAGAGAAACTACATTAGCGTAACCTTTTTCAGAGATCACGGAATGACCTTGACTTGGAGAACTACTCGTATCGTTTGTTTAAGTTGCCTGGGCTCCGTGAGAATTTACGGGAAAAATACATAATGACTATGGCTATGCCAAGCGAATTTATGTACCTATAATTTTATGAAACTATCCAGCTTATCTACAGCCACCTCTTGTTCCTGGGGTAAAGTTGATATTTTTCTTGCCAATCTTGACCTCTTTTACTCACCCGCTTAAAAATGTATCGAGCAAATTAACGTAATTGTTTGTAACTCTTGTTAAATTTACCACAAAATAACCATTTTGCTATAATTTCGGGTGTCGTAATATTTTTTGGATAACCGGAGCTTTGAAGCAGCGGACATGCTACGTCAGGTGATAATACTTATCAATACCGTATTGCAATTATTTATTACAAAAACCAGTAGATAACATTTTAAAATAGTCAATCACATTCGAATAAAGTTGCTTTTTCTTCTTTTTTTTATTATCCTTTAATGGGGTTTGGTCCAGGGTTTTTGGGTCGCCCTGAGTATGCACCAGTATTTTTTTGGTCGATAATTTTTTCGTGTCTTCATTAAACGATTCATTGAGATATATAATATGATCAAAGAAAATATAAACGACCTGAAAAAAAAAAATTAATGAAATGAATTTATTTATTTTAAACATTTATACGAATGACCGCAGCGGTAACGAAATAACTGGATTCAATACATGCACAATTTTAAATCACATTGGTTTTAAAACCAATGACTTTTATTTACTGAGGATATTTCTGTTCTGATTTATTTTACTCTGTTTATAGGTACTGATTAAGTCTTTATGTAACCAGATCAAAATGAATATCCAAAATCATTCTGAAATATCATTATAGCATTGAATGCAATTATCTGCAGTGTGTTAAGCAAATGCAAATTTACAAAAATAAACATTAAAAGATGAAATTACATTTATCATGCTCATGCTTATTTAATTATAAATATCTTAATAATATATGAAAATATATTTGCTTGCATGTTTGACTTTCGAATTATTGTATTTCGATAATAAGAACTGGTCAGGTTAAAATGAAGTTTTAATTGGTAGTATCTTTTTTTTTAATATGAGTAAAAGTGATATCAAATTCGAATCATGTAGGTACTTAATAAAATATATTATCTTCTGCTGTCTTGATACAGTATCAATATCATTTTTCTACTTCACCCCGTTTTAGAAATGTACTTTACAGATCAGCATATATTTTTTCACAAAGGTCAGTTTTCGAAGTTTCGACCTCTAAGCAATAAGTGCCTGGCAAGTTCGTGCTAACTGCTGCATTGCTAACTCGTCCTCGTGACAAGTCCAAGACATTACAGCCTATTTTCATACATATAACAGGGTTGCCTTGAACGCACTGCGTTGCAGATTATATGGAGTGTTCTCACTACCCACACCTGCAATATCTTCACCTCACACCTTGAAAAATATCACACAGATGATAAAAAAGCGTGAAGTCGTTTGAACATGTACAATAGTACATAAGTTAAGTTTGTATTATATTATATATTTATGTACCTCAATTAATTATTAGGAAAGAGTTGCTTGCTTGTGGGTTCTTCTGGACATAATCTAAATTGAAATTAAATAAAATATCATCGTTTATAAGTTATTTTATGTATAACATACCAGATGTGTTGGGCAGTGATGTTCTGTGAGGTACTGTAATAAAAATAAATATATATATCAGATTTGAAATAAATAAATAAAAAGCCAAGAAACCATTTCCCAATTCATCAGAATACCATAAATTACGACGGCAATGAAATAAATAAGACGTAATGCCGATGTAGGTTGAATTTCTCCCGATCATTGCTTAGTTGGCTTGGCAGTGATTGTAGCAATTATTCACCTCGGCGCCTCCCCTTTGCAGCCCGGCCTCTGTCACTGCTTTAACGGCGCCGCTTAATTCTGACACCACCGTAAACAAACTTTTACTCCCAATTTTTACATTCTTAAAAAAGGGTCAACATTTTGCACAAATGGTTTCTAATTCTTATTATTCTTTAAAGCTAAGTAAACTAAAAAAAATTAAATAAGATGGTCGTAGAAAAAAATTAAAATCAAAATATTTTGCTAGTTGTTGTTGACATTTAAAAAATGTATCGTATTTTTTTTATTTATGGAAAAAAAGAAAAGAAAATATTTTTTAAAACCTAACTATAAACATGCAACCAAAATATTATTGTCTAGAAAGCTTACTTCAGAATAGAAAATACTATGGTAAACACGAACAAAGGAATAAACTAACCTTCCAGCGCAGTGTATTGATTGAGCTTCAGTTGGCCGCAATATGGAAGATTTGTTGAGAATAACGGTTGAGCAGATAGCTCGAGTGGCCATTACTGATATCATGAGCTTGCTACGATCGCGAACACCCATACCTACGTCTCACTCGAGTTTCTCCCAGCGATGGACCCTGAATGCAATGTACACCGTTATGTAACTTATTGCATATCATGAAACACAATAAAATGCTCTTATATTCAGAAATTATTTTATAAGCAGTCATTTATGATTTTATGTTTTTTTTTCAATAAAACTTGTATTAAATTTCTTAAGAATAAATGATAATGATGATGACTTACGAATATATAGAATTGTTTTTTTGATAGGTGTGTGTTGTGTTTTTAAAAAACGAAATTGTCTTATCTGAAAAAAATAACTTTTAAGCGATGTTGTATCTTTTATTTTTATCAAAATAAAATATGGGAACTTATCTCACATTTCGTCAACGGTGTAAGTAAAGGTGGTAAACCGAGGCGCGTTGTCTCGCATTTATATGATAGAAATGAATGTAAAGTGAAATGCGATGCTAGCGATGTTGATATCTGTTTTATTTCCTTTATATTTTAAAGAATTTGTTTATTTATAGATAATAATCTTAAAATAATAAGCAGAAGCTACTATTAATATATCAATGTTATCAAGACGATTGTATCTTTAATTAATATCATTATGGAAATTCAATTAAAATATCCTTAAGTAAAAGTAGTAATATTGTATCAATTAAAACGTACTCATGCTCAAATTTCACAACATGTAAAAAACTTTTTTATTTATTTGCGGTACGTACTAAGTTACTCTGCAAATTATTCAATATTTTTTTTATCAATTATGCATATCCTCTATAGAGAAATGATGCACTATCGATGGCACTTAAACCAGAATGTATTGTTGAGGTCGGCTGAAAATACTGAAGAAATACAGAAACAAAATGAGGCTAAAATAATTTAAAATATAATAACTTCATCAGTAAAAAATAGTAGTTACTTTTTTAAATAATGATTTGAAAATAATTTTAATAATTAAATTAAATAGATGACACTATAGTTTTTTTTTTTTATTAAAAATAGGATCATTTTATATTTTTAATAATACCACTGAGGACTGAGGAACCATGTTAATTATATAAAGTTATATAACATTATATACCCATATGTATGTATGAAATACTGAGCATTATTTCTCTTTATAGAAAGTAGTTAAGGGATATAATTATCGAGCTAAATGGGACAGTAATTAAGCATTGTCCTTTTTAGTCAACGTGTGTACATCTTTGTAGGCAGGTGAGCTCACGGGAATCGCTATTTCGCGCACGTTCGACATCCGATAAAAGTTTCCGCCACAATCACCTAAGAGCTCAGCTGTCAGGAAATAAACGTATATCGGTTTTGTTTCTGTGTCCCCAGGGACTAAACACCTATTATTAGAATTTCAACGTTATTTCTGCATCATTATAATTTTAAATATTACATTATATTTGCGACATTACGTATCTACATATATTTATACATTTAATTTTTAGATGACATTAAACAACATATTTTGAAGTTTAGCATTGTATGGATAAATCAAGGAATTATTTGATTTTACGTGTATTATTCGAATATTTCATTTAATTTCCTTCATTTTATATCCTAGTCGAATTGTAAGATCTTATTATGTTTGAGTTTTTGAGGTACGCCGCGTCATGACGATTACGCCCAACATAATATTCGAATAACTTTCATCAACTCATCTATTGTTAAGACGCGTTACTTAATTAACAGTGACCAGTGTGTACCTGTAAATTCAAGATGTATATTTTTTTTAATTTATGTCATTTCTTTTTTTTGGATACAAGTCTCATTTTTATATATAAATTTCGGTCCAGTTAATTATTGAATAGTTAAAACCGACGCCGAAATTTTAACAAATAATTTAATTAGATTTAATTTTACTTTAAAAATTAATCTAGAAATAAAATTTCAAAGTGTAGGAGATCGCGTCGCATCTCAGCAAAAGCAGAATACAGATGAAGTTCGATAGTTTGTAACTTGAGTTGAGAATCTAATGGTATCCGTTATAAAAAGCGTCCGCAATGCTCCAACTACGATGTTTGAGATTTTGAATGAGATTATATTATTTAACTATTTTTGATTACAATTAATTAAGGCCATCTCGGCTTTCTTTTTTAAGATTCACGTGTTCTAATCACTGGATTAGAACACTTGAATCTTAATCAAATATTGCGGGATCGAGCTCAGGCAACCACTGCTGAATTTTCATATGATTAATTTGTGTTAATAATTTACCCCATGATCGGTGATGAAGAAAAACATAATTAGAAAACCAACATGTTGCAAATAAAAATTCTGCCACATGGGCATCCAACGGCCGGCAGTAGCCTGGTGAAATGAACTCCAATCTATCTCCTCGGAGGAGGCTTTACTATAGCAGTGGAACATTTACAGTATGTTTTATTTGATGTACTGTCAATTATTAAATGCAGATTTGGATTTGGGTCCTGATGGCTTAGCGGTTGTAATTATTACCTATTTGATTTTATATCCATTTACACTTTTGTATTCGATAATACAATAATATAGCAACGCAGATTTCGTTTCATTCAATTATATGTATTCCTATTCAATGAATACGAAACCACTTATAAATTTTCGAAAAAGTCTATTTAAAACCATGAACTGTGTCACATAAAATATATTTATAGAGCGGTTGATATATCCATGATCGGAAAAAAATACTGAAAAGTCTTTTTAACAAAAACTCCGCTTGATAGATTTGCATTCCGAACTGAATTCATTCTACAAAATTACTTTCTACGATGGTAAAAGTTATTTGCGTATTTTTAATAAATTAAATATTTAAATATAGTGCTTTTTATTTTATAGTCATTGAGATGATATAATATATCATTCTTTAATTAAAATTATAAAATCTATTTATAAAACTTCAAGAGGTTGTATATAGAAAATTACTTCTAATTTATTATATGTAATTATATTGAATGGAGATTCATAATGTATAGAACTATTGAGATGTGCTGAAATATTATGACGATTTTAAGAGGGCTTTTTAGATTTAATGGATTTAGAAGAAGTTGCTCAAACATATTTATTGTTAAAATGATAGGTAGATATGAACAACTACCAGTGTTGATTTGAAATGTGTAATTTTATTTTATTACATAGTTAGGCAGGTGGGCAAATGGGCTAACTAATGGTAAGTGGTCACCACCGCCCATAGAAAATGGCGCTGTAAAATTTCATAAACAAATCGCCAATGCGCCATCGACCTTGGGAAATCAGAATGTATGGCCCTTGTGTCTGTAGTAACACTGCTCACTCATCCTTTAAACCGGAACACAACAGTACTGAGTACTGCTGTTTGGCGGTAGAGTGTCTGATGAGCCCCCACTCATCAAATTCTAACCAGGGGCTTGCACAAAGCCCTACCACCAAGTATTCATTCTAAGTAATAAATACATGTATATATTAAAAGGAGTACAACACTTGCTACTGTATGTCTCGCCTATTATCATGCAGTCTAGTTTCAAAGTACTACATTCTAAAGTAATGGTGGTTTTACGCTTAATTAATTCTGCCCTCAGTGAAGAGTGATAACATAAGCCGACTTATAACAGCGAAAATGTGTTACAACAATATAACAGCGTTCTTGAAACTCGATTTTTTTTCTTTATTTTTCTATGATATTTATGTATGTTTTATAGAACAAAAAATATGCTAAGTAGGATATTTGATGGATACATTTTGTATATGCTAATATTAATTATTGAAAATTAAATTGAACTGAGGCTATTATGATGTTCCTAGTGCGTATCTTAAAGTTTATCTCGTCTTGTCTTTATAAAACAAAACATGTTTATCAAGAAAATAATTGAATCAAAGCCGCATGAGCTTTATGTACAACAATATTATAAAACATGTTTACGATATAGATTAACAAAAATAAAAAACAGTGATCAATAGTAAATAGTAATTTAACTTTGAGAAGTGAACAATTGATCACAGAGTGTCCGATATCAGATGTGCTACTTTTTTATTTTTAAAATTTAAAAGGTATAAATTTTTCTTTGTTGAGTTTGCATTACATATTGATTTTTGGCGAACCAAATAAGTTTTAATATTTACTATAATATTTTAAACATGTTAATGGTCTAAAGGACAAACACACTTATTACAGATTGAACATATTTTGTAGCGAGTATACATTGCCTATATTTAGTTAGATATTCGGAATTCTGGTGATGGGTGACCTCCTCAGTTTCATTTAAAAGTAAGACAAATCCTATTTCGAGGTTTGGTCTTAACATCAAAACAATATTTATAATCGTTCGATTGACGGCATGACGACTCCGGCGCTTTGGAAGGTGCAACCCATTCGATGTTACGTATCAAACCGTATGCACAAACGGTCGCCTCAGCAGCGTCAGCTTTTTGTATAGTAGTTTAGCATCCTAATTTAAACAGCGACGACTATTTTCAAAATTCACTGAAAAATTCAATATAAAAATGATATTTCATTTACCACTTTTGTACACTAAAATTTACACAACAATGATCGTTTAACATTTATGATCTTTGAAACGTGTTCGTTTGTTTTCTGTTGTGCTGTTTCCTGAGCCGAGATGGCCCAGTTGTTAGAACGCGTGCATCTTAACCGATGATTTCGGGTTCTAACCCAGACAGGCACCACTGAAATTTCATGTGCTTAATTTGTGTTTATAATTCATCTCGTGCTCGGCGGTGAAGGAAAACATCGTGAGGAAACCTGCATGTGTCTAATTTCAACGAAATTCAGCCACATGTGTATTCCGCCAACCCGCATTGGAGCAGCGTGGTGGAATATGCTCCAAAAACCTTCTCCTCAAAGGGAGAGGAGGCCTTTATCCCAGCAGTGGGACATTTACGGGCTGCTTATGTTTATGTTTCCTGACAGAGTGGACAATTAAACTAATGTCATTAATTTCTCCAACTTACTTGGTGAGATGATCACTTAATATATTTTGAACTCAATATTGTTGAATAATGGAAAATGTTGAAGTTTGAGCCCACTTGATATCAGATAAGACAAATGAATACTTTAAAATTAACTAAATGATTGATATAATATATGCACATTAATTGTCTTTTCTTTATACTATATAAAATATGTTATTATGTAGGCATATTTCACAATTACGAGTCAGCGACAGCTAGAGTCGAAATAAATGATATAATCAAAATTATAACCAAAATTATATTGAATTATTATTAATTTACAAAAACTCGGGTGGAATTCCGAAAAGCTTCCTATTGATCAGAGTTTTGGTATGTACATATTGCTATGTATTTACGCGCTAATAACGAATATGAGTCTCACTCGCTCCAGCTCCCGCTAGTGCCTAGGCTCTATTACAGCGGGCGGGGGCTGCCACCTCCCTTGCCTTCGGCTTTACAAAAACACTCTAGGGGTAGGACAGACAAGACTATGTGGAGCTGGGGTTGGCCTATTCGATTCTATGACAGTTTTCTGTGACCTATCGCGTTATTGGAGCATTATCCCATTTTTCTGAGAAACGACTGGCTCTACACGAAAAACGTATTGAATAAAAAGTCTATCTTCTCATAATCTACAACTTTTATAGAAAACATTGTCCTCTAAGATTATTATTTATTACAAAAAACAGGAAACACATCTATTTCTTTTGGATTGGCACATGAAAATGAATTTTGAGGCAATGTTGCGGCCAATGAAAATACATAAGCATATAAAATACAAAGGAAAAGAGTAGAATGGACCTTTCAGAACTATGTTGAAAAATTAGCATTTATTATTGTATATTAATTTTTTTTTAAACTGTCATTTTTATAATAATTGACATATTTTGTAATAATTATGTACTATAAAACTTTTAACTGCGTCAACTAAATACAAATGTTATTTATAATCTGCAGATAAATTTTAATCAAAAAACAAAAAATATATCAAACGGCAAAAAATATTATCATATTCAAACTACATTTAATAGTGATAAGTTGTTCGAAAGCCAGTAACATTACAAAGTTAGGTCTTCTTTTGATTACTGTTTCAATAAGACACGGTCATTTAGCTAATGAGCGCTCTCTAAAGTAAATAACTTAAACAAAGTCTACGTCAGTGAGATCGAGCAACCTTTGATACCCAACAGCGACTCCGGCTGTTTGTGAAAAAAAAGTAAAAATATCAATTCTTGGCGCAAACCCAACTATTTTATAGTATATTGACCCGTATGTGAATTTCTATGTTTCGGTCTAACTTAAATAAAATTGTGTTTAATTTTTTAAAGTAAAGTTTATAAAGGACGTTTAACCTCGATCATCAAAAAAAAAAAAACAAGAGGCGTTTTACATATTCGACCCACAGAGTGGAATATCGTTGTTCGTTGGAGGGTATTGGAAATCCTCGTGGTCGGCAGCCATCATTTTTTTTTCTCCAATGACAGTCGCATGAAGTAAGCCTCCTATATCGGTTGCAAAATTCTTTAAAATTGTTGGATTAATATTCTGAAATGTATTTAAGTGTTCAGAGCAAGACAGTACAATTGTATTATGAAACTGTATTTTCTAACAGAGCAATGATCTTTAAATTATATTACATATTTATATATTCCCAATAAAATAAAATAATTTCAATTGAGTATTTATATATAATCATATATTTATCTTACCTTTTGTAAATATTAAATTTTGGCATATAATAGACAAATAATATAAGTCTAAAATACATGGAAAACGTGGACTCCAAATTTCCCGCAATATCTATCATATTTAGGTACCACAACTCAAATCCACGAGGGCATACGTTAATTCCCCGAACAAATTGTAGAAGAAAGGTAAACATTGAGAACATTCATAATTTGCACAAGAACCACAGGCTGTTTAGTATTCTTCTCACGTTCGCTCTCCGAGATAACTTTCAACCACAATTACCTGACCGTTCAAGCGTCAGGAAATATATTGGCACCTTCAGCAAGCCGCCTCCCGCTATGCTTCGTCCGCAACTTAAATTTACAATCTCGCTTTGATTAGTGAAATAAAAAGAAAAATTATATCAACTTTTGATCCTTAAAGATGCAAGAATATTTTTAGTGATGTCTGCTTAATTGCAACATATATTGGTTTTCAATCGAAAATTTCACATTTGGAATACTTATTATACTATATTATTGTTTTTCCATTATCAAACAGAAAGTTCTTTATCGAACTTTACATTGATTGCTAAAATATACAATAAATAAAAGGGCAACTTCTAAAAGGCCCTAATGGACAAGGGGCAATCGATCAAATGACAAAGAAAGTTTCTTCAATACAAAACAATTGATGGGTTCGAAATTTTCTCAGGACGTTTTTTCTTCTTTCATTTGACTATTTTTTACTTTTCAATAGAATTATTGAAAAGTAAAAAATAGTCTGTTTACATATTACATTCTTTTGTATGTATATAAAAAAAGACATATCCATAAAGATTATAACTTCTTGTAATAGCTTTACATTATAAAAAATTAAATATGAAGATTCAAATTTGAATAAAAACATTTTGATTTCGATCTTCGATTTTGACATCTTTAATTGGCATTGGTTATTTCACGATAACGCTACAAAATATCCGAACCTTTAAGAGTCCCGAGAATAATCAACTACTCGACAAATAAATTATTTGTCTAATAGATTATGTACTAGTTAGCGGTTGAGCTTTAAGTAGGAGGAGATACTCTACCTACTAATTAATACAATTATTAAGATGAAATTACGATCCATGTCTTTTTATTATTATATACTTATATTTAATTTTGTTTTTCTTGTGACCAATTAAACAAATATATAAACCAAAAATTATAAATATCTATAATTGCGTTTCCAAAATAAAATTTATATAAATCTTATGATTTTTTATGTTTATATTTTATTAAAAGCAGAGTTCAATCTGCCCACAATGTTTCGTAATGTTTGAGGCAAAGAAGTATTTTTAGCCAGATCATATCTAAACAATGATCATGGAATAATAAAAAAGTTCTAAATATAAAAATCATACAAGAAACTGCTACCCAAGATTATATTTTTTTAATTTTATCAATTCTGTCTTAACCGACATGCAGTTCAAAATATTTTATATGTTTATGTTAAACATTACTTTTTGTGCTATTTAATATTTTTGTCTGATTAGTGACTAAAATTTGAATGTTTTTTTTTTTAAATCTTCATTTGTAATGATAGGCTAAATTAAACGTATTAATTGGTGTGACTGTTGAAATTTGAAGGCGGCTTATCAAAAACCTAGATTTATCCTACATTTTATATAATATACATATAAGGAAAATTGACTTAATACAAAGGGAGAATATTAGTGGAGTCAGGATTGCGTTGTTTCAGAACCGCAATATTCCATGCCCCTAGATTCAGCGATGGAATACTTCGGGCGGCTTTCATTCGATCGCAATCTCTATGCTAACAGCTTGCGATTCTGATCTTCGTTTAGCGAAATGACCGCAGTCACCCCGGTCTGGTGACGTTTATTCCTTACACGTTCACTCCCCAAAGTTTTTATGGACGAAACGAACACTCACCCCTCTATTAAGATTTTTTTGGACAACATAAATCCCTTTGAGCCGGTAATATAGAATTTACGTGTAAAATATTACAAGTTTTATAATAAAGCATCCTGTGGACTATGTTTGTTAGGAAGAAAAAAAAAGGATATGAAAGTTCAAGTTTATGAAATAGTATAGAAATATTAATAATATACTCATATTACTAATATTGTATTTAGCGGAATTATTGTGACTAAAACGGATGAAATAGTAGAAGTATAGAATTAAATTTAAAAAAAAAAACCATTTGAAAACGTATCTTCTAGTTGTTAATCGAAACTAACCTCGGTATCCCACTAATATTACTTGAGCTTTCTTGAAAGTATTTTATACGTCTAGCAAATGTTTCATTCAAACTGATACATACAGTAACACAGTTTGCTTGCATTTCGATTAAAGATATATATTACTAATATAGAAATAATTCGTAAAACAAAAAGAATGAGGGGTCAAAAGCAGATGGTCCGCTTTTATAAAAATGTTGGAGGGTTGTGAAATATGACACACTGTTATTTCTTCGCACACCCGGTCAAGAGTTATTGCATTCCATTATACGTTTTCTCTATCTAAAGGAAGCCATTTTCACTAAAGGAGAACTAAACTGTCTAAAATTTATTCCGCTTATCATTTTATCGCTTTCGAGGAAGTATCAAATTCCTAAATCATTTTTACGTTTCACGCACGATATATTAAATTGAATTTAAAAAATATGTAACTAATTTTGGACTTGCAACACTGAATGCTACGTAAACTATGTGACGTACATGCGGCGACCTCTACGGTTGTACCATACCCATAGTAATTATAATGTGTTGGCCTTAATACGGGCTTTGTAACAATCATGCCAATCGCTCCTTTCGACATACCGCTCTGCGTAAGAGACTTACAATAGAGTCACTGGCTTGGAAGGGAACACCTTATCTTTACTACATTGTGTCCCATGTCATACGAACGCGAGCCTGGGGCTATGAAAATATTTCATATTCACAAAGATTAACAAGATTATTTAGCTGTTCCTTTGTATAGTTATATCTCAATGGAAACGAATTGTACGATCTTAAAGTAATTAAGCCGTTATTATTTCTAATAGCATCAATTCAATTCGTCAGTTCAAACCGCAACAAATAAGTGGCTAATATTATAAGTTACATTTAAATAAAAATAAAAAAAAAAACACACTTTGTTAGGGTAATGGAACCTGTCAAAATATAGTAAAAGTAGGTACGTGTAACTTAGGATTTTTTTCCAGTACCTTTATGTAGTATAATACAAATATGTGTACTTACTTAGTATAAGCAATTTCATTAATAAAAAATGTGCGATAAGGCAGCTTATGTTGTATATTAATGATATACTTAAATAATTATTAGTTATAGCTTGGTCAATTAGCAGCCGCGTGGTTTCCGGTAGAGCAAAATGAAGCTGTCAGAATGACAATCCCATGAGAGACTAAGAATGAGTGAATAGTCATGTGTTTTTACATTCATTGACATCATCAAAACTTAGGCTCACTACCAACTCAAGAAGCAATCTCAAGAAGGTATTTTAAAATTCAAACCGCACAGAAAAATAGAATTAAAGCGAATGAATTCTTGTGAAAAATGATCGTATTACACGTTTATAACTTACTAGCAAAACCCGAAAATTATGATCCTGTTTGTATACTTGTTAAATATGTTTTTACTCAGATTTTATACATATTTTAGCTTTACAAATTTTAATATAGATTTGTTAAATAATTATAATTAAAGTTTAAAATAATTAATTTTGTCGAGCCGGTGTGTATGCGACATGTTTTGGATATGGAAATAAAGTTTTCGCGTCTCCCTAGAAAATCTATAAAAAAACATCCACGAATGGAGCCTTATTTGGGTAAAATTAAAATTCATTTTTGCATGTACAGATCTTCACATAGTCATAATATTTTTGAATAAATGTTTTCTTGGGCCCTGTTATCGACAGTAATGTCATTGCAATTAATCTTCCCAAAATATATTTCATGTACCGATAAGGTTCTGTTACAGTTTGTATATGTATAAATTTGTTTTATTGTCGTCATAATATTACATTTAAAGTATAAAATGTTGAATAAAAAATATTGTATAGATATGACACAGTGGATAGAACTCGCTAGAAATGGATAGAAAATTGGGACAATTACTTCATTTTTCTGGAACAGAGAAAATGTTTATAATTCATATAGTGCTCAGCATTGTAGAAAGTCATAGCTACGAATAATACGAGAAAAAATTCGTACACCAGCATGTGAAATGAAATGAACTGAGAATACTTCTCTTGAAAATTGCGGTATTTATAGATTTGTTAACGTTTTTTTTAAGACGCACATAAAAACATATTATCTCATTACCGTTATAATTGGCCATCTTTATTGAATAATTCGTACAAACTAAATTGTCCAACGTTAAGTTAGTCCTAGTAGTGAGCCATGTTGGGGCATCGAATAATAATAGAAATATCCAATTTATTTTTTTAAGCTTTTGTACGCCTATTTTTTTTATTCCACGCTAATTTTTAACTTTGAGATATATAAACATTCCCCAAACGATCTGAACTATATATAACGTATCGTTAAAAATTGCAAAATGGAAAAGACGAAAGACGAAAAAGTTGCAAAGAATAATTTTTATCTACGTTACATGTTTAAAATTGATAAGTTTTTTATTCGGAATAACAAATAGGCTTCATTACAATGAATTTAAAGTAGATATTGATATTTTTAGTAATAGAAATTAATTTAAAAACTAGGATAAAAATAGGATCAGTAGTTATTGCGTGATTGTTTACAATGATTCATTATACTTGATACTGCCTAAAATTGCTATTTCTAAAGTTGCTTTGTACATCAATATTTTATTTTTTTGTTTTTACATACATTTCTTTTACGATTTTTATAAATGTTAATTTACTTTTCCAAATAATAAATTATCCTTTTGAATAAGGTAACTGAGGTTTTTTTAAAGAATTCACTTCACTTAAGTCATATTTTTTGTAATAACTCTTATGCTTTACACAAACGCATAGTGAGTATTATATTAAAAGGCCAATATTATTAGTTTTTAAAATCTTTTTATATAAGAAATACCTATTACATTATTTCGATCACATACAAATATACTAAAATAAATTCAATTAAAAACCCTCGAGTCATAAATTAAATAAAACAGTAATCGATTAATTATTTAATTATGGTTCTCGATCCCTTAATTTTCTTTCAATAAACTTTTTCTACGCTACCTCTGGTGATTAACTTTAGTCCGGCCAATTCCAACTTCATTGCGTCTACTATATATTTTAACTGATAATTTGTTTACATTCGCTACAAACACTAAGGATATTATACTTATTATTGCAATAAATTGATCGCGGTACAATAAACACTAAAAATAATAAATTTGAATCGAAAATAAACAAGACTAGAGCGTTTTTGTGCTTTCTAAGGCACAGGAATGTTGGATCTAGGAAAAGATAATTTAGGAATTGTATCACCTAAAATCCCTGCCACAGTCATCCTCACCACGAAGTGCTGCCAAATCTTTTTAACATACGTATCTGTTCCCACTGCATTAGCAGCAATGGAGCACTCCTTAAAGCAGAGGGAAAGCAGAGTGATCTTCATCCAATGCCATGTTTTCGTCATTCTACTTCATAGGGAGGCTTGGTGCAAGCCAATCTGGGTAGATTCCACCCACTCGTCATACCTTCTAACACCAAGAAGTATTATTATTTTCCGATATTGTTGAAGGGTGACATAGCCAGTTTAATTGCAGGTACATGGGTACATTTTTGTTCACAAGGTTGACAATTTTTGTTCGCAATTTTGATGTAAATGATCCCTCATATAAGTACATATATTGTAGGGACAATGTCTATGGGCGCTGATTGATTACCATCAAGTGGCAATAAATAGACGGTTGGGAAAATGGGCCCAACCGTGTCCTTCTTAAATAAAAATAATCTAACTAAAGAAAATGGTTCAAATTACGGACTCTCATTTCCATATCCACTAGTATATGCAAGGGTGAAAAGTGCCTAAAGTAATGTGTCGGGTAGTATATCATCAAATAACCCCGCACTAATAGATGACCAAACTGCACTGTAAATTCTATAACTTCGTTCTAAAGCAGCGGACGACCGACAGTCGAGGTCCAAACGGGTGCCCCTAGACAGCCATCGATCGCACAGTATCTGCATAGAAACGGCGAATTTCCTCCCTATCCTGAGAGAATTGTCAGCAGTGTTGGCATGGTAATCGCTACCTTCTAGATCCTGGAACTAGTCGTTCAAAGTGTTCTTCGAAGCCACAGCAACCATCCACGAAATGACCTACTAGGCGATTCCTTAACATAATCAGTATCCAGTTGAATATTTCATGTAATGCAATTACTAAATATGGCTTTGAAAATTTCTGATCGATAACAAAGAGTAAAATCCAATCACGTTCTATATTTTTATGTCTTTTACCCAACGACAGTGTTATTCCATTAGCTGAGATTACACTTTATTTTTTGCGTTAAGAATATCATCCAGTTGTTACCTCCAATTTTATTCCGTTACGTTGTTCTTCCACGTGTAAAAATTTTCACAAAGGGCGGATAGAAACATCTTGAAATTGAAACAAGGGGGAATACAGATGCAGTATTTCATAAAAGATTTTTAAAATGGAATACCTACAATATTTCAGCCTTCAAATCTCAATAAATCGTCTAGGCGTGGTAACGAGCTCACTGCGGCGTAGTCTCTGCGGATACGTATTTTATTGGATTCACTGAAACGTTTTTCAGGTCCAAAGGATTATTTACGAGCGTCTGCGCTCTCGTTGCAGAAATGCAGATGGACATCCCGCTACAACCTACTTACACTTTAAATCTTAACTAGGTATCTTTCGGAAATGTTCTTGAATTTCTCATTTATTCATTGACTATTTTAGCCAATTTACAGAAATTGAAGCAATTTGTGTGCTTCTCCGAAGTTCATGCACATAATTATATTTTAATTTAAGAAAAATATATATAATAATTATGTACGAGTTTTTTTTTATTTTATGTAGGCAGACAAAAGTTTCGAATCTTCTTACAGAATAGCTCTACTGTAGGTGTCACCTTACTCCACAGCGATCACCAAATGAATTAGTAGAAATCAACTCCTTACGCATACAATTATCACTTCTTCGTGTAATTATACTATAGTACCACTCCAGTTTAGAAATCAAAACAACATATTAATAATTGACACTAAATAGCTTTTCCTCTAGGCGATAATATCCCTTTAGATTCGATTCATTTCATATTGTTTCAACAAATAAAGTCTTAATCATTGAAGTTTCCCAAATAGTTATTTGATTAGTTTCACCTGACTCTCACTAATTGAGGTCGCACCTGCTTATTATTCAAAGGTTTGTTTTCTGAGAATCTATTCTAAATATATTCTCTTTTCAAAAAAACAAACGATATTTATTGCAAGACATTTCTGCTTATACAAAACGTGTCTTCAAAGTATGCCAATAGAGTCCTTACTGCTTATAGCAAGATTTGTTTATATTTTTTTTTATGTAACAGTCAAAATCTTTATTCAATACTCTACAACAAAGAAAATTAAATTTTGCTTCGTGATATATCAAAAATTTATATAAATATGATTTCACCGGAGATCCGAAAAGAACCGGCAAAATAATAATTAAAATCGTTACAGTTTTATTTTATATAAAGGTAATTATCACACGGTTAAAATAAAATTGTATGACAAATAAAGTAAATAATAATTTCAAAGGTGTAATCCATTTCAGTAGAAACAAAAGGGGAAAACAGTTCAAGCGTCCGAGTAATTATATTTTCACGCGTGATTCGATTTCTGTTGTTGATTTTATAAGCTCATGAAAGTAAAAAGATCAATTAACTTTATTTTTTATATTGAATTTAAAATTTTAATGTAAATATTGAACCTATTTAATATTTTCAAGGCATACTTTTTAACTATTAAATTCAAATAATGGTAGCATTTAAATAAGAATAAGGAATATGTCAAAACTTGCACACTTTCTGATATTGTATTTGCATGCATTGATATCACTGGATATTTTTATATAACCCTTAATGTTCCCTTTATTTATATGAAGTATATCTTCACAAATCTAAGTGTTTCAGGCGATAAAGCGAAAGTATTTTTTCATATTATAAGGAGTCTACAGCAAACGAATTGCGAACAATCTCACCACCAATAAGATCTTATTGGCTTGACATTCCTCGAGTCCCTTGGCAGTAAAGTGCAATCGCAGGTGGCTCGCGTGATTAATTGGCCTCAGAAGGCTATTTGTTTGTACACGTTGTACGAATACGTCGTATGTATGTATATTTGTTAAGCTCGATCAGTTTGACCGTATTCATTTGGGAAAACGGAATCTAGCTATATTTTTTTTAATAAATTATATAATTCTTAAACATTTTAATGCACTTTATATTTTTCTGTATGATGTTATTATTTATAAATATTAATTTTTACCTTTTTTATAAACTAATAGTTCAATTATCTATGGTTACAAATTCCGAAGACCTGAACTGAAACCCCGGGTAAGCTATTCAAAATAAGTTACGGTATGTTTCTTCTAAGCTCATCGTTACCTTTCATTTAATAAATTCGCAGTAGCAGCCCGAAGTTGAGACATTGGTACTCTTCCGTTGATCCTCCGCTTGAAACATTTCCAGTATTTCGATACTGGAGAGGTTTTAAGCGGAGCCCTGACTGGAGAACAAGATTGTGGTCGTATAATGTTATAAATATAAGGGAATAATCAGGAGGACATCATTTTCATCAATCAATATGAAACGTTGAAGCATACAAACGTCGTTGTTGATGTATGCCCTAAACAAAATTATCTTAGCTTAGTTTCTATATTTACCGAAACATTATTTTACAACAGGATCGCATTGTTTTTGAGTTACTGGTAACGGTTCTTATAAAATGATTTTATGTCATGTCGATAAAACTATAGTCACAAATAAAAACTAAGTAAATAATATTTCTTAGTTTTATTTTTTAAATTATAACAACGCTAAAAAAATATTACAATCTTGTGAGTTACTTAGCATTTTCGAAATGACATACTTCTGGTTATAAATAATATAAATCTAACTTCAATATAATATTCTTTGAAAAAAAAAAACTCCTTTATTATGTCGATAATTTTAATATTCTAATTCTTAGCATAAAAAATTTTTAATGTTACCAGTACTGATGTATCGCTTAGGGCGTCGGTCATGTTTTCCGTGTCTTATATAAGCTTACATACATAATTCAATGCTAGATTAAAATAATTTCGAAATTGTATTTTAAAATATAAAGTACTTGACTTTTGGTGCTTCGACATTTAATATATTTAAAAACAATATCATCTTTTAGCGATAAATAACGTACCTTTTTATCTTCAGGTTTTTTTCTCTACTCATTTCTATATTCTAATCTCATTTATAATGAAAATGCCACAATGGGAGTACTAAGCTCAAATTATAGTAACTTATTGTATACTAAGCCCCTAGTTCTCATGAAATTTATATTGCACTATTATTTATCATTCATGTTTTATCATAGATAGTATAAATTGATATGAATGTTGTAGATACTATATGTGTATGTATGTATATATATATTTCTATAGCTTAAACAAATATGTCAATTTTTATGTATTGTCAATATTTAATTACCGCCTTTATGGTTTACTGTTAGACTTAAAAGTTTACTGACAGAGAATGCCTTCAGTAATTACGTCCACCTTTTGTTCTATTTACTATGTGGTGATCAATAAAGTCTTTAAATAAAATAAATAAATAAATCTTTATTCACCACTGGTTCTTAGGTTAATAAAATAGTTCGTTTTCGGTTACGAACGGAAATAAAACGTTTTTATTTAAGATACAGCTTTAAATCTCTTTGTTTCAAGTGGTTAAAATTCAATGAGCAATTAACTTTAAAGTGATTTGTTCTATTTGTAGTTCACTAAAATCACTGAAATAAAGTTTTAAACCCATTGTTTTTCAGATTTCATTAATCTAAAATGACAATGCATAAACGCTTGTATACTAACCAGGATAGAGTTTATTTTGATTTGAATTTTAATATACTTTTCAATACGCGTCTATGCTATCTATACCATTGCATAGCCATATCACTAACCATGTTTGACAAGTTTGGTTGTATGTGTACAAACCTTAGACGTCATACGCATCTGTTTATATAGAAAGAGGATTTATTCAAAGAATAATTTTATAGATCAGCACAAAATAACTTCTTTCAAACTATTAAGCAAAAAAATAAAAGTGATGAAGATTAAATACATTATTATTATTCATCAGATATTCTACCGCCAAATAACAGTACTCTGTATTGTTGTGTTCCGGTTGGAAGGGTGAGTGAGCCAGTGTAATCACAGGCACAAGGGACATAACATCTTAGTTCCCAAGGTTGGTGGCGCATAGGTGATGTAAGGAATGGTTAATATTTCTTACAGCGCCTTTGTCTAGGGGCGGTGGTGACCACTTACCATCAGGTGGCCCATATGATCGTCCGCCAACCAAAGCCATAAAAAAACAAAAAATTAATGGCCACTTTATTTTTCATTTTTTTTTTGAAAGAGGGTAGCAGCAGTAGCTGCTGTATCAATTTCTTAAAAATAAGATTTAGTAGTCCTAACCTTTGTTTTTTATATTAGAGGCCAAACGGGCCACCTTATGGTAAGTGGTCACAACCGCTCATATATATTGGATAAGAAATGTGTACCATTCAATAATCATATGCTTATCATGGGAGCTAAGATGTCGCCTGTGCCTGTGGTGACACTGGCTCAGTCGTCCTTCAAACCGAAACACAACAATAATAAGTATTGTAGTAAGTGTTTGGTGTTAGATTATCTGATGAGTGATTCATACTTTAATATAGATGAGCTTGCAAAATCCACCGAATATTTTTATTAATATACCAAATTTTTCATATTTGACTTTTAGTTGAACAGATTAAGTTATGATTAATTATTAAATAATATGCTGTCACATGAAAATACCTTCCTAAATCCCATAGTAGCGAAATATATTAACAAAGGTAGAAGAGAAAATATATAATCTTTAAAAAAAAAAAGCATTGAGAAAAAAATAGCCGAGATGGCCCAGTGGTTAGAACGTGTGCATCTTAACCGATAATTTCTTGTTCAAACTCATGCAGGCACCACTGAATTTTCATGTGCTTAATTTGTGTTTATAATTCATCTCGTGCTCGGCGGTCAAGGAAAACATCGTGAAGAAACCTGCATGTGTCTAATTTCAACGAAATTCTGCCACATGTGTATTCCACCAATCTGCATTGGAGCAGCGTGGGGGAATATGCTCCAAACCTTCTCCTCAAAGGGAAAGGAGGCCTTAGCCCAGCAGTGGGAAATTTACAGGCTACTAATGTAATGTAATGTAAAAATAGTTTTGACGCTCTATCGACGATATTTCGACGTTTCTTGGGCCTGGGTCGGTTAAATAATAAAATAATGCACCTTGACTGAAAATGACTTACTAAATAAATAACCATACACACTATTTCAGATAACTATATTATTTCGAAAGTTATTTAACCCTTTCCTTGGCCTTATTACATATTTTTCATGCTGATTTTTTAACTATACATAACTGATACATCAGTTATTTAGACAATATTAGGAACCTCAAAACCCAAAGTATATAAAAAACATGAATAATCAAACTATTTTTAATTTAGATTATTTTACCTTGATTAAATTCACGTAATTTGTCTGATAACTACCAAATGAAAGGCAAAGGATTATTATTTTATAATAAAAAATAATCGTTACAAAATTTAATTTGCTAATTTAAACTGCAGTTATACCACTAAAGTTATTTGTTTATATTTAGTGGGTTCCCAAGTACTTCCAAGAGAATTTATTTTGGTATATTTTAACAAGTCAAAAACAACGCCACAATGTAACAATAAACTATCTAACTAACTGCATTTCCGTTGAAAGTTCGCAAAATATTTGCCTATTTCTATGTATCTGCTGTTGTTCAATCGCTAAATACCAATGTATCCGTACATATTTTAATTTAAATTGTTACAAATCATTTTCCTTTACAATGTTAATATAAATAGTTTTCAGTATATTTATGGTATCTAGTAAACCTTTGTAAATATCATGGTATAATATTGTAGCAACGTTTGTTCTGATAATAAATTAAGCTATATTTCAAGTTTGACAAAGTTATATTTTTAATAAGGATCGCAAATAATTTTATTTAGATTTAATTATCTTCTTATTAATATTCTTCACTGACAGCAAAGTATTGAAAACTGAAGAAGATTTATATTACCACTACTTCCGCAATTGTAAATAAATTATTTGTTAATGTTTAAAAAAAAAACCATGTTAAGCACAAAAAATTAAAAGCCTTCTCTCCCAAAAAGCACAATCATTAGGAGTATTCATTCTTCCTTCAACGACAATATGAAAAAGCAAAAAAATATACAGCGTAAATATTTATAGCTAATGCAATTTTTCCGTTAAGAATACAGACAACTCATAAAAATATAAAGTTTATCAGTTAATGCTTGTGATGTTGCCATATCAAAACGGGAATTCTTTTTTTAACGTACAGTTTATTTTAATTATAATTAAAATCAATGAAGTAGTAAATACAAATTTAATTATAAACAAATTGCTGTTTTACTAATTACTACTACGATTTAGAAAAGAAGCAGGTACTATTTTTTTTTCTATTCGATTGGACTATACTATAAATTGTATATGAGTTAATTATAAAATACTCGACCCTTGTCAGTTGCACAATTTAAAAATTAAATGTATTTTAAATATCAATTACTTATGTTTATCAAACGATTACAGTCTATCTAAACTGATCAATATTTTTGTTACAACTAATCAAAATCCATAAAATAATTACTCATTGACTAAATAAATAAAACGGAGTTTTTTGTTGAAAAACTATTAACCATATATTTATAAATATCTACTCATGACTTTCTACTTGTATTCGATGAGAGTTTCTTAAAAATTTTATAAAATGGTCTTCTAAAGGAATTTCAATATCCCATTTTGAGTGTTCTATTTTTATAGCTTTCGTTGATAGATCACCGCCCGCGTGGTTGCGATCGAGATCAACCTATCTTGCTTGCACCAACGCTAACGGACGCGCATTTTTTCATCGAGACGTATAAGACAAAATAATAAATTTTACTAATATAAATATACCCGTACGTCGGAGAATACAGAGTACATTAATCTTTATAATCCCTTGCCTCCCAAAGCAAAAAAAAATGTTAATATTGACGTTTTGTATAATAAGACACTTATTTAACATAAGCTATGTCTCAAAAAATATGCAAAATGTATATTATATAATATATTATAAATATTCCTAGTAAATAACTCCTTTCTGAAATTATAAACATAATATGCAAGTTACAAACATACATAGCAATAGAATAAACAAAGAAATAAATAGAGAAAAATAAAACAATTTATATGAAGCTATTGTAATTTGATCTTCTCAAATCTCGCGGACAAAGCAAATACAAATATTTAAATTATCCTCTTGACAAAAGCTTGAAATATGGATAATAAATGAAAATTCAATTAATATTACAATATATAGGTACATATTTATTTGACTGACATTCAAATTTTAATATAAAATTTCAAAAGCCTATAATGAATGTAAAGTTAAATCTCCTAAATTATGCAAAGTAATGAATAATTATAAAACGCATTTATTCGTTTATTCGCGTAATCATGACACGCGCCGTGCTTTTTAATCTAATTGTAGATCTGATACGACTGGTCCTAAATTAAGAAATTGGATGCTTAAATTTATATTTTTAGCTGCTAATGAAATTTCGATACGCTATTTATTATTCCTTACATTAACTGAACAAATATGTATTAAAAGAGATGACGATATCGTCCAGACCGATTTCGGCCATGGCGACTAACCTCAAAAGAAACATGCCAACGACGCAAGACAAATGTGTCTTGTATTATTGTGCAACGCAAAAATAGGTGCACTCTGTACTCGAGTGAATGAGAGTGAGGACTCTCATAATCCAATGGGCTATTCCCGCAATCTATTACATGGGAACTACAGAATCATTAAGGTAAATTTAAAGACATCAAGATATTGACTGTTGCTTCTTAATATATATTCTGTAATGTTATGAATGTACTAAAAAATATTAAATAAAAAATATTTTATGAAAAAATGTGATACTCATAGCATTGGTACAAGGAACAGACACAAACTTGTTACCCCTGTTACTCGACTGCATAGAGTCAGTAAATCCTTTGTGGGGCAATGTATACGGTTCTATAACAGGATCCTAGAAAGCGTTTAAAATATCTCTGTAGCCAAATTTAAAATTTTTGTTATAGAACGCTTGTGTGCGAAAGGTTATTATACAATTAATGATTTAGCAAACCTTGGGAATAAAACGATCGCCTCCTGGCTATTCCTATTCGTATTGAATATATGTAAATAATAGTATTGACAAAAAAAAGACCCGCTGAGTTTCTTTTACCGATTCTTTTTATGTAAGGGATTTTCTTTCCTGGATCGGGTGTTCAGTTTGACAATCAATAAGTAATGCTTCTATATTTAATAAAGGAATTTGAGTTTTTTGAGTTTGCCGGCAAATTCGACACGACCAGAAAAAGTTTAGGAGCAGGACCAACTGTTTTACAGAACGAGAGTGTAATACTTCAAAGTTCAAAACCCCGTTTTGTTTCTGAGAATATTTCGATAGAAAAACCAATAATTTTTTATCGGCCCGACCTGGGGTTTGAAATCGGGCCTTCGGGATCTGCGGCCTCATATACATATATATTTAGCCACTAGACCGATAAACGGCCCGTTTTTTTTAAATACTAAATGTCATTACTGCCTTGTTAAATGTTATGAGACAAAATATTATTCTTAAAGTAATAGTAATTAATAAAATAATTCATTATTTTATTAATTACTATTAATATAATATATTGTTTTTTATGGATGATTTATTTTATCCCACTTTAATCGTCTAACCTACTATTTATTTAAAGCAAAATCATAACGTTCTATGAAATAATATTTGTAAATAACCAATCCCGAGTTTCAATGTACGATAAACTGAGGCTTTAAATAATTTAATTGACCATATAAAATCGATACCGCTTGAGTCTACAGTGAGGAACTGTAATTGTACATTATTAAACGGTCACGATCCAAACAGACGTGATTGATCACCCACTTGACCACACGATTAGTCTTTTGTAATTCGAGATTACATTTATACAGTCGAGATATATCAACACATCGTTAAATTAATTGAAATTACATCAGTAACATAATCCAAATAATAAATGTTTCTATGTTTACTGCATTATTTGCATCTAAAAAAACACATGGAAGAAGCGCGTTGAGAGGCTTTTGCCCAACGGTGGGAGATTTATAGGTTTCACGGTACTTCAAGAAGCCTAAGTAATTACTTATTAAAAAACAGAAGTATGAATAGTCGAATAGTCCACGTATAAAATATTTTACTGCGCTATAAACGAAAATTGCCAAGAAGTTAAATTGCACCGATTAAAACCAAAATAGATAGAACGACAAAAAGTAAACGAAATCCCAGCTTAACGTGCGTTTTCCACGTGGCTTTTCGGGTGATACGAATAGAGGAGCGTAAAACAAAAAAGCGGGGAAAGATTAGTTTTGTGACGTTACTAATGTGGTGTAATGTTTTTGCCTGCATTTCCTTGGTGTTGCTCACAGGTGGAGCGAGCGCAGGTGGTGGTCGTGATTAATCGGAGTGGGTGCCTGCCACCCTATTTATAGCTTGTCGGAAACGCCCTGCCCGAGGCGCAAGACCGAACCGCAGGGGGATGCCGCCGATTTTCCTATTACACCTAAAATATCCAGCCGCAACAACTGACTTCACCGTGAAACGTGATAAATATATCGGTTTCCAAACGCTTCCGCGTAATCTAACTTGATATTACAATGCTTATGTATTGTAATTTTGTGTAGAAATTACAACGTGATATTACCGTAATTTACGTTCTCAACGAAAACTTCAAATGATCGTTGTTTTAATTGGTAAGTTATAAATTAATGTATTTGAACGTACTGACTGATATTATATAGAAGTGTTATACTCGTGAATCATATAATTTCTCAATTATTTCTTCTTCCAAGGATTTTGTGATGTTTAATCTTATAAGTCCCGAGGTATTTTTGGTCTGAAATGCATATATCAACACTACAACTAAGAGCGTAAGCGTAACATAATCTATAATCAGACATTTAGAACAGTATTTAAATATCAACAATTAATATTTAAATTACTTAATCTATTGGAGAGGTATTAACAATATATTCGATGGTGAAATTAATTATCGAGTGTTGAGGATAAGAATGTAGCGTAATACAAACTGTACTCGGTCTGTGTCAGACCAGAGCCATAACCGTCAAACTAGTGCCAGTGCTTTAATAATACACGCTTTTATAGTACGCCGTGAGATATAATAGATAGAAAAACCTCAAAATTGCAAAAAACTTTAAACTCGGTAAATACGAGGATCATAGATTATATTTTGTGTTTCCCTTTCAACACCGACTATCTGTTAAGAATCAATTCTATAATTTTTAACATATTCATATAATAAATTCTGTATGAATGTATTTTTTTTTTAATTCTGTATGCATATTTAATTTTGACATTTCAATTTACGTAAATAGATTAATTTATATTTAATTTGTTATTCTTTTGACATTATCTTGATTGCGACATAATAAATTATGTCATTAATATGACTTAACTTGGTTTATAATTTTCACCATAGCTTGAATGAAAATTACTTGATTTTAGAATATAGTTTCATAAAAGCATTTCTAAATGTCTAAAATTAAAATATTGAGGGCGATTGTAGCGAATTTATTGAAATGCTCTTCGTTGCGAGCTAGGTCAAAAACTTGAACATTGGATTCAACAACATTTAATAATTTTAAGTTAATTATTTTCACTATTTTTCGTAGAGAAAATCTTCTAAAGGGACGGTTATATGGGATATTTACCTTCTAAAACGGATGCGATGACCATCCTGCGGCCGCAAAATCGTTTTAACATTCGCATCCGTTCACCCTCCCGTGCCTTGCTATACCCTAACACAATAATTCTTGCGTTCATTAATGTTCCTGCGCTTAGTAAACTGGATCTAATAGGTCATGATGATGGCAAAAATCTATTGAACTGACTCTACTACCTTGCTACGACTCTGTGTCTACAGAGACGTGTTGTATAATTGAAAATTTTTCCAAAAAAAAAAGTAGATAATATTGACCATATAAGGTAAATTATAATAAAAATATTTTATATATAAATATAGATAAAAAGAAGAATAGCCTGGCTATTTGAAAAAAGAATAGCTTATACTATAAAAATTAATACTTATTCTCAAATTGTTCAACTGTTTTTTTTGCATATAATGAATACTATATTTTTACCAAAATAAGCCTAGTAGTATTGTATTATATTTATGCACCCTACTCTAGGCTCTATACCATTCTATTAAAATAAAAATTTGAATAAGAAAAACGTTATCAAAGAAAAGGGGCGCTTAAATCTCTAACTTTTGATACGTAAACAAAGTTTGTAACGCAGATGGGAGAATCCAATAATAGTAGGGGAAACGGAAGATATTCCTGAAGGGGACAAATTTCCCTAAAGTATTAAAGCCATGCAAAATAAAATTCATCGATATAGCTGTTTTCCAAACATTACTTTCGTTAGGACCATCATAATATTATATGTGTAAAGCTTCCTTTCCTTTTCGAGACATCATTTCATTCGTAATTTAATAAAATAAATAATTCTAAGTTAGCAATACTTTTCGTCTTATCAAAAGAAATTCAATCAAATTGAAAAAGCTTATATTTTTATGTCATTTTATCGAACAGTCTTTCACCACAGAATTTTATTTAATTATATTACTAACTTTCACAATTGTCAATGAATACTGAAATATATTTACTGAATTATTAATAATACTTATCCTAAAACCTCTATTTTACTTTGCTCGATAAACTAACAATATTTTAAAAGAAAGGTTACTCCATGTTCGTTTGTACCCATTAGATCCTTGGCAGCCGTATAGACATAAAGAGGCTCTTAACATGTTATAAATGTTTCCTTTACTCCAATAAACTGGAGCAACTGCAGTACGGAGCTGCGGTCTCATTGCCTTCATTTAAAACAATCTTTGCTGTGAAATTTTAATAAGCTTTATATTTAAAAGTGCACGTATCCTTTAACGAGGGTGGAGAATATTGTTTATAACATGTGCAGCAATAGTTCTTAGAAGTCCCGATGCTGGGAATGCCATTCTCTCATGTTAAAAATAACGTTTGTAACTTATCAGTTGTGCGGTGCACGTTTAATATTTTATGGGTATCAAATACTTTTTGACACCGTCGAGTATGAGATGAGTTAGGGCATTGGTGCTTACCCAGATTTAAATCTGTCATTGAGATATATATGTTCTATTTAACAACAACGCATAACAATCGTAATATAAACCGAACACTTTTATTAACCCTCTGTATACAGGAACAATAATAAAGTCAATTTCGATAATATTCTAATGTTTCGCTCATTTCTCCTCTTTCGTACAAAAATGGATATTTCTTGTCATTAACGAGCTTAAGAGAAATTGTAATACAGAACCATTAAAGAAATTCAGTGGTTCTGTATTTTTAATGCACGCTTTTCGAATGGTAGTCACATTTTAAAATATTTACAGACATTGTAAAGGTGACTAGACATCACCTATCATTTTATCGCTAATCACTATTTCTTATACATATGTTTCGAGGTAAAATGCAGATCACCCCATGTACTTATTACAAGTACAGAAGCCACTTAGAGTCCGTGATTGAATATTGGCCAAACATTTCATATTTTTACAATATAATAAGAAGACATACTGGGTAATACAATAGCTTATTAACGTCGTTACAAAAACACTGACATATTTTTTTATTGTACAACGGAATAAAATACTAGTAATTCCACTGTAACTAAGCTTTAAAAACTTAATATAAAGGAAGTAAAATTCTTATAATATATATTTTAAATTCATGATTAAAGTATGTTGAATGAGAGGAATCTGAATGCAAAATAGCTTGTCGAGTTTGCAGCGCACGGCTCCCATGACGTCGATTAAGCAATGCTAACATCGTTTGTTTGTTAACTTTCCAGACGTCTTGGTCAAAACACAGGAATTCTCGGCGCCCGTAAATAAAGTTGCCTTTTTTTATTTACGATCATTCTGACATCATTTCTAATTAAATAAACTTGATTTTAAAAAACGAATATCGTTTTATAAGCCTCGGGGCAAATCTTTTGATTGTTATTTTGCTTTCCTCAATTTAATGTTACCTTACATTTACGACTAAGCATCGTTATCCTAATTTTATTCCATCATAATCCTAAACGTTAGAGATTTAATTTAAATTTACTTTGAAACCGAAGTAAATATAAGTAGTTTAAATACTTGCTACAACATACCTATTATTTAGACTTAGTTTTTGTAGTTTTAGTTTGATTTATGTGACGCAGTCAACTACTTTTATTACCCTTTTGTGACAAGTTTTAGTTTAGGCCAGTAACATTATTAACATTTACTAAATATAATTTAAATGTTGCGTCAACTTGGATTTATTCCTAATTTACTAATAACATAATTTACTAAGAAAGAAAAAAAAATCTTTTGCCGAAGAAAGACTACACTGGCGTGCAATTTGAGAGGCCTATGTCCAGCAGTGGACAAATATGGGCTGATAATGATGTTGATAATTTACTACGTCTTCTTAAATTACATTTAGGTAATTTCAAAATAGAAGAATGTTTTAAATTCGTATCTAAATTTGTGTAGTATTACTTACTTATTTTAGTTTGTAGTTTCAGGGTGTTGTAGTAAACAGAGTATGTTAATATGTTACTTTTTTTTGAGACAGATTATTATGCTGCCGAATTTGGAAAGAAAACGGTCGTTCGTTCCAGGCGCTTTTAAAGCAAACGAGAATTTGGAAAGAAAACTTAGTAATATTAATAACATTTGGGTATAGATACTAAATAGGTACAGAAAAGTCAGTCATATATCTAAATTGTGCCACGAGTCCCTATCAATATCATAATATATTAATTTTGAACATTTTATGCAAACAAGTTTGAAATTCGAACTATCAGATTAATTGCGACTGATTATATCTTTATGTATACCTTACAGCTTCAAAATATCTCGGCGCTCAAACCTTATCTTACTAGTGCAAGTTAGGATGACTAGCTAGTTCCATATATTAGATAGGTATTCAAACTAAATAAGATATTATTTTACTACCTAAGTACCTATGAATCATATAAGATGAATTGTTTAAACCCCATCCTTAACTTTCACCTGAATAAATTTACAAGTTTCAATATAATAGCTAGCATCAAAAGGACAATAAAATCAAGGAATCCATCAGAAATAAAATACCTTATTATTAAATAAATAAGTGCTTAAAACGTCGAGACGAATCGAATAAAAATAGAAAAGAAAACGCAGTCCATAGCATTGATTTTGATATGCGCATTTCATGTCAAACTGATATGATCATATCATGTCTGATTGTTATTTTTATCAGCTAACATCAGAAGCGATGGGATCACCGCAGCTGACGGCATTTAACGGTACGAGCTAAGTCTGTTCATTTCAACTTTTTCCAATTTTAAACAAAACATTTGTTAACATACAAAGTTTAGACGTTTTTGTTAAGGAAATGACTTTGTAAATTTGAACAATATAATAATATCCTTGCAACATTTTATATTTCTTTTTTATTTTACACGTATGAAAGAAGAATTATATTTTAAAATATCGGATATGGAATGTATACCTTATTGTTATTATTATTTGATAATCAATACAATTTTATTTTTAGAAAATGCATTTTTAAAGTAGAAATCTCTCTATCATATTTACTTGTTCATTAAATAATATAAAATATTTTAATTAATACCATTAAGATTGTTATGACTTGTAAAACAAATAAATAATTGAACTGCTATAATAATAGTTGTGATTGAACAATGTCATCTTAAATCTATTCATATTATTTGAAAATGTGGCTTAAAACTAAATATAATGTTGTTACGGTAATGGTACTTTTATAATCAAGTTTAATTATAAAGATATCTTTTAAAAACTTAACATATTTAAGCAGCTGCCTCAATTGATAAATAGGTTTCAAATAAATACTTTTTTACTAATTATGATAAAGGTTCGTACTACCCATTCATTATTATTTAATCTATACTAAAATCATTATAAACCGCAACACTGAAATAATGTTATGTATTGAGCTTGGTATTTCTGTGTTCTGATTTGAAGCGCCTGTTATTGTAATAATTGGTACAAGGGACGTAGGCGGTGGGTGGCGTATTGACAGTTTAAGAATAGCTTATCTTTCTCACAGTGTGAGTTCCTTGGGTGGGGGTGACCTTTAAACGTTTAAACATTTGTCTACCTGACATTGACTAAAATGTTTAATTTCAATTGTTTAATTAATTTAAATCGAATAATTATTAGGTTACTTTTTTTACCAAAAATCTCATAATTTAAGGATAAAAATAAAACTTCTTTAATAATAAGAATTTATTAAAATACACTTAAACCAAGACATACTAAACTTACTATCATAACCGTTGATCGGTTAGGAGTTCCATATGGAGCCAATCCTGGGTGGAATGACATCGAAACTAAAAAAACATGTTAAATATATGATTACGACACGAAAAATAATAATACAGCTTGTGAATTTAACCGAAACATAAAAACTAACAAACCAGACATTGCAAATTAAATAAAAGTTTTAAAAAATGCAGTTAATTGATACAATAAAATACTTGAGTTCTTTAAGAACGTTAAAAAAGTAATAAAGTACTGGTAAAATACAATTGCGATTAGTCTGGCACTTTAAGCATTAATATCAAAAAGAACCCTGAGGCCCTTGGATTAAATAAATGAAGTGACTAATAATTAATTGGACTTTCACCCTATTTTCCGTTCGGTGACAATTAATTTCCGTTGGCGAGTAGAAAAAGAAAACCCTTATCACTAGCCGTTCGTACTCTCTTTTGGAAGTGGCCATAAGAATGATTCACTTAATTCCATTTGATTCAAATGTCAATAAATGATGTTAATTGCATTAATGCGTTAAATCAAATCAAATCAATTGTATTTTATTCAAGTACACTTTACAAAAAGTATTTTTAAATCGCCAATATTTCAACTCTACTACCAGTTTGGAATCTGTAGCGAGAAGAAAGGAAAGAAACTCGCATAGTTGCTATTTTCAAATACACAGATTCACAATATTTTTATAAATATAATGGTATACGCATATACCAATATCATTATATTTATAAAATTGTATTGCCCAAAACGTCCTCTATACAGTATGCAATTACAAGATTATTTTTATATATTGTATCAAAATATGTGCCTATATTACTTTTATGAAATATTTTTATATATTCTTCTGTATAATATATTATCATAAATATATTTTAAAAACACCCACTATACACTGTCGATATTAGTACATCTTTTTTTTTTGTGATTTAGCTGAATAACGGCAGTTCCAATCTATTATTCCAATGCTGTTCCTATAATCGGCGTGATGTTGTGATTTTATAGCTTAATATTATTTATTGGCACACATAAGTAACATTTCATTTCAAGAATATGTCGATACCGTTTTAGCTTATGATATACAAGTTAAATCCAACAGACGTTGCCCTGTCTCTGTATATAGACCAACTGTCATGACGATCAGTTGATAGGTTTAGAAGTCGATGTGCTGCAGAGCCGTCATGCAATAAGTTACAATGGGAGTGTTAGTAATATTTTATATGAAAAATTTAATGTATTAGTTCTTCTCCATTGCACGTGACTTTAGCGAAATAATCTGTGCCCTACCAGCACAAACTTTCATATCTATCGGTCGCACGCTATTGAATTTTACTATATAGTTCGTAGCACTATACTCGTATAGAATACAATTATGCTAAAATAATAAAATTATGAAATGTTGGTGGTAGCTGTTTTATTTTGGTTTCACGGAATGACGTGACCATTTATAAAAAAATGTTATGAACTACACACCAGAATTCAACCAATTAGAATTATTTAAGGTAAAAACAAAAATTGATTTAAAGTTCATTGCATTTGAGCAAAAAGCGTAATGCGAAGCGATGTCCACTGCACTTACCACGATTTGATCGAGAGGCTTACGTAGAAAGGATAGATACCTATTAGAATATATGTAAAATAAAAAATCTCCAGAGTTATTGAGACGTATATTCCATCACCAATGGTCTGAGTTATTAAGAATGTTTCGAATTAAATTTAGGCAAAAAGAGTATTTTGCTTTTCAACTTTTTATATCAAAGATTTAATGATAACTAATGCACGAATACGAATTGGGGCTCAAAAAATACAATGATTTAAAGTATTGGCAGAAAAAGCAACTCTTCAAAACCGCAGATTGGCTCAAATTTTGCAATAAGAGTTGCTGTTAAGAATAATTCCAATAGTAAAAACAAAAGCCGATGTTGAAAATACAGACTCGTAACAAAGCGTATAATAATCTAAAAATAACTCGTAAAAAACATTTCGTCATTCCTTCGATAATTGAAAAATTTAAGGCTTGTAACGTGGGAGTTTCGGGAAACAAAACCAAATTATAAATATTTAAATAATTGTCTTCTACTTAAAATAAAGCCTTATAATATTCAAGGTAAACGTAATCTTTCTGGTTTGCACTCACGTTTTCAAGTTGTCAATTATTTATTAAATTCTTAAATTGTTTTTTAGTTTGTTAATTATTTATTTTACTTTTGAAATTAGTTTTTTTTGTGTTTAATATAATCGAAAGTCAATTCAATCGTTTGATAAGACGAATTTAATGAAGGTTTAAAAAAAAAACATTACGTAAATCAATATTAATAGTATGCTATATTTACGTTTAATTTGTGCATTATTGTTAATAATGACATCTGTCTTCATTTCAATACGTTCCGAACAACATACAAAAAAAAATGATTTAATTTTTTTAAATATGTGTATCAATTCGAGTAAATTATGTTTTTATCGTTAAGATTTATAAATATATAAGTTTTATATAAATATCCCAGGTTCTTAATATCTTAAGAAAACTTCATAACTTCCATATAAGAATTACTAAATCATCATGACAATAATAATTGTATGTAATAATTAAATCAAATTCTATATTATATTGAAATAAAAATTAGATTAGCTGTTTTTCATGATGAATCTATTAAGATCCGAAGACTCTCAACATACATACCCTAAATATAAATTTTAAATAAATCACGATTAAACCAAAACTTCCTTCTCGTGTCAAACTATGTTACTATAGAACTGATTATGATAAGATTCATGTTAAACTAGCAAAAGTAAACTGGCAGATTGATTTGGATGATAAGATTATTATAATTAATGCCGTTAATATTTTCAATACTATCTTAAATCATATAATTGAGAGGTTTTGTCCCATTTAAGTATTTAACAGAAAATAATAAATATCCTTAGGCCTTTTAATAAAGTTAACTAATAAATAGCTTATAAATTTATTTATCATGCGATTATTTACTAAGTGACTAAAAATAATTCTCTGAATTTAACATTTTATCAAACAGCTTAGAAAAATATTTCGTAATTAGAGACAGCGCAAAGCCTTTATAATTTAACAGCATTTTTATAATCTATAAGAAAACTATTTTGAATCTCAGAAATGAAACAATGAACAACACAATGCTAATTTAATCGACACTTATATTCAACATTTTTATGAAACTGTGATATATGTTAGTTGATAAATTCCACAATGTTGAATAATTTACTTATTGATTATTAAAAGTAAAAACAAATATGTCCTTTTATGTGTTTGTTGTATAATAAAACATAAGATTATGCTACTTTACAACGTGTCACTTAATATTTTTTTATACCACTACCTATCTAATAATATGGTGTTGGTCTTTTTTTACTAAATATTGAATCGAAATAAACGTATCTGTTGTCATGTTTAACACCGTGTTGTGCGGCGTACGAAATAACTCCAACAAGCGAATTGCCGGGAGCGTATTGTCTCGCAACTGATCTGTTCGCTAGCTAGCAAGCTCGAACGTAGCTCACATTCAAGTCCACGTACTCTCGCATCAAAACACTTAAACGAATCAGCAAATTAGAGGTGAACGAATCTGGAAGATTAGACTTCGGTGTAGTTTTGACGCACTGTCTCCAGTCCCAGCTTCAGACGGCTTTGAGACCTGGCTCTGAGTCTGGATAACCCGGACCTGGTAAAGTTAATGGTTAAACTTAAATAAATTGCATTTTCACATCTATCAATCAATACCTATGTTCCAAGCAAATTAATATTTTCTTAAAGTAGGTATTTCATATACAGACCTGAAGCGGGTACTACTTAGATTAATGCTCTCAAGAATACAATATATTTCTGTCAAGAACACTGTGACTGCTTACATAAATTCTATTTATTTTCGAACGTATTTTTATAACTTAGATATACCATGTTTATAATTATATGCGCACTTTGACTTTAGCAGAGATAAAGATTGTCTGGCCTTGGTCGTACAGGAAGTTTACGGGATGAGTTAGTTTTTAAATTTATTTATTACTATACCTATATCTGAAGCCACGGCTTTAATCACGAGAAATTCAATTTGTGACGAGAAAGCTTCCTGAACTTATATCAACCTCTTATTTATTAGCCTATATATATATATATATATACTAGTACAGATAAAAGTATAAGCTTTATAGCACACTAGTTATATGTTCTAGTTTTAAATCTATTTACTAAGTTAAATTTTTAAATGTTTATTTACCATAGATCTATTCTAGATATTTGATATTTGATGGATAATGGCTTTGAATAAATTGCCTTAATATATATTGCCCAAACAATATTTTTTCTAAAAATGTTAGAAAGCCTGCATTTTATTCATTATAGCTGACCCACTTTCTACTAAAATATCAGGTAACTTTTTAATTACAATTTTACATTTTATTGTTTATTTTTTCAGATATAGCTTATTTTGTTAACGTAGTTGAAGTACTATTCAGTAATAACTGATATACTCGTACTGGTACAATGTTGGAAGTTATGTAGCCTTTACAATATTTATCTCCGATATAACATATGTATGATATGAATGCGAAATTAACTCTGTTACCTCTTTACGCCTGTATAGCTGAACCGATTTAGATGAAACTTCTTATTGAAATTGTTTGAAGGGGATACTCGTACTTTTTTAATTCACCCCTCGAGGGGATATAGGTAGTTTTATAAATTTCGCGCAGGTAAAACCGCAGGTTTGGTTAGTATCACATATGCCTAGTCGATTTATATGTTTTACTATGCTTAAAAGAAACAGCGTTGCCAACAAAAACTAAAATTATTGTTAGAAAATTTCTGGTGAAATGGAAAAGTTTCAATCAGAAATATTACCGGCTGTGGCGGTGAGATAGTTGGTTTCGCAAAGAACGTGATTTCGTTTTGATAGACAATAAGAAATAAAAAATACAAAAAAGAACAGCGTTGAGCCGACCGAAGAAATGAAATTATAAATAAAATTTGAACTAAATTAAATTTTATCCCGTATTTTTTCACACTTAAGGGTAGAAGTTTTTACTAAAATTTATATGATATTCTATACGCAAACATAAAAATATTTATCCAAATCGGTTCATATACGATAGAATCCTTTTTTCACGAGATATGTGGGACTCACCGGAGCCCAGGACGCCTATTGCGCCCTAGTACACTGGCATATTCACTAAGAACCATGGGTAAGGTCTTTTCAGAGGGCATACAATAAAATATATTTCTTCTATGGGTTAAAAATAAATTATGTGTGTAATAATAACAATAAGTACTTATTAATTATGGTAATTGCTTTATAATTAATATTTGTTAAAGTTGAACCATAAAAAAATCCTAAAATTACCTCCAGGCAGTTAACAAAAACCTTATATATAAATCCAATCAAAAAAAGATACTAAAAATGTAAAGAATAAATAAGGACTGTTTTTTTTTAATTTCAAACCGACAAAATCCTACTGCACCAATATACATCTTACACTACATGCAATTCATTTCGGAGACGATTTTAATAAATTATATTATTCACAGTTTTGATGAATTCCATGTTCTTATTTTAATAAAGAAATATTGATATCTGATCTGATTGATAAGCTAATTTTTATTCAGAAAATTAATTACTAAATATTACTTAGTAAATAAACAGCTTAATTAAAATAAGAAAAGTATATTCTAAAACATCTATACAGTTTGTTTTCAAGGGACATAAGATCTTAGCTCCCAAGGTTGATGGCGCATTGGTGTAATGTAAGGAACGGATATTATTTCTTACAACGTCAATGTCTATGGTAGCCAATTTGCCCGTCTACCTACCTACATAAAACAAATAATTAAATTAATAATTAAGTATAAATATAGTTAATTAAAGACTATAAGACGACTATTCTGAATATTGTAAATTATTAATGATTTAATTAGTCTCTGAAAAGATCTTTCACTTTATATAAAACTAGCTAAACCTGAGGCTTTACCCACGTGAAATTTATTAAACGTTAAATATAGTACACAAACCGTCACCCCTGATTTTACTCCCGCCAGGGCTAAATAAAAAAAAAGTAGCCTATACCCATCCCCGGGCCTCAAACTATCTCCATAGCAAATTAAATCCAAATTCGTTCAGCGATTTAAGCGTAAAAATGTAACAAACAGAGTTACTTTCACATCTGTAATATTCAACGACAAGTTTTTCACTTTGCAACCGTGCGGTATGGTATTGAACTCTCCAATGTGAGCACCATCTGATGACACGGTTCAAGTCTCCAATTCGTACGCAGTCGTATATAAAATAAATATATACATCAATCCAATCAAATTGGGTCGATCGAATTCGTACTTAATTGAAGATTTATTTCATAAGATTTTTATTTTTTTTGGCAATGGAATAACAAACAAATCAGTACAATCAGTTATTAAGGTTGAAACTAGTAGAGTCAGCACTCTACTACTCTCAACATTAATTACAATTACTTGCAAAAACTGAGAATTAAATTAACGAAAATTCTCAATTTACAACGTTTCATTTTTAATTTATTATTTATATTTAGGTAGGGATCTAAATTTAAAAATAAGAAACACGGTAATTATTCGCCTGCTGTTATTTAATATGAGCGAAGCCATTTTTTTATCTCATGTATGATTTTACTTTAAAACAAGCAATGCAAATTAGGTTTTAATTAATTAACAAAAAGTGTAATACGATGCATCAGCGATACTCGTATGTAAATAATATAAGAGATACTTCTAAACTTCTCCGTACGACTTGTGTTCAAAGGAACAGACGCTATCTTCCAGGAGTTGTTTACGTTTTTTTAATGAAAGCTTATCCGATAAATTTATAACAAAAAAAAATATATATTTTAATAAAGTAATTTCTATATCAAATGTATATATTACAGTGGAATCTGTATTCTTTATCTGTAGTCAAATCTAAAAGTCAATTTATCAAAATAACAATATATGTACATACTGTATTTGAGTATGCTCTGAATCGTCATTTTAAAATATAGAATTTATTATAAAGATAACATAAGTTCTTATCAAGTCAATTCTTAAGATTTTTATCACTTGATAACACTTCATTTCAATTTAAGTTTATTTTACTTTTCCGGTTATGTATATAGTAACACAACTGACATTCCAATGCGCAAGTTATTTTTTCTATAACGCAAAGTGTAATTTTTGAAGGCTTCTTTTGAAGGCTACCGAAATTTCCAATCTAATCAGGCGAAATAAATAAACAAATTGTGAATTAACAAAAATACTTCCTATATATATATATATATAGTTAACTAATGATATAATGTATTTATATAGGTAGTTATAGCATTAATCAGTAAAGAATAGTAAAATATTATACTTATGTTATCATGTATATAACTCTATTATATTCAAGCACTACCACCACTGACGTTTATAAAGGTAGTTTCTTGCTAATTACCTAAGATCCTAAGAAGCGAAGCAGTAACTTCAACCAATCAGACAAGCTGTAGGCAAAGACTCATTGTGTATTAAAAAGGCATGTATTCAGGGTTAAGCCCGTAGGATAGAACTAGTATAATAGGTAAAGAAATCAATGAATTATAATAAACATTCAATTTAAAATATATATCTCTACGAAGATAACAGTGATGTGAAGCAAAAAATTGGTTAATTAATTCGAGAGAAGAGCTATCCAAACTTTTTCTAATCCAACGAGGATTCTTTAGAAAGTGAGTTTTAATTCAGATATGCATTCCGTTTGAGTTCTTCGTAGTGGAGCTGCACATTGAAATGCTCTGATCCGGACTTTAACGATTAAAACGCATAAATTTTACATTTTGAGTGTGAATATATTAATATTCCATTGAATTAAATTTAATATTTCATAGCAAAAAAAAATATATAATATAACATTAAAATGTATTTAAATTAATTTAATAAGGTAATTAAATTAACTAAACATGACGCCTCCAAAATACAAACTCCACTCATGTGGTATAATTTAAAATAAATGAAAGTTGTTTATTTTCGTTAAAAACCCTTTAAAAGTTTATCCTTATAATAAATTTTTCGCGGATCATTTCCCTATTTACCGCCGAGCGTATTCAGTGTGCTCATGACCACAACAGGGCCAGCCTACCGACATGTTAATCAAATTAAAAGTATGCTGCGAATTCGTCCGTTAAAAATGCGGCTCTCGTTTTTGACTAAAAATCGTACACTTCACCGATAGCATTTTTTATGGCGTCGGTAGTCGGACAGCCAAATGGACCATCTGATGGTAAGTGGTCGTAAATTTGAACCACTTCTTACATAACAAATGCACCATCAACCTTGGTAAGTAAGATGTCATGCCCCTTATGCCTATAGGTACACTGTTAGACTTACCCTTCGAATCGGAACACAAAATTACTAAGTATGACCCGGATGGGCTTGCACAAAGCCTTACCACCTAGTAAAACATATAAAATATCATCAACTAGCTAACAGGAAAATTAATTCTCAAAATAATATTTCGTAGGTGAAGTAAAAAAAAAATAACCACCAATGTAAAATTATTATTTTGAATAAACCATGATCGTACTTTTGGACTAAATCGTACACGTTATTAAAACGAAGCATAGCGATAGTAGGATGAATGAGTCCGTCCCAAGATCGAAACGACGATTTGTCATCGACGACGGCTACGGACGCGGTTTCTATCCCAGTAAAAACATAAGTCCAAATAACAACTCCACAGTGTGAGTCATTTGTGCTTAAACAAAGCGTCAACTGCAGAGTTGCTGTTAGCAATAACTGGGATCATTTTTCATGCGGTTCATACGGGTGGCCGAGAAAAGCGATATAATAAATCATTGTTGCCAACATCACGGCCTTATTATTTAGTCCGGCTGATTTTTGCCACATATAAAGTATAACATCTCCCTACTAACCGAGGATTATAAATTTATGAGAATGTTATTAAAGCTCGCTAATGGAATGTTAATAATATTAATATTCAATAATTGAATTAAACATGAGTTGATATATGGAAATTGTTCAAATTTTCAAATTGATTTCTGACAAATAGTTGATAATTTATAACATAATATCTATTTAATAAATGGTGTTTAAAAGATAAAAGAAGTTAATAATACAAAAATCATTATACTTCAAAACTAATTAAAAGTTGTTTAATAATCTGTAAAATTTTGTCAAAATTGATTTTACCTAAAAACCTATAACACGCTTAATTAAAATCTTCTGCAGCCCTTATACATATGTAATAAAATTAATTTCTAATAATAATATCTAAACACATTATGTTTTGTTTTTCGATAATGACGCTAATGATACGATTACTTAACGTATTCGTACAAATTAGTAATGCATATGAATATATGGGTAATTATTTCGTTAATCTTCGAACGTAATCTCCCATTAGAGGCATTAATATATGTGTGAGTGAAACCGCACGTCAAAGCGTGACGACATGAGGACCTAGCGGTTTGGCTTAACCGAAATCTCCTGTTATTTTATTTCACCATTTCAGAGTCAAAGTCGACCCCATTTGTCTTTGTTCTCGGTTTCCTATATTTTTGCACGCAAACTCCATTATCTAATTTAGCTTTGGCTCAATGCCAGGTCTGTATTGTTACTTTCTTCCCAGAAAAAAAGGTTTTATTTCTTTATATTAATCACCAAAAACATTTATTTCAATCAGCATATTTCAATGAAATGTATGGACACGACACTGTATGACCTTAGCTTTAATTTTATCGTACTAGTATACGTAAATTGTCATGTAAAAACTTTTTGTTATCACATACTTTTTAAGTAAAACCATTATTGTTTTTTGCACATTTATCTAGTTTTTATAACACAAACAAACAGCAACAGGAATTTGATTAATACTTTTCTCAAGGCAAAAATGTATAACATGTAAAACCAAAAATGTATTTGCGTTAAAGTTATTACAACTAACTGCTATTATATAAATACAACCCAAGAATCTCCCTCTGAAATTCGTTTAAGTCATAGGCAATATCTAAGGCTTTACAAGCTTCGGATTCGTCATAAATTATAATAGAACAAAACAGGCACTTTCGTTTCGACCGTATTACAGTCACGTGCGGCTCTTCGTTATATTACCGCCACAATTACCAAATACGTACATTTCGTGCTTACACACAGCCACGCAGTTAAGCAGACTGTTTAATTGTTTATAGGCTGTACGCTGAATTGCCCCACGCGTACTTACGCTTAAATAAGCGTGCCAACCTCTATTTAATTCGAATAACATCATCATTGTGTACCCTTTAAATTCCCGCGGGATAATATGGAAAATTTTATCTTTAGCATGTTTGGACTGTGATAATATTTAAAATATATACTCGTTTATACATCTTATTCCCAGTCGCCTAAAATGTTTTGTACAAATGTTTGTCGAAATTATAATTGTGGAAATTTCAGAGTTTCGATAGACTTAATTGAAATTTTGCATATTCGATGAGAGAACTGTGTCGTGAAGCGAAAAATTAGTTAATTAATTTAAGAGATGAGCTATCCAAACTCGTTCTAATCCTCCGAGCAGTCTTTAGAAAGTGAGTTTTAATTCAGGTTTGCATACCGTTTAAGTTCTTCGGAGCTGCACATTCAAATGCCGGTGAGATCCGGCCTCACTCGATAGTAATTAAAGCTAAGCTTATTCTTCTTTTAATTTTTTTTATTTAGATTTTTATATTTATTCAATAAAAAAATATCTTAAAGTATAATAATTTATTGCGATATATTTGAATAAATAATATTACGAACCATAATTTAATTACAAATAAAATTCAAACCATGTAAATAAAAAAAAATATATATATGTGAATTAAAATTCAAGAGACTAATAAGATACTTTAATTAAATAGAGTTGCGCCTGCACTGCAGTGCCGCCGAGACACAAGCATATCAGCCTCTAAACAGTCCTAATTTAATTTAGCTTAAAAGAGAAGGTATAAATAGATATAGTTTTGAGTTTCAAAGTAAGATGTTTTAATTAAGTCTAAGACCTTGCGATAAATAACTAGCCGGGAGAGCAGGCGGGGTGGCACTAATTGCTAGTATATTTAATCCGGTAAAATACTACGGACCCTGATTTCCATAAGCTTCAATTGTTTACCTCTGTGTACCTGCGATGCGATTTAGTTGCGACCATTTCCATTTGTGTTTACCTTCCGGCGACAAACGCTGAATGAATAAGTTGACGTTTGGCCTTTGCTTCGATATTTTATGCTCCATTGTAATGCAATATTGCTACTAATTTGATAATAGTACATGTATTATTGAGGATATTTACTAGTAAGAAAATAGCTGCAAGCGTTGAGTTATAATGGTCCTGTGGAAACAATTACCTTTGCGAAATTGGACGTAGTGTAAGATTACGCTTTGAGGATTTTTTTAAATATTTTTATCCTTTTAAATGCTATAGTATAGGAAAATTTAATAAGAAAATCTGCAAATGTCAAATGTGTTGAAATTTATTTATGTTCGTCAACTTTTAATTGATAAGTTGAAATGGAGCAGTGATTGCGTGTGGTGAGTGAAACTTATATGGGAAGTATTTATATACTTTTGTTAAAATTATTATAACGCTGAATTTGAAATTTTTAAAAGGTAAAATAAGGATTATACTGAAAAACTTGTGAGGTACTCGTAATTTATTAATAAACAAAATGTCACGCTGTATTCGAAAGAATGCACGAGATGAAGCACCAGAATCAGTAGTGCTTGCCTGGGTTTGAACCCGCAATCATCGGTTAAGACCGCTGGGCTATCTCGGCTCTTGTCTCAATCATAAATAATAGTGTAATATCAGTTGATCATTTTTATCAAGCATCTAAAGACAAAACATATTTTGAAGAAAAACTAAAGCCAACATAAAAAAACTTGTAAAAGAAGTTTTCCGCAAATGAAATAAGTTTAATGATCCGAAACCGAAACCCGAGGCACACTTGAAGCCGCGCGGGGCGTAGCCTTTTAACTCTTTTCCTCTCAACATTGTTACCTTTACAAACGAGTTGGCTTCGTGAGTAGCCTACACAATCAGTTAGACATAGAATAACTACGTTTTCTATAAAATTTGTAGTCACTACTTAGAAAATTAGCTTATTCTTTAAAAGTAACCTAGGTCAAAAAATATTATAATATTATATAATTTGTAAAATGGAAAAACATAATACATTTTTTTTATTAGATAACATTTTGTTTGCTCAATATGTTTCCGAATTCAATCAAAAATATAACTATTACAAATGCTTTAAGATTTAGTATTGAATAGTATTGGTTTATAATTTCTAAAAATTCTACAAAAAATTTGATACTTCATATATAGTAAATATATTTTTAAAAGAGAAATCATATTATGTAACATTGTAAAAAAATATCTTTAGCTCATTTAGTTTATAACAAAAGATTTCGGTACATACCTACGTATTAACGAAACCGCAGCACAAAAAAAACATCTACTAATGAGACAATATAGGATACTTAGGTTAGGCTTTATTTATATATACAATAATAATAATAATAAATAAATATAAAATAAAACCTAACCCAACTAATATATGGCGCATTTTTGTTTTGCTGCGGTGGCGTTAATACGTAAGTACTAAGATTTCTTATAAAATCTACCTGCCTTAATAATATAGGTTAGGAATTCTTTATGATTATTATAGTACCCTAATATATAACTTTGTAGACAATATATTTTTTAATAAACTTGCACCACGGTTGTCTAAGAATTAATAGACGTTTCATAATAGCAAGACTTTCACAACGGTAGGTAAACGAAGACCTAAACAGGATACTAGTGGAAATAGGTGGTCGAAGGTGTTGTGATAGCTTTATATTTTTAAAATGTATAATTATAATTTATAAATTATAACTATATATAATGGCTTATAATAAATTACATAACTACTAGAACCAAAATAAAAATTAATTTTTGAAGTTAATAGTTACTGTTAGATTGACCGTAGTTATCTATATAAGTTATACTATTTCCAGCAACGAGAAAAGTTTATCGTAATTACTTCAAAATTAAAGTCTTGACTTCAAAAAGAAATGACGGAACTAGTTGAAGTTATTATAAGCTTCGCAGTGAGCCGTATCCGAGGATATTTTCGAAGAACAGTCAAGATATGGCTGCTTCGCCTCTTATTTTCCAACATTCCTCGACAAATCAAACTCGTCTCGGTTTATTTTTACACAGAGTATTTCTTGTTTACGATCCGTTATATTGTTTATTTGGCGTGACATATACTTGTTCGATCATAGTTTATTTGAAATGTCATATAAAATAAAAGGTTTGCCTATTATAATAATTCTGACTGGGTCATTTTTATAAAATTGGCAACTACCAAACACAATATAAGATTTTGTTGTACTGCCAAATTGAAGTATCGGAAAATTGCAATGAATCTATAATATTATAAGTTTTATTAGATGGTTATTTTATTTATAAATCCAGAAAATCATGGAATATCATAGGACAGTCAAATAATGTTTATCGAACTTACCTCTGTCATAGATAAAGAGGTCACGAATAAAACCCGTTCGTCGTTGTTTGAATAAACAAAATACATATTACCTAAAATTCTCGGACCAAATAGCTTACAATCGTAACCGAAGCAATTCGTAAGCGACACGGATGATTACTGCGTCCTGGTAATCACCAGGATTTTCATCTAAGGAAATTCAGTTGATTACCTGAAAATTTTAAGAATTATAGTTAAACAGAGTGAGTTCTTTTTTCTTCTCAAGAAATACAATATTCGTTGCATGATCGATATTTAATTATATAAAACTACTCCTATTTTTTACCCAATGAATCAATATTTCGAAACAAACGCCTTTATTTATTTTAAAATGCAATTTAATTTCTAATCAAAACTGGAAATAGAACGTTGCTTTACAAGTCTAATAAGTATAATGTAATAACAAATGAATAACATTTTTAATTAGCATATTACGTTAATATGGTTATCTTTATTTAAAAACAAAGAAAGAACATGTTTAATTTTAATTTCTCCTCCACAAATCGACGTTGACGTTGACATTACCTGTTACGTCACGTTAAATATATGTGGCATTAACGTTATGCTTGCTTTACGTCCTCGTTACGTTTGAATTTCAAATTCGTCACATATTGGGTTACATGTCGTCATCGTTAACGGATCACAAAGTTCTTTACTATGGAAGTTATGTTAAATGTATATTTACTTTCATCTGCACTAAAGATTAAGAACGGATTTTTCCATGACATAAAATATTCCACACATTATACGTCTAATCTTTTATGCATTACGTTTTAAATATAATTATAAAAAAATAACTCACAAACGTTCACGTTTCATTTAAATGATATTCCTAATACTTTTATGGGTTATTTTATGGTATAATTTGTTACAGGTTTAATATTATAGAAGATTAATTGAATATAAAAAATATCTAAGATAAATCCCGTATATCGTAATATATGCCTCAAATTAAGATCCTTTTCTCAACTGCCTTAAATAATACCCATTCTATTATAAACTTTCCATTAAATCTTCCATCCAAGTCTGAAACTCCTAATTAACGAGCGAGGAAAGAAAATATTTGTGTTCACGGAGCTACTTACGGAGTTCGTATACTTAAATCAAATTGTCAAAATATCTCGAAATATCAGTTTGATAGTCTAAAACGCGTGTAGTATATAGCACAAACGGAACGTTGTAAATCTTTCACTGGACAGCGCAACAGGGACGCGTTCACTACAAAACATTTTTTTCCATTCACCCCGCTGGGAATGCGGAATCCATTTTGTACATTCAATACAATGTCGCCGACTATATACCATTTTCACACAACAAATCGAGTGTCGTTGGAAAACCAAAAATATTTCCGCGTTGTGTTCTTTTTGCGAGAAGTTTAATTAAACAGTGTGCGGTAAAACATTTTAGAAAACTCGCGAATACAAGTCGAAAAAATATTAAAACAACGAAAGTCGGTTTCCTGATCGCTTTATTATTCAAACGTATTCAGCTCCACCCTACAGATGCCCACATTACAAACCAAACCGCTCGGTTTATCTTACTTATGCGATTCATTTATGCTATAAAATACGTTTTAAAGTTCAACAGATAAGAAGTATAAATTCAAATTTCTATTTAAAAAAATTAATGGTATATATGGTTTGATACGTATTAGAGTTTTTTAATACTTCTTTATTCAGGCATTTTAAGTTGTCGCATATTTTACTGTTTTGAGAAAAAATAATTATTTATATAATAAGCCTTTTTCTTATAAATGAAATATTCCACAAACAGCATTAGCATGTGTGTAGAATAAAATTAAAATCGCACTGCGAAGTGATCGAAAATGTCTTACTCGTACAATATTATCTGATTTCAAATAATGATGAAAGATATTTTAATAAATTCATTCATAGTAAATAAAATCGTATTCAAAGAAAAGAAAAAATAGATTGTATAAGAAGAGACAATTGAATTGGAAAATAAATACATTGAATAAGATTTCGGAAACCCGTTAATAACAATGAAATTTATCAAGGCAACATTTCATTTGGCTGACGCAATTTGAAAAGTAACGAATGTGACTGAGGAGCTTATTCGTCTAAGTATATTTTTATTCGTCAAGCGCCAGCGCGACACTAAGCTAAATAACCTGACGCCGTTGGCTGAAATAAGGCGCTTTCTAATTTACATTCTGTATACAAATTGCGCAAATGTGAGTATGAAAATAAAATTCTCATCGTTTGTGTTTTCTTGTGGGGTGGTCTCTCGCATTATGTAAATTATTATTATAAATTCCGACAAATAAGCTAATATAGGTACTCTTTATCCCTGTATAGAATTCATTTTTCTGATGGCTTTTATTTTGCTTACTGTTCTTAATATTATTTTTATATAAAAGTATTTTAACTTCTGTTTTTAACCGTCTTTGGAAGAATGAGGTTCTCATTTCGTTGTAGAATTTTTTTATGTTAGTTTCTATGCAACTCCAAAATAGCCAGAATTTTATTTATTTGGACATGGCATATCATTATAATTTACAGTATGGCTGTTTTTCATAAAAGTTGCCAAAAATATATACATATATTTATAAAATAGATAGTATACAAATTGATAAAAATATTTACTTTTACGAAATATTTAATTACTACGTTACTGACTTCATCCATATTTCGAACTATCGTAGGTTTTACAGACATCATTTTTATTGTATATATTTTGTAGTAGAACTTATTGACTACTCTTTTAGTTTCCAGCGAGTTGTTCGCATGAAAACAATAAACACGCTTCGACGGTTCGGCAGTTCATATGATCGTTGTTTCTGAAACAGTTATAGTTTCGCTGACCACAATACAGAAATAAATGTTGCTATCCTCTTCATTCAATACAAATTGTTACTTTTTTTTACGCTAGCGCAAAATAAACATAATTTATTATTGCGGAAAAATGGAAATCATTTACATGTTTCCATTTAATCGATTGGTTTTTAGAGTTCCGTAATCCAAAACCCACGTCTTGGATCTATTATATTATTCATGTTTGTGAGGTATAAGGGTATAAGTGCGTGGATTGGATCATTAAATATTTCGTTAGTTAATTAACTTTTAGTACTCAACTCGTCCATCCTTATAGTTTGATATATTTAAATAATTCATATTTATAAACTTTTCATAGAACAAAAAAATTAAAAACCTTTTGTTTGTAGATGTACAAACACAGGTGCACTTATTATTTCCTCATTCCCTTAATCCGAATTGACGGTGTTCCAACACGACCAGGATTACTTATATACTTTCTGTGACACGACAATTTAACATGGTCAACTTTTTAAATTCAAAGTATAGTACGTTGAATTTGAAAAGTTACTGACAAAAAAACCCAATAACTTTTTAGTGGTTCCGGGCCGAGTTCTGTTACCAGGATATTGAGATCTGCAGACCTTATAAGCTAGTCATCGGACCAAATGGGCACTTGGAAGAAATTGCTTACTTAGGTAGTCACCCCACTAATAATATTGTTGTATATAATTTGATTGAAACGGAACCCTATCACTAGTGTGACCTAAAAGATCTTGCCTGAATAATTTATGTAACGTCACTATGATTCAGCTAATATAACTACGAGGGACTAGAGACACCCCAACAGACAGTGAGTTGTAGATACTCTATATATTAAAAATAAATCATAAAGATGATATGAATGTATTGATATAGGTACATTAATTCAATGGGTTCTTATACAGACAAAGAAAAAGTATAGAGAACGAATTCATTAATTTTCGATTTGTAAATTTAAATATAGAATGAGTATAAGCACTAACTATAAAAAGTAAACTGCTGAATTTTTGTTATTGTTTTTGGCAGAAACAGGCTTCTAAAACGACGAATGGCCAAAAGGTCAAAAAGCTATAAACGTGCCGAATTTCAAATTTCAAACAAGTCTTGAAGTGGCCGCTAGCCGAACTGCTGCAGTTTTGTGCCGCCTTCGTTGTTATAAAATTGTTGTTGCTCGTTTATAAAAATGTTATTTAACGCATTACAGTTACCTTATTGCAAATACATTTACAACCTTTTTTGATCATACATTTCCATTCATTAAGAGCTTCTCTGAATAAATTAAGTATATTTTGTGTTACATTAACGTATCTAAGATACAAGTTAAATAACTCGATTTTACTGTAAAAGAAAAAGTATTTTTTCAATATTAAAAATAACTATACAAACGTATGTCGAAAAGGTAAAAATTAATATTAAATAAACATCTTTGGAATTAAATCTCTTGAAGTGCTGTTAATTGTTGAGGAATTTTTCACCTGGAGCCAGTCCTGATGGAATCAGTCCATGTTTACCATAAATGTCGTCCCATCGGCTTTGGAAAGTGAGGAAACAGAGAATGCATCTATCTTTCACTATATTTTTTGTTACAAACTTGGTAGACATATCCTCAAATTCCTGCCGTGAACCTAATCGATTGGAACGACAATATATCAGTATGGGTCCGACCTAGCATTGTATTTGAAGCCAGTTGCACCAATCAAATCAACCTCAAATTTTACAATTACTTTCGGTACAAATAATAATTAAACTACGATATTCAAATTTATTCATTTTTAAATATATTGTAAAGAACTTCATTACATTTATAGCTACAAAAAAACAATTAATTGAAATAAATACAAGATAATAACAAAGTAAACGGCTTATTTACTATGTTATTATTTTCTACGATTGCTTTAATACCTAACTAGCTTAACTTGTATAATAACGTAACCTTTACATAAAGTAACCTAGACCATCATATAATCCGAAGGGTATTACACCCACTCCTCCTTAAATAATACTGTTGTCTGTACGACTTTATCAATGGCGATAAATGTATAACTATACATAGGTAGGATACATAAATATTATATAAATGAAGATGTTGGAGCACCATACGCTACTCGACTTATAGGATAAAAATAATAAGGCCTTTCTTGGCAATTTTCTTCATTCTTTTTTTAAAATATGAATCCAAAAATAATTAAAGATAAACTTCATCCTTCAAACAGTAAAGTAAGAAAGTAAAGTCTGTAAATGTCTCCGATTCTTAGTTAAGGTCTCTTCTTCTTGAAAATGTTTGGATCGTATTTCACCACGCTACTCCAATGCGAAATTGGTAGATGAACACGTTGCATATTACTATCCGATGCAAACAGGTTTACTCACAATTTTCCCTTTCAACGCCGCGCGCGAGAATTTCAGTAGAACTACCCCGGATCTGAACTCGCGACCTTTTGTTATTTATTCTTACTACTGGTTCATCATCTATAACATGTATAATATTATGAATTACGACATTCTTATTTTATTAAAAAATAGTAGCAATGCCCCATTTGGGCATAATTACACACATACATAGTAATTCCTTATAATGATAAGGATTACTATTTTTCCTATTTAGCTTTCCATTTAAGCTTTAAACTTCAGTGGAGATGACAATAGCCCAAGGGTCAGGATGGATCCTGCTACTATTACATCGCCAAGCGGCCCTTAAACCAAAGCGCCATTGGCGCTAATTGTCTTCAATTTTCAGTCCTATAATTTGTCTGGCAATAAAAACAACGTAAATCAAATAATAAACAAAATATAAAATAGACGCCGAGTACTACGTATATGGAGGCGATTAAAAAAAGAGACATAGCATAGTTTTAAAAGAGTTTGTATATGCAACCTATAAGCTTACCTAATATCACTAGTTTAATAAAAGTTTCAATCTTATAGACTAAGTGAGGACGTTGCACACGCCATTTGAAGTCCTTCCGTTTCAAACTCACTTTGGAGTAACAAACCTAACATCCGTTCAAGAAACTAATCTTCACATAACTTATCTCATTTATTTTTATGCTCCACGTAATCTGTTGATTGATTGAACAAACTTTGTAGGATAATTGTATTCTTCTAACTAAAATACATAATAATATGTTAAAATTATACATAATATGTGTACGCACATTATTAATAGTCACTCCTGTATCTTGTAGCTATAATACTGTAGCTTTAATTATACGGAAGGGTGATGCCCAGTGATTATGGTTTTGGATCGTTATACAAAAATATATACATACATGTTTATTTGAAACTGTAATTACAAATTCGTTGACTTTTTTGCATTCTCACTTATGTATGTATACGTACATATTATCTACACTTAGATGGTTAGATGGTTAAATATTGGGTAAACATATTTCAGCTAATAGTTATAGAAAAGATTGATAAAAATAAGTGATTTTGACAAACATAACACAGTTTAAATAATGTAAATCATTTAAGAAATTAAATATAATGCTCTAAAAGCATTCATTATATGATATTCTAAATTTAAAATAATAAACAACATTTAAAAACATACTTATATATTATGTATACAAAATTTCGTGTAGGCTTGGTTAGTACTTGGTGGGCTTTGTGTAAACCCGTCTGGTAAGGTACCCACACTCAGCACATATTCAATATTATTGTGTTCCAGTTTGAAGGATGACTTTGACAGTGTAACTACAGGCACAAGGAATATAGCATCTTAGTTCTCAAGGTTGGTGGGGCATTTGGATTTTTAAGGAATTGTTAATACCTCTTACGGCTCCAATATCTAGATACAGCCATCCACCTATGTTAGGTCACCATTGGATGCCTAGGCATCCAATGGTGACCTAACATAGGTGGCCCATTTGCCCGTCCGCCTTATTATTTCATATAAAAAAAAATGTGATCGATAAGGAGTTCCTTCGTCTAGAGCCTAACCTAGTTAAAGAATCAGGTTAAGGTAACCTTCAAATTACATTGCCTTCGAAATTGAGCCAACATGTTAAATTTCAACGCCGTCGGCTAAGAGGAAGTGATCGTACTCAGATTGCAAGATTCGACCTAAACAAACTAACAAACAAACCTTTTAAAAGTTTGTAGAAACATATTTTTTTCCTGATTTAGTAATACTTTTCGTATTATATTAATACTTTTATAAATAGTTTAATAGTTCGATCGTCAAAACTGTCAGAGAGGATGTATTTTGAGCAAAGCGTCGTGATTTTTTAAATATTTTATTTTTACTTATTTTAATTTCAGTGAAATAGTCTACGATGGTTAATTGGTAACCCCATGTTTCCAGTTTTAATGGTAACGAGATAATTACTTGATGGTGCGTAAAATTCTGTCTGTTGACAGGCGACATTCAAAGCGAAATTTCAGTGCTTATTCGAGCACTTTCGTTTGTATTTTATAGTTCGATTGACACAAAAATTGTCATTATCATTTATTTATGTGTACAGAAATTTAAAAATATTTTGTTTACAGTTTTATTTATCTAAGAAAAAAAGATATTTGACGAATTAATTATTATATATTACACATGAGAAGATTTTACGACGTAAACTCAAATTTTCTTGCTAATATAATTTTTAAGTTTAGTCAAAAGAAAAGGAACTCTTTAATTACAAACTTATAGTATCAGTTTTTTTTTTGCTTCGGTCTAAAAATCATAGCAAGATCATAATAATCCTGAATTCAATTTATATTTGTATAAAAAGTATTAAAACTTGGTTCAAATGTTGATTTCAAGGCGTCTTGAACAAAGATGCAGCTCATAAATCCGTCAGTTTATATATTCGCGCGAACTGAACATAGATTATACAACATAGCTTCAATCTCCATCTTCTTCGTCCACTTCTTCAAATTTTTTTATATCCTATACGATGTTCTTCCGACTAATTTCAGCAATGGCAGCTATTTTCAACGGATAGTAGCAAACTGCATAAGGTATATAATGGTTCAAAAGTATGTACACTGATATAGATAAACAGTCATAATCCGATGCAATGGGAATACAACACGGAGACCGATAGACTAACAGCTTTCCTTTTCAATGTTATTGAAATATTGCCATTCTATCCCATTAATTAGAACCGTTGTCAAATGTTATGTTGTAATAACCATATACTATTGTTATTGTATGTATACTGTACTTTGGGGCTTCGAACGAAGTCATGTAAACTCTCTCCATTGAGGTGTGATAGGTAGTTTTTTTTTGTATGTGTGTTTGTAGTTTTTTAAGGTGGTAAACGAACAGAAGGTGCACCAACAACCACCTCCATGGACATTTCAAAACCGGGCAGATAGAAGGTGCGTTACCGGCCTTTAAGAAATGTGTACGCCATTTTCCAAGTCGTATCGGATTCTGCATAAGTTCAAAATTACAGCTGTAGTGGAGTGCTCAATCCTGTAGTGTGAAATCTATACCTAATAATCTAATATATATATATAGTGGTGTTTTTTATGATATAGGTAGGTGGGCGGACGAATTGGTACCTGATGGTAAGTTGTCACCACTGGCCATAGACAGTAGTGCTGTAAGAAATAATAACCATTCCTTACATTATCAATGTGCCACAAACCTTGAGAGCTTGTGCATATCCCAGTTACATTAGCTCACTTACCCTAAAAACCAGAACACAACACATGCATTGCTGTTTGGCGGTAGTGTGTATCGATAGGTATTAACAAAATCTACCCTAATACATAAAGCTAAATTTGTTGTTTGAATTAAATTTACTTGTTATTATTATTAAATAGCCCATTTATTAAAAACAATATTATAAACTACGAGTATCACGCTATATATCAGCATATGAAAGCATTGCACGTGCTTCGAACATTTGATTGCTTAAACCAACAAAAACCAGATTATTACCAGTATGTGGTAAACCACAGAGATTTTGAGTTAAGCGCTGCATTTAGTTTGTATTTTCGACTGCAGAGATCAACTAGTTACACTTCAATACGAAATTCTATAATAGCATTTGTGGTATGACCGACATAACCAATAGGACATCATTAAGGGACGGTTCATGATTTAAAAGTTTACACGTATGATCTTTAAAAATAGCAATGTTATAACTTATGATTACAGCATTATATATGAACACTGAACAATAATTTGTAGAAGGGTTTTATGGTAGGCGCCAAACAACAATTAATTTTGTTGTGTTCTGATTTTAAAGGTCAGTGTTCGTTTCTTCAAATTTTTTATACTATAAATTTGCACCAAAATCGATTACCAATATAATAAGGAATATTTATTTTTGACCCAATATTTGCATTACCAAAGCAAATCTAAGACAACATCAACATGAGAGACACTAATGCAGCGACCGAGATCAAACCTCATGGCAGTCATAATCCTCTAGAGCACGCTCTGATCGGCGTTTAAGCTACGCAGAGAAAATTTCATGGAATTGCTTTAAAACGTTCTAAGAAACCTACATCATTTAGTTAAATTCAATTATTGTGCAAACTGTATAGATATGTTTCACAGAAGACATACCATAAGACAATTGAATCATGATTTACGTTACATTGCAACCTATATGATTATTCGCAAAATGCATTTAATTTAACCGACCGCTTAATCAATCGAAACACATGTTTAATTATGAAAATATAGCAGATCATCTAACAGACTCGGTAAAGGTATTCTATAAGAAGAAAATCGAAATTCACCGCAATACACGAGCGTGAGATATCAGAATGTGATGCGCGACATATTTTTATTTATTAAACACATATGGAAATAGTGCATCGCCATAAATCACGAGTAAGATACGAATTGCAAACTTACAGAATTACACTACTAGGATAAAGAAATATTCGGTCAAGTAGGCTTTTTATATCTGAGAAATCTTCTATCAGTATATATTGATTGAGTTCATATTGTAATATCATAATTACTAAAATGTACGTATGTAGATCTCATATATATTTCAAATATACTCGGTAATCCGCTAATCGTCCTTTACTACTATAATTAAATATTTAAACTTCATGCTTTGCGGATATCCAATGCATTGATATCTGATACGCGTCACTAGCATATTATGTATACATATTGGTTATCATATCGACATAATTCGACAAGATTATGAGTATGTTCGTTGTCATTCCAAATTTGAATCCTAATCATCAATGGGAAGAACTAAGCAATCCAAACATATTCAAAAAATATTTTTCAAAACCATTACATAAAGTTGTTTGAACTTTAATATTTAACAATAAGAACATTTCTTTACGATACATTTTTGTACGATTTCAACTTTTTCCAATTTTAATCGATAAAGTAGAAAGTTATATTTTGTATTGTTATTTGTTTACTTGAGCCCTGATGGCCCTGTGGTTGGAACAGTTGAATCTTTACCGACAATTTCAAACTCAGACAAGACCACCACTGAATTCATTTACCTAATTTATGGTTATAATCGATCTCTTGCTCGGCGGTGAAGGAACACATCATGAGGAAACCTTCGTCTATTCAATCTGAATAAATTCCTAACCTTCTGAGGCCTTAGATTTATTTACTTTATTTTTAAAATGTTGTATTCAGTTAGACATTATCAACTATTCCTATGACTTCATTTTAATCCAAGCTCCTACAATACAACTATTTTTACGAGCTTGATAGATAGTTGTATAAAATTATCAATATAATTAATTATTGTGACTTAATATTATTATTAAAATTATATTATTTTTCAGTATAGTATTTATTTAAGATAAAAAGTTTTTAATAACATAATTAAAAAACGTAATATGACAACTTTGACACTTAATTTTTGTATAAATACCCCTTGTAAGTATTTTACCGGCCTCTTTTGGTGGCGATCTGAAGTGTCAACATCTACGAGATACGTAATGTATTTTTATTTTTGCTAGTGTTAGTAAATTATTATTTTAAAATATTTGTGTATAAAAATGATACTAATATTTCCCTATAGTTGTTATTGCTTGTTAAATTATGTTATTAATTAAAAAAATCTAACAAGCTCATTTAACTTGCATTGTTTGTTTGGTAGTTTGTTTAGGTTAACTTTTGTAAGCTGAATGATATCAACCAGGATTAACTCCTAATGAAGGGACTCTTCAACGATTAATAGCATAGTTACGAAATTTTGTATACATACAAATAATCGTTTTAAAAAGGTTTTTACTAATAGTAGTTCTTATTAGTACTCAAAGTCGTAGTAGATATTGCTAACAATATAATAATAGTTAATTTCTATATTTAAGCTTTCTACGTTATTAACAAAAACATATAACAAAATACTAAAGAAAAAATACATTTTTCTATTTATACTTTCACAAGTTAGCGCTGAAGTACTTATTATCTATAGCTTCACAAACGTAGGCGAGAACCGACTAACGAATAGACGTGTTAATCTCAGAGTGTCTGAAACATGTGACGGTATTATTTTTCTCGGCATCATATCGAGTAATTAATAACGTATTCCTTATGGTTCTTATGTCACGTTTTTATATAATTTCTGCCTTTTATTAAAATATTAGTTATGATTATTTTATCATTTATATAATCATAAAACAAATATATAAATACGTTTCAATATTTACGGAAGATGAAATAGCTATTTATAATAAAGTCAGTATTAAATACGTTGGTAATGTTTTGCACAAAAAAATTTAATTAATATTTATAATATCAGGAAAGTGCGGTTTCGTTTACTAATACAAATTCAAACATTTCCTTTTATTAGGTATTGCATAAATGATTCAATATTTTTTACTACAAAATATTATAAAATATTTTAATAGCGTTTTTATGTTGTACAGTAAGAACGCTTGAAGGCAGATAATTATTTCATGTATGCTTTTTATTGATATTATTAATAATATATTTTTATTTAAATTATGCATATATAGTGTATAATTAACTGATGTTTTTAATAATAACCACATAATAAATTTATCATCGGTAGAAGTTGGACGATCTACAACAGTAGACGATAGAAGTGTAGATAGAAAAGTAGTATATTTATTTTTCTTATTACATAACGAAACTTAAATATTTGAAATTTTTACATTCCAAATCCGTAATAGCTAATTACATTCTCATATACTTATAACGTCCTGCATAAGCAAAATATATTTTTTAATCTAAAACTAAGTAACTTTTAATATAATACGGTAACCTATTACTTCTGACCCTTTATTCTGGACGAAAACGCCATCGCAACACAATTTTCTCTCTCTTAAATCACATGTGACATAAACTATTTTATAAAAAGGAGTACCATATCCAATAGCTTACAACTTATCGAAATCATATTTCAGGAACGTGAGGACGATATAGCTTACTATTTTCTAAAAACACTCTCTTAAGCCTCGTTTACCGTACCAACCACCCATACTACGAGAGACTGGACTATACAGCTTCTTCCAGATTTGTAGATAAAACCATACTACTAAAGAAAAATATATTGGACAGTAGGTGTAGTGCGTTTAAACAAAGCACAACCCTTTTCTAAGGCATTGTCTATATCATATTGTCAGGAGCACGTGGCGACAAAAGACATTCGTTGAGATAAAAGTTTATTTTTGTAATGTTTCACGATGTTTCGTGTTATTCAAATAACATTTTGAGGAAAACCATGAATATAAATAAAACTTTATACTATTAAACGATTTGTGGTAAACAAACTCTTACGGTATTTTCAAAGTTTTTATCGTTACGATATTAACAATTACTTTTTGAATTTTTTTATATATGTATTTATTACATGTATTGATAACAGTAGCTTTTGATTTAGTAGCTCATTATTTGATCGGCAAACGGTAATGATCTGAGTGGATTAGTCGGATGTCAAGGTACGGTAGGTATTTTAGATACCAAGCACTCGTCTTCGGCACTAACGAAGAAGATGTTAGCGAAGCGAAGGCAGCCAACATTCGACGGTCGAGACGCCCCGGGCTCGTCCACTACGATCTCTAATGAGAGCGCTTCCATCGTTAAATAAATTGGATAAAGACATTCGTGATCTCTCAAGAACAACTTGAAGCCCTCCAATGTGACTAGCAATTAACTAAATTAAAAGATTGTCCGAGCACTTATCGAAACGTCTCGACCACTTCAGCAATCATTCATGCGCTTTTGTTACACTTTAACTATTCTAATTTTTGTGATTTACTTAATTCCTACTTAGTCGTGTTCATAAACGTAAGTACCTTGTCCGACATTTTTACAGCGTTATCTTAACTGAATGTTTTAGTAGATACTTAATCATGCCATAGCCTGGCCTCGACGGGAGATTTAACTTATTATGCGGATTCTGGAACACTGACAGTATCAATGCCAATAAATTACAAATATTCGTAGCGGGATGATAAAATGAACCAATATTGAAACGTTTGTTTATCTCATCAATATACGATCTGACCGTCGTGTATTATTTTCTTTATAAGACAAATATTACCAGTAACAATACAGGCCATCGTAAAATATGTACATTAGTTTTTCTTTTATTTTGATGTCGTCTATACAAGATATACGCGATTTTAGTTTCTTAATATAAACAAACATAGTAAAGAATTTTAAGAATATAATTAGCTGTATTAAGAAAAATTGTATTTTGAAGCGTAGATCTATATTGATAAAATATCATAGATATACACCGATTTTTTTTTTTCAATAAAGCTAAAGCTATGATTGAAATGTCCCTATGATAGGGCGACTTAACGCCGCGTGACACAAAGGAACGTTCCGATGTCAGCTGAGCCAAGACCTTAGTCGGATCATCGGATTAACTGCCTGTAACAGTATGTCAACCAGTCGACCAACAAAGATTTACGCCTTTGTTTTCATTCTTTAAAAGGATTCCTCTTTATTTTCCAAGCACAAAGAAATGTTATCTACACTGTATTTTATCAGATACAATCCTTCTTGTTTAAAAGCAATTAGTCAAATTGTTAATTACCTATAATAAAAATAAATAAAATGTATTTGTCGGTGATCTGCGTTTATTAAATATATTTAACGATATGATTAGATTTTAATATGAGAGTGTCAAGAGTACGTCAGGATGGACTTATGTTAGATCCAGCCAGCACCATATCCACCGGTACGGCACTACGAGTGAAAGCCTTTAATCTCTGCATTGCGTCAGACCGAGCGGAATGAGGGTTATCGGTTTCCCTGATAAACACAAACGAATGAGTTCGGGTACACAGTCCAACGAAATAATACCCATCCACAGGATAAAAATTGATTGTCGCGCGCAATCGAATAGGTGGTTTTTCCGTTTTTATTGTTTAAAATCAAGCGTTTCTCAAAAATGAATAATCGCTTTCGATTTTCGTTATATATTGTTGCGGTGACAAAATTTATTGGCTATTAGCTGCGCATTAATTGGCAATCACAATAATGCGTAAAAATAATAGCCGGTATTTAACGAAATATAAAACTAAAAATTGTCACGTCGTTCTGCGCCATACGAAGGCATCGTTTTCTGACTATTCTGAGTAGTAAGAAATTCATTTAAGTTCCGTGGCAAGTGAAGGTGTTCTTGAACAGCTAGGATTACTGAAAAAAGAGCGCACTCACCTAACGTGGTCCTGACTAACGATGTATAAAATTTCCATTGTCATCAATCTCTGACACTACGCCGAGGATTCGCAAACTCCTCACTAATTGCAATTTGAACAAAAAACTAAAAAGCAAAGTCATCGTGCGCTGCAATTTTACAGTCCGCTTTTTTAAAAAAAAGAGAGTGGCTGTTGTTAGTCTTAATAAGCAAAGTCAGCAAGCAAGAAGGAATGGAAAAGAATATGACTGACTTTTGTTAAAAATAATATAATAAGCATCTAAGCCCACAAATGAGTGCACAAAATGGTAAAGCAAAAAAATGGAGGCGAGTTTAAAAAGGGTGGCGCTTATCCGATATGTGGGCCGCAATACATTGCCTCCGCCATGCATATGGCAGTTAACAGCTCTTACACAATAGAGCGTGACATAAAGAGAAAATAGAATAAAAATGAAATTTCACGAGCACGTTTTATATGTACTAAATTTTAACCTAAAATAATTCTAATATTTAAATATAATTTGGATTTATTAGTCAAATAATTATTGATGATATAAGATTATCTATACGAAAAATTACCAGTTTAATCAAAAGAAACAATATTCCGACTACATTATGAGCATAGGTCGTTGTATTATCGTCGGCCGCAATAGTAATCAAAATACTTTTTCCACAAACAAAAAATTCGCACCTGATTCTGCAAACAAGGACTCATCATGTAACACAGAGTCACGTAAATTGGCTAGGATATGTACTAATCCCGAGATAAAATGGTTAAGCCTACGCCGTATTGCTCGGTGTGTAAATACCTTTAGATATTTGTTCTAAACGTTAGTGTTCGCTACAGATTCTTAATTTGAAATTTCTGAGAATAAAAACGTTACCTATAAATTAGACGTACGAATGAATTATATTTTATCAATGAACATTATTTAAATGAATATTTGAAAAAAACACATCAGGTAAAATGTATTAACAGAATTATCAAGTATAAAGTATTCACTTAATGAATTGACTTATGAATAAAACTTATTTAAGTTATTATTATTTAACATATTAACATGTTGTCAGACGCCAAGAAATAAATAAACATATAATAAACTAAGTATATATTTATCCAATTAAATTATAGATCTTTATTATTCTTCATTCATACTTTTTCTCAAGATGGCCAGTTTATAGATTATTAAACATGTACATTGTACGTATTAAAAGATTACAAGCGCGTGCGATCTACATTAAACAATAGAGATCTAGAAAAGTCGATAAAAGGAAGTTGTTGGTATGTTAATTTTGTTTTTTTCAATTGAATTCAATTGAATTAGTTGTATTGATAAAAATTCTTAAATTTCAATTTAAGACAACATTTTGTGCTTTAAAAATGGTCGTTATTATTATACGAGTACCTCGTTGAAAAAGAAATTATAGCTCGCCACAAGAATTACTGTCATTAGAAAAACGAAAACAAATATTAACCACCAAAGTACCTCCGGGTATTGAAATGTGTTTAGCAGATCAGAAAACGTGAATAAAGATACCGGCAATAAATAAACCGATGAAATATTGCCGGTTAAGATCGAACGCAATTTGTAAGCGCAGCTATCTTGCGCGTTAGAGATCACGGGTTCAGAAATTACCTACAACAGGTTCTCGTGTGATTTGTAGCGCCCGGGGGCGATTTTGTACCAGATGCCCTTTGCGGAAAACAACTTGTGTTTAAGTAAAATTATTCGTGGGAAATGCGTACATGTATTGGTTTTTCGAACAATAAATTCACTTTCATTTTGTTTTACTCATTTTTAAATTTTTGTGTATCGTTAAATGTCCCAACGTAAACGCCTTATAGGAGTAATTTATTATCATAAACATTACAATAAAAAAGGAATACGATATATTAAAATACGTTCTAAGAATTACGATATGAATAACAAAACGTGAGAGATAATTTTTAATTTTGTTTTACAATTTTTTGTTGAATTATTTCTTACTGTTAATTAAACTTTGTAAATTTTTTAATAAGTTTGTTAAGTATAACACTCAAGCAAACAAATATATATATGATAGCCTTCGTTGTCTTAATTAGAATTTAGATGTAATCTAAGTATATCAAGGTTATTTAGTTTTATTAAATTGTTTTTGTCACGATTTTTAAGAGTATTATGTTAATGTAACGCAATGTTATTTATTACCGATAACTTGTATTTATCTTTACTAATATTATAAATGCGAAAGTAACTACAGAGTTACTTTTCGTTGTCTATTGCTCTTTTTTTGCTAAATACCTAACTGAATTTGATGATATAATATATTTAGTAATCTTGAATTCCACAAGGGGCTACTTCTTATACCGGTTAGAAATACTTGACAACCAACCCTTAAAACGCGAACAAAGCCGCAGGCAATAACTAATTAAAAATATACAATAGTTATTCGCTGTATATGAATAATATTAGAAAACGTTATTTTAGTAACTTTTTGGAAAACTTTATTGAAAAAAAAACTCGATTAGAAAAGTTGCTTACTGAACTTTAATGTCAAAAAATTGTTTACAATTCTTGATTCTTGATTCTTTGCTTTGTTTTGTTCTTAAGTTTTTTGTTTACGAAATCTGCGACTTGCTGTTGTTTTTATCCGTCGTAATCCGTCCTCCACCTAAACATCGTTCATTCGGCACCTATCGCAGTATTAAGATAAGAAAAGGGATGTCGTAAAGTTGAAAACAAGCTTTTTATTCCGTGTATGCCAACGGGCTTTTTAACTTAGCTTTGGGTCTTGGAATTACTAAAATAGGTCCAAAAGATTTTGTTCGTGTTAAAACTTTTATCCTTTTATTGATTACACTTCAAACGTGTTCAAATATAAGAAATAAGAAATAGTATTAACAGTATTTTATAACGTTTATAAACTGATTATAAGAATTTTATAACTCTGTTATCGGTACACGATTTCAAGACTTAAGTGTGTTGTGAAATTTTGGAAAATTAGAAATGGACAAGTACTGTTCAGTTCAGCCAAAATAAGATTTAGATTTATATAAGACATAGAGTTACACGTAAATAATCCACGGGGCTAACACTTTTATAATTACAAATAGGCGAATAAGGCGAAATAAAAATAAATGCCCAAGTGTGAATTGCAGGGTAAAAATCCGCGCAATAATGGTATTTTTCCATTTAAAATTTGTATTTTTAATAACGAACCTCTTGAGGAAACTCATGCAGTTTCCAGAGATACCACATCCACATCTGCCATATACCACCAACCCGCACTGGAGCGTGCTCCATGGTGAAATAATCTCCAATTATTTTCCTCATATACCAAATAGTGGGACATTTAACGCGGTTACACTACTTCACTAGGATGTCAGTAATACTTTAGCACGTTTTTACAGCATTTTTGTCCTTGTTTTAATGCATTTAAGAGCCATTTAATTTTGAAGCAAGCCTATTAACAATAAATGAATACAAAAAAAAAATTGGTAAAATATATCAGATTTTTTATGACCTCTCACGTACACTAGGTAACGGTTTTGAAACAAAACGACCGTAAATTTAGAGACGCGCAATTTTCGCAAGTTATGCGAAACCTTAACCGTCAGTAATTTCTGATAGGAAAATGGAATTGTACGGGGAATAATATAAATTACTTCGACCTTTCGTATAGGCTCCATGCTTAATTTATGTGCAAATCTTGCGGAATCAGGTGAACACATATGGAATCACGACCACTGCAAAATAAATTAATAGTGTTTCATTAAAGTCAAGGGACTGTTCAGGATTATTCATTCATCATAATTAAATGGCACAATATACTAAATAATATAAAAATGTGTATTAAAAATATTAAATAATATATAATAAAATATATTTTTTTCTTTCATAACAAAAAATATAAATATCAAACACTATTAATCTACTGCAATACGCATCAAATCACATTGACTTTGCGTGAATGTTATTTCATTGTATACAATACATAAAGATTCATCTAAGCGGTATAATGTATATATAAAATTGAGGGAATATTTTTAAAAACGATATCATTCAGTTGGTTATCCCAATTTCTGATATTTCTATTAGAACATAACGAACAAGTAGTGGAGAGTAAGTCAGCTACACCACCAACCGCAAGCTGCGGCGTTCCTCATCAATATTGCGCGCACGTTCCAAAACTTTCTGCCACAATTACCTGGGAGCTCAAGTGTCGGAAAATATATTGGTTTTGTTCCTCTCCACTCCGACCATCAAAAGAATCGAATTCCTAACGAATTAAATATAATAAACGTTAAAATATGACCACCTCAGCACCGTTGTATAACGACCTCATTAACCAAATTATGTAGACGACGAAATTGTACGCGTCGTTATTAATATATATTTACGTATTCGTCGTTATTCATTTACTTATCAAATTTATTCATATAAATTCCAAAAATATGACATAAACAATCAAACTTTTTATTGAGGAAATCAATGAAAAAATATATATATAGCTAAACTACAAGATCTACTATTAAAATAATGTTATTAATTTTACTCATAAGTATTATATATTTATCACCTTTGCATAAAATAACGATCTTATCTCTCGGGATTCAACTTCCGTACTGACTAACTACATAGGTACAGGTGAAGTAAGAACTACGTCCAAGAGAGTTAATTAATAATAACCGGGGAGGTTCAATAGTCGGAAACGACGTGAAAGAAAAATATCGTAACGTAGGTTAGTTAGTGGGAAGGAACGGTACTGTGTGGCCAGAAATAATAAGCCACAACCCGCCTTAGTGATTTATTGTTTTGGCTTTGCGAAACCTCACTCGGCAGCTTGATAAAAAATGATCGCGCTTATTAACACCGCTGCCTGAATCCGACTTTATTACGCCCCGCCGATTCCTATGACAATCTTTCATTTTATATTCTAGCTAGAACAGTATTCATTTGTAGAATTTATTTAATTATATTGCACAGTGGTTTATAAAGAGAGAATTATCTTACATTTTATATACAAATATTTATGACTCCCTGCGTATAAATCAAAAAGTTATTTACTCTTTCCTTGTTCTGAACTGTAATGAGACTTACGTACAAAGCAAGTATAACGTTGTAAATGTAATAACAAAATATAATTTACTATGCGGAGGGCAATGATTTAGAAACTTCGGATTTTATTGTGGAAAACGAAATTCTTTGCGGTAGGCGTTAGAACGGGGTTACCTCGGGAAAGTTTTCAAATATTACCTCCATTATTTCATGAGATGACAGAGGTTGGGCACATATTAGCAAAGTTTGGAAATAGCCGTTTAATGTCAGCTCGATTCATTTTTGGAGACTCATACCAAATGGTATTTTATATATTTTATTTTTGACAAATCATATAATAATAGTGCGTACTATTCATAACTAAATCAATTAAACTTACCCAATACCGCTAAACAAACACAAGTTGTAACTGTGAAAACATTTCCAATTTTTACAATATAGAGTTAATTTCTTTGGCAAAAAAAAATTGCAGCAGAAATTGCAAATAACACAAAGTTTTTTTTTTTATTCATAAATATTTTATAGCAAGGAGAAAGGTTGGTTTAAAGATGAGTCAGCCAAAGGCTTAGCAGCTGAGAGAAACCTGAGAGAAGTCACGAGCAACAGATTACCAAGATTTTTATACCCCTAAGCAAAAGAATTTAAACAAAGAAAGTAACATTTAAAAGTTTCAAAACTCTTTTATCCTTAGATAAAACCCTTAAGCTATCCAACTTCAGCCCAGTGATATGACTAATATATTTTCGAATAAAAAAAACCAGGTTACTACATTAAAATGGATTTTTGTTAGAATTTCAAAAAATAATTACAATCTCCCATTTTTAAATATTCTATTATTTTTGAGGTTCTTCAACACCATCCGTTTAAAACCAATGCATGCATTAACTTAAATTGGATACGTCACGTTTTAAATACTGAAAAGGTGTTTTAAGATAAACTCATTTACATTCCGTAGTTTACATAAATAACGGCAGCGATATTGTCATGCGTTACTGGCCGTGGACCTTTCGCCTCATATTCATATCGCTGTGTATGCTAATGAACAAATTTGAGGCTGACAAAAACTGCTAAACTCACCACTTTCAGTGTTAACAGATTCAATTTAAACAGCTTTGTAGGGCAAATTGCGTGGTTAGTATGTCACTACGCGATTAAAATAGGTAATACGTGAAACACAGGCTAAAAGATAGATTACCCGAATGATGTTACGTATAGCACAGGCTGTGAGATAAATTACGCAATTGATTCTTCGATATTGGCTTTTATAGTGATACATGCGTACATTACTTTATTAAAGGTTGCCATTATTCAATTTTTATTATATGGCTGTACGAGCCATAGTAAACAGAGCATTTTATTGAAGTTTACATTTGTTATAGTCTTAGCTTATTTTCAAACTAATTGATTTGAAAACAGTTTTTTGTTGACATTTTTAAATAGTTTAAGCATTTAAGCGACACTACTGAGCTAAAAACACGATTTGATACATTTTTATTAATATCACTAATAGTAATTACTTTATATTAATTGCGTATCCAATTACGAATGAGCGAACCAGTGAATTAAGACTTTAATTATATAAAAAATATTTTTTGTACTTAAATACAGTAACTCGTTCTTTCCAAAGTGTGTATTTAAACGCTTAGATTAAATTTTTGAGTTTCTATTTACTCAAAGTGTTGGAAACATTAAACCTTGTCTTTAAAACTGAAGGCGTATTGAGAGGCTCTGCTCATTTTCTCGTTAGTTAATGACTATAATTTCAACTTGATAATGAATACAGTAAGTTCGTTTCGTTTGATTCTGAAAGGTAAAATTTGACTAAAATAAATACTCTAAGTAACATAACCTACAAAGATAAAAGCACTAAATAGCATGGTGACATTTAAAAACATCGGGGAATTGCTAATCGGGCCATGGCTCTATAATATCACGTTTCTTTATTTCCATGATTATGTTGTTTTCGCCAAAAACACTTTAATGGAAAATATATAAAACCGACATAAATAGACACGATGTAAAAGTATTTTGATAAGGTTGATGTCGATCTACTGAATACTTTGGAGATTTTTTTTATCAAACGTAATACCCAAGATACAGACGACCGATAAAGTGTATATAGAGAGAATAAAGTCAAGTAAGGGACGCGCGAAATATTATTTGCTTGAAAAATATATATCCAACTAAGTCCACATTATCAAATCCATACGTCTTGTATAATCTAGGAACATTACAAGTGCCGGCTGCGATTCGCCTTCCGCACCGTTGAGATATTGTAATGAAATCCAGCCATCTGTTTTCCCTCCAAAGTAATATGATGTGCGACCTGCGCCTGCTTTCCGTACCACTAGATTATAATAATGTGGAATGACTGCACCCATTTAGTCCAGAATTATAAAGTACACTTCCAATATAAGTTTAATTTTATTATATGTCTATTAATATATTTCGACGCAAAATACGAGTAATAGCAAGAAACGTATATTGTTGAATAATATTTGACTTTTGAACATATTTCGAATCAATCTCTCTCTCTGTACGTTTTAATGATTCATGTAGTTTGTAGTTAGCTTACACAGTAAGCAATCTGCTCAGATAACACACAGCGGTTGAGTACATAATTGCGAACATTTGTTACCTCGACGAGTGATAAAGTTTATGGGACGGTGGGTAGAGCCAAGGCATACAAACGTCGCATGTGATCCAATGGCAATAATCACTCATTCCTAAGTCGATAATAGTGATAATATTGCGAGGCCTGTCTATACAGTGAATGCTCTAATATGCGATTTGTATTCACGGTCGTGTTGTTTATGGGCCATTGAGATACGAGCACCCATTGCTGCGCCCATTGGCTGGGCAATTTACATCGGAACGCTACTTTTGTATAGATAGTAAGGCTGTTCGATTGAAACGCAGCTATGTTCTAATTACGCGTAAAACCATGCGCAATTTCATTCGTACACCAACATTACGCCGGGAAATTCCATTCGCTGTGAAGAATATTCATCGTGTTAATTTTAACTTGAATGTTCATTTAAAAGAATATAATTTACAAATCCGAAAAATGTTTTTATGATATGTTATGTTGAGTTTAACGTGTTTGTATAAATTAGGTTACGTTATAATTACGGTTCTAATTTTAAAGCAACCTATTTCGCACATATATCACATTACACGGAAATGATGATTTCGTATGATAATTCTAATTTTCTAGTTGATCATCACGATGTATTAAAATCGTATATATGAATGCTATGAAATTCTATGCTATTATAACATTATATGACATGTCCTTTGTATATGTTATGTCATGGATATTTTTTAATTATCCATTGATATATTGAGAAAAACAATCGTGAAAATATAGCATGGAGTGTTTTTTTTTACATATTGAACTATTAATAAATATATTTTATGGAGGTAAAACTAAACAATTAAATGACAATAAATGTTTTATATTATTTATGATTCTTTATATATTCTAAATCGAGAATATACTATAAACAGTTTGATATTAAAATAATACTGTTTCCTCATTTATTGTTTAGTTATTTGATATTTGTGTTAAAGATTAATTTATCGAAATAGAATTGCAATTGAAACCTAAACTTATTTTGCTTCATTATAAGTTTATAACATTAACGATCGAATGTTGTAAACTTCGGGATCTTGTCGTAGTTTATTATAAACATACCTATTTATCAGTCAAAGTTGCTAGGTAACAAACGAACTTATTATCATTTTAAAAAACTTTCTTAATAAACGACCCGAGTTTCGAGTTTTGTGCACTACAATCACGAAACCAATTCCGCCTTACAAAACGCAATGCAACTTATTTAATAGTAAATTTCACGTTGCTACTGATAACGACATTTTACTTTGGATATATTTTATTTAAAAAAAATATATACAATTAAAACGAAATTCAAAAAATAGCTGGAAGTGCTCTTCAAATAAATATATATATCCATTGCCCAAAACAAATGAAATTGCTCATCAAAGCCGCTAAATATATCTATATGTTTGGATGTTAATCATCCAAACATACATAATATAACATTACTTATACTTATTATTTCTTACAAAGTTTTATGTTATTTTTAGTAACTTCAAAAAAGGTGGAGTTTCTAATTCATATGTATATATAATTTTGTTGTTAACTTGACTGATATTAACATAAAACTTTGTAAGTTGTAATAAAACAAACCTAGTATAATAAGTTTCATCAAGTACACTATGTTCTTCTAATTAAATTGAGAATTAATTTTGAAACCCAAATCCGAAAACATAATTCTAATTAACCTTGTGTGAGTTTATTTAAAGGGAAACCATTATAGCGCTAACATACTGTTTATACATAGAAATATAACCCCAAAACTTCAAACGCAGAAATCTGTAACAGAATCACGGAAATTTATCTCCTGTATTAAAATTTAAACGGAACCGGACTATATTGCACTATCGCAAATATTAATGTGTTTTGATTAAACGACATAACACCGGTAAGCTCTTTGTAAACAATGTATAAAATTTTAATAAAATTATGTGTTTTAGTGTGTTTACGATATTAGTGCTAGCTAAATTAATATAACATTGTTCGATAGGTCTCGATATTGTTTACGAGCGAGGCGGTTAACGCGAGCCCGACATAATGACTAAGCTACACAACAGCCATAACAGCTAGCTATAAGCGAATGTTATAGAGCTCATTTAATCCAAATTAATTGTCCATGGTTTTGATAATTAGGTTACCGTGATAGCAGACAAACCTTATTTCAAAGTGATTTGCATTGTATGCGTTCCTAAATCATTCATCCAATTGAGTTGAAACTATGTAAAATTGTTGTTGATTCTTGCATGAAGGTTTCAGGTATAGTACCATCAATGAACAATAGGAAGCGCTCGATTTGTATTCGATATTTGTTTAAAAAAATAAATAAAACGGCTTTGTAACGAATGCCAGGCGTTTGCTATTGCATGAAAAATATTGAATCAATATTTCGATTTTGTAATTGATATTACTTTAATTTCCCTTTTCACATCCTGTATTTACAATTACATATGAAAAACTGGTATACATTTTACGTAATCATTTATCTGATAATAACGGCAATCTGTTAAATTGTTTTACATCTAAAATACATTGCACACACAAAGCCACTTTAAGCGCTTAAGTGGCAAGAAAGCATTATGGTTGATGTCGATACAAGGAAAGATCCACAGGCATTTTAAGTAAATTAATGGCCTTAAAGTATTTTCCTGAATCAAGTTAAATGGTCGCCCTCACCCGGCTCCACACTTTGTCGTTAAATAGGCAGCCCACATTTCGACGCTTACTTAAAAAAAATATTCCTTGTAAAAATATAGACATTACTACTAAAACTCTGGGAAAATATTTTTATGCACGAATAATACATTTAAATTTATCTTTATATATGTAAAACGAGAACATAAGATTTACAGACCATATTAGATTATTCATTGTGCACATAACAGCCTGTACAATCAGATCAACGAAGTGACGTGGAGCACTCGGCGAGATCCTGTCGAGAGGCCATTAAAACGCCCTCCAGCGTGCCCATCTTCCTGAGTACCACACCTAACTTTTACAATAACGATACTTTTGTCTTATTCTAAACATAAAATATTATAAAATAATAAAATATAAAATAAATAATATATTAACCTTTTTAGATGTTAATCGGATTCTTTGCCTATTATCATCTACAAATATTATACGGTTACTTTCAGTATTGTATTGTCCTAACAAATCGTATTCAAGTATGAAAAACCAAGGCTATATTGTTACATAATCAAATTTGTAGCTGAATTACGTAGAATGTGCAGATGGCGCCCAGTAAGTAAGTAAAGAGCGAAGTGATAGGGTCCCAATATACGTGTCTCGATTACTGACGACTGCTTTCACATTTTTGATATTCAGATCGAGCAACCACTGAGAACAAAACCCCAGTTAACTTCGCAATATTGAAAGCTTATGGATTTTCAATGTTCCCAGCAACAATTTGGTTGTAATCAATGATCGAAAATAGGAATCGTTACGATATCTCACGGTTTCGAAATCGTAAAATAAAATACACCTGCCAAGCTTCACACGTGAAACACAATTAAACGTATTCTAAAACTCAGTCATGCTTATCCCTCAAAATGTGTAACCGTTTTGGTTGGAAGCCAATTTTAATTGAATGAAAAAGTGATCGTCTATGCATTTTTTCGTTTTGGATGATGGCTAATGGAAATTGGCAGTGGTCTGGTACGCCAGTCGTGCCAACTTTTGCAGAGCCAGCTATCGCTACGCTCCAGTTCGAAGCTACGATCGAGACACATCATTTCGATTGAATAATGGTCATATGGCATTTGCGTTTTTGCCCATCCTTTCATTTAGGCTGGCTATCATTCTTAACAAAAAACGTTAGCAAGCGATTCAATGTATTTTAATTTAAAGTTATTAAATGGAAACGTTTAATTATCTAATGTATTTCAAATCATTAAAATTGTATATTATAGTTAATATTTGTGACATATTTTTATTGCAATAGTGAAGAAACTGGTGTAAGCTGAAGAGTTAATTTTTCTACCACAAAATGTAGTCGTATAATTTGGAAGTCATGAATAAAATATTCCTTATGTTGCCTAAACCTAACCTAATAAAACACTTCAATACACATTAGACTTATAAACGTGTACTTAAAAATTGTATCAGAAATTCTCATTATATAAACAAATAGTTCCTCTCCAAATTGAATGGAATATCCTATTTGAATGATTTCATTCATCTTTCAATTGGGAAGTCGATCGTGTGTGCCCCAAATGGACGTATTGGCATGCAAAGCCTTGTGCAGTTTCTATTGAATTGTAAATTTCATGTCTGAGACTCTTGTAAAAGTTTGCTATAAAATACTAAACTCAAGTATCTTAAATTAAATTAAATTATTGTGTTTATTTCTGATTATTATGTATATATCTGTAATTTCAAAATACAATACATTATGATACATCGGCTAACCAATTTGGCGAACTATAAAGTATAACCGGATGTTTGCGTTGAATGCGTTTTGTTTATCAAGCCTGAAAGTTGTATTAATTATTAAATGTTGAGCATCATATATTTATTGGGTCGTGATTGCATGAGAGCCCTCGCGAACTCTCCATTCCCGTGCCACGTGATTTAATGAGTGAGAATATTTCATGTATCGTTAGGGATTGCGTCGAAATCAATCTCGATATTAATGACGTGTGAAATAAACTGAACGTGTGCTACTTTACGCAAAAATTTACCTTGCAGAAAATTCGATTTTTTTCCACCTTATTAATAATTATACTCGTTTCACGCTCGAACGGAAACGAAAAAAGAATAAATGCAAACAAATGTTTACGTATATGTAAATACTGCTATCGATACGATTATGCCATTTATTAAAGAGTTTTATTTCTTTTTCAGTTGTAGTCGGTGGGGAATTGAATGTTCTCAGGTAAGTGATTGATGTCTTTATCTCGACATTTTCAAAGCGAACGCGGTATTTCAATTCGCGTGCATTGTACCGTTCACAAAATATCGGGCGTCATTTTGTAATTCGTGTATTGCTTACTGTTACTTTTATTGCGGATTATAGAGGTTGATTTTGCGTTCGCAATATTTTACAGGGAAAAAAATTACAGATAGTACATATTTAACCCTTGTTTCCATAATACGATTATATTAAAATTCTAAAAAAGTAGACTTGACTGGTATTAATTCATAGTTTTTTTACGTTATATACCTTAGAGAGATTTTGATAAAAATTCGGTTTACAATTTACGTATTATTACAACCATACTTATCGTCTATGAAAAAATATGAGTGTATTTAAATGACGTGGCTATGAACACACATGCGAGAAGCTAATGATATAAATATACATTTTGTCAAATTGAAAAAAATATTCAGAAGTTGTATATAGACTAAACTATTCAGGCGACATTACTGCCGATAAGAAAAATTTCAATTGAAAAAAAAATCAAGTATTCGTTTAAGTTTTGCGACGACAAATATAAAAAAAATACGATTCTGAAAGTACGGTATCGAGAAAAATACAAATAAAACGATTCACTAGTCAAGACTAGAAGTAAAACAAACACCATTAAAGTTACAAGTCCTTAATGTATACAACTGTAATATAAATAAATTAACCATCAGATTTAATCATTCAGGAATCGAACCCGTTATAAAACTAGTTTTTAACGGATTTAATCGCGTATATTAATTATTTTAACATCCCAAAAATGTGGAACGCTTCACGATTTTGCGTGTCATCCTTGCGCAGGGGCCATGCTAATCTTCTCTGTATCGTTCCAATTTTAGTATATGTACTGCCGAAGCGAGTACTCGCTTCGGCAGTTTTTATTTCAATGTGTAATAATCGCGAAAATCTAAGACAACATTATCGAACCCGTTAATTTTAAAAATAAAAGCTTAATATTTTATTACATGAGGTAGCGCCGCTGAAAAGGATTTACAGCTCAATAGTAATGTTATGCTCCAAACCTACTCCTCAAAGGGAGAGGAGGTCTTAGCCCAGCTGTGGGAAATTTACAGGCTGCTAATGTAATAATATTAAATGGAAAACTAAAACACAGTACTCATTTTTAATGTACGGATGTATACACATAACTCATTATACTAAACTTAATCACAAATCTAATAAATAACAACTAACTAAAGTAGACATGCTGAGTGTAAAGTTATTTGAGTACCAAATTTTTATTAATACAGCAATTGTCAGAAGCATTTGTTAGCCGTTCTTCAAGTCGCACGTTCGCGATACCTATTATTTTATCACGCCCGAAGCTCATATTTTTCATCTATGTTCCATGTGAATTTTACGACTTTGCTGGATTTTCATTTTCATATTTGGTTTTAGCGACACGTAGGTACTAAAAATGAAAAACTTTGCTATGTTTTTTGCTAATGCATCGAAGAATATTCAATTTATTTAAACAGCCGATATAGAAAAAAATCGAAACGAAATAATGTTAGATACGGTAACTAACTAAATTTAGCTTAAATATTCATGATAATTTGGAATGAGAGGGCAATTATTATTTTAATACGTAGTAAGTATTATAATGCGTAAAAAAAGACGTTCTATTTGTTTTTAAATCTAATTAGTCGTCTTTCAACAACAATGTTTATGATTTGTACTTACCATTCTTTTTTAAAAATATAGAATAACAATAATAATATAATGCTGGTTAAGGATTAAGGATTAGGTTGAGCCGAGATGGCCCAGTGGTTAGAACGCATACATCTTAACCGATTATTTCGGGTTCAAACCCAGGCAGGCACCACTGAATTTTCATTTACTTAATTTGTGTTTATAATTCATCTCGTGCTCGGCGGTGAAGGAAAACATCGTGAGGAAACCTACATGTGTAATTTCAACGAAATTCTGCCACATGTGTATTCCGCCAACCCGCATTGGAGCAGCGTGGTGGAATATGCTCCAAACCTTCTCCTCAAAGGGAGAGTAGGCCTTTAGCCCAGCAGTGAGAAATTTACAGGCTGCTAATGCTAAAAAAAATGCTAATGCTGGTTAAGTTGGAAGCAGCAATTGAATTTATTACAATATTTTGAAAGATATTTTATCCAAATAGTGTTTTAACTTCAACTTCACTTTTTTGTAATCCAAATACAGGACTATCGTTTTCATGATGCATAAAGTGAAATATATATCTATTGACTGATATATTTATAGTTGATTTTGAATCGTACAGATTACATCGCAAGGTTTTCTTTATTATAATAATAAAATTATGGTCATACATACATACATTTTTACATTAACAGCCACTGCTGGGCCAATGCGGGTTGGTGGAATACACAAGTGGCATAATTTCGTTAAAATTAGACACATGCAGGTTTCCTCACGATGTTTTCCTTCACCGCCGAGCACGAGATCAATTATAAACACAAATTAAGCACATGAAATTCAGTGGTGGTTGCCTGGGTTTGAACCCGCAATCATCGGTTAAGATGCACGCGGTCTAACCACTGGACTATGTCAGCTAAATTATGGTCAATTACTAACATTAAATATTTGTAAATTGTAATTGTATGCACAATGAACATGTTTAAAAAAAACACCTGTAAACGTCCCACTGCTGAGCTAACGCTTGCTCTCGTTTTAATGAGAACGTTTTGAGCTTAATCCACCACGCTGCTCTAGTGCAGGTTGAAAACAAACGTAGCAGATTTTAAAATGATGTTTTCTTTCACGATCACCGAGCATTAGATTTTATGAGATTATAAGATCAAATTAAGGCATATGACAATTCAGTGGTTTGAACCAAGAATTATCGGTTAAGGTCACGTATTCAATCCACTGGACCATAGCTGCTACATATATAAGATATATTATTATTAGTAAAAATTTTTGTCTATTGAAAATATTGAAATAGAATAAGCTTTTGAATACTAGGCTAACGGCAACACAATTTACCGCTAGCTTTTCTTTTCATAAATATAAAAATTTGTTTCTTTCGGAAACAGAAGGCTCTATTGAAAAGTCTATCGTGTGTTCGGCCACACGATTCATGGATCTGTCAGGGGCTCACAACCACAGCGTAAAGCGAAACGTAGGTTGGAAACGAAACCCTGCACCGTTCACTGTGATTTTATTCTACTTTTTTCCGTAACACTATTCTACAAGTTGTGATCTATCAATTCGGGTATGCTAAGAGAAAATAGGAAAACCACGGGAAACGAAAAGCCTCTGACATTCCGAATCTTCATTCGTCATATCGATTGGTTTGTAATATGAAATGGAAAATTGCTCTTTGTCCTGCTGTAACGTAAAAATGCGATGTTTGTTTTTTTTATTAAGTGCTGGGGTAAGGATGTCCAATAGTTCATACATTCAATCCGATTTACTTTTATTATGTATGCAATATAGCTGCGTCAGTAAATATTATAAATATTAATAAATATAAATACTATGCAATAAAATATATTATATAAATCGTATAACATTTATCTTCCATTTATATTAATCAATGAGATTTTATTTTTAATTCTCAACTAAAAAACTGTAGTAGTTCACAAAACTTTCAGAAGATGGTCCTGTACCATGTGGTACGAAAAACATTTTAGTATGTTATAATATTATGATATAAGTAGCTATGCTTCCGCTAATATATAATTTTAGACCATATATATACGCTTGAAATTTTGGGTTTTTCTCTTATAAGTACAATAACGCTTAAAATATTTAAAATAATAATGAAAATATTTTTTTATTTTCCAATACAAATACCAATAGAACCCAATTTTATTTCATGAACTCGCATGACTTTTACTTTAAGGTCACCGTCAGGTATTGTATTTAAATTACGCAAAAGCTATTATCGTCGGCTAGCAGCTTGTTGTGAAAATACATTTTCATATAACAACAATTCCATTTTATTTCAAAAGAAAAACGGGCCAATAAAACGCATATTACCTCGCCGTTTTATATAAGAAAATTTGAAGAGAAAGGCTGTCTACAGAAACGAATGGTATTACAATTGTTGCCATTTGCTTTCGATGGTGCTTATGTCTAAATATTATATGTTTATGTTTCAAACGTAATAAACGTATATTTTATTCAATCTTCTAATAATATCTAATAACTTCTAATAATTAATGTATTTATTCGACGAAAACTAAGTAATTTTGTTCTAGCTCTGTTTTATATTACAATTCTTAATATTATGCTAATCGAATCATAATATTTTTACTATTACTACAAAGAAGTGAGTTTTGTTTGTTTTATAATGGATTCATAAAAAAAATTCAAGAAATCCAATTAACATGTTAATTTTACATAATGTTAGTTTTTACTTACGGTCGGAGGCTTTACGGTATATTTCTATGTTGTTTATTTTAAAAAAGGTAGCTTATTATACAGAAAAGATCTGATTATTTTATTTTTATAAGCGAATGGTTAAGATAAACAGCCTTTTAATGTCCTATTAAGCTTAGACATCCTCTCCTATTAACAAGAAGTTTAGCTAAATTTGTTTCTTCGTCAAATATTTTCATATATTTATTGGTATTGATTATATGTGAAGGGGAATTTAACTGATATCATTCAAAACGTACTGTACGTTCTGAAAAAAATTAATTGAATTTCATCCCAATCAGAAAGATAACGAAGACCAATTTATACCATACGCAATAATTTATAGTCCTCATTAAAATAAATTAAATAGTAATGGTAAAATTTTGTTAAATAAATACTATCGTGAATCAATTTATAAAACATAGCGAGGTAGGTTGCAGCCAAATATTTTAGAACTGTTTAGGTATATTTACAGTGATTGCTTAGCATATTTTTTCAAATATAATATTTCAATAGTCATCAAAGTAATGTTATTGCTTCATTCTTCCCGTTGTGTGTCGACTTACTAATACTGCGATAATATAATATGATTTTTTTTAATAATAATTTCTGGAATGGTCCAGTGAAACATGGAACATGGAACCTTCATGGAACTTCACACCTTCAAATTCACACGAATAAAACTGATCAGTACTTCATTTGTCCTAACAGTAGTAAGTTTATCTTGAAGTAAGCGATAAAGAAAAACATTCCGATTAAACCTGCATCTCATGAAATAAAATTAATAGGAGAAAATTATTTGTTCAGTTGTAAGCTATTAGCTTACTTCTGCTATGTCATTGTAATTGTAATAATCCTGTAAAATATTCTCGCATAAGTCATTACCTAACCAAAATTATCCAGAGTATATTTATCGAACAAGATTAAAACGCTTTATTTCACAAGATTAAAGATATGAAATAATTACGTCAACATTACGTAGCCGTCAAATTATTGATCAATATCTCAGGCCTACATTTAACAAAGGCCTGAGGAGAACACGAGAAAATTCATCAAAACTTTATTGAAGTTGAAACAATACATCAAGGCGCTAAAACATCGTAATAGCCCAAAGATTGATCGTTCGAGCTGCAAGCATTATCGGACGAAGGCATTGTGCCTCCGCAATGCCTTCGCCGCCTCCGCGCCTACTTTCAAAACCAAACAATAGACGCCGTAGAAAATCTATTCTGATCTAATTATTATTAGTTCGTGGAAAGAATATTTTCATTGAAAATAACAATCGCGCAATTCTAAACAGATTGTTGAATTAAAATACTTTCTAGATGTTTAAGACTTTTAGAAATGATATTTCTTGAAATTTAAAATAATATATTTATTTAAAATATATATATTTGTGCATTGTATTCGTAATACATGCGTTATTTATATGTATGACATATTTGCAGTTTACATATTAATATATTCAATAGAGTAAAAATATTTCATATTCTGACACAAACGTCAAAGTTGCGTGCTTACTCTACACTGATATGTAGTAACCCAATACATTGAAAAAAATTGAATTTACAACTTATTGCAATATACAATCAACAAACTATCAAATTAGTTTGAAGTTATACGTTATGTACAAAGCAACTTATAAATGTTCCACTATTGGACGCTCCTTAAGAATAATATAATCAACGCTGTTCTACTCCAAGATGGTGACATAAACATATGTCATTGATCTCATGATATTTCCTCAGAAATATTAACAATACAACCACATGGATTTAAATTCATTTAACATTGATGGGTTTTATCCATCCATCTCGGTTCTTCTGCCGGTTATATAATAAATGCATAAGTTAAATACGTTTAATATAAAAAAAATCTAACAAAGTAATCTAACAAAGTAATCTAACAAATGTACATATATTCGTCAATCCACTGTATAGTAGCGTGGTGGATTACGCTTATTCTTACGAGATGTAGTCATTAACAGCCGGCGGACCATATTTCACAATCTATTACTTAGCTATTTACTTTACTGAATTTTATTTCAATGTAATAAATTTATATAAAAAAATCTTAAACAATTTCTTTCCTAAGAAGCCTGCTTCAAACTTTTTATGTTTGAATATTGATTTGCTTTCAGAGAGTGATTCGCATTTTTTCATACCTAAATGTGCAAGTTTCTTTTCGCGATCACAAAATAAAAGTTTTTGTCGGAGCACTTTGCTTAATTCTTTTTAATGCGATAAATGTACCTCATCTATCTACTTTCTTGCTTTATCATTGTCTGATGAAAAAGTTAATAAATTAATATTAATGTATTTACGGAATTTCAATTAAGATAATATTAACCTAGTGAAAGCAACGTGACATCGTAATAGCCTCCGAGGCATATTTTCCCGTAATCGAATGAACAAAGATTCAGCAAGTCTATTTTATTTCTCCTATTCAACCAGCAATGTTTGGGATAGGACCCGTGAGTCAGTAGGCACGGCACGTCGTGTACCCTATCGCGAACTTCATACACTGCCCGGCGACATCTGCACATTTTCGACGTTATCGACTAGAGGACACATTTTTATAGGAACAAATTTAATCTAAGCACATGGAGGGATCAGTCTCAGGAGTGCCCTGCGCGCACGTGTCCCCGCGACGTGAGCACGGGCTAACGATTTTTCACAGAACGTTATTATGTGTCCGATAAAAGACTTTATCTGGAAACTGTGCCGTTGGCGTATGGACCCTTTTTGTGAGTATACATGATGTTCTATTTATTGAATGTTTAACCTTTGTAGAGATTAGCTTTATAACGAGAAAATATTTGAACAATCGTATCTGTACTCTAAATTTATTGTACATTAATTCATTACCAATAATATTGTCTCAACCTCATCATTCGTATGCTCAATTATTTATACAACATTTGTTTTTATAACCCACAACTCAAACTAAAATAATAATGTATTCCTGTCTATGAATTCTTTATCTTCTCTTATAGCTCTTGACTATCAAATACTATGGAAACACTGATGTCATTAAGCTTTTCCGACTTTTTCCCGAGGGCTCAGTGAGGATGTAGTATTGTGCGAAGAAAATTTTCTTAGAAAAACAATAAATTTTCTGTGAGCAACGCTCGAGTGAGTTTCGGTGTCGGCTGAGCGAGAGCACGCTCGCCATAATATATTGAATTTGAAACGAACAAACTTTAACGTTCTTCTCGCCGCGTGTAAAAAGATTTTCTCTAAATGTTTACAATGCAATTTTTTCACTTCGCGCGAAATGTCGTCAATACTACGATTGTGCGGTTTTTTTTAACACGTTTTTAAATCACTTCTGCTTTTTGTCACGTGCTTAAATAATTATTCTGTTATAAAGAATACATCCTTAATCATTTGAATTACTTTATATATTATGTTTTATAATTACAGGACCAAAGGACATAAAGATATTCTTAGATCTTATAGTAGATTATTATCGACCTTGATTAATTTAATCGAAGGCCTGTCCTTTACTTACTTCTTGTTTTGTATGGACTAAGTTAGTACTTGGTAATAAGTGTCTTATTCAATTGCCTAGTCTGCTAAACTAAACAATGATACTAGAAAAATTTAAAACTAAAACATGAATGAATTAAAAAACATATCTCTATTTTAAATCTTTTTAAAGAGTACGATCCCAACAAAACACTTTGTATCACAGCAATTTACCCGCGGTTAAACCACAAAAAATATTGGCGAGAAGGTGTGAGCTCTTCTGGCTTAATCTCCGACGATTTGCGAAGACGGAAAAAAGGGTTCCCGAAGCTTAGTCGCGACGGATCCCCTATATAACCGACCCGCTTTCTGTCCGCGCTTATCGTCGCTCAGCCCTATTTATTTGGTAATATACAATAATATTACCGTATATATCCAAATCAAGAGACTTTCGTACAAGATAGGATTTGCCTTCGTGTAATCCTTTAAGATATCCACATTCGGAACTATTTGTATTATTATAATATTGTATTGTTTATCGTAATTTTATTTTATCTTTTGCTAAATATTACGTTGAAAATTTAAACCAAAACAGACAAATCTAGACAGTAGAATATATCAGTTTATTTTAGTTTTTCAGAAAAGTCAGAAAGTCTCTACTTCTATTATGCACTATTATTATTATTACGTTTTATTATTTTTATGTTTTTACTATAAACAGTATAGATCAATATTTATTTTGTAGATGCTATATGAATATGTATATATATAAAGTATGTATGATACATATGTAATTTAAGTTAATTAATTATTAATTGCTGCCTTCATGGTTTTCTGTTTGACCTAAAGGTTGACTGGCAGAGAATGCCTTTAGGCATTAAGTTCGCCTTTTGTCACATTTACTTTGTGGTGTTCAATAAAGTAGTAAAATAAAATAAATAAAATTTTAATGAGACTTTTTTCCTCGCCTTTACGAGTATGAGTAATGATAGATATAAATCAACACCCAATTTAGACAATATTTTATTTAGACAGTCACGCTGAGTCAAGCAAACTACATTAGCCTCAATAAAATATATAAAAAAAGGTTACACTATCGTTCTAATAAAACGAGTTTGATGAAATACTTCTAAATGCTAGCACAGTATTGATACAACAAAACGTAACGAATAATCTATTAAATAAATAAGAAATTCATAAATTCACTGTTTCATGTATTCATAACAAATGCATGAATTTCAATTAACTACTTACGCGCAAAACTAATTAGTTATTTACATGGATGACAAACTTTGCGAATCGAATACCGAATCTAGATTTGATCATTATTTAGATACCAGTGCAATGTGATTATGATTTGAATTTATGATTTTTATATATTTAAGTATTGTATAATACATTATTCAAAATTATTAATCGTTTTAGTGATAGAAACTTTAGCAGTAATTTTTCTTTTATAAAATATACTACTATTAAGGTCGGAATAAATTGTCCTCCTTCATGACGATAACAAGTAAAGTCAGTGTCTAATGCGTATCACCTGTCGTTTTCCCACCGTATCTCGCCTTCCCACTGTGAAGTTTATGCGATTATATTAACTAGTGATAAAGCCTTAAATAACAACACCCTTGAGAATTCGGGTAACAGAAACACAACTAATACAACGCTACAAAGTTAACATTCCTGTCTAAAGTGTTAGTATTTATCTTTCTTAAAGGGTATTAAGATATAGATGTAGCAAATTCTGAAAACAAATTGTCGTAACAAGAAATTCGTTTTAATTCGTTATCTCTCTGATTAAATAGATCGAGCATAAAAATTTACTCAAATATTATATAAGCGGATACCGATATCGAGGTATACGGCTGAATATATAATTCAGGAAAGCTTTTTTCTCAAAAATACTATTATAACGACTTCTAAATTGAATTCCGTATTAAATAATAGATTCAATGTCAAACGAGGGGAAAAAATATTTTTGTTACTTAGCATGAATCTTTTGGCTATCTTATGAAACTTAAAATCTCGTCATAATTAACATTCATTTAAATTTGAGATTATTCATGGCAAAAAGCGAAGTTACTCCGATGGTATTTAATGCCGCACCTGCCCGAGGCGTCTTAGCGTGGCCGAAATTAATGCGACGCAAAGTCGGCAAAAGTCAATTACACTTTATTAAAACCGTCTCCATTTATATCAATTTGACGCAAACTGTTACAAATACTGGCAATGTTCCGTCCTTTCATTCGAGAGCGAGGCGGGGCTACGCAAGCGCCGCGAGCGTAGAAGATTCGTAGACAAAGCGGCGAGGTTCTGTGTAGCGCGGGCAGTACGTAGCCAGAGCGGCCCGAGGCTGCCGCCACGCGCCCCGACACCTTAACGCCACTTTGTACGGCGAACGCGACCACGATTTCGCTGTTTGCCGCCCGCTCAACCCACAACCACTCAATGAATATTTAATCAAACCGATATCTACGTCAAGCCGGCAAATCAATGAGCGAATCCTTCGCCACACCAACAAACTCTTGACAACACTTTTGTTGACATATCACCAATAGATACAAAAGTTCGGAGTTTCCTTCTTTATAATGCTGATGGGTTAAATAAATATTAAAACAATATGAACTGCCTGGGATGCGCTTGGCAGTCTGCAGTAGTATTATTACTTTTAATGAATGCAAGTCCTGTTACATCATCCGACGGTAAGTTTGAAAAAAACTAAATTAAGTTATATTTTAAAATTAATATTAACAAGTCAGTGTATTTTCACCAACATCATCGCTGCTGTATAAAGTGTTTAATTTTTTATTAATTATATAACCATATTAATTAAAATTTTAATTATTGTATTGATTTTAAAATACAATACAATTTGTTTCATTTACACATTTCTAAGCTCACTCCTTATCTTGTTTATTCTATCGAATAAGAGAAAATAAATTTTAGCCGCGATAAAACTTTTCGTCTTACAAAGTTAGCAGTTTTATTTATTCTCTTGTTTTCCTTTTTTGCAACAACTTCATATTTTAAACTTTTGATAAACAAAGTTATCCTTTTTATGTAATAAAAGGCTAGTAGAAGATATAATTTTGAAAAAGTTTTGAGAAATACAATTTAATTAGTGATTATCAATTGCTTAAATTAATGAAAGTTTCGTTGATTTACGATACAAGTTAGTAAATCGGACGGAAATGTGCCTGTATTACCTGCAGTGGGATTCCATGTGAAAAGTTCAAAATAAAGTTTACAAACGGATGGATTTCATTATTATGTTTCTTGTAGCGAGCAATGGATAAAAAATGCTGGCCGTTGCAGCTGTCAATTAGAAGCAATGTTTAGTGTCGTTTACCAATTTTTAAAAAGATATAAAGTTCATGTAGTTGTTTTTATTTAAATAGAAATGGAAAGAAAATCACACGATACATACGTAGTTATTATTTTTTTTTTAAAAAAAGTTTACTATACATGCTTATATTTTTTAAGTATTTCATTTTTTTATATAAACACACGTGACGGAACTTTTTTCTTAAAGTAAATATTTCAATAAATAAAAACTTTTTTTTTATATTCAACCCGTATTAAACACACATAACTTTTTGTATGTTTGTATACTCGTACGCAAAATATTGACATGAAGTCTATGATTTTACTGGACATAACTAATTACCCCGTAAGCAACAATAATTAACTTTAACACTTGCAAAGTCTAACGAAAGTTAAAGAAGACTCTTGTAAACATGACACTTTGTTAATGTTCTACTAATAAAACTGTAATGAGGTTATAGGCAATAAATAAAAGTTTTAATACTGTTCTGAGGTTCAGAAATGTCTTTATCGAGAGATAAAAGTGAGAAAATCATTAATTATATAATTGTAATCCTAAGAGACACATATTCTCTTAAGTTGGAAATATTTTGTATCTAATATAATTATTGTATTTCGATTTCTTTGCTAAAATATAGTTAATATAAATAATAATTTGTGTTTTTATTATCTTATGTGGCTTAATAGCACAGACCAGTTTAATCAAATTGTATATTAAATTATCTGTAACGTTGTTGATTACAAATAAATCTTACATCATAAAAAAACTACGTGATACATACACCTCTTAATTCAAAAATATTAAAGTAGTTTAAAATAATTTAATTGGTTTGTAACAATGATAGCTGGAATGTATAAATACTTTCTTTTTAATTTTGTTAAATATAAAAATAACCCTTTTTTATGTAACAACGTACTTATTCATTTGAAGGTGACTTGCTTAAATTGAAGTATTGTAATTTAATACATAAGTTATAACACAGATTTCAAATTTGTACAGTTAATATAATAAAATACACATATTGATTAATCATCTTTGTTCGTCATTGAGTGGGATGTCAATAACGTTTGTTTGTTCTAAAATAGTTTTTTTTTTGTTTATTTAGTATCAATTACTAAAATAAAAAGAATCGATATTAATTGTATTTGCTTCCCATTTTACGATTTATCTGGGGGGATCGGAATCGAAAGCTACATGAATAATAATATAACAGAGTCTTTCTGTAAACAATAATTCTTTTGCTATTGGGTTAGTTTATAAGTGTAAAACGCTTGTAAATTGCTCTACCGTTCTATGCATTTCACTATATTTGAAGAATGCTTAAGATTTATCTTTGAATCCCTATTTTGTTTAGTCGAGCTCAATTTATCTTACATTGCCTTACATTTGTGTCCATATTTTTCTTATTATCGAATTGTAAGAATTGTTTGAATAAATAAATAATAAATATCTGCTAATAAACATGTGGCCCTAGTAGCTCTACCATAAATATGATAAATATATCCAGGAAAAGGAAACTCAAACATTATTTACCGAGGCTTGAAAATAATATTTGTATTTTTTTTTGGTTGAAATAACATAACTATCAATTTCACCAAATAACAAAACAAAACTCGAATATTGATCTTATACACACAAAAAGCAAAACAAACGAAGTTTCTTTACATATATATTTTTTTATAAATATATTTACTTATGATGTTTAATGACCGACAAATATTGAGTAATTTGTCCATGGTTGTAGTTTTTTTTATTGTTGATGACTGACTTGGATGACATCGCACCGAGCGTCTGAAGCAATACTAAACAATTTCAAATGTATCTAATGAGCTGGACATTAAAACGCATGGTCCATTCATTGATAAGCTAAAAAATAATTTAAAAAACGTGTCTACTAGACTGACTCATAATTCTGGGACCTCAAGAGCTGGTTTAAAAAACTCAAAGGCTGAGTCTTGCTATTTAAAAAGGTAATAGCGTCTTGCTTACAACACCATATTGCCTTTTGGTCGGAGCGCTTTTCATATATTGTGTATTTTTATATCTACTAAATTGGTTGTAATTAATTATATTTATACGAAAATATATTTACCCAGTATTATGTTCTATGGAAATTTGATAACATTGTTTTGTATCAATAAATCTTAATTATACGAATAGTAATCAATTAATAAGAAGGCTCTGTAACTAGGCAACTACATAAGAATAATGTTGATTTTACTAACATAATGTTAACGTGAAATGATTAAAACGAATCAATCAGAGGAGAAGAATACGATTAGTTTATGGAAGGTATCCTATCTGTCACGGTATTATTTTTATAATCAATCATAACAAATCTCTTTTATTCAATCTTTTGAGTGGAGTATTAAGGAAAAAATATTTTTAAATAAATAATATAATAATTTACTTGATGGTAGGGTTTTATGCAGGCCCGTCTGGGTATGTATCCACTCATATATTTTACCGCCGAACAGCAGTACTCATTATTTTTGTGTTCCGGTTTGAAAGGTGAGTGAGCTAACTACAGGCACAAGAGACATAATATCTTATTTCCCAAGGGAAATAGCGATGTAAGGATTGATTAATATTTCTTACAGCGCCAATGTCTATGGGCTCCGTAGTGGTGTCCGCTTACCATCAGGTGGCCCTTGTGCTCGTCCGCCTACATATACAATCATTCTCCTAAGATATCATTTATATATATATATATATATAATGATATCATAGGAGAATTATTATATTGAGCCATTATTATTGAGCTATTGTCCTTCAAAAAATACGTACTAAGCTATGGCACATATAAATTTGTTACCATAGCTATGAAACCGTATCATTTGCGTGACCTGACCCCAGTTTGACAAAATTATTCCATAAGATCTCATAAAAAGTTTTAATTCATCTATAATGCTTATCGACGCTGATTCACTTCCCTACTTCACATTGGGGACTATCATTAATCATATAAACTAATCACAAAGCAATATATGTGTGGCACAGACAATATAATATATCTATCATGATTTCTAAAATTGATCTTTACGTCGTATTGACTGCAGTGAATAATCCTAAAAAATCAATTTCATAAATTAATAAAAAATAAATAAAAAATATTTTTTATACGTTTATTCAGTATGTGTTACTGAACCATTAATCCAATTGTGTATATTGGAAAGTAGTTCTGCATACGCCCGCGAAGATTCCTGGCCGAAAAAAAAAACATTTCTTTGTGAGTGTACAAAACAAATTATGTCTTAGGTAGTTGAAACTAAACTATTACAATCAGGGAAGGTATTCTGTAAGAAGAAACTCGAAACTTACCACAGAACACGAGTGTAAAGCGATAAAAATGTGATAAGCGAAATCGACTGTAATTATAATAAAATTTATAGGAATCACGTATCAAAATGACAAATCACTATAAGTCGTTTGTCAACATTTCACGAGTGAGATACGAAGTGAATTTTTACAGAATCTCTCTAGAGTATTCTAAATTTAAATAAATATATAAATTAATAATACTTTATGATTTAAGTATGAAAAAGTTGAGCATGTTTGCACATGGTTTTGTATAATTTTCGAATTCATTAAAGCGAATAAGCAAAGACATTTTTCTTTACATGGTTTAATCAAATGAAATTATTATTTTTTTATTCATCAGCATGTTGATTAAATATGTTTATTATACGAGACACACGTATCTTTGAAGCATATTACCCCAAGAACGAGACTTAAAAAAGTAAAGAATGATAAAATGAAAAATATAAGGATGAAAAACTTAATATTATTTTATAAAATCTTTTACATACTAGTATTTAATTTACGTCAATACCATATAACCCAGTTTCGCTCAAGTACCATTCAGTTTTTATTCCATAATACTTCATTCCATATATATATCTAGAAATGTCTTCACTCGTACAAGGATAGTCTGTCCGTCATTTATTCCTTGTATATTATTAACATCCATATCAGAAGCAACGTGTTAAATGGCCACTGCTGGGCTAAGATCTCTTCTCTTCTTTTAAGGAAAAGGTTTGGAGCTTATTCGACCATTTTCGAATGTCGATATTTTTTAACAGATTCTTACTAGACATATGTAGATTTTATGAATTATAGCTACATGAAAATGACGCTCAGATTTGAACATGCGAACTTCAGTCAAGATTCACTTATTCAAACCACTGGGCCACCTCCTGCTCCTCATTAAACAATTGAAATGTCTCCTTACTAAGAAAGTTGAAATAAATTTAATTTAAACAACGTTATAATACTTTGTTAAAATTAATTAAGTTTGCTTGTGGCTTAATTATTTCCTGTCATTTATTTCTGAAAGATACAGTGACAATAATATTTAGTAGATAATCTTCGGTTGTTGGTATGCTAATAATTCTCGGTATAATTTTTTCATAGTCAGTAACAAGACTTGAAACGCGAATACTGACTGCGCTGCAAAAATTAAAATATGTCAAATAAAACAAAAACAACGTTGACGATGAGTATAAGATCATAAAGTAACCTGCGACGTCGCGGATCAATTGAATAAGCAGTTTTAATCTTGCAAACAGACAAAATCGGTTTATATTAATTATTATTATATAAACCGTTAATATTACTATTAATGTCTTTTATACTTTTAAATCTTTGATGAACTCATAAATTTATTTGGAGGATTGTCAAGGTGGATATCAAAAAATCATCGAATTTATTTTAAAAATAAATATTTCAATCAACATTTATTAATGTTTATCTCATCATATAGAAAACATTAAAAGTAAATAAAAGTCCGTAACTTGGGACATTTACGGTCAAAGACTGCTAATGGGCACAGATCCTCCTTTTAACCTCCTTAAGCTTTCAAGCTTATTCCAGCTGTTCTAATGCGGATTCATGAATATACATATGACAGAAACACATCCACTACCAAGCACGAGATGTCATTAGGGCCAGATTATCCATTAGACAGTGAAGCAACTACCTAGGTGCCCCGCATCTGCATCGGCTAGTGGCCCTAGGCAGAGCCTTTTTTATTCTATATGATTGGGTGATATAAAACCCTCGTAATATATACGTTTATTCATTTAAAAAATGTAAAATATTTCCAGAGCTAAATGTTTTTTTTTGTTTACAAACGATGAAATTGTTTTGATGTAAAACTAAACCCAGTCGCAATCTACAATAGTTAGAGGTATACATTAATAAGTTTAATAGCTGTTTGTAATAATAGTGTTAATTTTGAACATCAATTTGATTTTCACAAATGATCCATTAGTCGTCTAACCACTGGGATTGTTGTAAGTTATGAAAATTATATATGAAACGCGTCTAACAATTGTTGGTTAGTAATTTATTTTGTAACCAAGAAATATTACGTTGTTATATAACTAGCACGTTTTTTTTTTCTTTAGCAAATGTTAAGACTGAGCGTAAACAAAGACTGTTGACACTATAAGAACGAAAAAACTCTTCTTACAATCGTTATACGCCATTTACCAAGAAATATCATTTGTTTGTGATTTCACTGGCCCACTCACCATTCAAACTGGACCGCGAAAATATACCTATTGCTGTTTGGAGTTCGTATAAAAAATTGATCTGTACCAAGCCCTATCACGGATAAAATCCAAGGACATTACAATAATATAGCGTTTAGATAAACTTATAAAAGACTGATTTTGGAATATACTATTAATGATTTACTCATAAACAAAAGCCTATTATGTTAAAGGGTAAAGAATAAAACATATATATAACTTAATATATTCGACAGAAGAGTTTTATATTATTCAAACCTGCTTTGATTTGTTTATTACCAAACTATTACAGCTCTTTAAAAACAGATTGTAAACAAAGTTATGTATCTCGTAAAAATACAATTTTATTCGTCTCATTACAAATACGGCGGATAAGCAACAACTACTTAAAGCCAAGAAGATAAATGACCAAGAAACGCCCAGATCCTATTTCGTGTACGGATTGTAGAAATAAAACTAATAGAACTAAAAAGGATTACTGGGCGGCGTAAGTTTTTTAGTTGTATTCGGCATAAGTAATATTTTCGTTACATGTTTGAAATAAATATTTTCTAGGTACATGTGTAGCTTGTATCTTTCCAATTTATTTTTAAAGAACTTATAATTAATTTCACAAATTATTTCCTGATGCTACAAATAGCAGAATTAATTAAAAAAAACCTTCCAAGTCAATAAAGAAGTCTTATGGACTCTACGATGTGCAACTCAAACTTATATTTTCATATGAATACTATATTTACAACAATTTGTAATCTTGAAACTTTGATTGTGACGCTTCTTGGTAAAAATACGTGCATACACATTGAAATAACGTTAATACAAATTAACAATATTAAAAAAAAACAAGGAACGGACAACACGTCTGTCAAAGATATATTAAAAAAAAATACCGAAGTATAATTTTAGTCTTTTAGTTTTTTTAAGCATACCAAATTATTATTATTACCGAGGTCTGTAGTAAATGAAAAGTGTAATGTAGTGAGTGAAAGTGATGAATTTCAGAGGATTTATCATATGTTCCAAATTATGAGGTAACTTTTATTAATCCAATTATTATTCATATTTACAACGTTAACTATATATATATATAATATTTGTAAATATTTCAACACCACTGTCCTTTACGAAAGTGAACTCTTTCACTTTATACTTTCTTGTCCAAGGAGTTCAGGTAGACTTTTAGTATGCGACGCTTTATATGCTGATACACTGCCCCGATTCATATGAGAAAAACAGTTTTAAGAGCCAGAGCCAACCAGCGGAAAAAACTGGTGCGAACAAACGATGCAAATATTTTGCTTATTCTTTATACTATTCTTCTTATATTTTAAATTATGTCTTCCTTTTGCAGTTTAAAGACTTGGATCTTAGAACAATAGGTGTAATATATAATAATATGGAAAACTTCTATTAAAATTATAACACCTCTGGTGACGAGAAGGCGGGTTAAATTTTTGCCCAGAAGATCGGAACTACGATTCCACGGGGAAATGCTGCTGGATATGATTTGTACAGTAACTATTTTTATTTTTTATTTATTCATAATATCCTTTTAATAGTGGAATTTGATATAACAGTTTGAAATGAATAGAATGCGACACCGCTTGACCGATTACTATCAATCAAGTCAATAAATCCACCATGGGACAAGGTATTCGTTTATATACTAGAATTCCACATATATTTTTATCTTTTCCAATTTTAAAAAATATATATTATTTGATTGACAAAACTTTGTATTTAAAATGTTGTAAAATACAACTACATTTCTTGTGTTGAATTTCGAGATAAAATCAATACTTCGAACCATCGGAAAATAATTTTATTTAGCCTGCTTGAATAAGCAATATATTAATTATGATAAAAAAAAAAACTAAAAGTTGAAACACATATCATTGAGAATTTTTTTATACAACCCACCTTGTTATAACTCTCCTCTAGGCGGGACTACAGTCTGAAGCATATAAACTTCTTTATAATATGAACACAGGCAAGATAAGGTCTACGGGGTTGTACTAGTAAATATAAATAATCGAATAACATTGATGAAAGTAGGCTGTTAAAAAAATGTAACTAAAATAATTTATATATGATTATATAGTTCATGTTCGCATCTTAACAAACCTATTCCGAACATTTCAATCACTCAGAATTATTTTTATTTTCTTTACTTCGTTCAATGAAATATAAAATGAACATAAAAGGCAATATTTGTACAGCCTAAAATGAAAGAATCTAAAATAACAATATCGATGTTTCCGTATCAACACATGATTCAATATCCTTTATAGTATATTTTTTTGAATTAATTTGAAACTTCGTTAACAAAATTTTTCTAACCTAGACTTTGAATTTTAATGCAGTTTTTTGTAACTACAAAGGGCATATGATTTCTGCCCGGATGTTCATCTTTTCCCGCATAACTTCTAAACAATTTATCATAATTCAACAAATGGGTAACGTTCGAAGCGTCTTGATCGTCCGCAGCTTATGGGCTATGACGTCACTTTGACTTTTATATTCTTCTCTCTAGATTATATAATATCCTGCATTTATGGAGAGACAAAGGAAAGGGCTTAATTCAAAAATATAATTATTAATAGCTCTTGCTCACTCCTCTGCTTGAATTATTATAATAATTGCAACGGTTAAGTTTAGAAATATGAGTTGGTAACAAGTTAATGTATAGAACTTATTCGATATTCAAATTGGTATAATTATATTTTTTCTTTTTATTAAGTTGTATGTAGTTTGTAGGTACTTCCATGAAAATAAAAGAAAACACCTTTATAGGTATAATTTGAAATCGCAACACATATTTCGCGAAACAACGCTTTCACACAAGAGCAGAGCCGTACACACCAACGAACATTATTCATTTGAAGTCTGTATTATTTTTGTCAAAGTGAGGAGTGTTCAATTTTAAAGACCATAGATTTATTTAAAGGGACGCATGAGATGCATGCGTCCTTTTAAAAATCCTTGCTTTGCCTAGCTATATGATGTGATATTACTGTACATGTGGATAGATTGCTGAACTATTTATTTTGAGCTTGTTTACGAGTTATAGTCCGATAATATTATATACGGCTAAACGAATAGCTAGAATTAAATATATATATATATTCACAGAATTTTTATGTTTATAAACGATTTGCACAATTAATAATAGAAAGGTTCAATTACTCACAACTATATTAGCGCCTAATTGTTATGAAAACAATAAAAGCTTTAACAAAGCAAAATTTATTATCATTATTAATACTATATACTCGTTGAGCGCCGAACAACTGGCATATTTTTCACTACGTCTGCTTCGACGTTGATATCTATAACGCCATTATTCAACGGATTAGCTTTTTGCTGGATGATCCGTAGAATATTCAAAAGGGTATTAATGGATTTTGTTAAATCTGTATGAGTGTTGCTCTAAAATCGACCTCTATCTTCAATATTCATTGTTCTTTACTCAATTCTATTTGCTTACTCTGTCAATAAACAAAAGAATGAAACGCAAACATGGAGCGGATTAGGGAGGGACAACAAAAATAATATATTTTGATTTAAATAAAAATGCAATTTTCGATATTTAAATTGAACGATGAATAAAATGAATGATTTTTGTGGCTGTAAAAGGTTATCCGATGATATAATATAGTCATTCATTTTATTACTTTAATTGTTTACCGAAAAAGACATCCGAAAAGCTATTTAAATAAAAACAATAAATTCTATTATCATATTCATCTGTCTTGACCGCAGCACCAAAGTAAATTACTATCAGACTAAAGTTGGATGAACTTTCAGCGCTCGCTCGGTTCAAAACTTACCTAGGTTGGTACCTTGTGTATGATTATTTGCGAGTTGCCAGCGCTATGCTTCAATTTGTTACTCAACTCGGGAACGCCTTTGGAACTTGCTCTCGCTAGAATGCCAGTTCATTGCAATGCCAATTGCCACATAAACAAGCCTTGCTAACACCAGCTATGCGGCCGTGATAGCAAAACTTTTCCGTTCACTTTTCTCATAACATATCATTAAAATCTCCGTGCTCGGAAAGTCTTGACTAAGACTTCTATGTATTTGAAATTGGTTCTTATTAATATATATATACTAAAAATAAACCTCTATTATTTAAAACAACGAACCACATCATATTATATGAAAAAAAACTATTTAAAGTGTTCCATAACTTAGCAACAATGCCTTAACTTTAACTATCCCAGTATTACAATACTATTGTTTGTAAATTTACCTAACTTACATCTAGTTTTAGTATCCTTTTTAATTTATGCATCTAACAAAATGTTGTAATTTCGAGAATGAATCATGGGAAGAATGTTCCCGCCCGCGGCTCGACCACGCGGTTGGAGATTTGTCAGATATTAATTACTCTATGTCCTCGATAATGTGTATGCAAATATTATGATAATCCAATGAGAATAAGACGTTAAAGAGAATCAAAGAGATAAACTCACTCAGATATTTATAATATTTACATATAGGTAGGCTTCATATATAATTATGGATATGGAAATTTTATAGGGCAAATTTCATGAGTTATATATAAAAGTAATGGTAATTCAATAAACTGTCTTGCTTTTTTATTTCTTTCAAAGAATTAATTATATTACAATATAGAGTACCTTAATAAAGTTATTGTGTTAGCCAACCTAACAGCAAGTTCCAACTCGGCAAGTCGAAACGTCCTTCCTGTGGCAAAGTATTTAATAAAATACTGCGGTAATTTTTAACTATGCCGCTCTGTATATTTAAATCTTAAATTAAATAAATAAAATTTATCATACAAGTCAAGAATAAATATATGACAAAACATTACACACTTAATTTGAGAATAAGGGCTGTTACCAGTTATTCTCAGTAGAACCGCTATTTCAAACAATCGGTTGTTTTATATTCAATTTAAAAAATAAGGCTTATTTTTTATTTGTTAATTGTGAAAAATACTTTGCTACAATTAGTCCAGACCTTTAGTAGTTTTAACTAAAAAGTTTTATTTTCTTTTGTTATTTTTAAATATTTTCTCTAATTCTGTACTAAATATAATGTATATAGCAGTATATATGTAGCAGTACTATTAAATTGTGTTATGCTTTTTTATCGTACAGTCTAAACTGACTGCTCGGAACATTATTTCATCAACCCTCTGTAACTCTTCAATACTAATACATTTTTTGGTAATAAAACTGAACTGTTTTATAATAAAAAGACATTTAGAAAATTAATATCATAATACAGACAAACTAATTTTAACTAACTTAACATAGTTTTAGATATATTGTACGATCTGCATGCTCCAAGTTATCTCCCCAACTCCGCCTCCCTGTCACTCATTTCTAATCCCACTATTTACGGCTAATTTGTTCTGTTTACACTATTGTGTATATTTTATATTTTTATAATACTTTTATGTCATAATACAAACCAAACTACATTGAAATATACATATACATTCAAATTGTGGTGTTGAAATTGACAAATCCTCAACGTTTATTGTATAGTTCTATTTCATCCAGATCCGTCGATATTATTTTTGATTACATTGTCATAGCAAATTTATATTAAATATAAAGCGATCCTTTGACTTAAAAGGAATAAATTACTATGCCCAACCAAACCCAATTCTACTTAATAAGATAAAGTAATGGAATGAGAATCTTCAGATGAATATAAATTGTTTTTAGTTTATAGCGTTAATAAATTATATATACGAAATAAAAAACACGTCATAACTTTTTATAATTTTTTTCAATCAAATGTTTTTTGGTGAAAACTAAAACTAATTAAGTGGTTAGATTATTTGTGCAAGCGCATCTATGTTGGTACAACGCATTCATTTATCCTACCATCAGACAGCAATGCTGTGTATTGCTGTGTTTCAGATTAAAGGCTAAATGACCAAAGAAGTGTAATTACAGGCACAACAAAATCGTAGTTCACATGGCTGGCAATACATCGGCGGCGTGCGGAATGCTTAACATTCCTGACAGTAAATGCCGACGAATGATCGTGATCAGTTACCATTAGATGGATCGTGATCAGTTACCATTTGCCCGACGGCCTTCCTTTGTGAAAAAGTAAAATAAGGATTATTATGTATACCAGTTTTGTCTGGATATGTTTATTTTTATACAAACTGATTTCCGCCAACTTATGTTTCTACTATCATCTAGGTATATTTTGTCTTTGAAGCTACAGGCTATAAAGTTTTTACGAATAAAACTACTGTTTATTTATTTATTTATTTTTGAAGAGGGTAAGCAGTAACCTTTTCATAACATTTCACTTTTCTATACAATTAATAACTAAAAAAACATTATTCTCATAACACACACATTATACGTACAAATAAAACAGACACTACCAGACATTGTAATAAAACAAAAGAGCAACAGGATATAATTATAAAAGAAAATTATTATTCGACGTAATAATTGTAGATTTTTTTAAATCAATAACTATAAGACCTCATAGTTTTATGATTATAAAAAAAATAGTAAGTAAATAAAGAAATACTTAATATTGTCTTAGAAATAAATCAATCTCATGTTTTTCTCGATGTGTTTTATTTTAATCTAATAATGATTGACATACACTTTTGCTTAGTATTTTTTGAGAGTTACACGTTACTTGCAAACTTATATCTAAAGTTTTATATTTTTTACATTGCCAATGTCTAGACATTCGCTAAATGGTAAGTGGTAACCTAGTGACCGATTTTAACGTTTGCTTTTCCAAAACAAATTGAATAAAAATATAAACGGTTTCAGCGAAATAAAAAAGTCTAATCTTTCAGTATATTTATATACTGAGATTTGATTTTATTACTTGTTCTTAATTAAATCAGTCTTCAATTCGTATGTAAATAAATGTTTTACAAGATAATTATAATATTAGAAAGTCGTGACTAAATTTAATTAATAATGTTATCTGTATATGGATTATTTATTATCAATGTTCAATATGACCACCCATCTCATCCCGTGGGGTCGTAGAAGTCTTCTCAAATGAATATTTACAGAAAAACGACTAGCAGCGATCGCCAACCCGCCTGCAAAGCGTCGTGATTATGGTATTATGCCCCCTATGAGTCGCTGGGTCAAAAGAAAACGCATCACGTATGGGAAACGCCTAATACATTTTTTAACAAAAATAAAAAGCTTTTGTTGTTATTCTGACTGTGATAATTAATAAAAGATGACTATAATCATACAATGTAGATAAAACTAAAATAATCCAAATTATGTCAACTTATTTTTTTTTTATAATAAATAAATTATCAAACTCACAATAATTATATATAGTAAAACAAAATCAAAAAGAAAATTTTCTCTAATTTTTAACCGATTTGTTGATCCTTTTTATTATATAGGCTTATAACTAGACATTAAAATCATTTCTACTTATAGAAACGATTGCACCTCCTCGGTAATCTCCTCTTAGAAATCGTCACTCATTTTTCTAAATGCGCCATTATATTTAAGCAATGCGTATTTTAAAACTGACAAAAAAAATTGCCGTTATTGGAGCTTATTAAATCACAAAACGCTATAATGACAACATAATAAAAAGATTTTAACATTTCTATTAGTTATTTTTAAAAAAATTTAGATTTGTTAGGTTAGGTTAGTAATACTACATAAACAATATAAATTATTCACATATGATCTAAGTAAGTAACTACTCAGATGATATATGATTTTTTACAAATTATTACTTATTAGCAGCGTAGTAATAACCCGTCAATGTCCTAGAGCGAGCCATATATCTCCTTTCCTCTTTAAGTATAGGTTTATATAGCACCGCGCTGTACCAAATCGTATTGAGAGATATACATTTAGCAAATATAAAGCTAACCCATGCACGTTTACTAACTATATGTCCTTTACTGAGTACGAGATGAATTATAAACACAAATTGTGGACATGAAAGTTTCGTTATGCTTACCCAATATTTAATTAACGTGTTTTTGACTGTGATGGTCCAGCAACTAAAACATGTTACTTGACAAAATTTTACGTAGTTGAGCAATTATAAAACTTTTGCTCACTTAGCATCGATCTGTTATTACACTCGCTGCACCGCACGCTTTCGATAAGTAGATTACATAGTGATGTGCCGAGCGTCGAGCTCACTCTAAAATCTGGTAATTAGGTCGCCTTAGTTCACCTGAATGTTCATATCACTCATAAATTAATTTTGTCTATTTTTATTACTTTCTGAACCAAGGCTTTTTTATGTCGCCATGTACTGAATTTTCGTTAAATATTTTATAGCTTCGATAACTATTTAAATATGATTTCATCATTATCCTTAATTAAACCTGCCGGTTCTATTTTAGTAACAATATTAAATTCAATAAATTTAAAATGATTTTAGGCAAGTATCTTAGAATTCAAATTATATATTTTATTGAAGAAAAATGTTTCATTTACAAACAAAATAAATTCCATAACAAATTATTATTATCAACTGTGGAAACATGATAATTTATGAATGCAGCTAAAACACTAATTAGTTCATAGGGGAAGGTATCCCGCAGCACACAGTACTTTGTGCTTCATCTCACGCCTCCCCTCTATCTAATGAAGCCAATTTTCGACGCCCGCTCCACCTTGCTTTTCTTTTGAATTTTCTCGTGTATTTTCCTTGGCATCCATCTCCTTCCGTGTTTCCGCGTACGCAGATTACTTTTGATTTCAAATTCCACTGCCATTGATTTAGTGAACAACAGACTATTTGTCACGTTTCGCCTCTCCGCTCGTGCGATTAGAATGAAATTTTATTTTTCTTTCTAAAGTCTAATGGATCTAACAAACGCCACGCTTAAATATGCACTATAAGTTTTTTCCTCTAAGGATTTTCTACTGGATTATTTTTATATCCCCTAAAAAATTTTGTTCATCATTCATTATAGGTTTAAAGGTGTTTATTTGTAGAAAAACAAATGCTTAAAGAAGAGTAGCAAGAGTTATCTAAATTATAATGTCATCCGGACCGATTGTAGCCACAGAGCCAATCTTTCTGGAGACTACTCAACTACGCAGGATATTTTATAGTGGACAAGTGTATGTAGTCACTCACGTTCACTCTCATAACCCAATGGAATAATAAATCTGAAACGATCGGAAATAATTTAGGCGAAGGACCTACGGCTTTACGTGCGTTATGAGGCAAAGAAGTGTACACTCTTAAATTTTCCAAAGAAAAACTCAATAACTTCCTGTCGGCCCTATCTCAACCCAGAATATCGATATCTAGCTGATATAAGGCAATAGATCCCGAAGTTCTGGGGTAATTTAACTACTTATTATATATACTATTTAAAGACACAAAGAAAATCTTTTGGATTTACCATTGGTTCACGTTACACTTACATACATGGTGTACCCAATCTTAACAAGTGCAAAAAGTCAGGATTTTAGCTTTATGTACAAAAAAGTCAGATCAATGACTACTTGTTAACCTTAAAATATATTGGGAAACTTTTGATGATGAATGTTTCCCTATAACATTTAGCACTGCTATGCTCTGAGCACAGATGTGTAGAAAAGCGAAAGACTCTTTCAGTATACAGGGTCTTTCATGTCTAATAAAAGGGGGGCGAGATCGAACGCTATAATTAATTATATTAGTTCCGTTTGGAGTTGAAACACTTGGACCTTAAGTTATAGTGCAAAAAAATTATTAAGAGTTTAACCGTCTTATCTCCTCCACTAGTGACAGGAGGGCTGAGTCATTTTTTCTGCAGAGGATCGAAATTGTAATTCGCTGCTAGCATTCTTGCACCACTCAACGCTGTCATGATTTGTGCAGTAACTATATTTAATTGTTATATGATTTGACGCCTAATTAAGATCTTAATGTAAATATATGTTTTATCTATTATCAGATAAGATTATAAGATCTTTAAATTATCTATCTTTTATGTAAAAAAACTGTAATATTAAAAAAAAATAGTCTAAAGACCTAAACACCTACACGAAAATAAATCTCTTATTTTTATCCTACGACCTTTTACAGCCGAGATTCAACATATTCGGAACAAAAAAAGAAAAATAATATTTATTACGGTATAATAGAGAATATAATATCAAAACAATATAAAAAGAGACATTGAATCGCATACGGAAATTAATTAGTAATATAAATACTCAAAAGTGAGAGGAGCCTTTACCCAGGAGTGGGACATTCACTGGCTGTAACTTTTTTATATAAATACTGTAATAAATATATAATTGAGAATTAAGGAACTTTTATATATTATTTATGAATGAGACATTACGTTAATTAATTATGAATTTTTATTAACTGCCTTCATAAAAGAAGGTTCTCTATGCAACTCCTATGTATGCATGTCCGTGATTTTCTCAAAAATTACTGGTCCGATTTGGACATGATTTTTGTAGGGTATAATGAAGACCTTAAACGATAAACTTTGAACTTCTTGGAGAACTACCCATGATCGCAGTGATCGTATATCTATTGATATATATGTTTTATTTTCACCATTCCATAACATAATATTACACCTATACTATAATTATATCCATATTATTTGGTGGTATAAAATATTTGTTTCTAATCGTAAGACATATGTATATCATTGAATAATAATCATAGTATATTGTGTCATTGAAAATAGAAAAAAAATAGACACCAATAAAATATAAAAAAAATAAAAATAACTGATTTAATTAAACATCATATATAATGTTATTTTTTTTAATGAAAAAAATCACCTTCAAAATTACTAACTCGAAGCGAAAAAATAATATTTTATTTACTTAAAAATAGTTTAGGATCTAATAACAAAGCTGAAATAATACCTTTTTTATAAAAAAATTTAACTTGATAATTTTTCAAATTAAGAATTATATTTTTAAGTTACAAAGTCAAAAGTCAAGTGCACATACTCTTATTCCTAAATTATTATTCCATATTATTTCCTGACTAGAGTCACATGTTTAATCATAGGCCATGTAAGTCACAGCATATCCCTAAGGCATCCTGTGACTTCCAAGCTTCATAAATATTCTTAATAAACTCAAAACCTGAGTCGGTTATCGAGCAAAAAAATTTCTCATATAATCTCTCATAAATACAAATTGTTTTTTATAAATCAAATTGTGTTACTGAATCTAATTTAAAATGTATTTATTATATTTTTTTACCTAGAAATAATCGAACTCATTAGTATCAACTATCATCACCGATTATAACAATTAAGCCGGAGCCTATAACTACAAACTAATCTAAGTGATGGATATCGTACCACAGATTGCTTTTATCTAGTTTACCGAAAGCACGTTGAAAAAGTTGCTTTCTAGATTTAGATAAAAAAACAAAAAAAAAACCGGCGCATTGAAGTTTTCCTGTATTGGATTTTTTTGTTAGTTTTAACTGCCACTTCACTGAGGACTTCAGAATCCACGGTATATTGGATATCATATATATACCTGTGGATCTTGAAGTCCTCAGTTCAACTCCCAGATCATATGAATCAAAAGGCGACTACCACACATAAGCAAGTTACAATGTCGATGTGGCACATTGCGACAACGTTTCGCGTAAATCAAAGATGTAACAATTTAGGTCACGATATCGTTAAATTGCATAGTACGACGTAAATATGCTCATAGCTGTGTTACATATTACTCCTATGTTTCGGACAACACGCAAGCCTTGGGTTCTGCATCTGATCCCTTTCCGGTCATCTCAGATTTTCGTTTCATAGGATTAAGAGAGTTAGGAATTAGATAATGCTGAGAGATTAGGAAGATCAGTAAAAGATCACGAATTCTGGAGCAATAGAGTCGTGGCACCTAATTATATTTTGGTTTTAAAATCCTCTCTTGTGGAGACCCGGAGCTATAAGTCCGCAACTTTAACCTCACCTTGATCTGATCCTAATAGACAGCACAAGTTTGTGCACAGGCAACAATGAACGGTGCTGATAGCCATTTTATTACAAAAGCCGCAATGATCAAACACTGTCATAAGGATATAATCATCATCACAGCTCGATTTTTAAAAAATATTTTAAAACTTAATTATTTTTGTAAACAGTTGATATAAAACATGGGTTTTTCTGAATATAATTTGGAATCCAATTTGCCGTTTGGATCCATTGATAGTTAATTAGTAGATAATAAGCAATTATTCGAAAAGTTATCATGCCAATGACTACTGTTTTCAATTTAAACTGAATATATTTAATAGAAAAGTTTGTTCGTTTACATTATTAATTTATATTAAATTTAAAGTTCATAATTGTTTTCAATTATTATAGATGAATATAAAACATGTATATTATAGTATTAAGACTCAAATATGTTTAGTGATTTATATTATACGATTTAACGTCATTTATTTATTTTTGATAATATTTGATTATAAAATTCATTTTTTGTCTTAATTTAATTAAAATATTTAAGATCAATTAAAACAATAATTCGATAGGTCAAGCAGTTATATAATATTATATTGACAATAATTTGATATGTCAATACGTATCATATAACTGTCGATATTATAATAAGAGCGTAGTATAATAATAATTGTAACTTAATAATAATAATTGATACAATAGTACTATATAAACATAATAACATTGTTGCATTTTATTAAATAAGTCCTATACTTATTACCAAAAATCTGTCACGTTTCACGACTTACTATTAACATCACTCCATCCTCGTTAAATAGGTTGCGTCCCGTACATTATTTTCATCTTCTCTCAAATTCCATATTTGTATGCCAAGTTTAAAAGATTTATAAATCTTTCTTACATAGATTTCATGCATCGGTAACAGTTTGGGTGGCGTTCGCTTCGAAAATGCTCGGTAGGACAATTTTTTCCATGACTACGTTGAAATAATGAGCTACACCTTAAATTATTTCCAAAATATAAACAAACAATTAACAAACAAAAATTACCTATTTATAATATTCGTACAAAGTAATATGAAGAACAAGCAAAAAATTCACTATTTACCTAAAAACTTATCTTATTACACAATAATTACGACATTACAGCAGTTAAGCTTACGAATAAAATACGTGGGAATATAACATCATATAATATATACATATATTACACACATTACATACAATATAAGAGATCCAGTGACATAGAACATTAATTATATTCTAGACGAGATGTCGCAGGAAAATATAATAATGAGACATGCATATTTCACCAGAAATTAGGCAATATTAATACTTACTCTACACTCATCTATTTATTCTTGAAAGCTATTTTGAAACGTTATTGGATATGATTATATTTTTAACTAAAACTAATGGAAGAATACGTTACACTGCACAAAAATCAACACAACATAAGTTAATATTGTACTTTAATTATTTATAATTTTTATGATGATCCAATTTGTGGAGCACGTGGTTCTCAACGACAATGACGCGTTAAAATTAAGGGTGCCTTTCTCGAACTATAAAGTGTTTCGTTAGTCTTTGTTATTCATTTCATGCTCAGCGGTGCGGAAGACATGATGAGAAATCTTGTATATGTCCACAGAAAACTGAAAAATGTACATATACGTCGATCCGTACTGGAATAGTGTTAACGGAGTAATATACATTTAATCTAAAATAAGATTTACTTTAGATTCAAAAATATTTCTCGACAGTAACATAAATTAAAGATATAAAACATGTCATATTCCAGAATAACCAACATAAAGATATGTAATATTAAATTTTCATATAAAAACTGACACTATCCGAGAAAATCTTAAAACAAAGCAGACCCTCTCTTAAACTTTTCTCGAGATCATATATTATGCATGTTGCTTAGTTGACATTTTTGTTGCCGTGCTGAAAACATTATATTCACCGAGTTTGCAACTAATTTTTATAAGTTCCAAGCGAAGTTCGATATTTTTTAAAGAAATCGCAATGTAGATAAAGCTTCCTTATTTGCATTGCTCGGTCTTTTCGTCTTTGAGAATATTTCGAAACAAGTTTTCTTCCTTAAAGTTAACGGCAGTTTGCATCGTAAGTCAGCTTCAACGCCACTACGCTCACCAAAGTCACGAAATGCAGTTTCACAAATTATTTTCAATGACCCAACTAATTTACAAAATGTATGTATAGTTTTTAAATTAGAACCATAAATTATATTTCTTTTTAAGACACTGTTATGAATATAATTTCAAAATATTCAACAAGGAATTATATAAGATGAATTTGTCCTTAAAATATTTGAGATGAAAATACAAAATCAGTCTCCACGACAAAAAAACTAGTATTTTTACTGTTAATAATAAAAAAGGATAAATGTGCAATCGCATGATTATGCTAAAATGCTGCTTTATTGCCAAAATAAATGCTTTGGTTTTACATACAGTAAAAACTTTATAAGAATTGCCTGGAGATTATAACAATAACCAGTAGGTATGAAAAAAAGTCGCAGAGCCCGGCACGGCTCGACACGAGCCGCGTTCTATTGTGCCATATATTTCGTATGTGTGCAACGTTTGGTCATATTTCTGACGTCTATGCCGATGCCGGCACCGGTAGCATTTCAGGCGACGCTCTCTGATTTTTCGATGTGCGGTTTCCGCTATACAATAGCATTTTATTAACGATATAACAAGAATGCAACATTGTGTTGGATATTACTACGATGTGAATGCTATAAGTGAATCTCACAACGTCACCGTTCTCTCCGTAACGTAATTCACCCTGGCGAGGCACGCGCGTTCCAATTTGACGATATGAGCCGGAAACCATTGCCAGGCACTAGCGTTCACGGTGTACACAGCGCTTTAAAGTTTTACTACTCGTTTACAATACGAGTGTTGACCTCGATGTTTTTCTTTTTTGCTGTTGTTGAAAAAACCTTTACTGACGATAGCTCTTCTATAGGTACACACTTCTCCCGTAGCGCAAAGAATAAAATGAATTTACAAAAAATTTAACTGCAACTGCAGACAGTTCTATCGGAATAGATATATGATTTATAAGTGAAAACTAGACTCACTAGGTTATTTAAATATAAAACTTCATAATATTGTAATAAACAAATAACATAATATAAAGTCTTATACAAGTAAGTCAGTTCTCGAAGTAAATTAATTATTCAAAGTAATGCGACGTTTAACGCTAGTCTTCTCGTGTAAACAAATTACAGCAAGCACTGGATTCGAGATAAGTCGAAGCGAATGCATGTTATCTAACAGTTGACATTTGTAGATTCGAATCGTATCGTGTCATGTAGGCATAGGTGTGCTGGGGGATATTTATGCATCTGATTGGTGTCGCCTACGAGGTGGCACCACCTCGCCACGCGCCACGCGCCTCTGTCGCGATGTCTCTGATTTATAACTGTAATATAACGCTGAGCTGTCATGCAGAGTATTTTTATAAGCCGGGGAGACGACTCCGCTTCAATATTTTCGTTTGTGACTTTTGCCCGGAAGATTGTGTTATTTTGTTTCTCATTTAAAAATATACGTAAAAAGCTCGAACATATTTTGCTTTGCTTAAGATTTTTACTGATTTAAAGAATATTATTTGTATTCAATGGCTAATATAGAGAAAGAATATTTGGTTTTTAATTGTTCGAACTTGGGAAATTGACAGGCTTTACATACTGTTAACAATAAATTAAATTACTTTTAACAGTATTTATTATTTATTTATTTTAACTCATCTTGGAAAACTGGCTCCGATAGTGCGCATATGTGCTAAACATAATGAATTCACAAAAGTTATACATTATGTTGTGTAAACCATCAATTAATATGTATATTGTTAGTGTACTTATTAAATAAAAATAAAAATAAAATAAAAACAGTATGTTAATTCCTCACTGCTAGGATATGTCTTCATTTCCTTTCGGGGAAATTAGATTGATATTGGATTGGAGCATATTCATTCACGTGGCGGACTTTCATGCAACACATACAGATTCACGATTATTTTCTTTACCGCTACACTTCATAACAATTATAAACACAAATTGAGCACATAAAAAGGTGCCCGGTTTGAACTCGCAATGTTTGGTTAAGAGTCATGTGTTCTAACTACGGAGCCATCTCGGCTCATTTGTATTATATATTAATGTTACTTTGATTAAGTTTGTTTCAGGGATGAGGGATAAAATATATTTATAATAATCTTACTTAAATAGAATAGCTAATAATAATTTAAAGCTGTTAGGTAGTTACCTAACCTCATCAACATCATCATCCTCCTGCCCTATCCCAATTTTATTTGGGGTCGGCGCAGCATGTCTTCTTCTTCCATACATCTCTGTCTGACGTCACAAGTAAGATTATTTCCAGTCATATAGTCTTTCACACAATCCATCATTTCATTGGTCTCCCCTTTGGTGTATTAGTTACCTAATCTAACACTAAATAATAGCTTACAAGTAAATTAAAATTAATATCTTATTATTTTTTCTTTTACAATTTCTATATTATAATATCTGAAACCGGTATAATATTATCCATATCCAAATCCGAAATGACATATCCATAACAACCTTAGTACTTGTATAATGATTATTGTTGATGTTTGCGTTAAGGCTGCTTGCATAGTTCGGTAGGTAGTGTACAATAGGTGGCGAGAGCATAGTAACGAATAATTGTTTACAACAAACTTTAAATAATTGCCTGACCGACATTCCTTGCAATTAAAATAATTCCATTGAATTTCAATGGGATCAAAAATCTCGGATCACAGAGATTTTTATATTCGATTATTGATTCGAATTGTGTATGTTAGTATCTGTTTGTATTTTTATAAATATATTTTTATCAACCAAGATTTACAAAATTAAATAATTCTTCACTTAGATATGCTTATAGAAAAATAAAATTATATAGAAAAATAAAAAATATGTATTCAATGTACATAATATATGATTAATAGAGCAACAGTGATAAAAATAAAATAAATAACGTACAATTTAATTAAATAGTAAAATTAATAAATTTAATAAACATAAATTTATTTTTAATTAGCCGTTAATCATAAATTATGATCAAAATGTTTCATACTGATGCATTTGATTATAATTGACTTAAAACGATCTTAAAATCATATTTCCCAATTACTAATACACAATTCATACACACTATTACGCTATATTGATTAATGCGTATATTAAATTCAACAAAGTACGAGTAAATTAAGCAAACAATCTCGGCGGTTTAGTGTAATACATAATATTATGTACATTGTTTGAAACAATACACAAGTGTAAACACTAATTATCTACGTGTTAATGTTTACAAATTTCACCAAAGCATGATCATGTTTGTACATAGCTAAGACTGAAGTTTCTTATACGTCGAACGTGATTATTGCAGCGATTATATAGAAGAAGAAGTTAAACACAGATTCAGATAAAATTTATTATAACATAAAATAAAAAAATATTTTTTAACAGTTACTTTAAGACCATTGTAGTGCATATCGCTTAATAACAGATAATTATCGCTGAAATGTTACCACAATAAATAAATGAAAATATACCTACACTTAACCTAGTATAAGCAAAACCATAAGTAAAAAATTTTGCAACAATGAAAGAAGCTACGATCTCCTTATCATTATAAAGATTTGACATATTTGTCAAAAGCCTTGTAACGTCATTGTTAAAAATATTTAATAAACTTTTATACATGTATATTGTATACATATTGAAGTGAAGTAATATATTTTAGTATTAATAATAAAATATTGGCAAATTTTATTTAAATCATTTTTTATTAGCATTAGCAGCCCGTAAATGTCCCACTGCTGGGATAAAGGCCTCCTCTCCTTTGAGGAGAAGGTTTGGAGCATATTCCACCACGCTGCTCCAATGCGGGTTGGCGGAATACACATGTGGCAGAATTTCGTTGAAATTAGACACATGCAGGTTTCCTCACGATGTTTTCCTTCACCGCCGAGCACGAGATGAATTATAAACACAAATTAAGCACATGAAATTTCAGTGGTGCCTGCCTGGGTTTGAACACGAAATCATCGGTTAAGATGCACGCGTTCTGCACCACTGGGCCATCTCGACTCTATTTAAATCGGCAACACTAAAAAATCTAGATACTTATAAAACACTTCATTTAATTAACATGAAATCTAATACTTTCAAATTGGCTTTCTACGCGATATCACAAATGAGCTATTAAAGCTCACGGCGTAATTAGACCCTAACCGCTAATTGTGTTTCATGTTTATACACGACTTCAATCCTCACAATTTCATCGAATAGGACATCGCATTTCAACGCCCTGACGCCGTTCCTCCATTTACAAGGCCGATAGCGATTCCCGTGTAATTGCTCGATAGATGTTTCGAATAATACGTACCTACAGACATTCAAGTGAATCTTGTTGCATTTTGCATAAAATCGATACTCATGAATGTACCCACGCTGAAGCCGCGGTGGTGCTGCATGAGACTCGCCAGATCGCATTTACTGAAATCGGTTTTATTTTTAGAACACTATTCTCGAATGGAAAACAGATAATTCAATTTTCAAACGCATAACTGTTGCATAGTTATAAGCTTATGGTGATTGCATATCGAATAATATTGTTTTTCATGCGCTAGATGTTTTCGTTAAAACAAATCCAATGTCATATTGGAATGAATTTTTCATTTCTATAATCATAAATATAGCACACAAAACTGAGCGCATTAAAATGAACTGACATTAAACAGGACGTTATATTTGTAACATGTCAGAGCGAATTTAAGGTTAACATGTTTAATATTAAATAGCAATAAAGCGGACAGAATTTAATGGGGTAATGGGGCTTTGGCGCGTTTTTCAATTAGGACGAAGGGTAGTTAATTTGGGGTAAAAGAGGTAAGTAAAGCGAATGTGAATTTTCAGAGCAACGGAACGTGGGACGGAGAATCTAATTTACTGGGGTGGACAACGTGGACTTTTGTCACAGCGCACTGTTCCAATTAGGTAAATACGGATACCGAGAAAGGCCGGTCCATCACTTGCATTCGCAAACACTCACCAACCTGATCTATTCACGGCTCATAATCATGTTATTTCAAGTACCTACGCAATGTCCCTTATTAGAGTCGAATATATTAACAGTATCATAATTAATTAATTTATGAAACAGAACGATAAGGTTAACGATAAAGTAGTACGTTTTATTTAACAATGTTACTTTTTACTTTTTTGATCATCGGTCTAGTAGATTTGCAATCTTCTTTAGATTAAATATTAGACTTAATGAAACAGCACAATTAGCAAAATATCGTCTCAATAAAAGTACTAATAAACTCGATTTAGTTATTATATTGTACTTACTTCTGTCGAAGAAAACTAGCTAATTGTAACAAAACAACATAACTTTTAATAATTGAATAATAGTTTGAATAAATAGAAACGGTATCATTGTTAATTTAAGTCAATATGTTATTAAATGTAACTCGATTCTATTTTGACTCACAGCTGCTTCATATTAATTGCATTTTACATAGGAAAGTAGGTGGTAATTGCGTTCTCGTCAAACAACCTACTGTAGCAAATACGCACCGTTGCAGAGATTGGCTACGCGTGTGAGTTTCAACCTTAATTGTTTTTGTACAGCAATCAATTAACTTTTAATTTCATTCTTATTATGTAACCGTTAAAGTTTATTTTTGTAAAATCGACGATCTAAAAAAAATCAACCATCTGTTACTTATTATATCATAATACCATAATTTATTAAAGTCACATGAAAATGAAATATTTTCTCAATTCAATTACGCTGAGAGAGTTTATCACTTATTTAAGTAAGTCTCGTACTGAGCCATCTATCATGCGCTGGATATTAGAAACAACATTTTCCGATTGTTTATATGTGCTCGGAGCTCTTCTTTCATTAGAGAGGGAGACGTCGTGCAGAGAAGGCTGTACTCTGTACAGCCAAGATTGATGGGCTCTGGATGGATTTGTTCTATTCGCGTTCACTCATCAATCATTCGCGGATATTTTTCCGTGTCTCAGGTTGTTTAGCCTAAATAGATTGTTGCAGGCTTTGAGCATCGCTCATATCGACATGTGTATCACATTAACTTTGACGTTTACTCAATTATAAAAGTATAGGAGACGCACCATTTAACTGATGTCTCTAGATTGATCCTTTTTTTTATTGATTCCATTATAACCTACAAATTATGGTTTAACGAAATTCTGCCACATGTGTGTTCCACCTAACCGCATTGGACCAGTGTGGTGGAATATGCTCCAAACCTTCTGCGCAAAGAGAGAGGAGGCCTTAGCCCAGTAGCGGGAAATTTACAGGCTGTTAATGTAGTGTAATGATAGTGTCACATTCATTATCGAAATTATAAGTAACAAAATAATCTCAAAATTAATTAAAAATAAATATTAATTCATATTAATTACAACATATATTAATCGATCCATAAAAAATAAGTTATTTTGAAATGAATACCATTAAATAAATTTATGATTATAATCGCTTTTTTGTATAGATAGTATTGTAATATTGTAATTGTGCTACAATGCTAAAGCATATTTTCATATTATCTTCTTGAAACATTTGTGATTATTGAAACAATTTTCATGGGAGCTGGAGTGGGATCGATGTCGGTCGATAGGCATGCTTTATGAGCCTACCGTTTCAATTGGTTTCAAACCTAGAATATGACCTACATTAACTTGAATTGTTTGTTACACAGAAGATGAGACCGGCATTAATTCCTTTAAAAAATATACACATCATTATTATGAAACGTAAAAAATGAGAAGAAACATTTTATAAGCCTGTGTTTTATATTGCTTAAATCAAGTTTACGGTTGAAACGTAAAAAATGTGTGAAATGCGATTCAAATACAACACATTTTCATATTAACAAGGTTCATGTGCCTTCAAAGAAAAGATCTGAATAAATAACTAAGTATTTGTACAGGGCATTGTAGTCGACAATAGGCAACGTAAACTTTAAAAACGCTGAACTCGATGTAAGGGGCACACAGCATACAGAACTTGGCAGTGCTCTAGAAACCAGATAGAAACCTAGTTTGCTATTTTCAGTTAAATTATTAAATTACCTACGTAGTACAGCGCTGTTCCTAAGTAGCACTGTGCAACGATTATATGTAGTGCACTCTTTGTGATATATAATATATGTTATGATGAAGGTATTTAACTAACCTCGTTTAACTAAATTTATATTTTTGGACTTGGATCCATTTGCATATACACCTATATATATTTGAATTTCACAACAGCACATTGTTAACAGCTGCAATCATTTTTTTTTTATCCGAAAAACGCAGTTATACAAAAGCATTTACAAAACAACGTTATTTTTAAATACATAAAGCAATCACAATTTCATTTTGCTATTGGAAATCGGAATTGAATACAATTTTGGAAATATAATATTTTTTTATAAAATAATTCACTTTGACTTTTATCTCTGAGATTTGAAAGCAACAAATAACGACTAAAGTAAACACAACACAATTGAATATTTTATTACTGACTTGTTGCAGAATCGTTGTTCCCTCGATTCGTGGAACCGGTGCCCAACGTTACGGTGACTGTCGGAAGGGACGCCCTTCTCGCGTGCGTCGTCGAGGATCTTAGAGGATACAAGGTATCGTCAACCAATTCAATTTACGATTTTAATAAAGCCAAAGAATAACGTCCACATCCTGAATACTTTCGCCTTATTCGTTTCAATTGGTAATAGACGTAATAAAGCGTTTAAATGATTTGCCTAAATATGAGTCGTATACGCATACAGCTTTATCTATAAATATTAGGGGGTGCTACTTAAATAATGATGTTTTCTTTTATTTCTGTGATATTTCTGTGAAATCAATGATGATAGAAAAGAGAGATATCTAAGTTTTACTAAACACTCGTATAGCAACGTCTATGAATACGATTCGTTTTTGCCTTAAATGAGTCTATATTTATAATTAAAATATGTTACTGGGTACACTATGAATGCATACTGTTTCTATAAATATATCCGTGCATAGTTACAGAAATTCTATACAACTTCATTCGAGCGGCGCAGGAAGTAAAGTTTTAACAAGCCAACTTAATATCACTTTGCTCAGAATGCACGATTCGCCAGTTATTAATCATGCAGGACGGCTAGTTAGTGAAATTGGAGTGGCATGTAGTGTGCTCAGATTTAAGTGGGATGAGGCGAATACACCAGAGCTGAGTTTTAGAAGACGATTTAATATTCTTTGACGAGTAAACAAGTCCACGCTCGCGCACTGCTCTGTAGCATTGTGGTCTGGAACAAAGAGATTATTGAATTACCTCATTGTGTGTTCTGAATCGCGAATAATAGTGTAGAATATAAAATGACTTTTATGAATTTTTGTTCCAAAACTAAGTTGAAATAAACTAGCACGTATTTGCTAGTTCATCTCAGATTGGATTTTGAAATAGATTGAAAAATATCAAGTAAAATATTTGCTTGAGAACTACGCTCACTATTGGGCCTAGGTCTCCTCTCAGTTTGAGTAGAAGACTTAGAACGCGCTTATTATGCGATTATAAGCATAACTTTTGGTCAAGACGCTAAATCAAAAACTGTGTACATTTTATGTAAATATAACAATATTATTATATGTTTTTACGTAGGTCGCATGGGTACGTGTAGACACTCAAACAATTCTGAGCATCCATCACAATATAATAACCCAGAATCCGCGAATCAGTCTGTCGTACAACGACCACCGCTCATGGTATCTACACATCAAGAACGTACAAGAGGTAGATCGCGGCTGGTACATGTGTCAAGTCAACACCGATCCTATGCGCTCAAGGAAAGGTTACCTACAAGTCGTTGGTTCGTATAAAATAAGTTTTAAAATTATTTGTACACTCACTATATAGTTAAAGCAAATTTTATAAATCGTAAAATATTTGCGTAAGTCTAGTGCTTTATTGCGTAAGTGTAAGTCTTGAAATTTCATTTTAGACCTTGAGTTCTCCTTACTTTTTTGCTAGCCACAGAAAACTACTTTTTAATGCCTCATAAAACAAGCTCATAGTTAATGTGTTTCTTCATTTTATTTTTTCCTACAACATATACATTTTGCGTATATACGATATACTGTTTTTAGTACCGCCCATGATTATCGACAATATGACTTCTACGGATATGGTTGTCCGGGAAGGAACAAATGTTACCATGGTTTGTAGAGCCACAGGCTACCCTGAGCCCTATGTCATGTGGAGACGTGAGGATGGTCAGGAGTTTAATTGCAATGGTGAATCAGGTAATGGAAATAAAATTTAGCTATTTTATTTATTTAATATACTATATAATAAAAATAAAATCCGAAACATCATAAGAAATTAGGTAAGATATCTACCAACGAAAATATCACAAAACATCCTTAAATCATTATGTTGACAAATTTACGAAATAAAACAGAAGAAAAATAAAAGACCGATAAAATACAAGCTCGAAAATCACGTAAAGAAGCGCAACACTTGAGAAGAGAGAGTCTAACCATGAATTTTCGATGAAATAAACGAAATACCTTAAAGGTCCTTTCGAATAATTCGAATTCCTGTAAGAAACGAGTCTCAAATTTCCTTGCGACTTTAGGTGAATGTCTGAATCCAATGGTTCGGGATATCGAGCGACCTTCCGGCGAAATGACAACTTGAACCAATTGTTTCGTACAATACAACCAAATTGTACAATCTTCGCATAGCCGAAATATTTACAAGATTGAAGCGGTGGAGTAGAACTTCGCTTGTTTAATATTATGTTGAACAATCTCATTACTTTAGAATTAAATTCGAATAGATATTATGTCCGTGCATTATCTGAACAGTTATTTGTAATCAAGGAGTGATTACTTGTATTATGTAATTAATCTTGAAATATCAAAAAAATGTCTTATATTGTAGTATATAAATATATACAAAGATTTATTTTGATAATAATATCAGTTTACATGATAAATGTCAGCTGAAGGCACGCACGCACACACTCAAACAATTACTCTCCTTAAACTTTGTGGCTTAATAGATTATTGTGGTCGGGGTTGTTAATATGATTAATTGAATAACATTTTTCAGTGAATGTAGTTGATGGTGAGAATCTAACTATATCGAAAGTATCAAGACTACACATGGGAGCATATCTTTGCATCGCTTCCAACGGCGTGCCGCCTTCGATCAGTAAACGAGTCGTATTAATGGTACAGTGTAAGTAGATATTATGTATGTGGTAACTCTTTTAATATTTTTTATTCTTTGCATAGTTAAAATTATATACGGTTTTTTATAAAACATTAAATACCTCACAGGACTATACTGCTAACAGCACAAACAAAACTATTTGTTCGATGTTATTTATTAAATATATAAAATTTGTCAAAATAAAATATTTAATTGGAATCAGGAATTAAAGCTGTGAATTTTAATAAATATATTTAGGGAATTATATTTTGTAATGGAACTATCAATAAATACGCCCACTATTAAAAAATAAACTTGCATGTTATTATTTAGTTATTTTACCCAATACATATGTATTTCCTTTGTATGTATTGTACAGAACAATGAATTATTATTTATATGTGGGATGTCTGTAATATAAATTGATGCTATCAATCATACAAAAGACAATTAATTGCAGATTCCACTTAAATCTCACAGCTATCTACATATTTAATTTAATTTAAAAAGGGATGAAGGTTGTTATTTGTTTGTGTCAATAAGCATAATGAGTTTTCGTAGTGTTTTGTCGTAAAAAATAGTAACAATTGATATAATACATATTTGTACTCCAAAAACTGTATAAATCTATCGAATAATTTTTAACGTGAAGTACAATCGTACATTTACTATCACACGGTATGTTTACGGTTTTTACTTTAAAATATATATTTTAATGAAACCCAGAAACCAATAAAAACAAAACTCAATAGATTACAATTAAAGAGTTTTATGGAATACAAGTTCGAGCGTATGTACGTGCTACCTTTACCGAAAGGACCAATGGGCGTTCAGCAGCAACTTTTAAAAGTACGTTTTATTTTTTAACGTTAAATATTTTTCTTATACTGGAAAATATGACTGTAATTGCGTGGCTTCTTGAACTAACAAAGTCCGGTCCATTTTGTTTTATAAATCATTAAATGTTTTCTTAATTTAAAAATAAATTACATTTAATAATATTTATTTATGTTATTATATCAATCTGATTTTTAAAGCTTTCGTTAGTTCATGTTTTAAAATAATAATCCTTTTTACTTACCATTCATAAATTTAAATACAAATTAAACACTTATACTATTATTTATTTATTATAATTTATCATAACTTAGAACTGAAACACAATAACCAACAATGTTAATAATTTTAGGTATTTAACTTCGCCTAAATCAATTCATAAGCTAGCTGATACAGCTGATACAAGCGTATTATGTTTCATTTTGGTCTCTAATTAAGCTCCAATAATAGTTTATCACAATAGCGTATCATCATGTCATGATCTCTCAAATTAAAATGACACTTGAAAACAAACACGAACTAAATAATGTTAAAATGGGATTTAAAAAATGTTTCCTCTGTTTATTTAGTTAAATTAAACTTCTATATAATATAAATACTTTATTTTCTTAAATAAGGTATACATTAAAGTATACTTAACGTAAATGACCTTGAAAGTAAAATTACTTAATTATATTTTGTAAACGTTGCTTGAATATTATTTTTTAGTCATCGGAACAAAATAGCCACTAGTTTTACTTAGAATAGAGCGAATAGATGGGACACATACTCCAAATTATACAAATATCACGTTCCAGTAAAGTAACCGCCGGGCACATATCTCTCGCCCTGTTAACTCAGCCTCAAATTCTTCCGACGTAAGGACGCGAACGTTTTCACATCGTTTTCTTTTGACGGTGGTAAGCGTTCTAAAATATTATTTTTCTCAATGCGGGCGTCGTTAACGAGTATTTACGAGGACAAGGTATCTGACAGAGCCTTCCGCTGGAACGGAGGTAATTGCGGCCAATTAGAACATTATGCTGACGTGAATATGGCACGGACGCTGTAATAGCTATCTGGTCTCCGCGCCCGCGTCGTCACCTCTGTCGCATCGACGGCCCGAAAGCCAATGAGGCGATTTCCTTACCCCTAATTCACATTTCGTATCTCAGCACATTCATAGCTCTACGTTTCTTATGAACTATACGTAAAATGTTCACGTAACTTTCACTCGATTAACCAATGAAACTTCCTTATGAATTCGTCGTATTCCATTATAACAACGAAGCTTTAATCTTACGGTAATGTGGCTATTTGCTATCACAAATTGGCAATGATCAAAGTAAATTTGGAATTTCATATGTTTGATTATAAATAATGCATAACATTACTCCATGTAAGTTAATATAATGAATAATAAAACAGCATGCAGTATATATTTTTTTTAATTTTCTGGTGTAATATTAGCGTATTTTGTTAAAATTTAGTTAAGTAACTGGTAAATAAAAAAACCGGCCAAGTGCGAGTAGACCTCGCGCTCGAAGGTTTCAGTACCATTATTTATAAAAATAATGGTTCACGTTTTATGCATAAGGCTTATGTTTATGAAATTTTATGTTTTTTTTTTTATATTTGAGTGGATTGAATGAAATGTAAATTGTGGTTTACGATTTATGACGTATTAAAAAAAAACGTAACTAGATCTCGTTTAAACCAATAACCAAACCCTAAAAACAGTTGCTAATGAATTTTATTCCGATTCTTTTTCATAGAATCTACATTCCGAACCAGTGGTAGCTTTATATTTAATAGATATCTTGTAAAATGACTATTCCAAAGTACATGGTACAACCTACTTGGACAAAATACATTTTGAATTTAAATAAGTATTATTTACCTTGAACATCATTATAATTCGCCGATATATTTTAATGTTTTTAGTCCGATATTATAGACGTCATTTAATATATTTAAAACTATTAAATACATTTATATTGGAATGTAATGTTTGTGTGCAGTCCCGCCGATGTTATCGATCCCGAATCAGTTGGAGGCTGCATATGTAGGGCAGGACGTAACGCTGGAATGCCACACAGAGGCCTACCCATCCTCTATTAACTACTGGACCACGGACCGTGGAGATATGATCATATCTGGTTTGTATCTTATTAGAGGACATGTTTTACTTTAATGTGATGAATTAATTTATATAAGAAACTTTATTTTTTTTACATTCAATTGAATTCTCTAGCATGAAAATTCTAATTTTAATTGAAATATACGTTACATTTATTTCTAATAACCCACTAAGTTTCTTCCGTCAGTTATTCTCAGGTCAGGGTATTTTTTTTCAAACCAGCCGTAGTGTATAATTTGATAATCAATAAGTAAGTGTAATGCGTCTTTATTGAATAAAGAAATTTGATTAGATTTATTTGATTCATAGGGGTCACAAGACCATCTTTGTACATATATTTATATATTTTATTTTCACAATTATATGATTTAATTAAAACCAAAATTATTTCACAGGTAACAAATATATAACAGCATTAAACGACGATAGTTATAGTCGAAAAATGAAACTGACTATACGTAAAGTATCGTCCAGGGATTTCTCATCTTACCGTTGCGTAGCTAAGAATTCCCTCGGTGAGACGGATGGTCTTATTCGACTTGACGGTGAGCTACAATTTTAACCGAGCAAACACTTTAACTTACCTCGTTAATATATTATCTATGCAAAACATACACTTCTTGAAATAAATTGTTAAAATGTCTTTTTTTATATTTTAAAATACCGGAATTATTAAAATAATTATAATTATAGGATATTATTCAAAAGAGCCAATTTATTACTTTTGTTTGTTTCATTTCGCACAGAAATTCCAGCTCCATCAACAACAAGTACTACAATTAATTACGTCCCGACATTTCCTCAACGAAAAAAAGGTAAATATAACAAACAAATGTTAAAACCAATTGAATATAAACTAATTATTTTCACTCAAATCAGCAATAAGACATAGATAGGCGAATAATTAATATTTAAGCAGGTAGGAACTTCAATGAAACCCTTTCGAGTTCAGTGATTTCGGAATTAATTTTTCATGTTCATCCTCCCTTCTGCTTATTGGAAAATTTGGAAATTTAATATAGCCATGTAAACCAGGGTTAGGAGACTAATACCAGTCAAAACTTCTGTGGCCCACGTGCCTTTTATACATTCATCGTCGGCCTGTAGCTGCCGATCGAGAAAGGTCGATGGTTGATTCTGTATTTATTGGTTTTGCCGCCGTAGCCCAATGCTTCCGTACAATTGGGTCGTTAGTAATATTATTGTGGGAAAAGCGATTTTGTTTGCTCTTTGACTTTCAATGTACATTTTTATTGTTACAGATTTGGGCTTTCCTCTATATTCTTTGCGAGACTATACGGTGTATTTAGAATTGAAAGGCGCTTTTGTTCCAATATTGTTTTCGAAAACTAGAACTAACCCTTGTCTCTTACCGTGTTTTAGTGCAATATCTTTGTATATTCTCAAATAAGCGTGCTCCATGTTATTCGTATCGTAAAAATAATAACCAAATAAATCTGTCGGATATCATTAAAGACGTCAACGGGAAATCCTATCAACGCAACGTTGCAAAACAAAGAGCCCTTAATCTCGTAATGAATTAATCTAAGTCTCTATGATATTATAAGATAACATTTTTATAATATAAATTAATTGTATATTTTTATTTATAAGGTAAACACAAGAACCGATGGCGAGATACTTCAGCAGAAAATAGAGTTATAGGAGATTATGAAGTTGAGGAATGGAAAGATATTGGTATGTATATTAATAAAATTACTAAATATTATTCTATATTTAAAATATAATCTTGCTAAGAAATAAATTTATATATTTGTTATTATTATTTATTATTTTGTTCTTTTTTTGGGTCATTGTAGACATGTACTGCCACAGATTCTACTATTGAAACCAACTTTGTATATAAGTTACATCTATTGCTAATTTTACAAGTGAACTGTAGGGTATGAGTAGTAAAAGTTATTTAACCTGAAATTTCATAATTTTTGTTGTCTTGTTAATTGTAATTAATTAACTTTTATCTTAATTACGTTAATAGATCTATTTTTAAAAGTCTTATAATATGATATTCGTTAGAGATCTAATAAGATATAAATACGTAAACTGTATTAGAAAACCTTTTAAACTCTTAATAAATAACAAAACATTTTCATCCATTAGAAATATCATTTATTATAAATGATATAAACAAGCTCATATTACTCAACGCCGGTTATTGGTTTATACAAACTAGCTTAGCTGTTTGCTTTTTATACCCTTTCCAGGGACACAACCGCAAAACTGACTGCTACTTACATTTCTGAAACTTATTCGTACTACATAATAACAATATACACTTCTAATACTTTAAATAATTCTTAGAAAACATGAATAAAAAATAAAATTAGGAGTATTAGCAAGTCAAAATTCAGAACGACAATGATAATTATCTGAGGACTCATAAAGGATTAGGTTTCTTTTTTAAATGTATTCATATTAGTATCATTATTTTTTTTCATATTTAAATATATTCACAAAATTTTAAATGATAACTATTTGGCAGTAATGAATATTGTAATGTCGACACAAGGTAATAAATTATACCTCGCTAACGTTTATTGAATTGTAAATAGACCAAAATAAACACCATTATTTTAAAAATACTTGAAATTACCAATTGTTAACTTTTTCAAATTAAATTTAATACCCAGAAAAGTTTACAGTTTACCGAAAACGGATCGCTAATTATACAATAATTAGCGATCCGTTTTCGGATCTCAAACAGAAATAAAATTAAGGGCTTGTCTTGAAACATACAGCGGGTTAAGATTACGTAATACTTAAGGAATAAATTTATTTTAATCGAACTTATTCTGTAAATATATAATGATAATAAATATTGAATACATTACTAAAATATTTTGATAACTAATTGTTCCGCGTTGTTTCAAACGCTTTACTTATACTCCGATCTCGGTGACTGACTAACCGAAAAAAAATATCTGACAGATTCTGGCTGACTCTGATAGTCGTATACAAACAAATAAGTTCCTCACCCGAATAATATAGAGGTATCGATAAATGCGACAAAGCACGAAAACTAATTAGCTTTTTTTTCTACAGATTATGAATCAACTCAATCTTCTAGTTCTTCTAGGATTCATGGCTTCATTTACAGCACTTTTGCCGTGGCCCTTCTTAGCTGACACGTCGTTGAAAACTTCAAAGAACTCTTGTAGTGCCAATTGATTGTGAAGTGTCTGTAAAACTAACTTTGTGAACAAAAAAAGTATTTTTCATAGTTGTTATTCTGTAAATAATTATAATAAATGTGTGTAGCTGTTTCTGTTAAAAAATACTTCATAAAACATCGAATAAATATTTTTTTCCCAAACAAGTTTCCATCTGTACTACTGAGCAAAGAAACTTACCCACACATACATATGTGGGTATCTAAGTGCGGTTTGTAATTTCAGGGCATAAGTGGAATGAATTTCCTAGACAAGAGCAATTATAACTTAAAACGATTTTCGACTAAGCAAAGTTATAGTATAATTTTAATTGAGATTATTTTACTGAAAGTTATTTATTCTGTAAGGTACCAGTTTACTTCTAGTTTTATATATTTCTTATTATGATTACAATGACTCGATTCTATTTAAAGTAGATGTTAATTGATTCGTATCTTTATAAAGACTGATAGATTTTACGGTAATTGTGCCATATCTGGTTATATATCGAAATTCCAATATATGTACATATATAAGGTTGTTGTAAATATTAATTAAATGTATTGTTTACTTAATCTATAACAGAGAGTTAATATCAACGATGGAACTTAAATATAGGATGAAAACGATATTCCTTTATATGTTTCTCATTTATAAAAAAACTGTAATCAGTTTCAAGCGTTTTCCTCAAAAAGAGAGAAGGCATAGTGGGACATTTTTAGATTGTTACTTTTACTTTTGATTTAAAGTAAATGTTATAAATCAGAGCAGCCGAAATAACTACAAATTATATATATAGTAAAATCAATTGTAAAAGTTAAAAAAAATCAAACTATTATTTTTAATTCAAAGTAATTGAACAAAAATTTTGATTATAGATTGAACTGCGAAACAAAATGAAAGAATATACGGTATTTCATCAGATGAGAGTAATTTTGTTTAAGAAACAAAGCATTTGTCTTTTATTTAAGAGTACCTATATTATAATGTTCTCAAGTAAGTGCATCACGCCAAAAATTACCTTTTCCGGTTCAAATAGTCTGTCAATAAGTTCTAGTCAACTTCATAATTTTAATAAATATTAAACTTTTATACTTTATTCACAATCGTTAACTTATAACCATTCCCTAGAGTCGCGTGTCGGTCGCACACGTCACATAATGCTATCAAAATTCGCTTAAAATGAAACTGTTTGACTATAAAATGTGTAAAAATAATTCATTCCGTTCTGCAATAAAGACAATATGGCGTGCTTTGTAATATAAATTCCTAGTCTCAAATTATTGTAATAGTTAGTTGTGTACAGTCATTGTTGTACAAAACGTTTGAATGTCCAAACTAGAAAATAGAAAATCTATAATATATTTCTTAAAACTAGCTTTTAATTAAACTATGAAGGGCTTTTGGACTAACGTGGAAATCTCTTTCAAGTGCAGTTGGATATTTCTAGTATATTACTGATTTAGTAAACAAAAATCTACGTTGATTCGATTGCTGTGCTTCTGAGATAGAATGTTAACCGTAGTTTACAAAACATATTCCAATGATATTCCTTATTGTGTAAATCCTCATTAATGTTTTAATTTTAACAAAAATGTTTAAATTATTGTGTTTGTTTACATGAAAAATATCAATAAATGTTATATGTAGCAATTTATAGCTGTTTGTATGTAGATTACCTTCGCCGACGAATCCATCATCACTTTCCATAAATTATATCTCAAATAACAAATCGACTTGTTAAATTTAAGTAATAGTGACCGTTAGATGTTTCTTTAAAGTTATGAAATAAACTTTTTGTAAAAAAAACATTTGTATTATTTATAAAATTCAATCTCTCTGACGCATAAAATATTCTTATTATATTGTACTGAAAAATGTAAGCACGGTCATCTCGTCTATTTTTATTTATTTATGTTGCGTTTCTTTTTTATCAAATCCAGTAAAAAGTGGAAGAAAACGAAACATTTAAAAATATTTTCTGCAAGCGAACTTATTTACATAAGAGCAATGACGAATACCCTCGAGGCATCTTATTACAGTACGCAAACACTATTCCCGCGACCTACTTACGATAATAGAAACTAACACTTTAAAACTTTCATTTCTTATCTGTCGCATCTCGATGATACCGAATGCAGTGTCGGCTTCCAGAAAATATGAGATCTCGAGCTGCAAAATTCTATTGTTTTCGAAATTATTGCACATTTATTCCTGGTGAAACTTGTTTTGCATAATAAAATAGCGGAGGTACCTGGCCGCTTAGCTACACCGAAGCCTTAATGCACTTACGCCAAGTCATGAAGTAACTGACGAGCCCGAATATAACTCTGCCAGTTTTAAATTTGGAAGAAGCATCGTCGAGTTTTATTCATAACTGAATGCGATGACAGCCGCTGCCCGAGGGACGGACGCCTGTCGTGCCTCTACTCTTGCAACCAAGACTTTTTTTTATGCAACTTTTACCGACGTTTTGCTGCGCCCATGCCATGTTTGTTAGTTCTCGTATCAGGCCACTTTTTAGATGAACTCATATGAAAATTTTGTCAAGGACTCGTAAATACTGAAACGAGTTACAATTCTAAAATTAAAATTTAACATCACGAAAAACAGGTATATTTATTGAATCGTTTTTAATGAGAGATACGAATAAGTTTTATTGTAATATATGTAAATGTGTGGGTTTAAGTATGTGTGTGTTTGTAACTGAATATTTTAATATTATGTGTTTTATTTCCATTCACACATTAAGTTGAGTTTTTATTATCCTTAATTTTAACCGTTTTACCTGACCAATCAAATTTATTTAAAAATATGTCCTTTTAAATACTATCTAAATTTTTTTTACGATCTTAAATTCAGAAATTACAATTAAAGAAATCTTAATATTTTTTACTAAATATATTCTTGAAATACTATTCATGGCCAATATTTGATTTCTTAGGCACTAATAGACATAGAATTATTTGTTTATTAAAACACCTGTGTAACTAATAAATTAACTTTTATTATCATGGTGCGATGAGAATAAAAATACATTGAAACTAAGATAACTCACACCAGAGGCATTTATTATTACAAGCGCCCTACAAGATATCGATTTTATGCAAAATGCAACTAAGTTTCAAGCCGTGAGCGGGTTGCACCATATTAGCCATAAACCCCGCTTTTCTACCTCGCAACATCGTATGCTTTATTAGAAAATGACCTATTAATTTATCGTTGCCACTTATCGGGCTATCTACGTATACGTACGATATCCAATATTATAAGATTTTATAGCTCAATGGAATCTTATTCATTATTATTCGCGTCACGAAATTGTTAAGATTCTCTCGTAAGGTGTAATAAAATATGTATAATATTAATATTAGAAATATATCACAATATATCGCTACGAGTTATAAGGAAATAAAATACGCGCTTCACGAAGGTTCAATCAAGCAAGAAACATTTCGTTTTTTATAGCCGATAACCTCCTATAAAGAAAAGGTATAAAAATAATAAGGCGTCGAGAGGGAGAATAAAACATAATAATAACGCCCCGTCAAAGTCATTGTCCAACGGCCTCGTACGTTTTAAAAGCTTTTAACTGCTCTCTCAGATAACACATACAGCCGTAGCTATCTCTGTGAGAAGAAACGATTTTGTACAATTTGAATTTCACGTCCCCTTCAACGGTACAATCATAAAGAAGGATATCGATGACAGTTACAATTTTGTTTACAAGGATTTATCGACGGCCGAGCTGTCGCCGAGCAATAATGCTACGATTATTGTGTCCTGGACTTTCTGGAAATGGTGAGTACGCGCCATTTCGTCATAATTAAATTTACAGTCTTTATTATATTTGTTTAATTAAAGTAGACATATTTGTTAATTTATTTATTTAAAAAAAAATCTTATTTTTTTTTTTCTACATATAATATGTAACATTACGATATATAAATTATACAGAAACAGTTATTTTTTATGATTTATGAGTAACAAAAATCCAAAATTTTCAGTCACAGGTCACATCCCATACACAATGGCACAACAAGAAGTGTAAGGCAATCCTTACACCGTCAATGTGCTGCTAACATTGTACCTGTAATTACATTAACTCACTCACCCTTCAAACCTAACCACAGCAGTAAAGACTATAGACGTTTGACGGTAAATTAATTGTTGGTGGTAGCCTCACCAGGCGGGCCTATACAAATGGCTACCACTAAGTAAAATATCAGGTATGAGAATCGTTTAAAACACCGAATTATTTAGCAAAATGTACCTAAAAAGAAAATAATAAAATGTTACACTCAAATATCAGTGTAAATAGTATGCACGGTTATATACATATATATAAATGCAATCCATAAAATTGACATTTATATGTGTCTAACAAATTCCACGTATGAGTTGTAAAAAATAATATATTTCGTATTCAAAAGTTCTGGGTTAAACTATATTCGGTAAGCGTTTTATTATAAACATTACACGTAAATTGATCTATCTTATATTAAAAATACGCTGTAAATGATATGCCATTTTTCTTTAAAAAGTCTTTTCGCTGGTACTTCACCTACATTTGTTACAGATTTTTATCAGAAAAATAATTTTATGTCCATCACATTAATGACGAAACCAACACCAACATTTTTTATGACTTCCCACCATTAAAATAATCACTTCCTTTTCGCAGTGCATTTTAAAATGAACGAACATAGATTTGATGTGATTGTATCCACTTAATATATAAATTATTTAATAAAGACTTACGTTACGCTTAACACCTTTGTATAACTATTAACATAAAGATTATCTAATGGGCTAAAAGGCTAAAGTAAAATAAATGATTTAATACCTAAGCTATTTATAAAGAAGTTTTTGATTTATCGCCTTTAAAGTGTCTTTAATAGAAACAGCAACTGAACGTTCCATTGCTGGGCAAAGACCGTATCTCCTTATCATAAGGCTTAGAACTTGTTTCACCGCGCTATTCCAATGCAGCCTGGTAGATATAAATGTATATGATTTTCATCTAACCAGTTCACTTTTCCTAAAGATTTTTATTTTTTACTAAATTGATGCCAAATGAATTATAAACACAAATTAAGCTCATTAAAAATTCGAAGGTTCAAAACAATAATTCTTAGGTAGGTTTAAAAAAATAACGTATTCTAGAGAGTTTTTTAAATTAAGCACAAAAATTATCTTCTTTGCATATTCTATTGTTTAAATATATAGAAATTAAGAGCTAGTTTTTATATTCTATACAATAGTACCTATACAAAAGTTGCTATCGAAAATATCAATTTCTGGGACAGTGCCAACTTAATTTGCAAGCAGCACAACCAAATGAATAACGGATAAGGTTGTTGTAGAATTCCATATACATAATCTATTTAGCCATTCAAATAAACAGGATAATGGTGTAATTTCTGTACTAAATATAATTTGCACCGCGCTTTCCACCTCGGGCGGAGGTAAACGTTTAAATAAGCTGGAAGTATTTAACTAACTAACCATAACGAATTATTAAACGAACTCGAGTTCTCTTTGTACAAAAATAATGTAATCCGTTTATTTTAAGACATACTATACACTCCGTTTTTCCTTTTTGTTATATGAAAATTTAAATAAATAGTAGTGAACGCTTATTTAATTAAGAATTTTTGTCTTTTTGTACAGACTTTTACAAACTTTGTGCGATTAAATAAAAATGTTTATAGTCTGTAGATATATGTGGAAAATTATATAAATTATTTCTATTGTATGAAGGTATACTTTTTATCTGGCTGAAATTGATTGAAAAACTTAATAACTTTAGATTACACACAACAATACTAAATAGTGCTTTTCTTTGACAGAATATCTAATGCGTGGCTGATACCTGGGACCATCTGGGTAGATGGGCTTGCAGTCTTATCACCAAGTTAAAGCTGTTTTCAATATATTTCGTTTCATCAAGATAAGCTAAGTTATTTTTGTATTGCATCTCATTTCATTGTGTGTGTTATTTTCATTAAAGGCAGAAAAATTTGACGGGAACATGTGACGTATCTGTACTTATAATAGATAAGATTTTTTTTTCTTCCTTAAAAATTCTTGTAATATACATATTTCTTAACTTACTCGTTTTTTTTTAATGCATCTTCATGACATGTTGTCTAATGGTAACGATGTAATGCAGTAACGTCCAATTTGCACTAATTGGAAACTTTACACAGGATAACATGGTCTTAACAATTTGCAGCAGCCGTCATCATACCTGGAATATTCTGTTTAAGCCGAATAAGATTTTTACTAGCATATTTTTACTAGATATACTCTAATAAGATATTTTATGCATACGCTAAAATTAAAAAAAAAATCACACACTCCTTACACACGGAGTCGAGTTGTTCACAAATACAATTTGTCTCTCTTTTTATATATAGTATTCAGAAAACTGCAACAAAGTCTATGAGCAGGTTGTAATTAAAAAAAAATCTATTATCACTAATAACCGTTACTGACCAACGTGGAGCAAAAGACGGACATAATACCTGGAAACATTCTGTACTAGTCAACCTAAGAACATTGAGATATGCACAAAGGCCGTAAATTATAAAAATAAGTTCCAGTGTTTCGAGACACATATATATGTACTTTGTACATATCTAACTCCAAAAAGTGAGTTCTCTTATTCAGTGAGCTAATAGATGCATCCTGGGAACAGTACTACTGGAAAATCTTTTAGACGGTATGTATTAAATCAAAATCAAAATAAAAGCACTCTTGAATCGTCATGTTACACTGTTGAATTAAATTTAAAGCTATTTCCTGTTCAGAAAGAAGATTCTACCAGAAGAACCGGTAATAAACTGGGTAGTCAATCTTTTCCACTATTTTAATTACAGAGTATGTCAAAAAAACCTAGAAATCAATAAATACTAAGTCTTCGCTTTTACATCTTTAATATATTCTTGTATTGAGTAATATCCCTTATTTATGAATATTTTTATTATACGAGTATATTAAGGCTAGAGCCTTAAGTAACTGAATCAATTTACGAATTTATGAATGAACTTATATCTTTATCGGTATGAAAGATATGCAAATTATGTACCAAATTGCTCACCAACTCTCTTACGACGTATACTTATACATTTACCTATGACGTAACTGCACTCTATTATAGCTAATTTCAACTTATATTTAAAAACTCTTCGAAAAAAAAATACCATTATTTGTTTCAATTAATCTCAACCTCAACTAGCACTCACGTTGAGTCATAAAAAGTGTAAATGTACTCTAGGGTCAACTTTATAACGTTTGTAACAAGGCAGTTGAGTGAAGTGCTGTTTCCTTGCTCTCTGCTAGTGCGGCTTACTCGTGAACTTGGCATAAGCTTCTAGTTTTATTTTTCATTTACCATTTCTATCCAGCTTTGGATACCGTTCCAAAACGGATTGGTAAGAAGAGACGCGTCTCTACTAAAAATTTGTTGTAAAATCGAAATAGCTGCAACGAAGTTTAGTCTTACAATCTGATAGGATAAGCTCTAATGCCATTTTCCTATAAACGGATCTATTGAAATTTAATAACTTTTTGCAATACATTAAGGAATGAAGCTTAATACTAACTTTTTACTATTGTGTAATAAAATATTTCTTTTTTGATTAAATTAGCTTTTTTTATTAATTGTTATAAATAACAATTCCGTCATTCATTAATATGCTTTAATACTACTTAAATTTAAATAATCTTATTTTTGATTATATTAGCGAGATGTTACAATTACCAAAATTTTATGATTTGATATGTCCTTAAAATTTTAGTCGGACATAATAAAAACGATATTAATCATATTCTTACGCAATTTATGAAATGAGGGTGTCCTAATTGCTCGCAAATGACAGAAGAAAGGTGGCCCGGCCAGGACCATTAATACTCGTTACGTAGAAACATAAAAGGAATCATTCCCGTCTTTCTGGAAAAATTATGTATTCACCCTAAGTAACATTTAGTAGCATCTTAAATCTAGATACTCCCAACTACGGGAACGGACCGTTTGATGCTTATTGCATTAGGTACCTACTACTGGCATACTTGTAAGGTATTGAGACAAATTTTAGTAAAGCAATTTCTGGTACAACTCATGCTACAAACGTCCACTTTTGTAAGACATAAAACATAAATATTAAAAAAATGTGAAATATGTAATTAAAAATAGTATTTTTAATATTCATTCAAACGCGCGACTGCAGACAACACAGCTCTAATTTGAAAGTCTGAAAAAGTAATACCTATTGTTGTGCCCTTAATACGCAGAGACGACAGTGAACACGTAATAGTGGCGTACCTTCGTTTTTTCTACCGTTTCGCATGTAAAACGGTGTTTTAATAAAAGCGGATCACCGCATCCCGCCTGAATATTGTCGCAGATATTTCAATATTGGTAGGATTAGCAGCCTATTTAAACATCACTCTCAATGCCCCACCCGCCATATTGGAATACAATTTCATTCAAAGCAACCCTTGAAAATATTTACTGAACGTTTTTAATTTCGTGCTACGCATTATTGGTTCATTTTTATCTAAATCGAAACCGCCATGCGGTATTTACTTTTCATTTAGTTCGGTATGTTACGTATCGATTTTAAACACATAAATGACAACAGTTGTTATCTTGAATGAATGTCGAAGTGAATTATGTTACAAAAAAATAATATATTTCAACACACATTCCTAAAAAAAGTTTTTAAAATATACAAATCATATAGGTCGGTTACTATTGATTAGTGATGAGATATTTGTATGGCGTTTCAATTCAAAACTATCATCTCATACCAAATAATAGCCATTTAAATTAATTAATAATGGCATTTTTTTCTCAAAATAAATTATTAACGTTTTCAAATTAATCCAACGACACACAATATTAATTCCTCGGGGTTTTATAATGAGTTTGACGAGAGCCATGCATAAACTACATCCGTCGGGTCCCGAAGCGCCATTTATCAGGACCGACGCCGTTTCATAAACTGTCTATCGCGTTGTTATCATATCGCGTGACATTTATTGTTTCTATTCCATCTCAGACCGCCCTGATTAAATAATTAATTCCAAAGCGAACCCTCTATTATATAAACCTCTAAATGTTAGAACCGTAAACCACGTTTTAAGCTGAAACATTTTAATTGAAAACGTTATTTTTAAATTTTAGTACCAAAATGTATATGCACTAATGTTTGCTCAGTGTTTGTAATTCGTTGATATAATTATTACAGTAAATTTATGAAAATGTTTATACTTTATACCCTTATTCCGATTTTTCAATTGATAACAACAAAACTCATCAATAGGTCTATAACAAAAACAGGAAGTCGCTTGATAAACATTGGAAAAAAAGCACTGTACTGTTTAATCTTTGCCTGCTTATATATTAACAGATACTTAAATTATTAATTAATTTTCCTGTATTATAAACAACCAGTACACAAAATGTAATCTAAACTTCTATTTTCCCATAGTATCTTTTCCAGAAATAGTAAGCATGTATTAAAAACCGCCAAGAGCCGAAATGGCCCAGTGGTTAGAACGCATGCATCTTAACCGATGATTTCGGGTAAAAACCCAGTCAGGCACCACTGAATTTTCATGTGCTTAATTTGTGTTTATAATTCATCTCGTGCTCGGCGGTGAACGAAAACATCGTGACGAAACCTGCATGTGTCTAATTTCAACAAAATTCTGCCACACGTGTATTCCCACCAACCCGCATTGGAGCGGAGCAGCGTGGTGGAATATGCTCCAAAGCTTCTCCTCGAAGGGAAAGGAGGCCTTAGCCCAGCAGTGGGTAATTTATAGGCTGCTAATGTGAAAAAAATTTATTAAAAACATGCAGTAAATAATTTATTCAGAGTATGCTAAACATAAAAGGAAAATATAAAATGACGTCACTTTTTCTGGATAGATGTGTGTGTAAAAATATTGAAATAATAAATTAAAATTTATGAAACGGTATTTTTTTTTATCGCAATCCGCGTTTCTGTAAAATATTCTGGATTATAATTTACGATATTGTTTCGTTCTGACATGGGTACCAGAATGAATAAACGAATAAGAACACCGAACAGCCCACCACTCCAACTCCATTAATCAACAGTAGGCCCATTTCATAAAGTGACATTTTCATTGTTACGACGCCCTAAAGTTCCTATTTACTTATTTTATGTTCATAACTTCACTCGTAACTAAACCAAGCAAGTCTAATAATAAAACCACTAATTAGTTCCGCTTCAGACAATGTATCCTCATATGAGTAGATGAGAGTCTCATTGTGAACAGTTTTTCCAATATACGGTAGTTTTCTCATACAAAACGTGTTACTTGTCTGAATCACATTTGACATAGATTTGAAATCGGATAGATCATTTGATATTCATATCGTAGTGTAAAACGAATTGAATGCCGGCTATGTTTTCGAGATTCTTTGTTTATATAGTTAGGAAAAAAATGTATCGTAGTAATAATATCTGAATACTTTGTGCTGAAAATACATATATAACTAAATTAAATTGTTACTGCTATTTATATGCAGTACTTGCTTTATTATAATGTAATACTAGCGTCGAGTAATTTGGCACATTAAGCGGGCAAAATATGCGCCAAAGATATTATGAGTAGAGTAACTGCCTGTTTATTTCCCAGTTCTGGGATTCCCTTATGGAGTATTAGATATAAAGCTTATTCCACCACTTCATCAATACTGGTAGATTTTCATCTGACACGTAAAAAATTCCGGACATTATTTTCTACCTCTACAAGCCCGAGGTGAAATATAAACACAAATTAAGCACTTGAAAATTCATCAGTGCGTGCCGGGATTAGAAGCAGCAATTTTCGTATAAGTTTCGCGTGTTTTAACCACTGAACAATATTAGCTATCTATTATGAGTACGTGTTGATTGTTAATACTAAAGTACTATTAATTATTAACATACAACATTGATTGTTTTATTTTGCAGCGGTTATTTTGAACACAAATAAATCGAATGTCAATAACAGCTATGTTTAAGAAACACCACATATAGTCGATATCGAATGTTTATTTATCAGCTGTTTAATAAGAATACTAAATAGATCAATAAAATTGTCTTTATTGGTGTCAAAGGGATCTAAAAGACAAACGTGAAAACAGCATAATAACATAAGTGAAAACTAACAATTTGTCGCCACATTTAACTTGGTACCACCCACTCATTAGATATTCGACCGCCACAAAACAGTACTCAGTATTGTCGTGTTCTGGTTTGAAGGGTGATTGAGCCAGTTTAACTATAGGCACAAGGAACATAACATCTTAGTTCCCAAGGTTAATGGCGCATTGGTGTAAGGAATGGTTAATATTTCTTACAGCGCCATTGTCTATGGGCGGTGGTGACCACGTACCATCAGTTGGCCCATATGCTCGTCCGCCAACCTATACCATAAAAAAGACATAGTCGACAAGTAGGTACTCAGTTAACGAAATAAAATACAGTTACAAGTGTATCAATATGTTATTAGATCGGTTATTTATTTTCCGAAATATATTGTGAGAACTGAAATTTAAATCAATTCGTTGAGTTTGCATTTCATACATTTATCTAGCCGTAAAATTCCATAAATATTTTAAATTAAATTAAATAATTCTCATACATCAAATATGTACATCTCAACGCATACCTTAGAAATGTTTACAGGTTTACATGGTTAAATAATAATACTGATGATTAAAGTGAACTTAACATTTCCTTTGTTTGGAAAAAATGCTATTAATATTTGATAAATATTCTGTATATTTTTAGGATCTACAAATATTAGATGATACCCGATACCCGTGGATGCAACGCTATTGTGTCCATTGTAGTTTTGGTATTATTCGCAAACTAAAAATATTTTCGCCATCAATTTTATAACATTTTAGTATCAATGAAATTAGTTGATTTTTTATGAACTCGAACCAAAAACTAAATTGATCTCTTGAATAATACTAGCATCCCGTCCCGGATTCACACGTGTAGAATAAGGGTATACATAAAACTCTATCGGTATGCAGTTTACGCCAGTAAAGTTTCCGTTGGCATGATTTTTTTCCGACGTCGACAACAATTATCTTCATATTTTAACCAGTAAACACACTAAACTTATAATTAATTATACACCTAAATCTTCCTCATGAATAACGTCCATTAGCAAAAATCGTATGAAAAACCGTCAGGTAGTTTTTGAGATTTTCACGTTCAAACAGAGACATACTGAAACAATTATTATAAAGCTTTACCTAGAAGTAATTACATACATATATTCCTTTTAGATAAAAAAGGTAGATTTATAAAGATAAATGGCACTCCCCATCCACACAAAACTAATTTATGTAATTGAGTTTTTGGAGACTCTCCATATTTTTGTACTTAAACAAAACAAAGGCTTAAACTATAATAATAAATACCTTCTAATAGTTAAAATACAAAATATTTATTAAATATGTACTTTAACCGAGCCTTAATCATATGCAATCTTACTTAAAAATAATATCACAAAATGAAAAGCCTTTCGTGGCCATTTCATTTTGCAGCCCAAGGCACAGGAAGCAAAATGCACCATCCCATTTTCCCTACGTAACTACGTTGCTCGCTTCGAACAATGAAATGCTTTTAAAACATGAAACAACATGATTCGTATAATAACATAAAAATAATTTGTTTGAAAATTGAAATATCTCTAGCCATGCTGTAAGACTTTATCGAGGCATTAACATTGATACATACAAATTAAATAATTCATAGAAATATATTATATTATGTTCTTTTAAATACATATTGAAGCGTTAATCTTAAAAACTACTGCTGTGATTTTCATTTTGTTTTTCCTCAATGGTCAGACTTATTTAAATAATAAAATCGTTAAGTCATGTTTTGATAATATTCGCCGGTTAAATCAAAACATTCCGTGTTTCGAAAATTGATAAAGTTATATAAAAATAATTTACATAATTATGTCGAATACTTGCACCTCTCACGTGTTAACGTAAATTTTAACATTTTGACATAAATACATAAAAGTTGATGACAAACATAATTCTATATCAATATATAGTTAGTAATCTCAATAGATTAACTCGCTATAACTAATAGAAAGCTGAACTAAAAGTTTATGTAAGTTGTTTTTATGCAAGCGAGTTGTAATCTTTATCAAATCCGAGCATCCTAACATAATATTATAAATGTAAAAGTAGGTTAATTTATTTATGTCCAAGTTACGCTTTTAACTTCACATACCTGTTCACGGGGGTACATAGGATACCCAACATCTGCAACAGACGAACAAATTTTTACAAGAGTTTTATACGACGTTATACTTAAAGTCGTCGTTCAAAATGTTCCCGTATTAAAAAATGGATAGGAATTTTTAAGTCATGCGACTGCGTTGTTAAATAGGAAAGACTTAATTACAGGACACAGTTACGCCGCTAGAACCTTTAATTTTCCCTACATACTAAAACTTAACGATAATGCCCCAAAATAAAGTATTCGTACGAAATATTCGTCGTTACAAAAACGCGTTTAAAATTACGTCATTCCAATTTCATCTGGCAGTTGAACGTGATCAGATTATTATCATATCGTACCGTTAAGAATAAGAGGAAGTTTATTCGGGACACACGGTAACAATTGTTAATCATTTATTACAGGTCTCTTTCTATAGTGGTATTAAGAAATAGTATCTATACGGTCTTAACTAAATGCATGAGACCACTTTTGGTTGTCGCGTTATTTAAGTTTACAAGCATAATCTAAAACATATTTTACTGCCGTGATATTTGCGTTGAATATACATATAAATTCAAAAGTTTGTTTGTTTGTTAAGTTTTCACGTTTTAACGACTCGACTGATGATTATATTTTTCTATATGACAAAAAGGCATAAGGCACCTAACACTTAACTTTTTACACACTAACAGAAAGTCCGTTGTGAATATTTATAATTGTAATTCTGGATATCTATCCAAACCCCCTCTTAAATATATACATAGTTATTAATCTAAAACAAATCGCAAAGTGCAAACGGTGATTTTATTTACACAAAGTGCTTAAAATAATATTAAACATTTTGGATATCTACAAATCTTCCGTACAAAGTTTTCATGTATCTGTTACAGTTTTGGACGCTTTCGCTCGGAAAACGCTCGGACTGACAATTTAATCTGGAATACATTGACATAATAAGCTATATCTAAAAATGTATATTTTGAAACTATAAATATTATAATTCTTACTTTACTTTATTTGGCGGTTGGGCTTTGTGCACCTCCTCATCAGATATTCTACCATCAAACAACAATAATAATTAGTACTGTTTTATTCCAGTTTGAAGGGTGAGTAGCCCGTGCAACTACAAGCAAAAGGGACGTAGCATCTTAGTTCCATAGGTAGACGGTATATTGGCGACGCTTACGTTCCTTAGAACGGTTAATTTTTCTTACAGCGCCAATGTCTATGCGTGGTGTTGACCACTTACCATCGTCTACTATAAGTGCGAAAATAACTCCATCTGTTACCTCTTCACGCTTAAACCGTGGTATGGAAATAATTTGAGTTCCGTGGAAGAACATAGGTTATTTTTTTAATTTACCCCTCGAGATGTAAAATGGGGTGTGACCATTTGTGTGCTATAGGTAGTTTTGTAAATTTCGAGCGGGTAAACCTTTATGAAGCCAGTATTTAAATATATTTTGACTACCATGAGTAGTAACGTGATTTTTCTTATGACAACAGCTAACGAATAACAGTAATTAGTAAAAATTATATCTGGTTACAATATTATTAAGGAAATTAAAATTATTAATTAATAAAAGTTAGATTAAAACTTAGATTTACCTTAAAAAAGTATGAACGACATTTATACATATCTATTTTCCAGGAAAGTCTAATTTAATGGTACTCTCAATGGTAGTGTCATTTAAAGCGACAGGAGGTTCTGTAACATATTTGAAGAAATACTTAAGAAAGGGTGCCGACTGGAATTTTCGTTCATATTTATATAGTTAAGGCTATATATATAGTTAGACCTTCATGCAGAATGGAGGCAGTTACATAATTGCTTAAATATCGGTAGGATTAGTGAAAGTCGTGACGACACTATTAACATCATCACTATAAATACTTTTAATCAAACAATGATAAATCTTACGTATCTTATTTAACTATGAAACCTCACAAATAATTCAAATCATACACAATAGAAACACACATTTTACAAATGTTGTACTTAAATTATTTTTCGTAGCCTCCTCGGGGTCTCTACGGTTTACAGCTCGAGAGAAAAGGGGAGAGAGAGCCGCCTCCCATTCCTTAAATCCTTAGTTTCGACGAATACCGCCGGCCCCTCATTGCATGTGCGCCATCTTGCGGAAGTCATACTACTTTGCAGCGGAAATCAATGTTATTTTTTAAATAAAAAATAATTAAGATATTTTCTTTATAAGTAATAAATTACAATTTTACATACTAATTTCAACATTGTCGTAAATTACTTAAAAATAATAATCTTTCAATAAACCTGAATGTTATAACAGCGAGATAAATATTTAATCATTAAACTTTATAAGCGAAATACTTATCAGAAGACGTATCGTCATCAGTCATCATCATCTCTGAAAATTGATGTCCATGACTTGAAATTCAGTACTCGGCCAATAACTATTACTATCCGTTTTACTAGGAAACTGCATTAAAAAGCTCTTAGAAGTCCGCAAAAAAGACAAATCAACTCGCCGACATTAAATAATATAGTGCTTCACATCTTTATTTCTAAATCTTAATATAATATTATTTTTAATTTCAAAATAATTGGTTATGAATTCTACACAAAGATATTTATTGGAAACCGTGAAACGGATAACTAAGATAGAATAACGCATAAAATTAGTGCAACGTTAAATTATTTACTTTTTAGTGTATTTTTACTCTTACTTTTTTATTTTTATTTCTTTCCTCAAATATTCAGAACAATACACTCAAATTTTAATTGTTACTCATATCGTTTGTTGAAATAACATGATAGATACCTTGCCGTGTTTTGGATGAAACAGAGAAGACGATTTGATAAATATCAAGAAAGTTTGTTGCTCGTTCACGACAGTGCTTTTAGAAATGTAGGGACACAATTGTATTCGCTTCTCTCGCCCGCAGCTGTAAATGCATATACTTTTCTTAAAATAAAATAAGTACTGTCTGATTTAGTCTTTGTTTAGTGTATGTTTCCTAGTATTTATTTCTACGTCGTTTTAACTTATTTAAATTCTTTTAAAACATCACATTTATCACCATTTAATGAAATCATTTTAATGTTTATTCTGAAATAAATTTGAGAATTTTGTTTAGACTATGTGATTTGGACAATGTTTGAAAACGAAATATCCTCAGGGTAAAAACGTCTATGTTTATAAAAACGTTCAGCAAGACGCTGCCTCGGCAAAACCGTAAACTGAGGTTGGCCATAATTTATTCCTTTGGCTATAGCTTCGAAATTCGAACGCTTTTAAGCATCAACGAAATTCGTTAGTCACTGCTCCTTCTATTCCCACAAAACCCTTTCGAGTGCCCGGAGTTAATTGGATCTTTTGAAAAATTCTTCCCGGAATAATTTTTCATCTATCACTTTACTCGTAATTTGCGCTTGTTTGTTTAACAAACATGCCTTTGATGTACGAAATTCGAATATCTAAGTGTTCTAGTTATTGAACGACTTGTAAATTTCTAATTTTGTTATACGGTTACTTGAATTTATAATACTCACCTACAGAAATAATAATATAGTATTGACCGAATACAACCTCAATAGTTTTAGGTTTAAAGACGTTTGAAAATTAACAAATACATACCGAATTGCCTTTTATATAATTAATTTATATTGCTAAGCATTAACTCTGTAGATAAAAAAATAATGCCTGAGAAATACTGTACAAAGAGGTTTTATATATTGTATAAAGAAAACATGTGACCCTTTTACTTTATTCAAGCTAGCGACTTGCAAATTTTGTTGTTAGGTCAAACAGTAAGTTGAATAGGTATGTTTTAATAAATTCGCCCGAATCCTTAACATAAGCCTGTAAAAATATTTATCATAGATGTCATAAAACAATCCAATATTTTATTTAAATTAATTAAATATTTTGTTTTAAAAATTGCACTCCACTCATATAAACAACACCAACATGCAGTATTTAAAGTATTGGAATTCTTGCCAATACATAAAACTCATTCCATATTAATTTTAAATAAAGAAAGGAATAATTTTCGATGCATTGATAAACATGTCTAGGAAAAAAAATACTTCTGTTTCTTCCAAGGCTCAAGTTTATCATCTGAAGTTTTTAGTACCTCATTATGTCATTAGACTATTCAGCTACAAACAATACTTATCGCAGTTAATAGTTTTATACTATACTAGCTGTGCCCGCGACTTCACACTTATTTTATATATAATTCTAAAATAAAAGTAACCTAAGTTACTCCTTATTACAGCAGCTATCTGCCAGTGAAAGTCCCAAAATCAGTCCAGCCGTTCCAGAGATTAGCCTGAACAAATAGACAGACAGACAGACAAACATTAAAAAAAATGTCATTTTGATACATGTACCGTGTATATGTATATATGCATTTAGTAAAAAGCGGTTACTCTAATATAACAAACAGACATTTCAATTTTATTATATGTATGGATAGACATTTTCTGCATCTTTCTAATATATTAACAAATTCATAAATATGTTAACAGGCTTAATATATCATTTGAAATACATTGCTTATAATTGGGTGTTAATGTTTAACTAATAATGCGATGATTTGAAGCGAAATGTAAATAGTAACACCATAGCAAAGCCTACTAGTATTCAATATGAGTGACATTCGACCTAATTTAATGCTTACTTTACTATGAAAACAAACCTATGTAAATAAATTTACAGACCAACTAAAACAACAATTAAACATAACATGAAAATACTCAAGATTTTTATATAAAAATAGAGTAATTTATACAGTTTTATTTAAAAAAAAAACTTCTCTAAGCATCATATCGTTTCGCGCAATATACGCATATAAAAAATTCGTCGCCCACGTTCGTTTTTACAACCCTTGTATGGGTACTTCCATGAAATTTGACGAGCCAACTAAGGCGCTTACATCATGTTTATAATTCATTGTATTCGCACAATACGAAGCCGATGCTAATGTAAATATTTACGCATACATACAAGTCGCAACAAAGCATTATTAATTTAATCTTGTATTGAATCAAATTTAATTTAACTACAACCGTATATTTTAAATGCAACAAAATATGCAACGAGATAAAAATATCGTGAGGATAAATAATAAATAGGTAAATAAAACTCACAAAAAATTTAAACTTTACCGTAAATTATAATATAATAAAATATATACATATGTTAAACCTTTCTATTAAATATAGCACACAGTGTGCTTAGAATAGTTTACATATAAAGCAATAAGCACATAGTATTTATCTAAGAACATTGTAATTGTTAGTGTACACAAAAACGGCATACATCATTACCCACCTATTGACGCTTATCGGGATACATACAATGTTCTTTTTCCCAAAGGTTAGACGCTATCATCGCATCACTTTTCTAAATAAAGTGTATACATGTGAGGCAAATCTGAGACTCACCTCTCACGGGTGGGGCTGCGACTTCCTATAATCCATTTAGGCGAACAACCTAGCTACGTGTCAAAGTGATTGATGTAGGTACCTACAAGAAGACTCGTGCGGTGACTTTATCTGAGCTTGACGCCTTCGCAAAATGCCTTAGCTAATACGATCACAATATAACGCGTCTATATAAGATTAGCTAATAGTTTTTAGTCACACTATTGTATATTATACTTTAAGATATATCTAGATAAAATATATATCAATATTAAGAAGTAAATAAAATATTGCTACACTAATAAAAACTAATTTAATTATCTCCACACTTTAAATTTATAATGACGGCTTGATGACTTTATTTTCAGATTAGACATACAAAAATATATGTTAACTACTTAAAATAAAAATTCTAATAATATATTTTATCAATATTCAAGAAAGTAAAATATTAAGCTACTTTAAAACATTCATAAATTACCATTCATAATAACATTACTCATTAAGCCTCCTCTACGAATACTTAACGAGTTTACGAACATTTGAAACGATCACTTCTATTCAATTGTAAATGAATTGATAATTGATTCTTCTAATGTCAATGAATAGACTTTGTATTCATAAATTATTATCAATAGATAACAATACGAACGAACATTTATTGGAGCGATTGAAATGTTTTGCAATGTTCAAATTAACGAACCATTAAGAAAAGCCGTGAATGTCAATGACAAGAAATATTTAAAGTCGGTTAATTAAACGATAGAATCAATTATGTATTGTTTTTTAAAGAAAAAAAAAAAGTTTATATTATTAATAAACTATATTAAATACATTAATACGGTGAAGTTCTATCGCGATATATTTACTCTACTCTAACCATAACAGGACAAAAACCAAATAAACAATATTTGACAGCAAAATGTCGCAATATCATTGGTCGAGAGCTTTATTAATCTCTTATATTCACTATGGGTTTACAAAAAATGCATTTTGTATGTCGACGAAACTATTATCAGAATTTTGGAAGTAAAATTAAAGTTTATATAAGGAAAGTGTAATAGTGTTGTATTATAATTATTAAAATAATAATAAATACGTAAATCTAAGGTTTGTTTATCTTTATTCCTACTTAGATTGGAATAGGCTATAGATGTATTCACTCACGAAGGCCCGCCCTTCCACGTTAAATTATAAGCGTTCGTTAGTATTGAGTGACACTCATGCTTACAAGATGTCTTAGTGTGTGTGAGTCTGTGCGGTTTCGTCTTCGCAATGTTAATAAACTTGAGATGTCTTTAAATAAACTTATAATCGGTTGTATTGTTAAAAATAATCTAATATATATAATCTCATATATTCCCAAATAAATAAAGTAATTAATTTAATTAATTTATTTGGGAAACAATCCATTATTACAACAATATTTAGTTACAAAAAAAAGCAATCAAGTTTCCACTTAAAATAAATACAAACAAATGAATAAATATATCTAATTCTTTACAATGTGTGTTATAATTTTTACATACACATGTTTTTTACAAGATCACATTCTTTAAATAATAATCATTCTCACAATGGTACAAAAATTAAAGATCGGTGTCTCACGAGGATATTTAATATGTACATTGTTAAAGAGATAATACATAACAATAAAAAATATTCTATATCTTAATATTATTCTGCATATCCTGAGATAGAGATTAATATTATCAAAATATAAGCAACTATTAAAGCATGATTTCTAAACATACTATGTTGATATAGTGTATTACGTGGCATCGCGCGTTGGTAAAGCGAGTAGAAGTAAAACTAACTAACTAAACCAGCGATTTACTCGTTACGTTTTAGTTCAAAACTACAAAATCGATTCAAGCAAAACAAGTACGTGAGCACTACCTGAGATCTGTTATTTTAGTAAATAGGAAACTAGAGAAACAGAGCTCATTTTCCTTAAGCTGCCAAAAAATTACGCGATATGTTTTAAGAGAAGAACAAATCAGTACCAGATACAAGTGATAATTGTTTTTTAATATAATTTCGTTGTGAAAATGCACATTTTATGAAAATGCTACGTTTACTTGATGGTAGGGTTTGCCCGTCTGGCAAGGTATTATACCTACTCATCATATATCCATTATTTTTTGAGATAAACTTTTATGGTTCTGGTTCGAAGGATCATTGTGCCAATGTAACTATTTGACATACCAAAATAATAATAATACCCACTATAGTAGAAAGGCTTAATATAGACTGAGCTAGTATTTTCATTGTGTCTGAATAACCAATATAAGTGTTATTTACTTTTATATTTCGCCCTCCGAGGCTTACTGATTTTATGTCACGCTTTATGGCGCATCCGGTACAAGCTATAAAAATAGACTTCCAAGTGATTGCTATCGGCCGATTCCGGTGAAATAAATCCATTAAAATGTGCGTTATTTATAAACTTAAGCATATTTTAAATTAAATTCTGATGAACAATTGTTACATAGTTATAAAAGTTGAATAATTTTTTTTTTTAATATTATGTGGTTTACTGTCGGATAATTATGAAAAGCTTTTGCTTATCTGTATTTACGTTCTTTCGGCACTAAAAAGTTAAAAAAATATCTCATTATTTTAAAGACATTTTGATTAATGACGTCATATTTACCTCTGAGTCTTTGATATTCAGATAAATATATATAAATGTAACCAAATTGTGAACATTAATTGTGAGTAATGTAAAATAACATAAAATAACGTTTAATTAATTACAATTAATAATATAAAACCTAATCATCAAATTACAATAATCTGACAGACTTAATTACCGCATGAGAAACTTTATATATATTTTATTCCATATTTAAATACCTACTTTTGTTTAATAATAAATAAATGAACGATGTAAAGTTTGAGCGCGCTCATAGCTTAGTGGTTGAATCAAGAGTACTCGTGTCAAATGTAGGCGCTGAAGTGTTGTCCTTCAAGTTGCGTCTGGTTCTTAGAGAGTCCTTTCAATCGATCAATTTATATAAACTTGATCCTTAGTCACCCTTAAGAGAAAAGTTTGCTATCAATATCCAAAGAGATCTCCGAATCGATACCATTATCTTATAAACTTCCCCGGCTAAGACAGAACGTTATCGGCATATGTGAGTGTTATAAGCCTTAGAAATACAAAGATCGTGTTTACCTTCTAGCTTCGTAATTAATGTTCGTGTAGTATTTCTTCAATAATGAAATAATTTTCGTCTTAGATAACAAAAGTATGAAACAAAGACAACGAGAATAATAATTATGCTTCTACACGAAACAAAGAAATAATTATTTTTACTACAGTAAAAAAATGCATATTAAAATCGAATTTGTATTTTATTTTAATATGTGTTTCCATTTAAACATTCGTCAATATCTATGTTTGCAACTTTACCAAAATTTCAGAAAATCGTGACAAAAACAAAATATTTTATCGATTTTTATTTTTAATTTAATTCAATTACAGAAACTTTTATGACCAACGTGTGTGGAAAACACATAAGTTTCCAATTTTCCTGTGATGAAGCTGCAGCTGACTGTATCAATTCTGTTTTACTTTCCAGCAAAAATGCTTTTAGCGCTCATACTTTACATTTATTATACTAGTAAATATCCATGTTATTAGCTGTTTGCAATTTAAAGCCGAGAATTATCGACGCGTAAATAGTTAGTAACAAGTCCACGCGTGACTACGTAGTTGAATGTGTCCAAGTTTAAAGTGGCATTTACAATTACATTTATCTAGTTCTACAAATCTACTTCACTATAATCTAGTTTCTACTCGCCACTCAAAACATAAATTTAAATACTTAAGCTATCCAGCTTATCCTGCAAAATATATTCTGAGGCTATTTTTATGTTCTGAGGCTATGATTTAACCAGAAAAATAATTAGCAGGTTAAATTTATACAACTCGAAAATAATGTCTCTGACATTATATAATGTTACCAATTTTAGAACTATTTTAGTGAGAATATAAATACATATTTTCGATTCTATTATTTGCATTTCTTATACACCGCTTTAAATCAAATTTAATAAATATTTAAATATAATAATATAATCGACCATTTATGTGTGTGGTGCCCAATTAACGCACATAATTTAATCACTGATTCGGTATCATAAAATTAATGTAAATAGAAACGTAAACAGTAAATACTGCGTTTTATCACCTGAAGAAAATATTTAAGAAAAAGCATGAGGCACTTCCTAGACGATTGCTATGACGGTATTAAGTCCGAAGTTATTAAGGTTAAATATTAAGACCGTGTTTATGATTTTCATATGTCATAGCTATTCTTTTCCAGATCAATACAAACAATGGTCCCAGCATAAAAAAATATTTGAAATTGTTAATCGTTTAGAAGTCATTATCTACTAGGTCATTTACCGAACAGAAAACTGGCCGTTTGTCCGACACAAGCACAAAGGAAGAAATAGACGTGATGTTTCATAAAAATATATATGACGGTTTGTCCTCAAATTCTGACTAAGAAGAACTGAAGCAAAAGAATGGTAGGACAGAAATACATCCCGTGCCGGCCAAAAATAAACATTTTCATAAACCAGATCATTTCATTGTGTTCTCGACTACGAGACTCGATCTTGAAAAAAAAGAAATAATAATTGCAATATGTTTACAACAGAATATAGCGTCAAACGTAAAATATATTTGTAAAGGTGTTCAGGAAATGCAATTGTTTCTTACAATTTCATGAGAAGAATTGAGTTAAGTATTTAGTTTTATTCTATTCGTCTCTTTATTTTATTTTATGACTTTAACAAGTATTTTTTGTACTGACTGATTTAAAATATTCCTTTATTATGATTGATGATTATGTAATTTAAATTATAAATTAAAACATAATTGCAATAATTATTCTACTTATTGTGATCATTACATAGTATAAGACAAAGTCGCTTACCGCTGTCTGTCCCTGTGTATGCTTAAACCTTTAAAATTACACAACGGATTTTGATGCGGGTTTTTGTTTTTTTAATGGATAGATTGATTCAAGAGGAAGGTTTATGTATAATACATGCACAATATAGTAGAGAAACACTGATAATTTTAGAGATATCTAAAGTGATATAGAACGAGAGCATGTAATTTAAATGAATATTTTCGAAGATATTATTTAAAACGCAGGGACATGGCGGTTTGTATTGTCTAATGACTGAAAAACTGTGGACGTAGATATACTTTAGTATATTTAGTATAAGCATTTTACCCGTGCGAAGCCGGAGCGGGTCGCTATTAAAAAAGAAAAAGTAAAAATTGGAAGTCTCAAGCGAATCTGCTGAGTGTGATTTTTATTAATATTAAATTAAAAAAGGGTTATTTGTAATATATATATTTTTAATATAGTATTCTATTAATCTCAAATGAAAACTACTACTACCAACAAATAATACTTATTACTAACAGTATTTAAAACGGGATATTTACCACGAGACAGTCTCGTGAACAAGACATTCGTAGATAATGTCGAAATATCGAGCTCCAACAAATAAAAATAAAAAACATGGTAAATATCCCGTTCTAAATCCTGTTAGTAATAAAAAAAAAATAACCATGTTAATTTAAAATCTTAAATAATACTTATTTTTCATTTTTTTAGTTTATTAACGAAAATTGGTAGATTTCACAGGACAATTAAATTAATGGTAATAAACTGGCAAGTATAAGTGATTAATATTATCAAGGGAGGAGTGATAATCGACAAAGTTTTATCAAAAATAAGGTTTAAACAATTGTTTGAAAATAGATATAGACATGCTCGAAGCGTCAATAGAGCAATGGTTTATGGGCTGCCTAGCTAAATAAAAAGTCGCAGGATCGATGTTGACCCCTTGAGGGGTAAATTGGAATTAATTCATTTGGAGCATTGCTACTATTCTTTAAAAAAAAGGTGATAAATGTGATAAATCGAGAATTTGAGAGAAACAGGACGATCGCTATTAAGACAAAGGAATGTTTTGTCGTAATAGCATCTTGTATTTACAAATAACATCCCAACATTTCGACATTTATAATATTTTACAATTCTATGTATCTCCTTCGGTAGCCTCGAAACGACTAAATGAGACGAACGTAAGGTCAGTTCAAACGCATGTGAGGCGACACATGCCGCGTGCTAAAGACATATCCGAGATTTTAACCGTTCAAGGTCGGAACAATACATAGGTCAAAATATGTTAAGCGATATATATTTTTATTTCTTTTTATTTGATGACATACGTTGGCGAACGAGTAAATGGGCCACCTGTGGTAAGAGGTCACCATCACCCATAGACAACGGCGCTGTAAGTAATATTAACCATTCCTTATATCGCCAATACGCCACCGACCTTGGGAACTAAGATGTTATGTCCCTTGTGCCTGTAGTCACACTGGCTCACTTACCATTCAAACCGGAACACAACAATACTGAGTATTGCTGTTTGGCGGTATTTAAATTTAGTATGTTATGTTTTTAGTTAATGAAAAATGATCGAAACAAGTGTAGATAATTATAAATAAAATATATGACTAAATATTTCACTGTATTTTGTAGGAGGAAAAAAAATTCTATTTTATGAATCAAACAACTGGGACTTTTAAGAATATATTTTATTTAGTAAATAAAAATTTAAGTAGATAAGAAAAAGTATTGTAAATAAAGTACTCAGTGAAAATAAATAATATTATAAATTATTCAGATCTCCAAATATCGTTGAAAAATCTCCAAATCGCTATAAAACACGTGATCCAAATTTGTATCAAACAACAAAAGTTATATCGAATAGAAAACGGTAAAAAAACTTTATTCAAGATTACACTTTGCTCTTATTAAATTATGCCAATAACACAATTGAATGAATTTACCGGGATAATCGTTAAACAAGTAGAAATGCACCACATAACGTATTCATTTCATACATGGGCTACATAAATATGATCACGTATTTCAACATCGGAAGCAGTTGGGTTGGTTTTACTTATACTTTGACGTAGGAATCTGAATGCTTTTCTCTACTTTGTACGACTAACGGGATTTATTTATTTTGGTTCTTATAACGGAAATATTTAAATACATTCACAAACTATGATTTTTTTACAACATTATTCATTTTGTTTTCATACTCATAAATCTTGTTAATCCCAAAGAAAATTACTTTCATACATAATAATACAGCATTTTTTTTAATAATTACAATCTTTATACATAATATTGTTATTTTTTAACACAAAAAAGATCCAACCAATCAATAACGACGCGTCAATAGCGAAACGGCTTGTAGGCCGTCTATGCAATGTGCAAGTCGCTGGTTCGATACCTTTCCTTATTATCTTGTCTACTCTCAGCATTAGCTGTACTCTTGTACGGTGAGTAGGAATATTTGTAATTCCTTCCATAAATAAATTGCTAAATAGTAATTAGTAAAAACAAATTTTCATAATTATAGAGGTAAGTGTAGTAATCGCTACACTTATATAATTATGTAAATTTACTTAATGTAAATAGAATAACAGAATTGTGTGCTGGCTCTAAAATAAAAGAATAAGGTTTATATCATGAAATGCAATAAAACTTATTCGATTTTTGACTTTTAATTTTTCTGGCTTAAAAATGTAATTATTTTAATAATTATTAAATTCAATGATCAATGGAACTTTTATACCTATCAATAATAATGAGAAGAAATATTGCATTGTATTTACAGTAATTTTGATATAAAGTGTATTTGTCGGGACCGTAACCGTAAAGTGATGCCAATTAAAATTTTCCATTTGGTACGCGTTCAAATTTCGCGAAATGTCAACCTTCCGTGATAATGTTTGGTTCATCCGACGATGATGTTTGTACACACGTAACGATTGTTTGTTTCTTTGATTAAAATGTTATCGAAACAACACATAATTGCGTGTTCCTAATTATTTTTGTGCATTTATGTAGGTATTTGGTAATTTTCTTATGAAAACGGAAATGTTGATAAACAAATATTAGGGATGAGTTATTTATACAAACACATTTAAACTTTATAATTAAAAAGCTGCCAACTATATGGAATAACCAAAGTTAAATTTAAAAAAAAGTTTAATATTTACCTGAATTTTATTTTGTCTGCCTGCAATATCTGATACCAATCATCAACACAACCGTTGATGTTTTGGTAGTAATGTAAATAGGTAATAATATTTTTATTGCAATAATTACTAATTATCGTATATAAAAATAGCACATTATGACGTATGTAAGTTTGTAATAAAATCTTTATTTATTTACAGTAAATTCTAAACTAGTTTTTCGTTGTTTGTATTTAATCTATCCTCCGAATTAAAAACAGCTAAGCGTTGTCTAAAAGCGTTATAGGCTATAACACTTATAACCTACCTACGAGTTTATCATCTGTTTCAAATCAACGAGAAATAATAAATATTGTGCTAATTTTTATCTTGTAACTTTTTTTAAAAGTTGATATATGATTGAAATAATTCATACAACTTTTTTAATTTAATAGTTTTTGAACATAACCCAACTTTATATGAGAGTAATAAATTCTTAGATTTCAAATTTTGTTTTGTAAAGCGAGATACATTTGCGTTGTCAGAGAAAATGGTTCTGAAACTTTAAAGATTTAAAGGCCGTTTGTTCAGCAGACAAAAGAAAGAACAGCAAGATTTAGTGCCAGCAAGAGAGACGGTTGCAGCAAATGGTACCTTATAACTATCTAAGTCGGCACGATAACTTTTATGCTTACCTATTCTTCTTGGAAATACCACCGGGAATAGTCATAATAATAACCAAATTAATAATTACTTTTATATTTATTTTTTCAAATATCTAGAAGAAGACTTTCAAGATGACAAATCAGTACCTATAGATTTTTTGCGCTAAAAACTGATCATGAAATATAACACTAATTACAACTATTTAAAATTAATTAATTTTTAATAATAATTCTAATATATATTTACAGAAAGATTTATGCAAGTGTTTTTTAAGTAAATGTTTGAATTTGCCAGACATTACGATATCTACGCGTTGTGCAGTCACAAAATGAATCAGCAGCCCAGTGGTTGTACAAACGGCACGCAGCGGACCATAAATGTGGGCACCAGAACATTATCGCTTCCAACTGGATCGGCGCGAACACAAACTGTTAATAAACGTTTGGCTTTAACGCCTGCAAACATTGCAACAGAGCCGACAAACTCCCGATGGGCTCGAGAATACAGCTCCGTAAGATTTAAACGTTAACATATTTTCTAGTTTCTGAACCATTTAGCAAAAATATATATAAAACAGGATTGTGTGAAAGACGATATGGTTAGAAAGAATGTTACTTGTGAGATGACGTCTGACAGAGAAGTATGGAAGAAGAAGACATGCTGCGCCGACCCCAAGTAAAATTGGGATAAGGGCAGGAGGATGATGATGATATATAAAACAGTATAGACGTGAAACTATGGGTAATTTTTATAAATTTTTTTACACAATTGTATTAAAAACTGTAACAAACTGTTGTTTGGTTGACTAGTTCAAAATTGTGTAATTTTTTTGGAAAAGAGGTTTAAAATTAATTTACAATTAGTCCGAAGACTCATTGGACTCGTTTATATATATATATGTATTTAGAAAAATGTAGAAGAATCTGAAACCAATATTTTTTAACGTTTTTTTTTCAACTAAATAATTTAAACTAAAAACTTAAAAAGGGTTATAGTTTTTCCAAATAAATTAATATCTATTGACGTAAATATAAAAAACGCTATTTTAAAAAATGATTTTGTAAATGAGTTTTAATTATTATACTATTTTTATAAAACTTTATGAGATGTTCATTTTTTCAATGGTAATATTATAGTCAAAAAATATTTCAATGATTTTACTCTCGCCTTAAATCCATAATAGAAAAAAATCAAATCTTTAAAAAAAACTACTAAAATAACATGAATCAAACTTACACAAATATTAAACGACCAGTTAATATTAATAAATTATTGATTTAATGAATTATTAATTTACATAAAATTATTCTCACGTCAATTTTAATAAAGCCATTAAAGGATTAAAAGCACAAGAACAAAATATATAATAATAATAATAAGTTATTACTTACATACAAAATATCATAAATATGCGTTACGTTCAACTTCAACTAAATTTGCTATTAATACCCGTAAAAGTTCAACTAGTTAGCCTGCTATTGTATATATTTAATAAACTCCAATTCAAATCGGCTAATCTGACCCTTTTGAAGAAAAAGTATGTATTGGTATAAAATAAACATTAAAATAAATTTTAGGATATGTTTTCAAGAATCATTTAAATTTTACATATTAATTATTATAATATTTCGCGATAATATCTTGTTATTTGTTTATTTATATGAATAATATAAGTAGTTTTCCCGTTTGCGTTCAGTTTCAGTTAATAGTAATAGTTATAGAAACAATAATGAATCTAGATAACCTACCTGAATAGAACATGTCAATCTAAATCGAGTATTTCATGTACAAATTAGGACAAACACCACTGATACTTAAAATAAACTAGCTTCCAGTCTGTTAGGATTATATCATATTAGCACAACGAGTAAAAGTGTCTACGTCGAAATCTCATTGACTCTGGTTAGAGGCTATGTTGCATTTGGGTATATGCCGGGATCTGAAAATCTGGGTATACGTGTTTAATATGTGATTAAAATTTTACTGTCGCTTAATGGTAAACGAAAACATCCGTGAAGAATCTTCCATTCTGCTAAGTGTGTATAATATAACAACCGGCTCAAACCAGCTTTTTCTTCTCAAACTTTTGCCCAGCTCACAAAAATTGACTTATTTATCCCAGTTTATCCCCATTGCACAAAAAGTCGTTCCACGTGCATAAATATCGCAACTCTTTCCAGTAAAGCCGCTACACGACCAGTTAAGCTGTGTCCATGTCAGCCATGTACTAACACGATCCTACATGATAACAAAGTCTATCACATGTTTGCTTTCGCCAATGTTTTAGATGATTGCGTTTACAAACCAATTCCATTTTAAGTCTCCAGTTTACTTTTATCTGATTTTCCAGATTGATTATTATTATTTTCTTAGTTTTAGCAATTTATTACATATTTTATAGATATGGCAAGCTTACGAGGTTATATTCGCTCGGAATTTATCTAATCTGCTTTTTTGTAGGTATAATTTTATAAATAAACGCTGGTTTTTGTTATGTTCGTTAAACGGAAAACAGATACTCTCGATATTTAAATAAAGCGTCACTAGAACTTTTATAAATGTTCTAAAAAAGTATAACCGTACAAATCACAGTGCTGCTTTTATATTATACTTTAGTATTTTTAAATAAAGACTTTTACAAAAAAATAAGTTTCCAACAGATCCTACTAACAAACATCCAATAATCGAGCCGTTTTTGCTTTGTAGCTTAACAATGCAACCGGGATCGCAGGGTAAATGTACCCTCGGCACAAACTCGCTGACGCACGATTAATAACAACCGAGTTCTGTATGCACAAATCTGTGCAACTTGGCTTGTTAAGCCTTTGTGCTGAATACACGCCATCCACTCCATCATAATACCGTGCAGCTCCACAAAATGACTTGACTTACACGCTCAAAAGCACAAACGTTTTCTTAGTGTAAATATAATGTGATGTAAATAGGAGGAGAGAATCATCTGCCCAATTACGGAATACTCTTTATGATTTACTTTGCCATTATCCGTACAAGCAATATATAAGTGAATTGATCTTCTGAACTATTAGTTTCAAAGTCGTAAGTTAGTTGCTTCCATTTGCATAAGTTACACGTTTCATCTCGGTAATTACCAATTCGATCATTACCATTAATCTCGTGAATAAATTCAAGGCGGACGTCAGTCGCCTCTAATCACTGGATTTGCTTTGAATGTTCACATTCTTGAAGACCTTTTAGCGAATCCTTTGTAGAAAAAATGTAAAAATTAGGGACAAAAACAAAAGGAAATAGTCGGGGCGGTCTCCTGGGAGCCGTTGTTAACCCTGGGACGGTACTTAAATCAAATGTTCGCCATTCAAGGAAATTATAAGAACAGAGCACGGATTCGTCTTACCCTCTGAGTGTCTTGTAGGATAAAAAGCTTAAGTTTCATATAATTGTTTTTGCAAACAATTCCATTGCGAAACAAAATAACTATCTAATAAAAAAGGTAAAAACTTAAATAAAATTTATGAAGTATTTGCTATAACTAAAATAACAGTGAGTATAAAAAGAAAACTTTGTTTTCGGAATCGACGTAAATTTTTTAATATTCAGAAGGAAGTGCACGGTTAAAGATTTTTGTTTTTTGTTCCCTCGCGAATATTACTTGCTTCGCAACAAACTTAACGGACCTAATCCGCTTTTCAACTTCAGTTTTAACTTGCCTTATGACAACGAGCTTATAGATTCGGGCAACGGTAAAATGTTATTAATAAATACTTTTTTTTATGAACCTTTAAAAATAGGAAGATAGGCATATCACAAGTACAAGAAATGAAAATAACAAGTGAAGCTTACGAGTTTCCAACATATGTCCATGTGTTGAGATCTACTGAAACGGTCCCCTCTTTCCGGATATGAATAAAATTCTTAGATAAATTGAGAGTTCGTGAAAACGTGTCGATATCTTTATTTATTCAATACTTTTCTCCTTTGAACGTTTGCATGGATTTTCTATACTTATATTTATAATATTTGTTATCTACATCATCAATACATGAATTATTGTCAATCGTAATATTTTTATTTTATATGTGATTGGAATGTGATTCACTTCATCTTCATTCAATTCATGATTACTTAAATATACTAACGAGTGATACAAAATAAAATTTGATGTTAAATACTCACACAGTTTTAAATACTTCGTTAAGAATAATTTTTAGCGGTTATTTTATTGAGTCTCGTAATAAGTCACTGTAATATGTTTGTACCCCACCGTGTGTTAACCAAACCTCTAATGTGCCATATTACCAAATATCGAAAAGTTATTTTGATCCGTATGCTAACATGTTAAGGGATACATTCGGCTGTAAGTGTCTGAGATTAGCAAGCGACTATATGTATATAGGCGCTCTGCTATGCACTTGCTTAACCACAGCTACAGATTTACGACAGCCACAATTTCAGTTATCGCTCTACACACAGATTAAACAACAGATATATGTTAATATTTAAACAAAATAGTTTTAATATATTGCTCTTTGGTAGAATTTATTTCAGTGACAGTATTCCAATTATAAAAATTACCATTCGCGTAACTCGTGTTTCTAGTTTCTTTGAAAAGTAATGTTCGCATGGACACGTTTCCTTTCAAAAGCTTCTCAGGAGTTTTAAGTTGATGTAGCGCCACGAAGGAATTCAAGGAAGGCAGTAACACATACCATCCGCTTTGTATTTTCTTCACGGTTCCGTAAATTTGTCTCTTAAATGACATAAACAAGACAATAGACAAAGTATCTTAAAATACGTATATTTTGGAATATAGCCAAAAGATTTTTACAGATTCGAAACTATAAATTCGGCGTTGGAAACAGTTTTATTTACTAACAAGGAACTGATCGTTATCTCTGCGCCGATACTGGGTCAAGCACTTCACAGAGTATAAAGGCCAGAGCTTTTGCGGTACTAGTTACCTCTCGAGAGATATCTAGACACTTACCTCAAAAACATATTCATTCGCCAAAAGAGTATTTTATGAGATTAAATGTAGATACTACCTAAACAACTTTACAATTAGCTATTAGGTAAATGAAAAAAGAAATCCCATTTCGGTACAAATTAAAATTTTAATATAACTAATTAAATTGTCCGTGAAATTATGTACATACCGGATAAATACAGACGTTGTTACCAATTCCTGACATTTATAAATTCGATTAACATTCTAAAATTAAGATAAAGAGATTTGTAATTGTACAGGTTCAATACCACTGTTATTAGTAAGTTTATAATGTTTTTTCGATTAGCGCAACCGCTTATCAACCTTTTTCACGAGTTACTAATAAAAGTCTCACTGCTGAGCGAAGACCACCTCTATTCTCAAGAAAATAGTTTAATAATAATTCCATAACGATGCTTCAACGCGTTTTGGTAGATACACATTTGGCAGAATTTCCTTAACAACCGCGCACGAGATGGATTCTATAAACACAAGCAAATGAAACTAGGGAGTTATTTCAGCTTTATATTACACTATTCTATACTAAGTTTGCATGTCGTAAAATAGGAATTAAAAAAAAACATTGTATGCATATACTGACAGAGTATTAAATAAGCAGATTTAATATTTACTATATTACACAAATCAATACTGGCCAGTAATAGAAGAACTAAAAAAAAATATATTTATTTTTACACACATCTGCAAAAAAACATATATTTTTTAATATTTACACAATATGCTGATTCAAACTCTACACTTAACTAATTGCTGTCGGTACAAGTATTTATGTAGGTATGTTTTGCTTGGACTTTTAGTGGCCTATGTTTTTACAAAGCGAAAAATATAAATAAAATATTTTTTGTATAAACTATGTATAAATTACGTCCATCATTGTATAAATGTAAGAAATGCATCATTGTATAAATAAAATTTAACTACTAGATGTAATAAGTGTTTTTGCTAATGTTACATATGAAAACTAGCTGAATTAAAGTTACTTATGAAAACGCTTTTGGCTTTTGTATAGTCTGTTTATTTACATTTAACAAAATATATTTTTATAGTATTAATTATACGTCAAATGGGCGAAGGAAAATGTTAATAATAACATTTAAAAAATACAATTAATATATTTGTGATTTAATTACATAATTACATTAGAAAATATGTTAAGAATAAGTACTCAAACAAGCATAAATGTATTCCATATGTACAAACTCAATTAAAGTCCACTAGATTATATTGTCACCAGCACCAAAAGTGTGTGCAAAATTTGGGCTCAATTGGTTGGATTAACGGAGCTTAAAATTCAATTATAAGATTTGACACATACTAACAAATTCAGTTAAATAAAAGAAGCCACTTACAATATCCTATTCGTTTGTCAGCGTACGTTTAATAAACCCTGGAGTTAGGGCTTTGCACAAGCCCGTCTGGGTAGGTACCACCCACTCATCAGATATTCTACCGCCAAACAACAGTACTCAGTATTGTTGTGTTCCAGTTTGAAGGGTGAGTGAGTCAGTGTAACTAAAGCACAAGGGACATAACGTCTTAGTTCCCAAGGTTGGTGACGAATAGGCGATGTTGTTATAATATAATATTTCTTATAGCGCCATTGTCTATAGGCGGTGGTGACCACTTACCATCAATTGGCCCATTTACTACTACTACTACTACTACTACTACTACTACTACTACTACTACTACTACTACTACTACTACTACTACTACTACTACTACTACTTTGTAAACCTTCTCTTCAAAAGGCGAGGAGGCCTTAGTTACTTAGCTTTTACTAAACTACTAGTAATCGCCTACAACTTCGCCTGTGTGTGAATGGAGGATAAATTAGTTATTAGATCCTATATTTCTAACAACGTGCATGCAAAATTTCATGGTAATCAAATCAAATCAAATCATAATACTCTTTATTGTACACTAGTAAACACATAGTTTAGTCACTTTTAAGAAAGATAGCTTTTAAGATAAGAAGCACAAGAAGCGGCCTTATCGCTAAAACAGCGATCTCTTTCAGGCAACCTTAAGGTAGAAGAAAGAAACAGAGATAGAAAGAGGTAGGGATTTACAAAGCAGATATAAACATAATATATAAATCCATTACAGTGAAATAATAATATATTTAAAATAAAGTAGTGTACAGTACTTGATACTTGTTAGTAACATGCATACACATATGTATGTATATAATTAGATATAAATTATATATACAATTATACTCTTATACAGCATTAAAGTGCAAGACAGTATTGTTTCAAGATGGTTCTAAATGAAACAAGTGATTGTGCACGTCTAACTTCAATAGGAAGAAGGTTCCACAGACGAACAGCCTGTACAGTAAAATAATTTGTATAGAATGAAGTCGAATGAGGAGAAATTTATAAAAGTAAATTATCTTTAGAACGAAGAGTTCGATCATGAGTAGAACATAAAAATTTAAAACGCTCCTTTTAATAGAGCGGAGTTGAAGGATAAAAAGTATTAAGTAAAGTAGATGGAGAATATGAGTATTCCTGCGATAGTGAATTGGGAGCCACTTGAGCTTTTTGCGAAAGTCGGAGATGTGATCATATTTACGCAGACCAAATATGAATCGAATGCAAAGATTTTAAATATGTCAACATAGCAAGTGTCAGCATAATCGAGAATTGGTAATAGAAGCTCTGTTCAAGCGGAATTTTCGTGGGAATTGGTAGAAAGTTTCGCAACATTCGGAGCGATCCTACAGCAGAAAACATTTTTTTACTAACGTTACTTATCTGTGGTTCCCACGATAAATGTTGATGAAAAATAATCGCCAAATTCTTACAATTTGTACTAAACGGTATGTTAACACCATCCAAGCGAACAGTTGGTAATCAGAAAAAGAAATGCGCGATATTAATTTAGAACTCCCGATGGTTAAAACTTGACTTTTTGTAGGGTTTATTTTTAATCCAAAAGATTTTAACCATTCAGCAATTTTATCTAAATTGTCATTCACTGAATATACAGTTTTAGCTAAATCCGAAACTTTACTTAGTGAGTAGATTGGAAGATCGTCCACATACAAGTGGTAGGGAGATGTAATATGAAAGGAGATAGAATTGATAAATTTTGAAAACAAGAGAGGGGATAACACGCCACTCTGCGGGATGCCAGCAGTTATAGGAGACCAATTAGAGAAAGAACCGTTAACTCCAACACGCTGCCAACGCCCACGCAAATAAGAATGAAACCAATCAATTACTTATGGAGATATGTTAAGAGAACCAAAGACAGCAAGAAGGACATCAAAGTCCACGGTGTTGAAAGCATTACTAAATTCTAATAGTGTCATGTACACCGTAACCTGTTGATTATCCATTCCTAGCCTAATATCATCAGAAACCTTGATCAGAGCAGAAGTCGTACTGTGACCAGGTCGGAAGCCAGATTGTAAAGGATTCAGAAGGATATTTCTGGAAAGTAAATAATTTAATTGAGTATGGATGAGACGTTGAAGTACTTTCGAAAGAAAGGGAAGGATAGAAATGGGACGATAATCAAAAAAAAGAAGAAAGATTTGTTTTTTTTGGAAGTGGTATAATTTGACCGACCTTCTAGGAATCAGGATATTTACTAATCAATTGAATTTACAATATTAGTTATGTTAATTAATGCTTATGCCATCCTACGCAACCAAGCTTGCAGATGCTTGCAGTCAAAAATAAAAATAAAATAAACCTTTAACAAAAACAAAAAAGATAAAGATCAAAACACTTTTATTCCGAAAGCAATATATGACCTTTTAAAACAACACCTATCCGTGAGCGAAATTGTCTTCATAATGTGTGTTAGTGTTCAAAGATTCATGGTTCAGGTACGTAATATCATTTGTTTATACTTATATTATTTGCTTAGTGAGATATATAAAGGGAAAACGTTTCATATTCCATATGCGAACTTAGAAAATCCTTTGATAAAAAGCTTTTGAATATTTACTCTTCGTTACTAGAATTAATTAGTAGATAGTCTTTCTATGTCCGAGACTACGTTGGCAAAATTATTGTTTGGTTTATTATTACATATTAATTAACGAAAATGCGATAATGATTTATATTAGTCAACGAGCTGCTCTATCTATTTTCGCGTGGGAGTTGTTTACAAAAGTTGTTTTTTGTCGTCTCTCTTTAATTTTCAGGATAACAAAACATCTCTATCAGAAAGTTTCATTTAATAATATCTTGTATATTTAGGAAAATATATATATTGTGCTTGTAAACTTTTGGCAATGATAGAGTTATATACAGTTTTCCGAGCTTTCATTTATAGTCCGAATGATAACATAAAATTAAAGCTCATTTAATGTGACTCGAAGTAATTACTTAAGGAGCAACAGCTTTGATTTAATATGATATATTAATGTTTTTTTTATGTAGGGCGTCAAGTAGAAAATTAATAAAATGAGTAGACCAAAACGCATCACAAGAAGTAAATTCTTAAATATTGCATAAATGTACGTAAATATATCTATATATTATAAATTGGGGTCTCACCACCCAGTCTACTACTAATACTACTAAACTCAGAAACTACTTTAGGGATTTCCTGAGAGATTTCCGTTATATTTCAACCATTAGATAGGCTTAGGTATACTATTTGTAAATATTTTCTTCAATTGTTATTATAAAATTAGTCTTGTAAGTTGAAAATAACGTACTTCCTGTGAGCTTTCAAAACAAAGTCTGTTTAGTTTTGGCCGTACGGAGAAGAGTCTAGTTACATATAAAAGTAAAGGTAAAACATTCCAGCTTTCCTAATACAAATAAATTATATTTACCTATTTAGTATGCAAGTGTAGACATTGAGTATAAATTTTTTGATAAAACCACAATTAATACTCAATGTCTACACTTGCTTTGCTACTTATATCTCAATGAATTATAGTATGCAATCCTTATACATATTTTTCCATTTTATACATATAGACAATTAGAAAGATCTTTCGATCCTAATAAAGCCTCCTAAAGCTAAGGAGCAGAAAGCTATTCACTTTTTTGCGTCGCGTTCTCTCAAATTGGCTCCGGATCCATTCCTGTTGACAACTTTATCGAGCGGTTTTCGATAAATTGCGGCGAGGGAAAACTAAATAAATCCGAGAAGGACTTTAGATAAGGTAATGGCTTCAGTAATGTCTAGCGACTGCCGTCGCCATAATGCAATCGGAAACCAAGCGAACCGTGCACTACACACTGCTAAAACGTATCGAACTACGCTTGAGTTTTTCTTGACCCCGAACAAATAAAGTAGCTTGCCATTAACCCTCATTACCAAAATCACACAAAATAATTCAGAGACCGGTTCAGTAAGTAACAACTTGCAAACACAAAATCTTCTACCTCATTTTTCACAGAGGTATTGCTTGGATTAATATCAGCTGCTGAATTCACCTCTGGACACTGCGTCAGAATCCCAAATTTTATCCACACGACCTTGATGTCTAGAGAAATCCACGTCAGTCACGTCAAATATACACAGCTAACGTTAAAGTTTAGAAAACAAAATCCCCCAAATAATCGCATATAATCGAATAATGTTTAATCTAAAAATTCAAATCGGTAGCTTAATTTATCGTGTTTTTTTTTTACTAGTAGTAACATTTACATTATATTTCAAAAACACGGACACCTTTTAATTCATTATTTAACTCAAAAAACATTATTAAACTCATAAAAAGATATTTAAACGACAATTTCCATATATGAATAGAATAAAAAAGGTAAAATCTTTATCCCCAATTTTGAAAAATCATTTGTATCTCACTTCCGTTTAGAATTCGTGCGCAAAACTTCCATCATTTTACACCGACTGGCTTAAGCTGTGCGTTGTATTGTAGGTAGATAATTTGTATGAAACAAATCGCTATATATGCCTCTGTCTGTACCTCCACTTTTCTTATTTTCTTTTTCTTATTAGTCGTGTTGATATCAGTCAACTAATTTCAAATGGTATAATGGTTTAAAGAGCCGAGATGGCCAAGAGCCGAGATGGCCCAGTGGTTAGAACGCGTGCATCTTAACTGATGATTTCGGGTTCAAACCCAGGCAGGCACCACTGAATTTTCATGTGCTTAATTTGTGTTTATAATTCATCTCGTGCTCGGCGGTGAAGGAAAACATCGTGAGGAAACCTGCATGTGTCTAATTTCAACGAAATTCTGCCACATGTGTATTCCGCCAACCCGCATTGGAGCAGCGTGGTGGAATATGCTCCAAACCTTCTCCTCAAAGGGAGAGGAGGCCTTTATCCCAGCAGTGGGACATTTACGGGCTGCTAATGTAAAAAATGTAATGTAATGGTTTAAGCACCCATTATTTTATTATATTTGTTTTTAATAGCGAAATCTGTTCCTGTTGCTATACACACATGCTTAAATCTTAATTTAATATTGTATGCACATGTGTGCAATGAATTTGAATTATGTCAAATTCATTTTATATTTAAACCCTAATGTTAAACTATGTTAGTGCTATTTGTGTACCATATAGGAAGGTTATATTAAAAAAGTTTTGTTTTTTTACGTTGCTCGAGTGGTCTCTCACTTAAGAAGGAAAATTTATTCATACCATTTTATAAATATTTTATATAAAATAGCTTAACGATGGGGATGTTTATTCAATAACCTGTTTACTTGTTGTTTTCGTACGCATGTATGGCTAACACTGGCTAATTCTTGGGAGATGCATAAAACATTGTAGTAAAAAATGGTAAGTCTTATCGTAAGACATGTGTACAAAAAACTTTTCTATAGCATATACCTATCCGCTCATAATAACAATTATTATTATTAAAAACTATAAGTTATTTGCGAAGCAATTTTACTCGATTAATTATTGATCCTTCTTCAGATAAATATGTTTGTGACATTTAATATAGAAGAATATTATATAAAACACTATATCATTTAAATTAATACTTAAGAACAGTGTTATTCAAACGGTGCATCCCCTAAGGAACCGCGAAGCGTTACTCGGGGCGTCACGGGTTAAGAAACAGGCAAGTCTGTAGGTCCCATACCGCAATAAAAAATACAATCATATTGTGAACCTTATGTCTGCTTATTGTTAAATAATTTACCTTGAATATGATATGACATAAGACATAGATTTTTACAAACTTTTATGAACAGTTAAGTTTAAAAACCGTTCTTTAATAGATAGCACAATTTGATCTCCTTTTTTTAGAACGTCATCATCATCATCAGAAGCCTTGGTTTCCATATCTTGTAAAGAGAGGTGTCAACAGTAAGAAAATATGTCTCATTTATAACATACATATTAAAACTTATCTGTAAATAACCAATAAAAATAAATATTGATGATTTTTCCTTTTTTTTCACTCAACTATTTCCAGAAAACTTAATCAAGGTTTAGTTTAATAATGATGCCCAAATGAAGTTGATCACATATCGATAATATTATCTGAACACACAGATCGACATCCGTCTAAAAATCATTGCACTCATTCCAAACTCTAGAACTTAAAACATAGAAATACTTTAAAGTTGGGAGTAGAGAAAATCAGGGTAATGACATTAACTTCCTACTAAAAGGTTAAAAAATGATAATTTTTATTAATTAACAGAACACCATATTCCATTAACAAAACCTGTTTTCTACAAATAATAATCATACATTCCATACGTTACCTTCACATATCTATATACATATATATACTACTGTATATATGTGTCTAGATATATATCAAAACAACAACATTATGAACAATATAAAAAACAGCTAAACTCATATATATGTAATATATATATTTAATAATAACCGCATCGAACGAAAAAATGTGGCAACCACAAAAATTGAACTTTATAACTGGAAATGAAAAAAAAACCACGTACAGTTTACTGCACACGATTAGCAACCGGTATAAAAACGTTGATTTTTGAAGTTCCAAGCGGAATGAAACTGAACACATAACCAACACACGATCTTAAATCTTTATGATGTGAGTATGCCTTGTCTACGCTTCATGAAGCGCAGACAAGGCATACTATATATACCGCTATAATTTGTTTCTGCATTATACATATATTATATTATACATTATTTATATAAATAATGTATAATATAATATATATATATAATATTATTATATTATATATTATACATGTATAACTATACTGTATACATGTAAAACAAAGGATTCATCCTCTGATTGGACAAACCTTACTGCCGGTGTTCCTCAAGGTGGCGTTCTCTCACCTCTGCTCTTCTCTATTTTTATTAATAATATATCGCGTGTTATTTCTTCTCCCTTTCATCTGTATGCAGATGATTTGCAGTTGTATCGTCATTTTGAGTTGAGTGAGCTGTCTGACACTGTTAATTGCCTTAATGAAGATCTTTCGGCTGTTCAGTCCTGGGCTAAATCCTTTGGTTTATTGGTTAACCCCGACAAATCTCAGGCCATGATTGTTGGTAGCAGTAGATTAAGAAGTAAAATAGACTGGTCGTCTGTACCCTGTGTCATGTATGCTGGGGTTCCAATAGCATACCATGACAAAGTAAAAAATTTGGGCCTGATCATAGACTGCAACATGTCTTGGACTGCTCACCTCAACGATATCAGTAAGCGTTTTCATTACACTTTTCACTCTCTCAAACGTCTCCAATATTTTCTCCCCTTCAATACCAAAATTATGCTCGCTCAATCACTTCTTCTCCCAATTATTGACTACGCCGATGCCTGCTTTCTAGATGTGACGGAGGAGCAACTTAATAAGTTAGAGCGCCTACAAAACCTCGCTATTCGTTTTATTTTCGGGCTACGTAAGTATGACCATGTTTCTCATTTCCGCGCTCAACTTAAATGGCTCCCTATCTGATTTCGCCGAGATATGCACATCCTTTCAGTCCTTATCAACATACTCAATAACCCGCATACTCCTTCGTACCTTAGCTCCCGGATCAACCTCCTACCCACTCCCATACGCTCCAGGCGCTCTTGCATCACTTCGATGCTTGATGTGCCTAGGAGTAATACAAAATTTCGACTGCAATCGTTTACAGTACGAGCTCCGATACTGTGGAATAACCTGCCGAAATCCATCCAAAACAGTAGTAGTATTGATTTATTTAAAAGCCGCTTGAAACATTATTTTCTCTCACAAGCTAACCCTTCATCTTAACCTTACTTCTCCCCATGTCTTTTCTGTTTTATTTTGCATATTAAATTAACACTGATTTGTAAATATGTATGTATATGTATTTATATAGTATATATAAATAATATACGTAGTATATGTATTTTGTGTATTGTATTTTTATGTATGTTTATGTATTATATTTTTATTTATGTAAGTATTTATATTTTCATATTATTTTTTTTTATACTACAGTATGCACTATTTTGCCCGCTACATCACCCTGTCACTCACCTCCATAGGTTGACTGGAAGAAATCTCTTTTAGAGATAAGTCCACCTTTGCCTGTACATATATTACTGTACCATCTTTGTAACATTTTTTAGTGCAATAAAGAATATAATAATACTTGGTGGTAGGGCTTTATGCAGACCCGTCTACTCATATATAAATATATTTTACCGACAAACAGCAAAACTTAGTATTCCTGTGTTCTGGTTTAAAGGGTCAGTGAGCCAGTGTAACTTCAGGCACCAGGAACACAAGATCTTAGTTCCCAAGGCCGGTGACATATTGGCGATTTATAGGATGGCTCATATTTCTTAAAATGCCAATATATATGAGCGTTGGTTAACACTTACAATCAGGTGTGTCCCGTTTGCTAGGCTATCTACCCATTTAAAATTTTATAAAAATGCAGATTCAAAACTATAAAACTCTAGAAACGTCAAATTATGTTTATTTCAAATTGAAAATAAATGCGTTAAGACGAACATCTCATGGCCGTTTAAGCAGGCTAATTCGACGGCAATGCAGGCAGCTTGCCGGGATGAAGGTATATGGAGTCCGCGGCAAGTCGGATTAAACTTGTTTTTAAGTTTATCGTGGCTTTAATATTGTTCGCAAGGACTTAACGCTACGTCTAAGCTTTACTTTCCAGAACTTACAGAAAGACTATGACTCCACGATGGTAATACGAATTTTATCGCTCACGATGCAGTGAAACATTTTATAGTCTCGAGATTAACGCCGTTTTTTAAATTCCAATTCTAAACGAAATAGAATTACATATTTCATGTCTTATATTACTATTTGAAATATATATTATTATGGTTTTTAAAATTTACAGACTCAATAAAACATATATATACCTTAGCTTTAATCTATTATATATTATATGTATTTGTACATTCAATTTTGATACTTTACATAATCAATAAATAAATTCGTGTTAATATAAGATTCATACATTTATGCCTATATATGATGCGATTTTTTGTGTCCTGTATCCTCCATACCATCATTTCTTAGTCTGCTAACAAAAAAACATATTGGATGTCAACACATTATTACTAACGGAAAACATACAATACATACGTATAACTAAATTTTCGTTTGAAATTCACAAATTGCTGTAAAATATTTTTGTAATCAATTGAGTGATTAAGGAACACACATCAATGAATTGACGCGATCTTTTAATGCTAGGCTGTAAGAAATGCTCTCAACAAAAATAAAACAAAATTAACGAAGCCATTTCTAAAAATGGTCTCATATGTTATAGAATTAATAATATATTTATAAAATACTAATACTTCAGCCTAATTATTAAATTCATCTTCTTTTATTTGATAAATAACTAATAACCATACAAATGCTCAACGCATATTCAAAACTCTCAGTTAAAGGTTTTTTTTTTAATATCTATATTTTGTAGGGTTGAAGTGGCACGAAAGAGCCAGGTTTTGAAAAGCCACTTGCATTATTTTGGTAGTTTATCAACGGATTTGGTTGGTAATTTATTTTATAAGTGGTAATACTGATTTCCCGTCACCTACAAACATTTAATAGTCCGCAGAAACCAACTTTGATGCCGGCACATCCATTCAAAGTTTTTGGTACTGAAAAGAAAGTATTTTACTTCATTTAACTTGTTTTTGGATTAATTTTGTGAACAATTATATGTAAATGGATTATAGATTGAGTTGGTGCATATGTCTGGCCTTGCAGATGCGTAAAAACTGAGCCGCGAAAGTTATACAGATATTGTTATTATTTTAAGGGTTATATTTTTTTAAAGCATAAGTTATGAAAGAGCCGGGCTATGATTGGGCTTTGAAAGAGCTCTGGACTGGCTCTTTGATAACCAGCTCTTTCATAGCCTTGCATTTAATTTTGTAAATAAAATAAAATAATGATAATTATACTCTTTTCATATAAATATTAATTTATTTGCTTCAGATATTGCATTATGGAAATGATAAGACCGTTTACTTAAGCGGGGGCCAAGACAAAACACGACACACAATAATAGAAAATGTCATCTGACATCGGGACTGACATTCCCGAAAAGAAAAAATAGAAGAAAAAGATGTTAATATAAAGAAATCATTAAGAAAATGACCACAAAATAGTCCAAAAAATCCTAAATAGAAAATCATTTATTCAATAATATTACTATTTTAAAGTAATACTGCATGATCACTCTTTTTTTATAATTGTGTCGTATTGGCTGAAGTAAAAAAAAGGTTCGAAAACAAACTCCAAAATAAAAATAAAATTGTGATGATTACTTAGTTTGCAAAAGTCATATGAAAACAGCGATCAAGATTGGTTTCTTTACTATTAGAAGAATTACATCATGTATTCCAAAGTTCCTAAAATTAATTATTTGACTCATAATGTGTCAAAATTAAAGCGTTAGTTTGACTTTAAATAAATGACACGATTAAAAATTTCTTAAAAATATTACTTATAATATAGTTTAAAATTAAAGTTTCTAAAATAGATAGTCTTTATATAGATAATCTTTTGGTTTTTTTTTTAAATTGTCCTTATATTTTATTATTATTTTGCATTATTCACTATTGTTACTAGGCCTTTAGTTTTAACAAAAGCAGAAATACTGATTAACTTATTACTAACATCAAAAATGGTAAACTTTCTTCAACCTCTCATCTTCACTTACAACACCTTAAGTGATGAATTTATTAAAACGCTGTAACAGCTTTCCTTTACTAATAAACCTAATCATCAAATTCCATATTTCTTCTATTACTTTCAAAAATGACGAAGTGTTATGCTAAATTTTATCCTTAATTTCACGCAAATCAAAAATTCTTTATCAACTCTCTTTAAGTCATTAACAGAAGCCATACATACAGATATCCCTATTCCCAATAAAAGAAATGATGAATTTGCATTCATAATTTTCATCCCACATTTAACTCTCTTAGGAGCGTTCATATACGTTCCATAAGTTCAATTTCTGTGCAAAATTTCATCCCATTGGAGCAACCTGCACCGGCTAAGACTGTGCGCTGCATATATAGAAACTAATCCAAATAATATGTCTGTATAAAAATATGGATGTATGTAGGTATGAAAGTTTGTCCGTTTGTTAGATTTTTGTTCAATCAAAAAGTTGTGCAAAACATTTGAACGGATTTAAATAAAATTTGGAATAAACCTTAACCCTGCCTTAATGCATAATCTGACTAACATCAGTCGCTCAAGTGAAGGCGAAGCCGTAAGAATATTACATATTTTCAATTAGGATAGCGTATTAAAGCTTATTTGATTTATTTATAAAAATAAGTATTGTACAATTTATTTCATACGTAAAATAAAATATTGTTTAACCGAGACTAACTATCTGATAAAATATTTATCCTCTCAGGAATTTATCAATTTCACCAATTTGATTGACTAATATAAACAAACATGGTATGACAAAGAGAATATAATATTTTTTTCGCAGCAACAAATTTAATTGAGATGGAATTTTTCCATATTCGAAACCACGCCAGGATTACTTATACTATTTTATGAGTTTTGTATTGTTTCATAAAAAAAATTATAATAAAAATTCAGTTAGCGCTAGTTGATTCATGCTTGTCAACGGTATTAATGATTAAAATGGAAATAATAGAGTGACACTAACGCGCAAAGTACACAAACAATTCTTTTATATCATACTTTTTTTTTTAAACTAAGTAGTATATGTAATATAAAAATTACCAATTTATTTGACACACATATAGAACCTGTAACTTAGAATAATGTTCTTTATATAACCATCGACAGTATATATTGCGATATAATTTTAATTTTAAAGAAATGGCAAAATTCTTTCGGTTCGTAATTAACTTTTCACCTGTTTGTATTTCCCCTCTAAATTTGGGAAACGTCAGCGTGGACCGTAATTTGCTAAGACATATAACGTTTGATTTAATCCGGCACGCTGAACGGGCCCGGTCGGGGCCGTCGATTTACTTTTATTGCTATTTCGTTTTATTCACCAGTCCGATGCTGTCTGATGTGGTCCTGTTTTCGGGATCGTTAACGGCAAATGTGCTAATCTTTTTTACACAGTCGTAGAACACAATAATCGACTTTGATGGTTCCGACCAGCGCAAGTCGTAACTCTCGCTAATGGCACCGATTAAGCTTCAGTTTTTTATTACCATAGAGATTTATTCAGAACGTCCCGCTTAGGTCATAACGGAGACTGAAGTTATACAAAACGACTTTATACGTTGTGGGTGAAATCACACTTCGTTATCTTTTCATTTGGTTTGAAATAACTTAGTAACTGCTACTGGAACAATGGGGCGCGGAGCAAATGTTTATTCTCCATACAATCAAACTTCGTCATAACTAACTTTCACGTTAGCTGCGAGTAAATCTAAGAAGGACATTCGCCGACCCGCAATAAGTTTTTAACTTATGTATTTAAATGAATTAATGTAAGAGTACTTTTACTATTTATGAATAGCTGTTTAATATATTTTATCGCATATGGATTGGTGTGAAATTGTAAATTAGTTATTCTTAAATTTAAATTAAATTATATACAATGATACAATAAAGTTCCTTGAAAATTTTGTAGGTTTCCTCGTTTATAAGCTGACATAAAAAATCAGCTTATGACTACGAAAGATGCAATTCTGGAGAAAGGTAAGAATATAAAAAGGCACGTTTGTAATGGCTTACTAAAAAAGATTATAATATATAAAATGAATAAAACAATTTATATCTGAAAACTTTACATATACTAAGGGGTCTTTCTCGTCAGCGGATGTTAGCGCACAGAACAAAGTTGTGTCAGTGAGCGTTCAGTACAAAGTCCTTACCCGTCCATCATTCTGAACAGTTCATATCTTCACACTTGATCTAAAGACTGACGGGGGTCGCTTTGACATGTTTCTCTTTTTGCATTTGAAATGCATTTCATGCGGGTCTGGACATATAGAAATGGGAACACTATTATATTCCTTTTGTTAGACACGTACAATGCTTCGTTATCTAGCATTTTCGTGAACCAAATAACAAGAATCCCTTATCCTTTTATTTATCCTAAATCTCATTCAAAAGTGCTATTTCTATTATTTGATATGTAGGATGTAATTTTCATTCAGATTGCATTACTTTTTTCTTTTAATTACTTTGAATTAGGAATCGTTGTGCTAATTAAATGTCATATTCATTGTCAAAAGAAGGCAGTGAGCCGGGCAAACGGCCGAATTATATTAATGGATGATGTTCCAGCTCCTCTAGGGATAAATCTTTCGTGAATTTTGATAAATAGAATACCATTCAAGTTATAATTTAATGCTATGTGTATAAGTAATAATTGTACTGGCGACCCACCCCGGCTTCACCCGTATGCAATTCATTTGCAATGAAGAAAATGAGAAGTGGGCCTAAAATATTAATTTAAAGCGGATATGAATAATATGAAAACTAGATTGAATCGTTGTGAAATATAGCATAAAGTATATCCACGGCTCATACAGATTTAGGTCATTTTAACTGCCAAGGTCAAAATGTATTGTTACAGCCAGACCACCGAAATCCGACCACCCGTTTCGCAGCGAACGATTTCTTTGTACTATAATTTGAAATCGATGATATCTTCTAAAGTATTCATTCTGATGATATAGTATAACTTGACTATTTTAATATATATTAAATATCCACGGTGACTATCATTTTTATCTGAATAAGGATTAATAATGTATTGGAAAAAATTGCTTCGCATATCACCTGCTGCAGCCAATCTAAAGGAAGGCAGGCAAACTACGCATGACTGATTATATTGCACTCTCTGTCCTTTCGGTCTCATAATCCGCCACGTCCGGAAAGAGTTCAGGCGCAGGACGCACGACCAACGATTTACGTGTTTCCCGAGTCACGGGAGTGTACATATTTGCAATATACAGACTGTTGACTGCTATGAAGAATTTTTCGACATAAAAACTTAGTAACTTTTTATAGGCCCGACCTGAGGCTTAAGAACAGTACATCGGAATCGGCAGCCTTCTATCTAGCCAATAGACGAACGGAGCAGTCAATTGAAAGTAAGTAAATTTTGTCATATGTACATGAACTTATCATTGAGATTAAAATACATACTATATCTCTTAATATTTTAGTCATTCAAACTTCAACATTTGAATTTTTATAAAATATGTTATGTCACTTTTTATAAATAAAGTTACACGTATTATTATTTGCAGCAAGGCATAATTTATATTTAATCTCGAAAATCTAGTGATAACTATTGATACATTTACAGCTATTATTTTATTATTAGTACACTTATACTGCCTAATTATTGTTACCTTGACCGTTTTTTTTTTTAATATTTCACTAATGGCCGATTTCTGTGTGCAAGAGGACCATTCAGAAACGCATTTAGAGTTAACAGACATTTACCTATTACACAAATTTATTAAACCAATAGATAATAATAGCCAATGACATAGATAACTGTTTTAAGTACTAACTTTTAATAATTGAACCGTGTTTATCATTTAGATTTTATCTTCATATGAAATAAAATAAACTTATTCTTTAGCGACGGATTTATTGTACGTCCAAAAAAATTCAACATGAATTGCCTATTCTAACCTTCAACTTGACTTCGGTGAATCGAAGAAGTAAAGAATTGAGATGAAAATTGTATGGAGTATCGAAAACACACGTAACGATGAAGGTAGTGTAACAAAGGCCCGAAAATCGACAAACCGACTGTTTCATTTTGGTTATGGAAGCAATTTCGTTCTTTTGTGCGATAGTATTGCCCTTAAGTAGGCGGATTCCGGCGTCTCACTTCCCTATATAGGAAACTCTTCAGCTCACGCAAAATTCATGTGACGATTTGACGATAGGATGTTTGTACATAGTACGTATACAACTTTAATTTATTTGTTATATCTACGGCTGGATTTGTGCAATGTTTAAATATTTTTAGATATATCAAATAGTCTGTAGCTTGAGGTTACAACAGACAGTTTTCAAGAATTAATTCGTATAAAAACATTGAATGCATTGTATTTTGAAACATTAGTATGCTATCAGAGTAAATGCTCTTACTGAACATTAATTGTTTCTTTTGCCTTAAATGTTTAAAAAGGTATGGATTTTAGTCTGTGGCAATATAATTAAAAAAAATATATAATACCTTCGAGTTTAATTAGTATGTAACAATGTTTTTGCTTAGAACAAATTCAATGGTAAATTAATATCACTTCACAAATACTACAAAGTATGTATTCATCTTAAATAATTATATTTAAAGTTTTCTTCGTTTTTTACCTAGTATAGAAGATAAACTGATACCACTCATTATCGTTAATATTTTGCAGTAATCGTTGACCATAGATTGGTTTTGTATTCTAACCCATTGTTTAATAAAAATTGTATCCGTTAAATGAAAACCCGGTACGCGAAGCATACGTGGAAACGCTATATCTGATTAGTTTTGTTTTATATAATATGTAAAATAAGTTAAACGTATATAGTAAACATTTATTTCCTATAAATAAAATTTTATTCAATAGAAAAGATTGCTAAACAATTTTATGTTTTAAAATTACAATGAAAACTACAGAAAATACTTTTATTAGTTTTGCTATATGAAGTAATTTTATTCCATTCGATTACGCTCTCTAAACTCAGCAAAATGTGAACGAGTATCTACTTCCCATTCTATTTACATTGCACGGGCCGACGTTGTATATTTTACCATTCATTTAGTTTCATTCATTATATTTTATTGATTTACTTTACGGACACAAAATTAGTTATTATTTCATGTTATGTCATTTTACTTGATGGTAAGGCTTTATGCAAGCCAGTCTGGGTATGTACTCACTCATCAGATATTCTATCGCCAAACAACAGTACTCAGTATTGTTGTTGTCCAATTTAGAGGGTAAGTGAGGCAATGTACCTACAGGCACATGGGACAAACATCTTAGTTCCCAGGGTTGGTGGCACATTGCGAATGTAAGAAATGGTAAATATTTTTTATTACAGCGCCATTGTCTATGGGCGATGGTGACCACATACCATCAGGTAGACTATGTGCTCGTGCGCCAAACTACATCATTAAAAAAAAATTCAATTAAATTTCAATTCTTAAAACACCAAATAACATTGTAATAGAAAACAAACATAGCAATCGGCTGATACAACATTCAGATGCAAACTAACACGAATAAACTAGAGATGTTTGTTCGATTGAAACATACAATAGGCTCATCACTGTCCGGGTGACGGCGAAGCGTACCCTGTTTCGAGTTTATGTGATAGGAATTTATATTAATTTCCTGTGTCAGTCCGGCAACCAGTTGGTTGCAGTCGATGCAGCCAGCGCAAACTGCGGTTAGCCGGCTGTCCTGACCTGTTCCAGACACTGCAATGGACAAGCACGTATAAACTCACACGCTAATTTTACCTCAACCTCGGAATTTATATTCGCACTTTGAACTGGACATTGATAAAACAGAAATAGATCAAATATCAAATAGAACTTCTGACACAACAAACAAAGCTGATTTTCCATTCTATATTAAGATACGACTCTTCAAATATTGGATTTTCGCAAACAAATTGTCATTGTATTTAAACTATAAAGGACCGTAATGAATCGTCCCAATGAAACAATGTCCGTTAATCACCTGAATGTAGAGGCAACAGAGAGAGACATTGTATTATTGTACTATTATATAGTACGGCTTGTGATTTTATATTGGAAGATAATTATCATGTAATTTTCAGGTCAGTTTTTTCTTATTAATTGAACAATGTTTTTATATTATCTGACAAAATAAATTAAATATTATGTTATTATTTAATAGATAATTAAATAGTAAAAATAATATCGACGTAAAAGTTATCGGGTCTCAAGCTACGTGTTGATTTTATTTTTCTTATAATAATAATCGGACCATGAGCCATTTAATACAGGAACACGAAGAAACAAACAAGTTTTAACGCGTCGAAAGTTGCCGCGCACCTTTATCCTTCACGTGCCCTACCTTATAACAATAAAGTTATACTAACCCATCGGATTATTTCTTACATAATATTCGGAAAACATCATAATCGATATTACAAGTATAAAATTATAAAATGGAATATTAATTTAAGCTTTTATTTATTTATGTAATATTATAAATACATTTTTAGGCATTCTACGCATCGCTCGTAGCTCGAATGTAATTTAAGAAAAGAAGCATTATGAACAGAAAATTTGACGAAGCGAGAGTTTCATTACTAAAATTAAGCAAATAATTTAAAATTGAATGAATTTCACGCAATTTAATAAACAGTAATGTAATAAGTGAAATAAAATAAAATTTTAACTATCCAAAAAACATTAAAGTAAATCTCACGTTAAGTGTAGTAATCCCTATTAGCCGACACTTTATAGTGCAATGGGACGGTCCGGTGTTGCAGAGCCATTGAGGTTTACGACCAATGAAAACGGAGCCTGAACTGAGGTAATTATAGGATTACTTACACACTTATACATTACACGGTACGGTAAAGCATAATGTTGTATAACCTGCGGATCGTTACACGGGCCGAATTAACGCAAGACCCAGATGGTCCGAGGCACTATTTGTTTAAGTCGAACAAATTAGGTTTAAGTTTGTTACAGTTTTAATTTTTTGTTTTTTAAGAAATAAATATATTTTCAATTCATTTTTATCTTACTTAAATTAGTGATATTAAGATGTTTGTTTATAAGATCGATAAAGATAGAACTACGGAGAACCTATATTATAAATAAAGTTATGTATTTGCATAAAAACAACACGATTGCTTCAGATACGTAAAAGTAATAAATATCATACTGTATGTCGATCTTGTATCGCTGTAAAGTATATCTAATTGACGAGAATTCTCATTCCCTCGTACGGGTTTGTGAAAACGAAACAACACCGTCAAAATTAACAAATATGGTTCTCGTAAAACTGAAACTTTTATTAAATTTTAGAAAAAAGTCAAGATCTTGAATTTTAATATCCGGTAATTTGTACCCTTGTAAGGTAGCCCGATTAAGCTTAGCTCGAGCAATTAATCAAAATTAGTGCAGTAGACGCATTATCCCTGGGTGATATATTAATTAGGTCAAAACAGCGCAACAGAACCGTCTTCCCAGGCACATTGTAACGTAATATCACCAGTTAATGAAACTTCCCCAGGGACGCGATAATACCTACAGCCGTGAAACAGTCAAATCGCGTTTCTATCTATAGGTCCACTACTACGCTTTCAACTCACTAAGCTGATTATATTTATACTGAAACGCTTACAAGTTAATTGCACAGAAGATATATAAGCTTAAAATTTGATACCATAGAGACGATTTAGGTATAATGTTACAGTTATTTTATGTTAATAATTTTTTTTTTTTTTTTTTTTTATGTCATAAGGTGGCAAACGAGCAGGAGGCTCACCTGATGGAAAGTGACTACCACCGCCCATGGACATCTGCAACACCGGGGGGCTTGCAGGTGCGTTGCCGGCCTTTCAGGAAAGAGTACGCTCTTTTCTTGAAGGTTCCCAAGTCGTATCGGTTCGGAAAAACCGCCGGCGAAAGCTGGTTCCACAGAGTGGTTGTGCGAGGCAGAAAATGTCTTAAAAATCGCGCTGTTGTGGATTTTCGGACATCTAGGTGGTGCGGGTGATATTTGGAATTTTGACGAGATGTCCGAAGGTGAAATTCAGCAGCCGGGATTAATTCGAACAATTCCTCGGAACATTCCCCGTGATAAATTCTGTAGAAGATGCAGAGCGATCCAACATCTCTACGCAAAGCCAAAGGATCAAGCAGATCGGAAAGGGCTTGATCGTCGATAATTCGAGCCGCTCTACGTTGGATACGGTCAAATGGAAGGAGCTGGTACTGGGGAGCACCCGCCCAGAGGTGAGAGCAGTATTCCATGTGAGGCCGAATTTGCGCCTTGTATAGTCTTAGACGATGGGCCGACATGAAATACTGTCTTGCCTTGCTGAGCACACCAAGCTTTTTTGATGCCAATTTGGCTTTGCCTTCCAATTGACCGCGGAACTGAACGAGACTCGAAATATCAACGCCAAGTATTCCGATACTAGCTGTAGCGGCTAACGGAATGTTCTCGAATCGTGGAGATACGACAAATGGTGTTTTTTTAGCAGTTAACGCGCAAACTTGCGTCTTTTTGGGGTTGAAGTGAACTAGGTTTAGCCGACCCCAGTTCGAGACTTTGTTTAACGAAGACTCGATTTCAGATACAAGTTTGTTCCGGTTTTCTTCGACGTTTTCCCGAGAAATATTAGCACGGCCGGTGTATGAGGTGTCTACGGTGCTGTCGTCTGCATAGCAATGAATGTTACTGATTTGCAACAAGTCATTGATATGCAGAAGAAACAGAGTGGGTGATAGAACGCAGCCTTGTGGAACACCAGCATTGACGAATTTTAAGTCAGAGCATGCACCGTCGACAACGACCTTGATGCTCCGATCTGCCAAAAAACTGGTAATCCAATTGCATAATTTTCCGGGAAGCCCATAGGAAGGAAGCTTCGAAAGAAGCGCTTTGTGCCACACGCGATCGAAGGCCTTCGCTATGTCCAGACTGGCTGCTAATGCCTCCCCTTTGCTCTCAACTGCTTCCGCCCATCTATGAGTAAGGTAAACTAGAAGATCACCGGCTGAGCGACCCCGACGGAAACCGTACTGGCGGTCGCTAATCAGCTGGTACTCCTCTAGGTACCGCAGGAGCTGGCAGTTTATAATGGACTCCATTACCTTGGAGAACAAGGAGGTGATGGCTATAGGCCTATAATTGGACGGGTCTGAGCGGTTGCCCTTTTTAGGGATCGGATGCACCAAAGCAGTCTTCCAGGAGTTCGGGACGACGCCGAATGCATAGGATTGCCGGAAAAGACGCGTTAAGACCGGCGCCAACTCGGGAGCACAAGTCCGTAGCACGATTGGAGGGATGCCATCGGGTCCACTCGACTTATGAATATCCAAGGAAAGAAGTGCTTTACGAACTGCACTTTGCCGGAATTTAACCTCCGGCATCGTGGTATCACACCGCGGGATTGTTGGTGGTGACTTTCCTCGGTCATCCAGAGTCGAGTTCGCTGCGAAGAGAGAGCCTAAAAGATCAGCCTTCTCCTTCGCTGTATGGGCCAATGACTCACCGTCCTTGTGCAGAGATGGTAAGGAAGGCTGACAGAAATTCCCTAAGACAGCCTTGGCGAGAGACCAGAACGCACGTGTTCCTGAAGGGAGGCGCACCAGTCTCTCGCCAATTCTGCCAATGTACTCCGTCTTCGCCTTAGCAATCACGTTTTTGAAGGACCTAGAGGCAGAGTTATATTCCTTTCTGATTGCGCTGGTATTTACATCACGAGACGCTGATGCGTTAGCCCAGTCTTGGTAGCGTTCCCATTTTCTGCGTGAAGCCGTTTTGCAGAAACGACCAAACCAGGGCTGGGACTTGCCACCGATGGGGACCGCAGAATACGGAATGAATAGTTCCATACCCTGAAGTACCACATCGGCAACAGAGTCAGCAACAACACTCGGATCATCCGGCGAGAAACAAACCTGCCCCCATGGGTAGGATGCAAAGAAGGACCGCATCCCATCCCAATCTGCTGACCTGTAGTGCCACACTCGGCGGCAGCCCACGAAACGAGGTCATGAGTAACGCGCAACCGGCACTGTACTTCGGACGAGACAGTGGTCCGACGAGCCCAGAGGGGGTTCGACGATAACCTGGTAGCCATCCGGATGGGAAGTCAGCAGAAGGTCCAACAGGGAAGGTGTATGATCCTCCACGTCTGGTATTCGCGTTGGCGAGGGGACTAGTTGTGTCAAATCATATGCTAAAGCGAAGTCGAGAACAGATCTACCCGCATGATCGGTAGTGCGCGATCCAAGCCATTCGGCATGGTGGGCATTAAAATCGCCAAGAATAACGATCTCTGCGGATGGGATCTGCTGCAGTACGGAATCTGTAGCCATTTGGACGTGCTCAACCAGTCGGTCGGTTTCGGCATTACCGCTATGGGACCTATAAAGGCAAGCGTAGATTCGCGGATGGTCGTCACAATCTACACGCAGCCAGATAATTGATAGGTCCTGTCCTTCAAGGCTGCCGAGGCGTCGAGAGCAGATATCATCTCTGACGTAAACGCACACCCCAGCTCGTGGTACAAAGGAATGTTCCAATTTATACCCGGGGTAGGAAAGAAAAGTCGTATCGGCAGGAGAAGATATCTGAGTCTCGGTAAGAAAGAGCAAGGCCGGCTTCGCCGTCTCAAGGTGAAAGTGGACGGCGTTCAAGTTCGAGTTGAGTCCCCTTATGTTGCAGAAGTCCACAGTGAGGGTGGTAGGGGTTGCCTTATGATGCCTGCTCCGCTTGCCCCGAACAGTGGCGAGCGCAAAATTGCCCCCCCCAGAATTCGGAGGGCAGCCTGGGCATCCCTGCTCAGGTGGTGTATGTCCTGAGCATGGATGCCCAGAGAGGGATTCTCCACCGCAGTCGCTGATGGTACCCTCCTGGGGTAATGTAACCAAATTCTGCACAACCATCATGTTTAAGGGGGGGGGGGGGGGGGGTATCGGGCCTCCGGGACTCTCACATACCAGACGAAACGCGGTAACATAGCTACCACTTCACGCCGATTTTAAGTGAGAGAGTGGTACTTCCCCGGGCGTGCCGGCCCATTCGGCTGCAACCCGAAGGTATGCAGTGTGGCACTACCACTTACAATAATTAATTACATACATAATAATACAATAATTAATTATTTGTGTAACAAACTCATCTACTCCGGGTACTTAGGGCCAAAAATATTTTTATGTATGTTTTTTTTTAAATTAAAATAAATATACCCCATTCAATTTTATGATTATACTTTACTTTTTTATATGATAACCTTCACAATCACAATATATGTTTTTTGAATTGCGTTTTTATAGCGCTAACTATATAGACGCGATTTAGGGTATCCAGATAGAGCTAGATATAATAAACTTTCCTTAAATTTGTTATAATTGTATAATAAGTTCTTATTTTATGAAATTCTTATAGTAGTATCAACTTACCCCTTACTCAATTTCCAATGCATCAATAAAATGTCAGTACAATCTGTACTCTTCTAAGTGGCAAGATTAAGTTGAAAATGCCATTTAATCGACGTTTTCTTTGATAGTGAAGAGTATTTATACGGGAACTCGTATTTCCGAAGCAACTATTAATCCTTTGTGTTCGTTTACAATTCTTGTAAATTATTACTTTAATACTCGATAGATAAATCTCATTCTAAAATAAACCAAAACAAAATTAATTATTTTATCTGTAAAGATGGGATGAAATAAATTACATGAATTTTATTCTACAAATATAATATAGGCATAGTGACGTCAGATTATTAATTCGTAAAACCAAATGTGTTATGATAATTCATACATAAACCTCTGAGCATTACGTTTGAATTGACAAAATTTAATTCATGTACATTTATAGACGCATCAATTGTAACTCATTCATCTGTTAACGTGCTAATCTTATAAAGCGATGTCCATTTATAAATAAACTATAACCAACGTCGTATATCAGTTTCAGTAACCATGTGCCAACTGTACCGAGTGTGGAGTGTTCGATAAGCTGAGACCAGACTGACGAGACGAATTGCTACACCTCGCCTACCCCCACCATTTAAACTTGAACCCTCTACCACCCCTCTCATATGCCGACCTAAGTAATTCAATGCGAGTACGGAAGCTCTATTGACGTCCACCGGTCTCATTCAACTGGTCGTTTTAACTGTATAATGTGCACGTAATTTATACCTTTTCGTATGCGCATAAAATATCCTGCAGTGCCAGAAAACTTTTTGATACTCTGTAAAGTTATATTGACGTATAAAAATTAACTGCAATTTAACAATAAAAGTATTTTAGCTTCTTATTATACAAATTAACAAAGAAGTTGTAATGTATGGACCGGAACATAAAAACTCACAATCATTTAGTCACTTGATTAAAAATTTGATTGTAAAATTTTTCTCGAATTCGAGATCAAAATTTAAAGGCGAAATGGATTTAAGAAACTCGAGAAATCAAAATCTAGTTAGACGTACAAATTCGGTTTTAGTTCGAATAGTTCAGTAGTCAAATGACTCAATGCTGAAACTAGAGCAATACTGACTGTAATCGAACGTAAAATTGTTGCTAACAACTCCTCTTTGTGCTCGAAATCAAACTATATTGAATCTCAATTAATAGCAATCTTAATTCCAATATAAGCCCGGTGATTACTAGACAATATGTTTGTAATGAACATCATATTCTTGAAAGTATTCTAAATACTTTTAAGAATATGATGTTTTTGACAGCTTTAATTTTACTTAAAGTAACGAACCAATTAATACAATAATTAAAATATTCTAGGAGAGGCCAGCAGTGGACAACAAACATAAACATAAATATTGTAATAATTTAGAATACTTCAATATGGCAAGTATAATGTTTTAGTTATATTATTTTGAATACAAGAGCTTTACAATGATAATGAGATGCATTTTTGATAACATAGAATTGAATCAGTTCGCTTGAAGTGCATCGAGTACTGTACTGATGAGCGCAATGGGCTGTGGAAAACAACGATAGAGCTATAAAACAGAGTCGGACATGTGGCACAGATAAATCAGATACATTTGTACACGCGTGCCGACAGCCAGGCTTCACCAATTCACTGTTTTCATCATGTCCTCGTGAATTATGCTTTTAGTTTCTGAATATTTTAACGTGACGTACATATATATCATTTTATGATTTTAGTTTTTAAATATAGATTGCTTATTTTCCATATTTCAAATAAAATATTTTATTCATTAAAATTTCAAGCCCTTCAAATTTATTGTTATGTTGAAAATAAAATTTTGATTTATTATTTATTAAATATTGATAAATATACTCTGTTTATTTGAATTGTCGACCTTAATTGAAGATTTGATAAACTTCGTTTTTCTAAAATATTATTATTATTCTTGATATTAAAATGATATACTACTGCAATATAGAATACGTTCATTAATTTAAATGATTTAAATTACTATCTAGTTTGTAAAGCTATAATACATAGATCAGATACGCTTTATTGTGGTGTATAGAGAAATAGTAGTTGATATTGTGAATGTCGATAATCGGCGTAACTAACAAGGAGCCGTAGTATGAACTGATGAACTAACAATAGATTTGATTCTGACATATTGCGCTCGGCGTCAGTCGTTAGCCGACTCCATTATTTATAGGCAATCTTCGTCAACGTCAATGCTCCGTTCAAGCACCGCGTTTATTCAATGATGCCATATTGTGTTCGGAACTTGTGACATAATTTGAAATTAACTCCATGAAACTGAAAGGACGTACACTGCTGTGATAGTTTAATAGCTATATTTTTTGCTATAGCAACCTTTACAGAATTTTTATAATATTACTTAAAATTACTAAAATATGAGGTCAATCAGGAACTGTGCAGATGATACAATATAATATACGATAATTACACATCAAAGTAGGTAACCTAAATTAAAGGGACTTTACCGGCTAAATGATTCTAAATAAGAAAAAAATCCTTCACTATTTTTTTAAACATAATCGATCTCGTCAAATGATTTAATGCGACTGCGTAGGCCTTTTTGTCCTTTTTTAAATATATATCCGAAACTAATTGTAAAGTTTGAAAAGTGACATTTTCATAAGTTTTTAATCCATTTTAAAATCGATCGATAGTTTTACAACTTTCCATCTATTACTTAATACAATAAAGACTCAATTTATAAATTACGCGAAAAGCCTTTTTATTTATTAATATAAAGGCTTCGTATACATTCTTCCTGTTACTTCTTTCAGGCTTTTAAAATATTTTTGTTGAGCGCAAGAGTAATACCGTGTCTATAGAACTCTTGATGTTATTGTTTAGTATGGTTTAATTTAGATTTTGCTATTTTTGCACACTGTATTCAATCTCAAAAGCTTAAAATGTATATAAAATCTGTCCTTTCAGTCTCTTGTCCCATTTCAATGTCCCGAAGTTTCTTTGACCGGGGGATTAGCTAGCCAAAATAGATTTGAGTCGAGCATATTTACAGTATTTTTTTTTTATCATTTTGGTAGGCAAGTTCGCCATCTGATGGTAAGTGGTTACCACCGCCTATAGACATTGGCACTGTAAGAAATATTAACCAATCCTTACATCGCCAATGCGTCGTCAACCTTTTGAACTGAAATGTTACGTCCCTTGTGCAAATAATTGCACAGGGTCACTCTCACTCTAAACGAAAATACAACAATATCAAGTACTGCTTTTTGGCGGTACCTGCTAAGACAGGTTTGCATCAAGACTAGTGGTTTTCTCGGATTCCTTCGTCTAGCTATGGTATCGTGAGCTACCGAGTTTATGTGAAAATTTTCGCATGTCTAATAAGTTTTTTTTGCAATTGATCTAAAATAAAGAGGAATATGTTTAATTTATATTTAAGACGATTATTGAATAGCTCAGTAGACAAAATATATTTTAGAAAGTCATCTAAAAAGTTGTACACTTGTTGAATTACCTCGGTTGGAACTAGATACACAATAAATCAATTTTAAAAAACCAACAACAGAACTCAAATTCTTAGGTGTTTTTGGAATACAATCAACAATCAAAATTTTTTAAAAGATTCAAAAATATCGTGATTTACAATTTACAATGATGAATAAAACATCTGACCAGAAAAAGCAGAGATTCATCTTTTCGATCATTTCGAACTTTTTGATAAAATCAATCAACCAATTTCGGCTCAGTTGAACGTACTATTTTTATTTGGAGGTAGATTATAATGCCCGAAAAGCTGGCATACAAACCAATAAGAGATTCATGCAATCTACTGTGCCTCTATCAAATGCCATTTAAATTTTAATTCAGTCATAAAATCACTCATCAAGTACGACAGAAGAATCTGGGCAAAAGAACTGTGGAAACCAAGAAAATATTATTATTCACTTCATAACCCAACAGTACCTTGACCTTTAGATACGATAGCAGCGATTTCAACCCCAGAGAAAGCTCTTCCCGAATGACATTTGTTACCAGAGGCCTTTCTTTGACTCATGAGATATACCCGACTGACCGACGAGATCGATCGTTTCGCTGCCGATCAAGGTCTGATCCGACGAGCTATCCACTCTAAAGTATCAAGATCAAAGTGCAATTCACTACAATATCTTGAAAATATCACCTGAATATTTCCTCCACCATTATAATAATAATAATGTATCTTCAGGAAAGTAAATTGTAAGCTCATTGAAAGACCCGAGGTGAGAGAAAGCATGTTCTGGAGTGACTTGCACACACGATTCCTAAACAACCGCTGGTAACCCAAGATCTTCATCTCTATTTAATGGACACTAGAATAGGGTGACCTTTTCCAATCGATTAGTTCTGGTTCTACAAGACGTTTTTGAAATCAAGCTGAAGAAAAAATATTCTATCTTCCTATCGAATCTCTCTTGGTGTACATTAAATAGCATATCTTCACACAAGCCCAACCTTCTATATGACTTTCTTAGCTCATTTATATTCTAAAGAAAATCAATAGCATATTATATACAATAGCTAGAGTCAGATGTTTCCACTTTTTATGAATCTACGTACGAAAGAACCTTAACATGGATATTTTTGTTACACACGTTGAAGACAATTTCAAATGAGAAAACAAATATTTCAAAACACAAAGTTTTCTGATAATTGAATTCTTTAAGGCCGTACTTTTAACATCAGGCCGTATAGTTTACAAACTTACACTTTTGGGTTATATAATCTGATAAACGTTTAAATAATGATAGAACAAATATTATTTTCCCTTTATTTAGCCTGGAAAATTAAAGACTTTCCGTATAATCAAATTAATCAAGTTTTCAGCCAAGACTGCTACTCATATCATTATCAGTTCATAGATTGAATCTGTTCTCTAAGAGTCTGGTATAGCGATTAGGTACTCCGGGAAGAACAGGACGTGCGGTTCCTTCCTTTAATTGGATTCAAAATGTACATATTTGATATAATATTTTTATTAAATATATCATGTCTTACCGTATAGTCGAATGCGAATAAAATTATTTATTATAGTTTTGTTTTTGCGTAGTTTTATATACATATGTATTTGAAAAAAGTAGCTAATTTTTTTAAGTCTATTTGTTTTTTTTTTTTATGTGACTATAAATAATACCAAATAATATAATCTACAAGTAAAGTTAAATTGTTACCTTGTATTTTTCTCTTTTATAATTTATAAATAATCTCATATTATTTACTAAAACAATCGGATAATCCGAAATAATTTCGTATCCGTAACCGTACCTGAATCCAGTAAAATATTATTCCTATATCCGTATCTATATCCAGATTGAAAATTACATATCCATAACACAGCGAATAGTGATGTTCTGAATATGTAATTTATGATATGAATCGAAGTACTATTTAATTCAAAATTTAAATAAAATTACGGTATATCATTAAATCAAGAAACGCGATAGTGAGATTACAATTATTAAACATTGTTAAACACCGATATAGAATATTTTCATCCAAAAACTATATAGTACAGTAACGTTTATATGTATGTCTATATTATGCCAATCAGTTTATAGGTAGTGTAAATTAAAAAAATAAATAAAAATAAAAGTTACTTCTTTAAAATATTAGTATAATACACAACGTGTCATATATATGTGGGTAAGCGTTCAAAATACAAATGTTAAGCCACAAAATTATAGGAAGCTGTATTTACTGCAGATAGAAAAATGTTTCTGCTAGAAGATATTTTCTAAAAATGATAAAGTAATATTACAGAGTAAACAAATAACTATATATGCAAAAGCGAATTTCACATCGAATGATTTTATTACTGTATATTTAAAAAAATATATCAAAAATCAAAAAAAAAGAATATAGTTCTTATTTTTTATACGTAGATTATGTAATTTTAATAAATGTGGTAGACAATCTACTAATAGGCATTGTTTTAAGTAGCGTAATAGGTATTATACAAACAGAGAACCTCTATAATAATATACTAGATCACCCTTTCACCCGTTATAACCTTTAAAACAAAAATATTTAAAGGAATATTGTACATAATATACCTAATCAGTATCATTTCAAGCCATCTACCCGCACCGTGGTAATACATTTAACCGCAGGCCGCGCTTTTTCGTTCTTTGTATAGAAATATCTTGTCTTGTAAAAACTGGTCCAAAATGCAAACGGTAAAAGTCATTCCTTTTTTCGAGTTTGATTCTTTATATAAAATAAATTGAAGTAAGGTTTCAATTTATTTTGCTCCTTTTTTTAAACTCATTTTAGATACTTTTACTTCTTTATTGAAGAAAGATTCATCGCGGACTTCTCGGTAGACATTTCAAGGCCTACAATGCCGCAGAATATTAATTTGTTGTATATACATTTTATAAAAATGACCAAATATTTATAATATGTATTTTAAGCTACTTAACAATATTACGTAGATTATTCTCTATTATTTATAAATCGAATGTTTTAAACAATATGTATGTTATATATAATTTCTTCCATGAAATTACATAAATGGAGCAAAACCGCATTAAATTCTTATGCGTAGCTTAGAAGAACAAAGTGGACCCAACCAACGCGAATAGCACTTTATTTATGCGATATATGAATTATTAAAACATTTTTCTTTTTAATAAGTTGTTTTTGTTGCTTAAATGATTAATAATTAGTTTTTATTTAATATTAAAATGATAATAATCCTTGTCCATTTGTCTTTTTTCAATTATTAAAACTTTCCCAAACATTTATGGATATTAAAAAATATTCTTACACGATTTTACAAATATTTCTATAAATTAACTATTAATTTAAAACAATGTTTGTTTAACTTACAATTTGTTTATGGAATATTCTTTTCTTCCTTTTATTATGTATATTATGCATGAAATGGCTACAAAACAGAACCTCGGAACCTTTATAAGCTAACCGCTAGAACAAAGAGTTAGTTATGTAGAAAGGAATTGTACAGTAACAACTGCATTAAAAGTTTATAAAATAGAAGTAGAATAATACACATCATACTATGAATAACAAATTATTTATTGTTTAAAAGAAATATAATTTTATTACATTTTTAAATAAGGAGTTGTTAAAAAAATAGTGAGTAAAATTTTTAGCTTAACATGTATTTTTCATTTTCATTTCTTCCCATGCAGTAGAAATAACACAGATTTTTCTTTTATGGAAAATATGCTCGTCAAAGAGCCAATATTTTATAAAAGGTTTTTTACAAGCCAATGGTATTAATATCTACTTTAAAATATTAATCTCTTCAGCGCCGACATATGCATGGATTTGCCTATTCGATTTATTGCACCTGCCCTCGCTTTTTCATTTGCTCGGAAAAATTTGCTAAAAACAATAAATTAATGAAAAATAATCATTATGAATTTTAATCTGTATACCTTATCGTTTTGCGATTAAAAATATTGATAGACATTATTAATTAAGTGAAGGTTGAATAGAAACTTTAGATATATTGAGCCGATTTCACATAAAGTATAGTTGAGATCCTTTTTCGTTTATACTTGTACGCGATTTTATTATTTATTTTAATATAAATTAACTTAAAGCTCTAGTACGGTTAAATCTGAAGGGAAAATTCTACCTCCAGGGGTAGAAGACAGGTAGAAAAAGAAGATATTCGCGAAATATTGTTTTGAAACATTTGTAACGACACGTTATATTCTAAGCCGAGCCGAGTCCAACCGAGCCTATCCAAGCCAACCCAAGTCAAGTCAAGCCAATCCAAAGCCAAAGCCAACCCAAAGCCAAAATTGGCCTCCAAAGCCAAATCCAAGTCAAAGCTATGCCACGACAGTGGTAGTGCTAGAACTGTCCGCCAAGCCCGGCTGTGACTATCAGTGATGTCACATCCGATTATGCAGTAATAGGAATTGAATACCCGAATCATTATTTTCGGAACGTCATTCGCTAGTTTACCCAAGAGAGACTGTTGCGATTAGCAACCGAAGTAACAAAAAAGATAACAGAGTTGTAAAAATATAAACGATGAATAATAAAAAAATATATAACATAGTAGTTGTTATAGCCTTTTCGTTTCACACGTCAAAGTAAAGTTGAACATAGCAAATATAAAAACTTAACCATGTAGATTATCATTTATTACAGTCAACTAAGGAAATTATTTTACAAAACAATTATAAATAGAAAGCAACAAACTTTGACCTCACAATGTGTTTTCGACAGATATCTATGGCACACATTGGTTGCATTTACGGCGTCCCGAAGACATTACAAAAGCCATTCCCTTATCTAATGTTCTTCTTAAATTTATTTAACTTTTCCACGCCCTCACATCTTAGAAATCGTCCGATAAATATGTCAACAAGAAAAGGTCACCAAATCATGAGGGAATCGATTCCTATTCAGCTCCTTATTATGTAAACGAAAGTTTTGTGTTTATTTTGTATACTCAGAATTTCTCAGAATTTGCTTATTTATCTAATTCATTACGTGATTTTAATTCATTTATACGTAATAATATTCGATCATTACAACAGAGTCCAATATTTTTTTTTTTTAATTATGGTTATATTTTCGAATAAATACAATTAGGTCAAAAAACTATTCACGGTGAGTATCCACAAAGTCAATAGCAAGATATGAAATAATAAAAAGCCTTTATATAAGCCAAAAAGACAACGCAATACAAATCCATAAATTTAATATTATTTTCACATATTTTATACTTACCCAAAAAATAATATTTTACACTGTTCGGTTATTTTAAAATAATGAAATGATGAAAATTTTAATAAAACCACAACTCAATTGTTTTTAGTATAGGTACATTAAATATATTTATTTAATTTGAAAACTCAAGAACATAAGTTGAAAAAATATAAAAAATCGGACCATACAGTCGCGACGACAAAGGGCACAGCACAAATTTCCGAAATTAAATATCTAATTCAGTAAGTCCAGTCCATTAACTATGAAAAAATGGACGAATGAACAGTTAAAGAAAGAATAAAATTTTGTTGAGCTATAAATTAACCGGCCCCGAGGGTGAGCTTCGCAATCTGCATTAGCCGAGACGCACTTCTTTCCAGCGATTAAATGAAATTTCATGCCCGGTTGCCTACGGAAACTCACTGGACAAAGGTCCGAGATATTTAAATTGAATGCTTTTAATCCGACAAGATATCCTACTTTTTCTAGAATTACCTTCGCTAAGTCTATGATTGGATTCATATCGAACACTTTTATTGGAGTTAGAAACTATCGACTGTTCAGGAATTTAATCCTAGAATTTTCTAATTAACGTTTTCTCTATAAAGGTAAAAATTATGTTTATATTAATATGATTTTCACTTCATTTATAAAAGGAATTATGTCTGTATTAACTTAAATACCAATGTATGATTGTATTTAAACAGTAAAAATACATTTGGAACTGATATTTTGTAGCTCTTTTGTAATAGTGATTGTTCTGGCTATAGTAAATGAGAAGACCCAATCAAACCGTTATAATATTTGGTCTAACAAATATTATAAGGTTTCTATAAAATATCAAGTATCGAAGATTTACAATGGAGTTTCCTATAATAATATATATATCACTCAATCACTTCCTATATAACTCGTGTTATGTTGAAAACCGACTTATTCGAACGGTGATATGAGGGCTATTTGAATGCGCGAGACCCTTATAGGTTATAATTATCATAGTAAATCCTGACATGTCACGATCGTGATCGTGATTTTCGAGTCTGCTCTTACAGAATACCTCTACTTTTCTTTATATTATTAACCCTAACCCTAAGTTTGAACGCAATTTATATTTTGGAAAAGGATTATTATCTCCATTACTGACAATTGTTTGATATAATTACTTCCGAAACAAATCTAATTACCCATACAATATGTCAAATTTAATATTTAAAATCGATCCATGTAACTATGTAAGCTAAAATTAAGTTATTCTAGTAATCATTGCACAAGTAATCACAAAATCAAATAAAAGTTTCATAACTATATTAACCGCATTTTATTCTTAACCCTTGGCACTCCTGGTTGGATCTAATTACATAAATAATTTGTACAAAGCGCTTAGTACGTTGCATTACTTAACTCAGAGGTAACTTCCGAGGTAACTTTGCTTTCTAAGAAATCTCACGCTAAGAAAACGTGTGTAATGTGTGCCGCAATTCTGATAGACCCGACCAGGCATACGACATGACAGTTAATGTGTAAATATATTGCAACTACGTACTTGTTTAGTGATGTTAAATAATTAACGAACAAATTATATTTTTAAATAATATTGAATATAAATTTCTATTTACAGAAAATTGCCCTGTGCTGATATAAGCAGTGTTTTGGAATAGTCTTACGAATGATACATTGAGTTGAGTTTCTTCATTTCAATGTTAAAAGCTAAAAGAAGTAAACGAATTGGACAATCTTGGCTTCAGATATTATAGAAAAAATAAATCAGCCATTAGCAAATTTTGCTACAAGGACCATTTATGAAGGAAAAGGTAATGTGATATAACCACAGAACCTCGTTCACAAAAGAAGGAACTATATTGTCTTTGGCACACCTCAAAATATTAACTCTTTTTTTTTATCTAATTAATGTTGTTTATGTAATCTTCATATCTTTTTAAGCTTTAAGTACAAAAAAAACGTATTGTTATCATACACAATCAGTGTAAACCAATAATTGTTTTAAAATGTACAATGTACATAACATATGCTTAGCTAACCAAAAATCTTAACGTAGATATTTGCAATATTTGACAGATAATTAATTATTGAGAAATAATTCCAAAAACCCATGCAATCTTTGAAATACTATTACGCCTTTGGAACACTTTAGTCTGTGGAAAAAGAAAGAGTTTAATTTTACTACACTTTAATAAATCACATAATTATAATAAGCTGTGATTTGTATTACCTTTAAGCTCACATTAAATACTGCAAAATCATTAAACCAAATATAGTTCAGAAAAGGGAAATGTATCGTCACATTGATGGATTTAAATTTTTAAAGAGAACTCGAAAGCTTGTTGAGCACTCCATTTCTGTGAGATGCTTCCTTTTTTTCCGAATTTTAAATTTCTTTATGTACTCCGATTTGAAAACGGAACACAAATTTAGTGCTAAGTAATTACAATTACGTATTTAGAAATAAAAAGTCTTATCACATTTTATTTATCACTGTATTTGTGGCTCTGTGCATGTCGATCTGGAAAAATTATAATTAAAAATATCCGATTAAAAGTATACACTGTTAGCGCATTTAAATGTACAAGGTATAGAATCCTTTGGCCAAATCCTTTGGCGCAATTAGTGTAAGGTGTGGTTTATGTTCTTGCTGTGTTCTACGGGGTATTTCCACTATTCCACTACTATTAGGTAGACTAATTGTACTATCCTAATATAAAAATAGGTTGTATATTTCTTTATTATAGCGGATTCATAAAAACAAAAACTATAGTAAGTAATATGAAGAAAATAAGATTAAACTAAAAATACCTGAGCACGCTTAGCCCGGATTTACGTATCGCAATCGAAAGCTCGGATCTATCCCCTTCTGCACTAATCGAGCAATTTCTCCCATGTTATTAAGGGAAAATGGGAATATTTGCAGGCCGTTGCGTTCTTAAAACGAGTTCCTTATAGGCGGCATTGAATCTTTAAACAAATTTTTCGACCTACCAACCCGAGAAGCCACTTTATGGTATGGGATAAAAACGCTTTTTACACCATTCAACTTTGCATTAGTTATTTTTACATGAAATTTAGGAATTTAATTACTTGTGGCTCATAAATTACGTTAAATTGACCTATCAGATTACTAAGATGGAAACGTAAGTGATAATTTAAAATACTATGAAACACAAACGATATTTCCCCGGGGCAACGTTAATGTTCCGGTGGTAGCGTTCGTCCATTCGACCGAATCTCTGGAAATTAAGGCAGGAAAAAAGTCAATAAATCCAAGCAAGCTGGGGCAGATAACGAATGTCTCTAGAGCGACACAACTCGGCTGGAAAATCGTAGGAGCTCGCTTGCGTTAATGTGACCTTAAGACCTTCAATATTCTACTTTATTTTAACTACGAACCAAGGTATTGATCTACTATCATTTCTAAATTTTAAGATCTATTTTCTAATAAATATGTAAGTTATTAAAAGTTTGAGTACCTTCACTCATGATTCATAACTTCTTGAAGATTTTCAAATGTTATAAAGTAATTAAATTGTAGAGCAAAGTTAGCGCGTCGCGAATGCCGACCGGACCACTAGTAGAAGTTGGTCAACTAATCCAAGTTTTCCCGTACGGACTAATGAGACGAGTTTGATTTGAATTCCCTGCACACTAAGAATATAGGCACTCACCTTTAATGGTGTTTTCTTACTATTCTTTTTAGATGCCTTAAGTATAAAAGATTGCTAAATAGTTCTTGATAATTTATCTTATCGAATTTAATATTTTTTCTCGTTTCTAATTTCTTGTTTGCAATTCATGGTTCATGGGCGGTAGAAGGTCATTTCCATTAGGTGAGCCTCAAGCGCGTTTGCCACATGTACCGTAAAAAAAATATTTATGCAATACATTTTAGTAACACAACAATTACGTTGATGACATATTAAGATTTAATATTTATTTAAATAAGTACTGATACAAGCAAACACTACTTTTTAAATCAATTTAAGAAAATTATGACACTTTGTTGATTTAGGTTAAATAATATGTTTATTGTAAAATCGCAAGAAAATTAGATATCTAAACGCGTGAGGGTTCGCCTGAAGCGTTATTTAGATACTGAAACTAAGAACGGAGTTTGAAAATTATCGTAGAGGCATGTTATCTCTTATGTTAGTAATAGTGAACATACAAACTTACTAGTGCTTGGAACCTGTGATGAATATTACAGAATATAAACATAATTTAACGTTTGGGTGATTTCTCTTATCAATGAATATATAATACTGTATTAAAATCCAATTAAACGCAATTATTGAAACAATACATTCACATAAAAATGATATAGAATGTCTCGTTGCTTAAAAATATTAGTTTAAAATGCATAATACATACATTAAAATCATAATGAAAACATTTAAATTTATAAACTTCCTAGGGAAATCAATGAACTCATTTTCTCTTAAAGGGAATTCAGGAAGTTTCTTAACTAATTGATATAACAGTTCTACGAGCTTTATTGCTCCTCACGTCGACAAACAAAGCGTTTTGCCTTCGTAATGGAAATTACATACCCTGAGGTCGGAAATCAAATTGACAGAAGAGGTTAAACAAACGATGTGGTCAGGGAGCCCAGACCGTGGTCCGCCGAATATTAATCGGTTGGTAAATGCGCTTTTATTTGTTTTTCCTTTACCGCGTTAGCACGCCAGACGTCTGGCCAATGGATCAAGCCAACACTCCCGACTCGGGTAATCGAATGGCGGCAAATCGAATTGATGCCCCTAATACTGAATCTCGAAATTAAGAAATTCTTCAGTTTTCTTATATATTTTTGTGCTTTTGAACATTAATGAAAATATTCAATCTTAAAAAGCTTTTATTTTATGTAATACAACTGAACAGAGTTTTTTGAAAATCTTCGTATTATTAATATTTACTTGTAAAGCTGCTGGCATCCTCGTCTTTGAGAGATTGATTAATGATGTTCTCGTGCAGAATTTTTTTACAGTGTGATATCATCTAAAATGTAGTGAAATAAACAGAAATTATTATAATTTCGGTAGATACATATTGAACTATTTGCTCACAATCATTATTTAATAGTATACATAGTATCATTATTACATAGCATCTATAATTCTATAATTACCAAGTAATAAAAAAAGAAGTATAAGAAAAATATATATATAAAAAAAATAGACTTATATTACGAAGATAATAATTAAATTTATTAAAATTATTCATTCAAGTAAATTCATAGGATAACATTTGCATCAATAAAATAAATCATAGCTCGTTTGATTTACTTATAAAGTTCTAAGTAAAACTGAGGATTTAAGTTTTGTAATGTATACGACTTCTTCTAGACAAAATTATTGCCAATGTTCTAAGCGTGACATGATTTCAATGACTTTTTAACTACCTAGTTTTGCAAAAGTAGTTAAAACTAGTATTGGTAACAAAAATTTTTATAAACACTGTTGAAATTGCTGGATATTATATTAATTTATAAATATTCTTTAATAAAATTGACTTAAAAGAGTATAAGCGTTTGTTGGTCGTAACCCAATAGGCACGCTTAATCTGTCTTATGTACATTAAAAAAACATATCACAAAATGACAAATCTTTAATGACTAAGAAATCTTGAGAGATAAAGTCGACTTTTAAAGTAATTAATCATATAATAATAACCTCCCGATGGCGTTTTGTGACTTCTTGATTCATTCTTTTTATTTCCTGCTTCAGATGAATATCATTTTCAAATTGCTTATTAACCGACCAGGAGCCATTGCTAAATACCACTGGCAAAACATAGGCATATCCTGTAAGGATGATAAATTCTTATTGCTGTTCGGACATATTTATCAACATATTCGTATAGAAAAACATTTTAAATAAGTACTTATAGAATATGATTCTATCAATGTGTGTATAATTTCAGCTCAACCAGCATAGAACTTGACCATAGAATTTGAACCACACATACTAACAGGACCAACCAAGCAGCTAGTTTTCATGTAAGACATAATTTATTTTCAGAAAAGGAAATAAAAAAGCTTTTATTACAGTAAACATGAATAGGCGTTCGTTAAAATAATACAAGTATTCTTGAAAAAAATAATAAAGTAAGTCTTGAAAAAAATAATAAATTATCGTGTTTATAATAATATGTGAATAAGTTCTTCTAATCCTTCTAGTAACTCTTCTCCGTTCTTCTAGAGAGAAACTACATTCTAAACCGTCGATAGTTTTGCGTTTATGTCCGTTTTCTGAAGTTCCCAGTTATATTGTCATTAGCTATCGGTTTAATAAAGTTGTTTGTCGGTTAACGATAATTGTGTTTCTGATTACATATCTTGCCGTTTAATATTAGATGGACTTGTAAAAAAAAAAATCTGTCTGAAATTCATTTTATTTTCTTATTAAATATAAGCTTGTACTATTCTTTTTTCGAATCAACTTATTAAAAGTTGCCAAAAATAATTATAATATTAAATTACCACTTAACTCAAATCAACTATTTCTTTCTTCTATTTATAAAATTTATAAAAAATATATAATATTATTTGTTATTCTTTAGCGGGTTGTGTTGCATAGTATACTTATCAAGAAATATCTCGTATTTCAGGGTACTAATACATTAGAAATAAACTCTGATACTTTAGAATCAGACTCTGATGAGTTATACTCACACACACTCGTAATATGAATATTGAGTTTTTACTGTTAATTTACTGAGAATATAAACAAAGAGCGCGCATATATCTAAGAGTTCATTTAGTTTGACATAAAATAAAACGTTTAATAAAGTTATTGAATCGATAAACGTAGAATATCTTACGTAGAGTTGCTCGGAAACGCACTTTTAAAAGTTATCAAACCGATAGCGCTAACGAATGGATAGACTATCAATATAAATAATTGACAACCGGAAATTACCACGTATTATGACCATTCAAAGGTAATTTATTAGAGTCTACTTAAATAAAGCATATAATATCTCCAAAGGTCTTAAGTACAGAGATAAAAGTGGATCAGGTAAATACCATATAAGTGGGAGTATTGCAGCAGCGAGTTACAATATAGCGAGTAAAAATTATTTACTTCTCCGTGAATGATTACATACTCACATATGCCAACTTTCATAGCAATCACATAAACAATCTTAATAAAAGCACAGTAAAACGCTAAACAATAAGCCAGCTGAAACTCGAATTTCGACAAATCGCTATTCAAATAGACGTAATTTCTTCCGCGTTACCTTTAATAGTTCCAAGTGAGCCGTCACTAATGACGCCCATGTTGTTATAAACTTTCTTGCCATCGTCGTGGATACGCGTTAACCAAATGTCTCTCAAAGTTTTGCTGAATTCCACAGCCCTATAAATACATCCATACGGATTCTTCGACGCAGATGACGCCACCTTTTTACATAACTTTATTGAGATATTAACCTTGCTTTATAATTTAATGTCTTACATTATTAAAAAGTTAATAATTGTCTCCTTTATATTATTTAGTGCAAAAAATCTGAACTTTAAATCAGTCAACTCAAGGTATGTAGTTTCTGTAATATACGTAATGCTTTATAAAAATAATAAATTATTCATATACCTTTTCTATGAGTTCTTTCTTCAACCATGAGGCGCTAAACTGGGTCGAATCTAAGTTTAATGATTCCAAAAGATCTTTTCCAATTATATTATTCTCATTACAATGCGAGCCACCATCAACCTCATCATGGATAATTAAAGGCCTCTCAACTTCAATATGAAACACATCATCATTCGCAGCCCAAACAAGCACGTCATTAATGACGTTACAATGCACCTAAGAGTTTATTTTGTATTTACATTTTATTTACTTTATATTAAACTTGGAGCCTTTGACTTAGTTGGAGTATTAAATTAATTAGTATTACATTAAAGTTAAGAATATTTATAAGGTATACAAAACAAGATGAAAGTAAAATTAATCATACGATATTTATTTTATACTATTAATTCTTTTAAAATAATTAATTCGAATTAAACGAAAATTAATTTAAGGAGGAGGAAGTGGCAATAAGAATATTTTATCAAAGCAATACATTAATTGTTGTCAAGTTTGTTTACATTAAAATGATTCCCTCGTTTTAATTATTGCCTATTTCGATACAGGGTGACAATATTATTATGATTTAATATACCCATATAATTATATGGGTCATAATATATCCACTAGTATCTAATGATGATGTCGTATTGACCGATTTCAGCTCTAAAGCCTATTTCAAGAGAGGCCAGCCAACTACATAAGACATATTATAGTGTGTACACAAACACAGGGACACTGTCAAATCGGACACGACCGGAAAGAATTCAGGGGCATGACTAACGTATTTAAGTGCTTTCAAAAGCAAAGGCGTGTACACATTTCCATCTTCCAGACTCCGGGCTATTATTGAAATTCTTTCGACAGATAAACCCAATAACTTTTCATAGGCCCGATTCGAGGTTTGAACCCAGAACCTCGAAATCTGCGGCCTTATATTTAGCCACTAGACCAAGAAGTCAATCAGTTAACCAAATATACATCCATTGTTAACCCCGTGATGCGCTAACAATGTTAAAAATAATATATATGTTATCAAAAACAATTACGTTTAAGTAATCACCCAATACAGACTTTGCAATAGCCGTAATGGGAGTTGGACAAAAATATATATCCGAGGGCATATTTGACGACATTGAATAAAGAATATCAATAGCCACAAGACCATCAGTTAAAAATATAGGCTTTCTCTCTTTAGCGGGTAGAGCTTTTTCTGTTTTTGCATGTTTAATATTTTTTTTCTCATGATTAATTTTTTTTATTGTTTCTTCTTCTTTATCTAGTTCACTGGGCCAACTAAAACTATTTGCCAATTTTATTATTAAATATAAAGCATTAAATTGATCTTCTACATTTTCCTCATTAAATAAAATTAAGTTTGGATTGTCAAAATCAGTCATGAAACAAAAAACATCACCGTCTGTTACTCTGCAACAAAATCAATTACAATATATGAATAGTAAAGTACGACAATCATAAATCTACTTGATACAATTGTAAAATAAGTGACTGGCATACAACCCACCGCCTAAACCGGTGAATCTAAAAAGATTTTTGAATAACCTCACTTAAGGAAGTGAAACTTATGACGTATGTTTATAAGGGAATTCGCCATGTTTTAATAGTCGTACATATATAAATCGTTAATTAGGATCACGCTTATGAAAAATGTGAAAAAATATTTATTAAGGAGTTAAGTTGAAAATCAAAGATTATATGGAAGTTCGTCATTTTATAAGTTATAAACATGGTTAGGTTTCTGTTTATCAGAAAAAAAACCAATACTGTATCCGTAAATTCACTTACACAAGGCCAAAGAATCAAGGATTTAATTATACAAGTTACAGAAATTTTACTAATTATACTCTCAAGAAATCATAATTTTCATACTGCGTACCTAAGCAAAATGATGCAATAGCTATTTCAACTGAACTGAATAGAACTATTAAAAGGACTTGTCATTTATATTACCTCGGTATATCTGAGGACACTTTGATGGAATTATTGCATGAAAAGGCACAGGATTCTATCTCCAATATAAAAGCTTCTGCAGCCCTGATATTATTAGTATACACTATTAGATACATATCGATCAATTGATTTTCACCAAACACGACACCAGACATCATTTTCACTATAAACAATTGTGACGCCGGTGCAAGTGGATTTACCACAAAAACTTTTAAAGGTTCTAACAAAGGCTGACTGATTTCCGATGAAGTCATTTAGTTAATTTATTTGTTCCGTATAATAAAAAATCTTGAGAATATTTTGCTATGTAATTCCTTCCTCTTGGAATACGTATTTATTTTTTTAAATTATGAAACTTCATGCAGATAACTAAAATAAATGAACATACATGAAAGGAGTATATACTAACGCAGTTCTAATTAAAAATAAAAATAAATGACCTTCTTACTGAATGATACAACTTCAAGAAAAACCCCGGAGGTTTTCTTTATTAGTTGCATATTTAATATACTAAAAGCAGTTATAAAAAAAACTTGCGACCCGCTCCGGCTCCGCACGAGTGCAATGCTGATACTAAATATACTACAGTATATCTTACAACGTGAAATGGTGGCAAGAATGCTAGCAGCATTTCCCCGTTGAATCGCAAATAGGTACTTAATTGGATAATGATTAATGCTGTATTGCTTAATCTCGCTTCGAAAATAAGCTATCATTTCTCGTAGAAAGTAAGGGATAAAAAAAGGTTAATAGCGAGATAATTCCTAAGAGATAGGCAAACCGCATCAAAATCCATTGTGTAATTTGAAAGATCTAAGCATACATAGGGGCAGACAGCGGTAAGCGACTTTGTTTTATACTATGTAATAATAATGATGATTACGTAATGATATTGATAAGAAAAATAATAGAAAAGCTGTCTATGCTAAAGTAAACATGTAAGCTTTGTGTTGTTGACAAAAGTTTGTCTAACTATCTTATGACAACATCATATCAATTTCTTATACAATAAGAATTTCCAAAATTTTAAGACGTTATTTGCAAAATTGACGTGATGGAGTAAGCTCTAAAATCCTTCTCTGTAAAAAAAGACCTTTGCCCAGTTTTGAGCCAAACAATGGCAATAGTGAAAAACCTAAATAAATATTCCAAACCTATTTATAAGTCCAAAAAGTAGGTACGGGCCTCCTCTCCATATAGCAGAGATAGACCACCAAGCTGGGCCCGTAGGTACCTTTAGAAAACGGTGAAAGTTTGCTAACAACATTTTTTTTATTTTAACAACAGAGCGCTAGCGATACTTTTTAACAAAATGATATGTCGATGTTGATCATTTTGAAAACGAAGAAAAACCAAGAAAGTAATAGGTAAATCGATAAAAATAAAATCCTATTAAATAAATACCCTATTTCTTGCTCTAGTTGCGCTCATTTGATTCATATGACAATCTGATTCTCTTGTGATTCTGAGTTGAACTACTTTTTAAAATTCGTAAGATTAGACTTGGTTTATGAATCCATATCGAAATTATATCATTACTACCTACTACCCATCCCGGTTTCTCACGAATCCTTATTTCGTCATATTCAAAATCATCGCGATATGAATCCATAGGAACATTTACATTTACCTTCTGAAAATCCATTCTGTACTTTTTGTCCCGTTCCAACAAACAGTTACACATAACAGACAGATAGTAATATTTGCTAATCCGACGGATGTGGAACTTTCATATAATTTTCATTTATATCGAGCCAGATATAGAACATAATACATTAATATGTTATTTTTTTTTAGTTATGCTTAGCTTAATTTCCGAAAGCTGACGAAGATAAATTTGATGATCTAGTATTTTTGAAACGTACGCTACCAAAACTATAATAGATAATAAAAACTTAATACATATGTGATATTTGTAGTTCTTCAAATTTTGTTTAAATTCTGGATGGAATCGTTCCGTTCTCAAGATAGATCTGTCAAGTCATTAGTTTTATTGATTAACAGCTTTACCATTCGATTATAAAACAAATGTTTTATAATATAAGGTTATTAGGTTCATAAACATGTAAAATCACAATAAACTTAATAACTATATTCTATACGTTGCTTAAGGATAGGAGAGCTGATCCATGCTTCACTCAGAGAATAGGAATTCGGCAATTCAACAGAAAAATTCGGCTAACAGTCACGATCTCACGTGGTCATGATTTGTAAAATATTTATTTGAAATTTGATTTTTATATTATAATTATATTGAGTACTTAACTGAATAAATATCTGTACTTATTATTGTAGTGATATTTACAAATGCACAAGATGACTGACATTCTTCATGACAACGTTATAGTGACAGTTGCTGATAACGGACGACACTTTGACACGTCAATTGTCAATAATTTGTTTGGAAAAAGAAATGTTTCGTTTAATAATTAATAGATAATATTAGCCATGGCCTCATCAAAAGATAAACACTCTGAAGTGTCCCCAGCCACTTCAACAACATCAGTTAGATCTCAGATCCTTGAACGATCTCCATCGGTTTCGTCGAATAGAGAGGACAAATGGCCGGAACTATTGTTATCCAGACCAGAGAAATCTTATTTTTACAGTACAAAATGTAAGTAAAATTATTCATATATTCGTAATTTATAAACATATGTAAGGTATCATCAAGAAGTATATTAGAGGAAGGAAAAAAATCTATCTTTGATAATTTTAAACATATTCATATCAATAATTCTTTTTGTGTTGTTGTTTGTTTATCAAAGTAAAGTATTTAAACAGCTCGTAACTTTTCCAATGTTAGTATAAAATGGAAATGCTTGTGGAAACTGCAATGATCTCCTTCTTCGGATATTAAATTTACCGTGGGGTGGACCATGTGAAGTCTACTTTAATAAAATTATTATATGTGTTCAATATTTTTATCCAACAATTTATTGTTGAAATAAATTTTAAAAAATGTAATAAACATAGGTTTAGATTACATCTTCCTTAAATGACAAAAAATGTTCTATTTTATTGCATTAGGTACCATTTTAAAAAAAAAAATTGTATTCTGACAAAACTTTTTTTTGTATTCTGACAAACTGTTGTGCTCAAAAATAGTAAACTCATTTTATTCATTATATTTAAATTAGGTTACTTATCATTCTTAAATAACTAATGAATTTGTCTTACATAAAAAGTATTATGATGTAATATATTAATTAAATTGTAAGACAGTGAATTGCACAACTTATTTTTCTTTTAAAACTAAATTTTCTTAAAATATATCTGCAAATTTGAATGATATTGTTGTTAAAGAATATTTCTAATGAATACCTATGATGCAGCTATATTTGTATGTGGAAGACTTATTTCTTAATGTTGTAGTGCTTCTTTAGTAATTTTAGCCTTGGAAGTGTATCTCTACTTTTGAGAAATAAGTCCTTTTATATAATAATACACATTTTGATACCTATTGGATTATCTGTGTTTGTAATTTTTAGATAAAAAAATGGATAACACTTTTCTAAACTTGTCCTTATTTTTGCCAACAGTTTTTTTTTAATTGTTTCTTGTCACTCTTTTAAATGACACTCAGATCATACATGGCTGGAAACACAGAAAATGAATATATTCACTTGGTGGTAGGACTTTGTGCTAGCCCATCTGGATAGGTACCACCCAGATAGGTACCATCAGATATTCTATGACTAAACAGCACTACCCAGTGGTTAGTTCCCGTTTGAAGGGTGAGCGAGCCAATGTAACTACAGGCACAAGGGACATAACATCTTAGTTCCCTAGGTTGGTGACACATTGGCTATGTAAGGAATGGTTAATATTTCTTACAGCACCATTATCTATGCAGTGGCTACCACTTACCATCAGATGGCCCATTTGCTAGCCCGCCCACCCATTTCAAAATGAAAGAAAAAAAACTCTAAATATAAATGAAATACCACTGACTGATAGATAGATACTCTTTTTGCGACATAGATGCTCACTAAAAATTTTTAGGGAAGACATGGAGGGAATGGAACTTTGTATGGATTTTATTCATACCAAGATAGGACAGACAACTAATATACCATATGCATATTTCTAAAGTATTTTTTTGTTATAGTGATTCCAATTCTTGGATTGAATTCCAATACAACTTGTAAAGATTGATGTCAACTTCCGAAAAATCTTAACACTATATAAACATATTTTAGAGAGCAAAGTTCCAACCACAGAAACTGAAAACTGTAACTCATGGTTCCGGTTGAATCCTGCCTTCTCCATTTATTTTATTTTATTTAACTTACATCAAATAGGCATAATAATTTTATAATACAGCTAAATTCAAGTTTAAAATATTTATTTGTGGCACTTTCTTTGTTTCATTCTTTCCGCCTATTTTAAAGTTAACCTAGGATTAACTGGAACAGTATTTTTGCATTAGGTGTATCTTAATTAGTGTGAATTTACTTCAGATATCAAAAGTAATTTCTGCGTAAAGTAAATAGACAATGTAATCTAATGTTTTTAGAATGATCACTCTTATTTAACTTTTATAAACTTCGAAAAAATTCAAACAACACTGGAAAATAATAATTTATCAAATTTAGGGTCACAATTATCTTTTATTATTATACAAAAATAAATTTTATTTACTGTGAGAAAAAATACATTTCGTTTTATTATGCAGATAAAATATTATTCGTTTAAATAAACAACATTACATGTAAATTGCATATATAATAAAAAAACTCCATCTCTGAAATGTTTAGTGTATGAAACTGAAATTAATCAGCATTTGTATTTGGGTCTATGAAACCGAAAATTCTCTTATAAAACGTTGTCTACGTTTCGAAACAGATGGCAGCACTGTTACGAAGTATTGATTTTCTCCGCAACACATGCTTCGTGCGAAATCAATATACTTTCTGAGCTCACTGGAAAAACCATTCGAGTGACATTATCCTTCGAGGTGCTTTCTTGTGATCAAAATAAATAATCTTCTGCGATCTCTAATCAGTTCTTAGATACAACAGTAGTATATTCATCAATATTTCTATTAAAAACTGGTTAAAATGTACATAAAAGAGTGATCAAGATTCTCGCGTCTGTGTTAATTGTTTTGCTTCATAGTTTTTTTGCTGCATTATTATGCGTTCTTTAACCGCGGTCCATGGGGTGGATCCCTTGCCTGATTTAGGCATAACATCTCGAATACAAGGTGACGATAATCCCGATGCCGACATGGCCGGAGCGCAGGACACAATTTACCTTTGCAATTTTCGCGTTTCTGTCGATGGAGAGTGGCTTTGTTTAAAAGAATTGCACGACATGGAAATGCAAGATTCCTTTACTCGACAATCTGATAACGGTGCCGTAACATCGCCGGACGATCCGATGCATTCTTTAATGGGTAATAATTGCGTTTCTTATAAAGATATTTGAGTTTCGAGTTTTTATAACGTTTACATATGTGTAAGTTACAACGATCAATGCAATCGGTATACAAAATTTAGATTGCGAATTCATCACCTACACAAGTAATCATAATTTAACGTTAATTTTATTGCTCTTAAATTATGATACATATAAAATAATATGTTTTCTTATTGTAATTTCAATTATTATGATTAGTTACGATTTTTCTTGTAGCTCGAGACCCCGTAGTGATAGAACGCAGCAATCTCGTGAACATCTCGAAACTAATCGTTAAGGAGTTGATTGAGCAATCTCTTCGTTTTGGCCGGATGCTAGACAGTGACCACTTGCCGTTACATCATTTCTTCATTGTTCTCGAACATGTCATGCGTCATGGACTTAAACCCAAGAAGGTAAGTTTAGTGCCTACATCATGTGAAGATTGTTCTACATTTAAAAAAAGATATTACATAACTTAACATTTTGATCAGGGTCTTCTTGGTCCGAAAAAGGAATTATGGGATATACTTCAGATGGTTGAGAAGTATTCACCGGAGGCTGCTGACATAACAGCCAGTATCAGGGATTTGCCGACTGTCAAGTAAGTTTATTAAGTGAAGGTCAAGGCCGCTAGAGTTCATACGAGCAGAATTACTACTCGCGAGATTGTATTACATAATTAACCGGAAACTGTTAACATTGACAATTTTCATTGTAAATATACTATGAACGTCCATCTTTGTTGTGTTGTGTTAGTTATTGTTGTTAGTTTATTAATACTAACTCCCATTATTTTGTAATGACCGACATTCGCAGCTCACACCCACATACTTTTTACAGTTTCGAATTAATCTTTATAAAAATAGAAAATACAATTCAGATAACGTTTATATTAAATTATTAATCTGTGGTTTTACCAGATTTAAATGTGGAGTGTTTTATTTAGTATTTTCTTTCATTTATATAAGTTAGTAAATTGCACCGGCTAATAGTAAAATTAAGTATTATCAAAATACTATATTTAATATTTTGAATTTATTTACAATAAGGACTGCCATGGGACGCGCACGGGCTTGGCTTCGATTAGCACTAATGCAAAAGAGACTCGCAGACTACCTCAGAATTTTATTAGAGCATCGTGAAGAAACTCTTGAAGAATATTTTGAACCGCATGCATTAATGTTAAACGAGGAAGCTGTTATTATTACTGGATTGTTAGTGGGCCTCAATGTTGTTGACTGCAATTTGTGTGTGAAGGTAATTTACGTCAGACTTTTAAAACGACTTAAACTTAACGGCTTTGTTGCGGGTCCGAAAACACTTAATATAACAGAACTATCAAACCCAGAACAAACTTACGTTTGACTGGTGCATAAGAAAATTGTAGTAATCTAAAATAAAGAAATCAAAGATCATAATGATAGCCAAATAAATAAATAAATGGATCTTTGAAGATCTTTATCAATTGTTCAAAATAATATCAATGTTCAATTTGAACTCAACAAATCATTACACTAGGATAAACCGTGACTATTTTCATAAATCGAACATACTTTGAATCTACGTCAAAAGTGTGAAGATGATTTACAGAATCTATCTTCAAAAGATTTAGATAAGGAAAATATAGAATATGCGTTCCAACTAAAACATCGTATTTTTCTCCATTTATGAGTCATTTTAAACCGATGTTATGATATTTTTAAACGATTTTAAAAAGGAAAATGTCGCAAAGTATTTTTTAAATTGAAAGAAAGATAACATACAACAACTTCGGGGTGGTCCCATATAAAGTCAAGATATGATAATAGGAATCTTAAGAAAATCAAACTTAACAAAGGCATCTGCGTAACATATGGGCAAATTATTTACCACCTCAACCGATTTCTATTATTGTATTTTTATTGAAAAAAGAGATAGAGGTTTTGTCAAGATCTAACGACGTCCATTTTCCTTATATACTCAAGTTGAATATTTTTAGGAGGAAGACTTGGATAGCCAACAAGGCGTGATCGATTTCTCGTTATATCTCCGTGGCAGTAATTCCTCAAACGATCTGTCCGGCAACGGTAATGGTAATAATGAACCGAAACAACGTCACATCAACACAATGTTGGACCAGAAGAACTACATCGAAGAGTTGAATAGACACCTCAAGTGAGTGCTTTTGTTATTGTTATAAGATTCACACGAGTTCAACAATGGCAACTTTGTTTTATTTTCACATTTTATAATTCATTTAAACAGATAATACAAGATGCATAACCAAAAATATAAGTCACCGAACTACTGATGAAATTCTTTCTGTTTGTTCTTATAATATATTTTAAACAAATTCTTGTAATTGCCTTGTTAGCATATTTTTCTTGTTAACCTCGAGTGCTATTGATATTAAAGTTTATTTTAACTTCATCTGTGCTTGTGTGCGACAAATTGAACAATTCGATTTTTATTAATAACATGTATTAAAATAAAATATATGAGATAAAAATTGGTACAATGGATAAAACTATTCAACCAAAACCAGGGTTGAATTTAAATATTTAGCTAAGATATTGCACAAACTTAACGAGTGCCATCGACAATACAATTTTATTTGTTTTAATACATGTTTTTTTTGTTAATAAAGTTGCTTAGGCATATTTTTTTTTAATGTAGCATTTTTTAACTTGTCTTAACATCTTATGTTAGTGCCACGGTCGCGAACCTTCAATCGAAAGTGGAAAGTTTGACCACAACAAACGCCCTAATGAAGGAAGACTTGGCGATCGCCAAGAACACAATGATTCAACTGGTCGAAGAAAACAATCAACTTAAACATGCTCTAGGTAATTCCCCCGTTAATATTCTAATGACCTACATATTTTTTAAATATTATAATATGAATAGTCGTTAAAATGATTAACAGTCATCTTCAATATTAAATAATTGAAATACAATTAAATCGATTTCATATTGTTTTGTTTATATAAAACTTGAGGATAAAAGATTTCATACGATAGTAACGATAAGCTTAAAACACTCGTGTGAAAATTCTTCGCAATACTAGAGTCTGCATTAGATAAGACACCTTGCAATGAGTCACTGTCTTTTGTATCGCTTAGTAGGCATTAGTATGCCGGTAACGTCGCACGTCGTTATATTGTCCAAATAATATATATTTATATATTAACAAAAACCGTTATGCGCTATCGAACGATGGGTAATTCTACAGCAAAGAGTCAAAGGAAAACGTACTGGATGAAAAACTGTGAGCTATTCCGAGATCTGTCTATTTGTGTGCATGTTTATTTATAACGAAATGTAGACGTCTGTTTTTATTATGTTCAGGTCAGGACATTACCAAAGATAGCAGGATGAAAGTGATGGAGATGCAAGCTGAGGAGGAGGTGAGTTTGATTGTCTTCTTATATAGGGTGTTGCGGAAATGTTAATTATATTTTTGTTACGAAAAATTGATTCCTTTATTTTATTTTTTTTTTCGATTTTCTAATTGGTTGCTAGTTTCAGTGTTTTTATGTACACTATAGTTTCAATGTGTTGTGCGTAATATGTAAATATATTAATTTTATTGATTCGTAACCGGTTTTACAACTGTTTAATGACAATCGTACAGTTAGTATAGGTTTCCTCTAATACATTTGTGCTATCGAGTTAATGTTAAAACATTATAGTGTCATTATTTCGTTATGACATCATCGAAAATATTGTATACTATCTTAGATTATTTCTGTTGAAAAATACGTCGCAATCAAAATTTATTTTTAATTAACCTTAATTTGTGAGTGTACAAAATTGAATGATGATTGGTTGAGTAGTTACGTGAAAGCACAATAAACGAATAAAATAACTATCTTTAGCATTTTTCATATGAATTATGTATTTTATTATTTGTTAATTATACATTAATATATTGAATGTTTCCTTGATAATTAACGTACGAAAAAAGTAGATTTCCCAAAAAAAGGTTTTATGTTGTAATTATAAAATGTATCATAATATTATATATATAAGTGTATTAATAAGACAGAAACACGGCATATATGACTTATAAACATGAATACGTCATAAAGAAAAAAATATTTACATAGATCATTGACTTCTAGGAGAAGAGAAGTGTCAAGAGTAACACTTCCGATAAATTTAAGAATGAGAAGGATTCGGAAATTGGTAAGGTACTGGAGGAGGAAAGGAAGAAGAATGCTGAGCTACAAAAAGAACTTGATTTGCAGGTATTTAAATTGTGTTTTTATTGGATGATATTGTTTGTTACAAAGCAGATAAAAAGATTAATGAAATGGCGAAACAAATTTGGTTGGCCTTCTGTAATACGTCAACTTTCTAAACAGTTAAACCTTCAATAGACTATCTTTGATTAATAACTGCTCTATTACAATTTTAATTTTTAAAGATATTTAGAGTTTTGTTAAATTATATTACATATACTAAACTAATATGATGTTAAATTAAAATTATACACAATATTAAGTAAAATGATAACGATACATGTACAACTTAAATAGAAACCTTTTCTCTTATACATGTAAACGTCTATGTTGTTCTCAGAAATACCATAATAAAAACATGAGTGAAACCAAAATCATAAGCAATTAATTTGCAATTATATCTAAAGAGCCGATATAGCTTAGTAGACAAAACAAGCACGTCTGAACAGATTTTACAAAGTTCAAATCCTGGCCACCACCATCGAAGTCTCACTCTATTGATGATTTGTGTTTACGATCAATTACACAATACAGAAAGGCGTTACGTATGAAAATTACAAGTTACTTTACTTGTTTTTAAAATATATTAACAGATATCGTTGAAAGCGGAAATGGAAGTTGCTATGAAGCTGCTCGAAAAAGATATCCACGACAAGCAAGACACTATTATATCACTGAGGCGTCAGTTGGACGATATTAAACTGATCAACCTGGAAATGTACAAAAAGTTGCAGGTAAGGCTTACATGTGGCATGCTTGTGTGTGATTTTGTACCCTTTACAGTCGAAACACGTTGTGTCACACCTTGAAACTTCGATGACCTTGAACCGGTTGTAATTTTTCATTGAGCCTCTTTTCATGGTTCGTATCTTTTTATAACATTGGCGACCAAAGTACTAGTCAAACCAGTTAATAGTTGACCTGTGACTACTTGACTACTCGAAAAGGTCGCAAAAAGACTGACCTAGAACTTAATATAAAATAATTAGCTGTCACCCGCTCATTATAACTTTAAAATATCTCCCATCTCGTCTATTTCGAAATTTAAAATATCGTCCAACTACAATTTTCTACTAAATATATTAATGAATTCGTTTGTTGATACGATTTCGTGATGCATTGCCCATATTTATAATCTCTAATTTTGGATCCAATCGATCAAATCGTCTTCAGTTTTTATTGAGTTTCATTCCGCAAGTCATTTAATATGCACGTCGTTTATTTTATTGAAAATGATCTTTGTATTAAAAGTCATTGGCCCATGAAGGTCTGCTACACGGCGTGGGTGCCAAATTATTATTACCCGCCCATGCATTTTCGTTACCTCTTCGCCTTATATCATTTCGTTTGACCTTTTTGCATTGTTTTATTTGCTCTAATACAATGTTCTGTACCTTTGAGGCTTTTTGACCCAGCGCATTCTGTCTCGGCACATTCGTAGTGTAGTAGTAAATGTCGTCAGTGAGTTACGCTTGATCATTTAGCTAGTCATAATATATCTATTACTAACTTAATGCTGTATTCGTCAATGCCGCATTTATCGTATGGAAGGAATGCGAGATGGAACTGACGCAGAAAGGCGAAATGGTCTCCAGGCTCCAAGGGAAAGCTGAGCAAATTGGCAAAATTCTTCACAACCTCGAAAAATATAACCACTTCCTAGGACCGGACCATGACTTAGTCAAAGCTTTAAAGTCACCCTCTAATGATAATTTAGGAGAGAAATTAGAAATGCTTAAAGCACATAGTAGCCACCAAAAGGGTACAAAGTCGAAAGACGAAGGTCCACCGAATAAAAAGTTGAACTTGCAGGAAATACCACCGTTCCGTAAAACTAACAGCACCGACAAAACCGTAGCGCACTCGGGAAATTGATACTGTTCCTTTTAGACGATTGTAAATAACGTTCTAACAAAGTCCACGAGGTGGTGTTTCCTCTTAGCGAATAGATTCTCATGATAATAACTAACACTTATTCCTCTAATGTTTCCATAAATTCTACATTATAAATAAGAAAAAAATAATATCATTAAATTAATATCATAAATAGCCCTCTTAACCAGCACCCATCTAATTCTCAGGTGACATTTAGTACAACATAATTACGCTTAGTGAAATGCGCATTTATGCTTACTAACGTTATTGTAACTTTTTCAAGACCCGAGTTGTAAATTCCGGCTTTGTTTTAGGAATGTGAAAGTTCCTTGAAACATAAAACAGAGCTAATTGCCAAATTGGAAGCAAAGACTGAGTCAATGGGCAGCACGATACATCAGCTCGATGAGAAGTAGGTTTTATATGTTTTCTTAAGCCTCAAATCGCTCGACGAACAGTGCCTACTTTAATTATATGTTTAATGGGGTAATTGACTTTTGTTAATTTACGTGAAAAGTTATCCCGTTGATACAGTATCAGCTGAAATATAAAAGTAATTGACCTCGTTGTTTTACAATTTCTAGTCAGAGTTCAATTATTATAAATCAACAAAATTTTCGACGATTTTTACTACTTCAAATGAATTTCACGAAAAAATTCACATTCGACTTTTCTAAGAATTCTCATTTTTATATGCGAAGACAAAAATAGTCAATTACCCCGTTCAAAATAAAGTGTATTGCTTGACATATCAATTTATCGGAAACGCACTTAGGTGTGAGCGATGCACCGCTTGCTGGGATTTGTAACGAAACCATCTTGATATTTATTCGATATTGGCAAACCCTCACAATGAAACAGCGATATTTTGATAAAATATATTTTTCGACATATAATAGACCACAAAATGAACAAGGCAAGGCGCTACTGTTGCTTTAGCTTGACTTTGCTGTGGTTTTTATTATTAAAATACTAGTTATAATATTTATTGGATTATGTTAAGTTTACGTCAGGTTTATTTAGCTTTTACTGAAATCAAATATTGTCATTTATAGAAATATTTTTTTCCAAATATAATCGATATGGAAAAATGGACATGTTATATTTTTTGTCATAGCTTTAACGAATAGTACATTCGAATCATATTCTTATATCGATAGAAAGATTATTTCTTAAGATCTTTAGCAATTAAAACACAATGTATTCTGGAAATTTTTAGATGATACTACAAAGATTCTTAGATGTTTTATATTTTTCAATGATATTAAAATATTATAGCAATGCATGTGATAAAATCCATAGACTTGTATTATTTGAAAATAATATTATTTATTGATCTCAATTGATGTATTCTATATTTAAAATTATAAAAATAAATTATATCTTATTGATTATAATGCGCAATAAAGTTTTATCTGTAATAGCATTTAAAACCAAATGTATTAAACGTAAATATTTGTCGTTTTTTTTTTATAGTTTTGTAATTTTAAAGCTCTAGTTGTAAAGCCTTCTTTGTAATAAATGATATTCAGTCGCATACCGTATTTTATTTATAAAACCACAGTTTATTTTTTTTAATTTAATTTTATGTTTATTGTGCAGGTTTGCCATTATCAATTTAAATTATGTTTGCATGTTTTACTAATATCTTTTTTACTAACAAACAGCAATGATGCTTCTCATAATAATATTATAGAACACTTTTTTCATAATATTTTTTTTTATATAGATAATGATACTAGAGACAAAAAATAAACAACGAAAAAAAAATGCTTTGAAAAAATTACTATTTTTATTTATTTATTTTATTTAAAAAAAAATTAAACAATATAATAATCAAAATGAAAATAAACGATGAAATACAACATAAGGTTTTTAGGCTATAATAGGATAATAGATTACAGGAAGATAAGTCAGCTCGAAAGAATTTAGAAGAAAGTTCAAGATGTCTGGGGCAGAAAACAGCTGCCGCAGAAACTCGGGCCGTAGCTGCGGAGAGCGATCTTAGGATAGAACGGGAATGGAGGGTATCTTTACAGGTAAATACTTGAAAAGTTCATAGATAATAAATATTTAAAAAATTACTTTATTACCTGCAATCATAATCCATTACATTATATTTAAAAAAAGAATGAACGAAGTTGCAAAATGGTTTTTAAAAATTCCGTGTAAATTCAAAAAAAAATAGATTTAAATAAAATTCTACAAAACCATATAAAATTGAAAGAGAAAAAGATGGAGTTGTCGTGTGGATGGGGCATAACGCTTTTTCCTTACGTCACGATTTCTGCCAGTTCACTGTAAACCGTGTAAAGAATTTTGGGTCCAAAAAGTAATCAGTATTAATTATCTTTTAAATCTTAGAACTTTTATCAATGTTTCTTCAATATATATTTAGCTTGTGTGTATATAAAGTATAATACACAACAACATTATATAATGAGGAATAAGTTACGTCTTACAGGAACGTTATGCTGCTTCGGTAGTGAGTAGTTGGAAATTATGATATGGTTTTAAAGCCCGTTACACAATTTTCGAGCGAACAAACACGCAGCTATGATTGTATTAGTGACATCACCAATCTATACCATAATTTATATTGCATTTTACTATATACTATATTACGGTCTAACTACTCTTATTGAAATCATAATAACTGTATTTTGAAATCAAAACACCTTTATTACCAGATACGTCCTAACTCTAGGTCGACCGTCAATGGAATAAAGTCACTATATTATAGCATCGTCTCCGTCTGTGGTAGGTCGTCTGCTATTATTTATATTCAAGTATGTATGTAAATTAAAAATAAAAAAGTTTTTGGTATAAGATTTAGCATTTAAAGTCTTTAGCATTGTTAAACATTAATTAAATTTTTATAGAAACAAAAAACTCCTACAACAAACAATAGTATCTGATAAACAAATGATTAATCGTTCATCTTGATCAATTTACTACAATGGTATTGTAACAGGCCATTTTATATATAGCCTACATAGGATATAACTATTTTTGTATACCGTTTAGTCCTGTTACCTACTCTAGAATCAGAAGGCATAACATCTGTGGTCTAAATAAAGATTATTATTATACATATTACATTAAAATTAAATTAAAAAACATGTAAAGAGGTTGTGATATCAAAGATAACTTTGGTTTTAGTATAATATCTGTTTTGAAAACGTTGTTAGCAAAAAATTTTTTGTGCCAGATTTGGGAGTCAGTCCGTTATTGTATAACGGAAACTAACAAAAAAGTTTACTAAAATCCCATACCAAAGTTCGCAAATAGTCATTCACATTTACGGGAAAATTTGTTAATCAAATAATAAAAGAAACACTATTTCATAACAGTTTACTTTGATACTAATTTAAATATTTAGAAATAGTACCAAAAGTTTAATAGTTTACAAATTATTGCAAACTATATAAATAGTTCAAAACATGGGTATATACCCAGGTGTTACCCGTGTGATTAAGCAAACCGGCCTTAAACAAAATATATCATACAATTTTGGAATAACAGTAAATGTATTTAATATAAATAAACATAATTTGTTCATCACTCATTTAAGCATCGTAAGGCCTGTATTTTCAAAAACACTATGCTATCATTAGTTTAAAAATAGGTGCCTAAACACCGATTTTCATGTTTCAAACATCGAAAAAAGGCGAACATCTATACAAATGTTCATCCCCATTTTCACCCTCTTGGGTAGTAAATATTCAAAACGTTATATCTCTTCTCCTGTCTTCCTCTCATTAGCGTAAGCCTAAATAATGTTTTGCCATATTTTTAACATCAGAAATGACGATTTTCTATTTAAATAATCATCTCCTCTTTAACCTTCTTTGGAGATGAATTTTGAAGCCGTTCATAGTGCTCACCAAGGTTACATAAAAAAATCCTTCAGAAGCCCATTACATCTTATAAATTATAAATGACATAATACAAACTCACTGACATTGCCTCTAATCAGAGATAGTTTAACATTAGACAACTTTCTCCTTGAGAATATAAAACTACATATAGAAAAGACATTTGACCTTGAAATTGTTCTCTAATCAATACCATTTTTGTACAGGAATCAATGATGCGGGATCGAGACAAAATATCAATTCTGACTCAAGAAGTGGAGTCTCTAAAAGCAATCGGACAGGTATTTAAAAAATATATATATATATATATACAGTTAAACGTAAACTAATATCATGTCAACATAAAACTTGTATTTAGTGTGTTAATACAGATATTTGTTATTATAACTTATGTGTAGTCTTTAAATACTTCTAGTATTTATGTTTAAAACGTTTCAGAAATATATGGCATTACAAGAAGAACAGCACCAACTCAAAATCCAATACAATGAAGCTCAAAAAACCTTAGAAGAAGTTGGAGCGACACTTAGCGAAAATAAATTGCAGCTCGCAGAGTTGTTAGAGAAAGAAGCTAGAACGTCAGATGATACTCCAAACTGGACGAGCGATAAAGATGCGGTAGCCTGTGCTGCTTGTGCTAAAGAATTTACTATCGCGAGACGAAAGGTAGATAAATACATTTGGTCGTTTGTTTCCTCATACCTATTTATTTATGTATTGATTGACTGATTTCTGTTATGGTGGCTAATTTCAAAAGACTGTATTCTGCTGACTGTGTGTGCAGGAGATATTAATATGCACAAATGTGTGGGCAAACACAAGTGTACTCTCCATTTTTCTAAATATGAAATCGTATATGTTTCTCATCACACTCTTGCGAATTAATTTAATATTTATTTGCAAAAGCAGTTATGCATATTTCAACTGTTCTAATTCAATAAGATTACCGTAATAACCATGTTCCAACTTCTTTAAAAAAATATTAAGAATATTTTATTTTACAAACTATTTTACTCTTGCAGCACCATTGCCGAAGATGTGGTCACATATTCTGCGGAGCGTGCAGTGAAAAAACAGTCGCTTTAGCTGGCAACACCAAACCTGTTCGTGTGTGTGACGCCTGTTTCACAGAAGTTAGACTAACGTAACACTGAATATAATATATTCAAGACTGAACCATGTTGACTATGTTTATTAAATAAATGAAATTCAATTTTTATCCCGTATCTTAAAATTGTTTTTGAACAAACTTACAAAACTATGTAACTACTACGTAAGTTAATGCCTAAGATGTTGTATAGTTCATGTTTTTAGGAAAAAGTTCTAAGTGATCTTGTAGTTGTGAATTACATGATTTACACAATCTCCAAACTAATTTAACAGGATTTAAAAACATTTATTTGGCACATATAATTAATTACAAGTCTTTAAAAACAATACATTATGATACAAAAACAAAACTAGGAGTATAATATTTCACAATACGTGCACAGACAGCGTAAGTAGACAACATTAACTGGTTACTTAGACTCTTTAAATTAAAAAATAAATATAGATTTCGTGAGTAATTCAGAAAACAAAAATGAAAAATATTCATGAATATTTATATATTAAAAATGGCTCCAATGTTCTTTTTAAAACCGTAATAATTACATCCCATTCTTATTGTTAAAAGGATAACGAGTCGTTTAATCATCTTAAATTAGTTTAGTGATTGTTTATATAACAATCAGCACCAATATAGACATTGCTTTTAGTTTTAGTAGTGTTATATAATGTATTAAGTTTTATTTCATAACTAAATATTTTTAAATCACATAAAATGTTGCGTTAGGCCCATTTATTATACCTTATATTTATAAAGTTACGGTTTCAAATATGAAATAGACATCGAATATCAAACGGTTAATAAGGTGTTTCGGGGATCAAATGACAATTATTTTTATCGCAAAAATTAATTTATTATTAATTAACGCCTACTTTCCACTAGTCTGTATATAATGTCGATAGATTGGAGCATCTATCGTTTCACAGGTTGCCTCACAAAACATATAAATGGTATGAAAAATAAAGTGAAGCTATACTCTACTTCAGAGCAACCTCTCATTTTATACCGAAGCTCAGAGTAATCTTTGCAAAATATCAGCTTGAATTCACGACAATCCATTGTGGATTGTCGTGCCATAAGAGTCATCCTCGATATATCGTTACCCCAGGCTATGATCTTTATAATGAGTATCGTAAGATAGTTGGTGCTCATGTATTACTTTATATCCTTAACCGTTTTATCATCGGACCTGCTGAGAATTTACTAACCTTCGCGTTAATGACATTTAGAATGAAGCTATTTAAATTCCGAATGTCGGATACGAAAAGCCAAAGTGTAGAACACTCGTCCGGCGTCTGCTGGTTTTCCTAAGTTATACGAACCGGCTATATTAAAGGAATGAGTAAATAAATATGTTCTGCCTAATAGCGTTAACAATATACTGTTAAAAAAAATGCGATGGCATTTTATTCCTTGTCCTTTTTGTGTCGTATTATTGTTGTGTCATCGTAATATTAAAGCTTGTTTCTGTATATTTATTAAATGATATGTCTAATTTATTCTACAATATTTAATGATTTTCCATTAAACTAAAAACATCATTAAGATTGTGTTCAAAATTATATCAATTTAATAAAATGTTTATTGATGAAAACGCAATATTCACTCATACATCAACATTCTATTGATTCAATGAAAAATAAATAACTACATTTGTCTCGATAATATAGTGGAAAAATTAAAACAAATGAGAAATCGGAAGTGCATTGTACCCCCTCAATTTAGACGGCAGCGATGTTATCAATTCTCAGCGTTACAGCCTTGCGTAATGTATTGGAAAGCGAATCGGGAGATAGCAGGAAACTAAACATACCGGCAAAACTTTAGTGCAAATATTCATGTAAATGTTCGTGAATCGATATGAATCTTTGCCCTTTTACGTTGTCGTTGCCTTTATCGTATATTAGCGTTGTGTTTGCAGTTTCGTGATTACTATCGGGGTTATTTTTAACAATATTTTAGCGCGTTCATATAAAACAGTATGTATATAAAGTAATACAAAAAGATGGCCCTTTCAAACTGTGGCAAGTATGAGTTCCAAATAATTAATGTATGCTTGTCTAAATATGGTCTCGAACTTATTTCTATTTGATAATAGATTCGCTATATAATTAATTAAAAACTGTATAGTTTATCAATTTTAAATTTTTACGTTGATTTGACGTACTGAATCTAATCTCTATTGTATTTTTTTATTAGTTTTGTTTTAATTTACTAATTACAATACGTTTTAAAATAATCTATACTTGCAACATAATAAATTAATTATGATTATCGTTTTAATTATGTTAATTATGATTCTTAATTTATCTATTTAATGTATATTTAAATTAATATAAATAAAAGATACTTATATTTCATTTCGTAATAATATATTTTATAAAATAAAAAAACATTAAATACTCTTATCTTATAGATTGATTGCAATCGAATTTCGAATCTATAACATTCGTTAAGGCGCTCTTCGGGACGATCTATATTATAATTTATGACTGTATAATATAATTTATAAACAATTTAAGATTAAACTTTGGACCATACAATTTAATAGCAAAATCCACATGATTTTTTCGATAAAGAAATATATTGGTGCTTCAAAACGATGATTTTGTAATTTGTTATTCAATTATTATTAATGTAAATAAATATTTTTTCTTTTGTATATCAACTATTATGTAAAGAATTATACTTGTCTTGAACATATACTTGTAGTTTTACTTAATCCCTATATGTAACTGTATCTTATGTAAAAATATTTATTGCTATAAAAACATTAATCAGTCTTACAAAACAAATAACTACCAATGCAAGTTGAGATTCAAATTGTCATCGTCCATCATATACTGCAAAATATGCTCCATTGCCTCAGGATTGTCTTCTGGGACCTATTAGATGAAAATTATTGAACATAAATATAGAGAGTTTATAATTATCTTATGATTGAGGCCGTCATATATATTCGTTTGGTACATAATAATAAGTATAGACTGATGAAACAAAATAAGAATCCGGTGTACTGTCTATCGTAAATGTTAGATAAAATCAGTTTCAAGTAGATAACAGTAATATTTTGTTCTTAAAATATACTAGACAAAATCATAACAAGTAAATAATACGATGGTAGATATAAACACATACCTACGAAAACCTAATAAAAGTTTTGGTAGCTCTAAAAATAAATAAGGCGTAAGTAATAAATAAATAATTATTATATACCATAAAATTTAGAAGCAATATTCATACCTAAATATTTCGGTTTCAACTTATTAATTTTCTTTTACTAAAACGTTAAATTTTCAAATTATGCACTCACCCAATGTCCTGAGCCGAAAACTGCCCAAAAACTGAGCTGTTTTGCGACTTTGAAAAACCCATTTCTATTTCCTCGAATAGGTACACGTTTAGCATTCATGAATTCTTGAGCGCCGTGCCACCTAAGCGCGTGCACCCAATTTGTAGCACCTAAACAAAAAAATATATAAAAACTGCTATCATTATACTAGTTCCATATTGTTTAATTATAACTGTATAATTTTCACTATTGAGTTCTTGTTTAGTTATTATTTACACTATGTACTGATTATTACTACAGAGCCCTCCGGCATAGGCTCTATTAGAGTAATCAAAGACAATGCGATTTAGACATAAACTATTTATATATAAAATGATTAATTTTTGCTAATATGATAAATTCTTACCAAAAATTTCTTGTAAAGACCTATTAAAATTAGCTTTAAGATATTTTTATAATAAGAAGATCATTTATAGGTATATTTATAGGTAGGTACTGCTTAGACACCGATAAGTTTCAAATTTGTATTAATATTAATAAATAATCAATTTATTTATTTAGTAGGAATTGATCGTAATAAACATCGCTATACATGCAAATATTCGAAATTAAATCACAACCATATCATATCCAGGTTCTTGGTCCTTTATTATTTAAGATGTACGCCTGCATAGTACAAATAGTCAGAAACAAAATATTATATACCTATCTTTTGAATATTAATTAACATTAATAAATATTTTTTTAAGATTAAATTATTTTTTTCATCACTAAAAAGATCTTTATTATTGAGGAAACTATGTTCAGATACTTAATACATTAATAAATATTATTATCCTATGTATATTTTTATTCTTATATAAATATACCCAAAGAAGTGGTTTCTCTCCTCTTACGTGGAACATAAAAGGTCATTTGACTCAATGATTCAACCACACGAAATGGCCCGGTTTCCACTGTCGTAAACATAATTACACGCAAGAAATGAATGTAACAAAGTTTAATATTTTTGACGTACCTAATTGTATTTTCCATGCCGTAAATAAATCCTAGAAGTATTATTTTTCCTTATATTTCAAGCGTATACATCAAAACAAAATGAAAAATAAGGTAACAATTTGCGATGAAAAAATCAGGACTATGCATGCAATGCAGAGTAATTGACTAAATATAGTCATAAGAATACATGGATCTAATGTAAAAATATAAAGTAATTAAAATAGGGGTTTATCACTGCTGCACATGCATCCAGTATTATGGATACTTACCAGCGAGTGGAGTAACAACGTCCAAATTTCCATTATATACAGCGATTTTGAGACTTGTATGATTCAGGAGTGTTTCTACTGAAAAATAAGTATCAATTAATTTTATTATTATTATGATCTACAGGGATGAATTATGCATTAGTCAGTGCAGCCAACTGCCTAGATTCCCCGCAGCGATTACGAGCCTAGAGGCAGGCTTAAATTGGGGAATAAGGATTTAAAATTAACTTTCAATGAAATTACTGAGGAAAATTGTTTTTCATGGATAATAAATGTGTGATATATACATATAATTTTTTTTAATACTACGCACAGTTTTGAAAATGTCTTTATGTCAATATTAAATTTTTTTTTTAAATATATTTAATCAAATAATCCTAAATTTATTTTAAACTAAAATATAGTCAATAATTATATAAAAAATATAACTTACAAAATTTAGTAGACGGAACCAAGAAACTATCATTCAAACTTTGGAAAACATCATCCGAAATATAATTCCAGTCGAAAGTCTGATTAACTTCCAACAACGTTGGTTTTACATATTTGTTAACTTTCGTTACCAACTCGTCTAACGCTCTGTACGGGCTCGGTTGGTTGATGTTATTGAAGTTAATCTCCATCCCAGCTTCAACATTCAAAATGTTAAACATCAGGGCATCCAGTTTTCCAGCGGTAATGTATTCTCGTTTCTCTATTAAGTAACTCATTTTTTTCGCAATTTTCATTGTTTTTGCATATGTGTGAAGATCGATAACGCCCTTAAATTTAAAATATTAAACAGTATTTTAATTATTGTGACGTATATACATAAAACGAAATTGATCAAATTATATTTATATTCCGTGTATCTAGTGTAGTCACAATGACTTTCGTGCGTAATATTAATGGTGCTTTTGTAAACAGTTTTAATGTAAACGACATAAGTCGTATGCTAATTCAATGTATTTATAAAGTAAAAACAAGGATTTTTTGTGTTACTAATATTATGAATTATTATTTAAAAAAAAAAACAGTTTTGTAAAGATACTCCGTCATTTGTTATCAAAAAAATATTCGCTGATTTTTTTTCCAAGTAGGTACAATAACTGCTAGTATATTTTAAATTTTAATGATGATTATTCCAAACCACAACCAAACCACAATCTCAAAAACTTCACAAAAGATTTTTCATAATTTTACAAAGATGTGCTTAAGCATAATTGCAATTTTTATTCCCTTTTTCTTATAGACCCATAAGGTTTAGACGAATTCGACACGATCAAGAGACAAAAGACGCATTACTAAAGGCTTTCTGAGGTAGGGAAATGGACCGCTACCTATTTATATATCTACATATAAATATATACACTTGATTGCTATGGAAAATTTGTGACAGGAATACCCAACGTTTTTTTATTTATCCAACACGTGATTTATACCCATGGTCTCGGAATTTGGAGCCTTGCATGCTCGACTACGAGGATAATAAGGCCAGATATAAAAATATCCATAGTAAAAACAAAATTAATGACAAAAAACAACATAATTTCTACTAATAACATCAAAAGAATCAAGTAACATATTCGTTTAAGCCTTTTTAAATTAGATATAGTATTTTTCAATATATGCATATTACTATCTTCAAGCTTTATTAAGGTTGAGTGTCGGAATTTAGAACCGTCAGATGTGCTAAATTCAATACATTATGTACGTATATGTTGTACTGACCATATTATATAAAAACTCTGGTTGTACTAAGGAACTATGTTTTGGGTCGACCCATCCACTTCCAATTCCAATGCCTTTAAAGTTCATTTTCAAACGTTTATTTTTTATTGCCTGAAATAAAAAAAGTTTTTAGTAATATACTGAAAAAAGTATACTAAAAGACTAAAATTTGCTAAATTTAGTTTTTTTTTAATTCTCTCGAAAATATTATGACAATCTGAAAAATATTTGCTTCATCGAAGAAAAACTCTTAACCTCCAAGTTTAAATGAAGAATTCTTAATAGAGTATGAAATGAACGTATTACTTACCGTCTGTAAATAATAACCCAATCTTGGACATAATTTACCTCCATAACTCTGACCAAATAGATACGTCGGTGTCTTGCGAAACTCTTTATGTTTTTTAAAAAAATCTTTTATAACTCGTAAGAGATCTTTCGCTGAAATTTGAAACGATAGTTATTAAAATTATAGTTATTTATTTAAAAATTCTCGTATTTTTACTTAAAAGTCATAAAAATGTCACATTCCCAACTCTGATAGCCAAAATTCTCACGTATTTAATTTCTATACAATAGTAATATTTCGATTGTACATTTTTACAATGGTTTCTGTCTACCTTGAGGCGACTAAATAACAAGTCAAAACATTTGATATGCAAACAATACATCATAATTATGCAATTAAGTGCATGATAATTTTACTGATGTATTTAATTGTACCTCATATTAAAATTATGTTACGTTAAGTATACATAAAGAATATATTCGTTACTTTGTTGTACTAGACATAGTATTAATACAATATATTGTATTTACTAATAATATAAACGCGAAAGTAACTCTTTCTGTCTGTTTTTTATCTCATCACGACTAAACGTGGAATTTAACTTAAGCTGTATCTTATATACGTACCCTGGATCTTAGATAGGAAGTTTAATCATTACCGAATTGAGAAAAATATGAGATCTAAATAGGTATATGAAAAATAAACTAGACGCAGACAAAGTCAAAGGTACAATTAGTAACTAATAAATAATTAAACTAAATATAGTGTCTAATAAATAGCCAATTATACCAAGAAAAAATTATAAGAAAAATAAATAAAAGAAAATACTAACCGGCATCCTTATCTGTTTTTACAAGTAACGATTTATTCAACGCATAACTAAACCCAGTACCGACTGGATGATCTATTAGCAATAAGTTTCTTCCATTTACCTTAAAAAGAAAATTGTTTAATATAATACGAACAAAACAAACTATGAAATACTAACAGTATACTTCTAAAGATATTTTCAACGGACAAGTAAACTTACCTACCCATGTATGGTTTCGAGGCCTCATATCCATAGTTAGCGGTCCAATTTCAGCGAAATTAGCTATTCCAGTAGCCGCAAGCCCTGGTCCGCCCTGAATCCATATAATAAGTGGTTTTTGGTAAGCCTCAACTATGCTACCATCGGCGTAATAAAACCAATAAAAAAGATGCGCACCAGGACGAACTTCAACATATTTATGAATACTTTTCCAAGATTTATTTCGGAGAGCTTCTAAGTACGGATTTTGTCCTAAAAAGACTTATGTAGGTAATGTTACACTATTATTACAAGTAAAATAATATTATGAAAAAAAAAACACAAATATTTGACATGCGAAAATACTGGCTCTAATTAACGATTTAAATTAAACCTACACTTATGTCGAAACTGCAAAACTTACCTTCACATTTCATTTGTTTCAAAGAAAACAACAACGTGAAAAAATAAATAGAAAATAAATTCATTTTAAATAAGATTAAATTCACTTCGCACTAATGTCTAATGGCACAATAACCGAATTCACATGTGTGCTTTGGAGTCGCTCCAAATCATTTAACCGCACGTCTAGTAAAACACCATACGCTGATGTCATCACATATTTAATTAAATGTGTAAATTAGATAAACGAACAAAAAATATGTCCATATATCCAGAAGCTCATTAAACTAATGTTTGTCACGCGCTACCTATTACAGGATAAGTACCTACGTAGGTGGATATCCCATTCAGAATAATTCACTTCACTTGTCAACATGTGCAGTACGTTCCAATTGTATTGTCGTCTTTTATATTTTTATTTTTATTTTAAAGACATGAGGAGACACCACAATGTAAAGAGTTACAGATTAAAGCGCGACGTTTCAATAGTAAACATCAACTACCAAGGCTATGGAATCTAGGTGGAGCACGAATGAATGACGACACAAAAGAAACAAAAGGTCTTTACACCTTTCACATAATCTTATATTAAGCTCAACATATAAATAAAATAGGTTTAATTTAAAAATAATATATTTGATTACAGTAACAAATCGATAAAAGATCTTATTATTCCACCGTCAGCGTTCCTCGGTCTGTGTGACTTATAAGTATTCATATAGGATTGCGTACTCGTTCGTATATGACTATGATTTACGATGTTTGATTTTTTATGTGTCGTTGACTCTGAATAATGCCTCGTGGGCTTAACTTGGGGTAATCCCACTACATGACCGATCGGAGCCCCAACCAAACCAGGTCGATACGTCACGTGCGGCTCATGCCCATCTTCATGAACCGGCTTTACGTAATCTGCAAAAAATATAATAGTTTGATATTGCAGCGGAAGTTTTAACATTTTTCGCATTTAAGTATACTTGTTTATATAATATGAACCTTTTTAATTAACTTAAGTTTTTAAAAAATAAACTTTTCGTCAGTAAAATAATTCTTTTACCATTGCAATATTTATTTATAAAATAGTTTGTTACGTTATATTTTATATAAATATCTAGACAACTTCCAAAGACAATAGATTGTTATTTAATGTGTTATTACAAATTCAAAGGCAACTACTATAGACCCAGATATACCTTGAAAGTTTCAGTTCCGGAATTATAAATACACTATGACCAGGTCAGAGAATATTAATATATCCGGACACCTGTAGTTAGTTTTACTAATGTCAATTATACAAAAACCTGTGGGTTCCAAGGGTTTTGGCTGCCTATATGGGTTGTGTCCAAAATATCCTCCAGCTGGCGGACGGGTAGGTCTTTGGGAAGGTATCATAGGTCTAATAACACCATGATTAAAACCAAACAGCTGTTGATTAAACAGGTGTTGTGAACTGTGCAAACGATTGCTTTTGTGTCCTTGCCTTCTTAATGAATGTGGCGTGACTGTACAAATAAAATAATAACGTATTAGTAAGTTATTCTCACAGATATTGATATATATCACTCAAATAAAGTGCTTTAATAACTCTAACTTAAGAGCTGGATTTACAATGGCTCTAAATAAATATTACTATATTATAAAAATAAACATGCTTCCGTATTAACATTTAATTGAAATTGTGTTTTTTTTTAAGGACCATAAAGGATGTTTAGATTTTTTGCACGTTATTTTTACTTGAAATAATAACGTCATAGCATTATTTTACAGTCTTTTACAATTTAAAGTTAAGACGACTTAATTAAATATTCTGACTCGTAATATTGCGAAATACATTAATAAAATATATTACGATAAACTAGTAGATGAAGTACCTATATTTGTATGGAGACGAAAGCACAATAGTTGGTTTACGATAACTTTTAAAAAATCTTATATCGAAAATAATAACCATGTATAGAAATTATATAATTATGTGTGTAAAAAATCGTGTAAAAATTTAATTTTAATGCCATAATTCTCATTGTATTGTTTGGGGTGTTTCGTAATTAAAGCAGAGTATTGCTGGCTCTTCTCGATAGAATCCATATTCGAAAACAGTGATAGGTCTACCGTTAATTTAATCTTGTAATTTTGGTATGTTTAAATTCAACACTTTTATTTGAAACTCCGTTACCCATTTTATGTCGTTAATGAAATAAATAATAATCATTCCAACTTTACATGAAGCGAACAAACCTAAACACATATAATATTTCCTTTATATAATTAAAACAACTCATTAAAAATTATCATATAAAATTACAACACGAAACAAATTCAAGAATTGTGATAGACAATTAAAATTTAAAAGAATATCTTGATATTAAAAGGTACAAAAAAAAACCTACAAAAAATTAAATAATAAGTGTTGTAAAATTACATAATTATTAAAAAAAAATCTATCCAAAAAAAATTAAAAATACCTGAACTAAGATCGTTTTCATCATAATCTTCGATTTCACCACAATCAGCGGGGTCATCTTCTTGCGGTTTTTCCTGAAGACCGCTAGGCGCATCATACAAGTTGTCAGGCTTTAACAAATTATAAAATTCGCCGAAGGTTCGCGGGTTACTGTTATCATAGCGAGCAACCCTTTTATGAGGAGCGATTTTATTCGTTGGACACAATGGATTCACTGTTACTGCTTTCGTTTGTAAAGCAAAACTTATAACCTGAACAAAAATTGGAAATCAATCAATTTTCACTGGAAAACATACTATATATTTATTCAAAAAGTATTCCACTTACAAAAATCAGACCGGTTATTAAATAATACGAAGATTTTAACATTTTTCTTTTATATCTATAACAACTACACTAACAACGACGTTTGTTTAATACGAATGTCCTGTTGTTATCTGAACGTAAAGTTATAAGGTATCTGTTGCTAAAGCTCGAGGTCTCCCACGCGCCCGAAATGAATGTGTAAATCCTTGGGCAATGACCGCTTATACGACAAATGACCAAATGAAACTAAACTGACCTAAACAGAAAACTTCCAATTAATGAATGATTATTGATGGAAAATTAACACTTAATATCATCCATAATTAGCCTGGAAGGGACACAATGTGTTAATTTCGTTCTGGCTTGTTTTAAAAAGAAATTAAAATTAAAATACAGATATCATGCATAGTAATGCTATGTACATATAAGCGTTTTCTTTTACCCCCAAAAATAATTTAATTTTAAATATAATTACTATGCATTGATCGAAGCTACAAAAAGTTTCCATATAAAATTTAATATTAAGCAATTGTATCCTTAATATACATTTAATCCGCTAAAAAGGTTTGTTTTCGTAATATATCTTTAAAATTAAAATAACGTGGGACGTAAATTTGGTGGTACGAAGCATCCTAAAATAAATGTTAAAAGAGTATTACCTAATATTCATATTATTTGGAGAAGATTGCATAATTTACGTTTGTCTAATTCAAGTTATAATAGCGTATAGTCTGTCTAAGTTCAATTTAATTTATATGCTTTACTTTGAGTCCAAGATCCCAAAGCCCCTAGACCTACGTAATTTTAGCAAAGCTGATATTTTGAGCATTTCTAGTCTACTATGTAGTAACTAACTACTTGTTTTTTTAAGAATATTATCAAACTTGATATTTATTATTGCCAGACCATTTCTGTGGGCCATTACTTCCGCCAGACGTATTTCCATGTATTCGACGATGTACCCAATTTCATAAGTGTATATAATTTATTACCCTAAACTATAAACTATTCCTACATATAAATAGGTACCATAAACAATTTAAACCATTCTTGACATCGCCAATGCGCCATCAACCTTGAAATTGTGCCATGAAGGCAGTAAAACTACAGGCACAACGCCTGTAGTTTTACTGCCTTCAAACCGGAACACAACAATACCAAGTATTACTGCTTTTCTTTTTTGTGCATTATAACTAGGAACTACACCCTTTTTTTCACATCTTTATATATTCGTACTGCATAATAAGATTTAACTAAAAAACAAATCATTTTTTAAACAATTTATTAACGGAGAAGGTTAAAAATATTTGCGGAATTATATTTTACGAACGATACGTAGCCCCAGGTATTAAATTTGTAAAGTCGGAAACTTGGTGTTCTAAGTTTATCAATATATTCAAAATATTTCCTTTGAGAAACAGCATATCGAAATATTGAAATGAGTTATTCTCGTTATATTCACAGCTTCTTGTGAAATTATATGATAATATATGTATATCTGCAAGCGAACCATTTCCTTTATCTACACAACAGGATGACTCAACTTTTACCAGTAATGAAAAACTAATACTATTGACGTTTTATTATATACCTATGTATGGTCTCTATCGCAGTTTTACAAATAACTTTAAATAAATTTGTTAGCATTTAGCAAAAACTTTTAATACATATTAGTGGTCATACTATTGCCACCAAAGACTTGCTTTTTCACACTTTATAATACGCCTAATTAGCTATTACCACATATCGCTTATTGGATTATTATTTATTATTTTTATAAATTGTTTGGCGTTTTAATTTACAAGTTGACAGTCTTAATTAAATATCCTACATTGTAGTCACCAACTGCGAGACTGGTATACAAAGTCAAGGTCGCTCAACATGCTATAGAATAGAATATGCTCGGAGTATTTGTGAAGGCTAAAATCTGAATTGAGATTTTTCGGAAAAGAACCGGAGTTACAGTAATGCCTAGTCATGTATGTGAAAGAACTAACGGCAGTTGGAGCAGACAAATCGAGACGGCAGAGCAAGAGCAGTGTAAAGTTCTCAAACCTAGCTAAGGGGAACGATGACCTGAAGAATAATGTTTGTGGACACCATCTTCTTCCACAGAATGTGAACGGAGATTTGGTGCACCATGTCATGTTAAAGGTAATGATGATGATGAATTTTTGCATTGTCAAACTACTCGAGTTTCAATTGTCTGGAAGAGATGGCTAATTAGCCATAAGTCCGCCCATTGTACAACACTCGTAATCAACATTTATTTTACGTTTTTTTTTTTTTTTGCTAATTTTGTTTTTCTTTTTTTCTGTGTGTTTCGTGTTGTTTGTGGTATACAATAAAGTAAATTTCAATTCAATATTTTATGTTAAATTTCAAATTCATTTACTCTGTAAGAAATATTTATCAACCCGTACATCGCTAATGCGCCTGGCTCATTCGCTCTTAAAACACAACAATGCTGAATATTGCTGTATGGCGGTAAAATATATATCTGTCGGACGTCCTATATATATCTGTTGTTATACGATGACGTCCTATGAAAATATTTTTGAAATATAGCCATGAAATGAAAATGTGCACAGTCTAAGTAAATCTGATTTTAACAATACTTTTTCTTTAATATAGTTTTAATGAAATTATTTTGTTAGTCTAGTTAGATCAAAACATTTTTTTATGAATTAATAGTCATTTTATAATTATGGAACTAAAATAGGTAGAAACTGTTATTCACAAATATTGTTTTGGACTAGAGAGAGTCTATAACATAAAATCTCTTGCATGAAACGATTTTATATATCATCGGTCGTTCGTCATGGCTGCCATAATTCCGAAGAGTACTTCCTGACCATGTTCAGGGTACACCACCAGGAATTGAATCCTCGCCCACAAATATTGACTCAATGTGTAATGGATACTTTATAGCCATATGTCAAATACAATTGCTAGACTGCAAGTGGCAAATGTCTAATGTCAAATTGTCAATTGAACACGGTTAAGTTGACTGTTGAACAATTTCCACAAAAAAATCAATTGAATATTTTTTGAATGTGCGAAAAGTGAAATGTTAATGAAAAATACCCTAGATTATAATAAATAATTTATGTTAAAATGGCGAAAAGCCAAAGCAAAGTCTACCTTGGTTACGAAGAAGAAATAATCAATGAAAGGAATAAATTGCAGTTAAACTATACAATTAATAAAATTGGTGGACTGCCTGTACGGATACTTTTTTGTTTAAATTAAATAATAAACAATAATATTACTAATACTTTAAAAAAAATTAACTAGTTATTTAATATATATAAAGTAAATTAATATTATATATTAAGGAAATAGATATTGTAAACGAGTTTTATGTAATAAATTTAATATTGTGTCAGATAATTGAAAAGCCTTTATTTTTCAGAATTGGCCCCCGTTAGAAAACATTCAGTTTTCTACTAAATGTCCACTGTGCAATTTACACAGACTTTTGGTAGTTCAATGCTATGCCCCCTTAGATGACTCTGTTTATCATCGTACATTATATGTATTTGCCTGTATAAATCCTTCCTGTTGGGTTCAGTCTGAAAGGTAACTCATTAAAAGAAAAACAGAATGTTTTTTTTTAAATCAAATTTACAAAGTAACGTGTCAGATATGGTACCATTTATTTGAAATGTTTTAATTTAGTGTCTGTTAATAAATTTTGTGCAAGTTGACTTTTAATTTACTAAATTTATATTTTATTTATTTTACGAAAAGTACAATCATTAAATTTTTTATTAATTTTTTTAGTTGGACATGTGTACGAAGTCAGATGCAAGATGCACCGAGTAAGACTAGTTCAGTTGTAGTTATGCCAAATGCAGAAACAAACTTGAGCTGGTGCAGGGGCTCAGATGATTGGGAGGAAAATGACAATGGTGATTCGTCAAATGGAAATGTTATGAATATTGATAATAATGGCATGCAAAGGTGAAACAACACATATTATTTATATTTTAAAAAGGAATCTGTTTGCTTTATAAAAATTAAAACAAATTAAATTGTAAAAAAAATCCAAATTTTGCTGAAATTATATATTTATAAATATTCTTGTTTATAGTGTGAATCCTACAAGGAAACAATAAGTGATTTAAAGAGTTATTTTTTAATATATATCTTTATTGTCGACTAGCCATGTACCTGATAGGATATCCCATCGCAAGACACTGCAACATTGATCTCATACATATAATCTTCTGATTAACACGGATTTCTGTACTACTAACTTTCAAAAATGATAAACTTCCATACAAAATTTCATCCTAAGTTTCAAAATCTTAATCTATTTTTATATGCTTTTAAATATTTAAACCCCCTAGGAGACAATTTTTTGAAATTCTTTCTCAGTCCTGCAATATATGCAATCTATTAGGAATACCTAAAAATTTCATTCGAGTAGACTCTTTAGTTTAGGTTGTGCATTCTATGTTAGTCAGTCATTTTAAAATTATAGTAATGTAGAAAGACATTGATCTATAAATTTATATTAAGTGTTCACCTCCACCATAGATATTGGAATGACCATAATTATCTAAATCACATGTGATTTGACCTACTGCTCAAACTAGGACTCAATAATACAAAGTATGTTTAGCAGGAGAATAAATTATTATTAAATTATACTTCTATCCAGACAGACTTACACCAAGTTCTACCACCACATATATTTATAAATATTCTTTATACACAAATGAGCTATTAACTAGAGTCTATGCAAAAATTGATAACATTAATCTTATTCTTACTGGTACAGAAATTCTGATGAGGAAGATGAAAGCAATTCATTTGAATTGGAAACAGTTGAACAAGGTCTTGAAAATTTGCAAATTGATTCAAATAATGCTAATATGTCTCCAGTTCAAGGTAATTTTCAAAAAACATGGTATTTTTAATTTATAATAAAAAGTTATATATGAGCATATTTGGACTTCTTTTTTATAAATAATGTCGAGTTAAATTACTTTATGGGTAGTTTTACTTATTTCTTAAGTATTTTTTTTATTTTTAACTATATTTTGTAAATATATCATACTACTACAATATTAGGTGCTGTCGGTGAAGTGGCAGCCCCGGTTCCGGCTGCTGAGCTGGAAGAGGAAGATGAATCAGGTCTTGTTATTGCAGAAACACCTACTGTACCAATGAACAATATGGCATCTCTGTTTACCCAGGTTAGTTGAGATATTTAACACTAACTTCACTGTGGCTACTATTAAGACAAGAAAACAAATTTTGAAACACAACAATTTGAGTTTACCAAAAGCAACCAAATATACAGATTTTTCTAGTCTTACTAGATTTGATATTTGTCTCATTTTTATTAAAAACAGTTAACAATTACTTTCAAAAACTTTTTGACTTGGTCCAATATCTGAAGGTTAAATAATATTTTAGTTTGTTGACAAGAATTCTCTTGTAAGTCATCTTAATATATGTATATATATTTGAAATCAAATAAATCTTGATTTTAATATAACAGACGGCAGAACTACCATCAGATATTCGAAGTCGCCTTGTAAGTGGCCCACTGCAATTTGTTTCTAAATATATTTATGTAGAAGAAGAATGGAACAAGGCATCAAATGATGATGATAAAGTAACTGAATTGCTCAACAAATACAAACGTGACAACGGTAATAACCATTTAATGCAAATTTATAATATTAAAAAATTTACTGTAAGTTTTTAACTAAAATTATTATGAAAATTATAAACTGTTATTTAACTATGAGTATGTGTGGGTAAAATCTTACAACTTAAAACTAAACCAGTTCCATCGAACCAATTAAACTGAAATTTTGCATACTCTATTTCCAAGATACAAAATCTTGTTACACAATAGTATTGATTTAGTTTTAATAATAATAATTGTTGATTTTTTTATTACATTAAATAATTTAAAATATTAAATGAATCCATCCAGTAATCTTTTCTAATGCATTATGGGTATTGACACATGACATGAAAATTTATTTCTTATTAAATTAACAGAAATAGAAGTCGGCAGTGTAGCTGATCGTGTGGCTGGTGCACCAAGTGAAGATGAAGCATACGAAGACGCGACGCCTCTTCATGGTGACCGGCTGTTCCACGCCTTTCTTACACGTCTCCACGCACAGCCGGGACAGATTCTACGGTATGTATCTAATATTAAAAATCATTTTAATATTTACTTGGTCCATCTTTGATTACGAAAGCCAATTTCAGAGTAGTAGCCATCTTCGGGGGACATATATATTATAGTTGGGCAAAAACAAGAATTAGTCCATTGTACTAATGGCTGTATGTGCTTTACAACTTCCCAAAAAAATATAAAAATTACTTTAATATACATACTACTAGTATAACTGTAATTTGTAAATTTTAGAAAGTCATTTTAATTCAAGTTTATTTCCTAAATCTTCAATAAATTGCATCCGAAGTGAGTTGCTAATATACTAAATAGTTAAATAATGTTATATTTTCAGATACACCCGAGATGCACCGCCCCTTCTGGGAGCACCATTACCAATATCAGAAAATGCGTCGAATTCTCCATACAAACCAAGTATTTGTACGCGCTGCGGTTCAAGACTGATCTGCGAACTTCAACTCGTTCCTGGATTTGCAGATACATTATGCTTATTTCCAAACCATGTAACCCTGTCACACCTACACTTTCTATCTGTACTGATATTTACATGTTCCCAAAGTTGCTGGCAACAAAATGATAGATTAGTTGAAGAGATGGTCATATTACAACCAGAAGTCATTTAAATATTGCAACTGTTTCTCTCTAAGCCAAACCTTAGTATGAGCATGTTCTTTACAAGCATTTATGACATCTTAAATAATATTTTGAAGGATAGAGACTGCTACAATCATAGCCCTCCTTTGGCTTTGCCGTAGTTATAAATAAGACTTAAGAGTAATTATCTTATTTTATTATGATAATTATAATTATAAATAGCATTTATCTTTCAATAGTCTCTACAAATTATATTCAAATGTGTATCATAACTATGCACAATATTACGTAGTAAACATTTAACGTCCTCAAGTTAAGCCTTATATTATTAGTGTGTCCTGTAAATTAATCTTTTTTTTTATTTTGTTTCACTCTTGTTAATGTAATATTATATTGTTATTTTTTTACAAATTTCATCTGTGATTTTAATATCTTATTATATATTACTTTATTGTTGTATATAAATCATAGTTTGATCAGTCTTACATGGAAAGGCAGCACATATCTTGACTTAATTTTTTGCCTTTGATATCGACGTAACAATCGAAAGGTAGACGAAGACATGAATTTGCATTATTTGCCATATTTGTGCCAAAAATGGGACAATAGCCCAAAGGCACGAACACGCTACGCCAAGTGCAGTGCCACCATAAGAGTAAGGCGATGATCTTATAGCAAATATATTTACATGTTAAAAATATCGTGAAAGAAGGTTCGATATCCATTAAAAACTGGTGTAGTATAAATAAGTACCATGTATGTGATGTGAAACATTGTCTATGCATTTAATAATATTACATTTTGTCCATAGATCTTAGATTTAAAGAAATACATAATTATAATAGATATGCTATCTATTTATATTGAACAAACTTCAGCTTATTTTATGAAACAACATTATATTTTCTTGCATATTTAAATAATTAAATTTTTAATATATTGTGCAAAAATTGCTTAGAATTTTCTGATTACATGATACCATAATTTAAGCCGTTCCATTTAGAAATATAAATATTCATAATTAAAAACATGAAATACATCAATAAATGAATATTATTAGACCTAATATTTTTTTATCCCAATAATGCATAGTCATACTATTTACCCTTTACTGAAGTTACTGCAAATGACGTCACAGTAAATACTATCTTATATATTAATAGCGTAAGCCTATTTTTGTCCCTGTGGTTATAGGACTGCATATAAAAAATCGGTTATAGTCTCATTTTGAAGAGCTCCAGTCGTAGATGTTCAGAAAATTAAAGAGGATTCTTGATTGTAATTTACTAAATTGTTACGATTTAAAAATAATTAATTTTAGAATTTTAGAGAGCGGAAAAATGTTACTGGCCGGCTAGAGAGCGGTACTACGGCTACATAAGAAAAAAATGAAAAACATAATCAATATTAAAGTTCATTGTTTTCGACATACTTCAATTCTAACTGAACTAATGATTTTTAATACTATTTGGTATAAAAAAATTAATTTAAAAGTTTTGCTCATTTTGACGCCAAATGTAGATGAGTGACTTGCAGTTTATAATGAAAGAAAATCGAAACAAAACCTAAAATCATAGGTTTCGAATTTACTATAAACAATACTTGGTGTATTGTATTATTTGCTGATCATGTATACATACTTGACAGACATTCTCAAAACTAAGAACGAAGTAAATAATACAGTATTAAAAGCAGAAGTTTATTAGGTAGCAATTTAGTACAATATACATTTTTTTTTTATAATATTTACGATGACAAGAAAAAAAAATCGCTTTAATTTGCAAAATAATGATATATAACTCCAACCAAATTTTTGGGAGTAATCTTGGATACTAAAGTCCAGTTCTCGGTATCAGGTAGAATAATTGTTTTTTTTTTTTACTTAATAATATTTAAAAAAAAAACGAAATAATTATCAATAAAGGAGTGATCTTTAAAATATTGAAGTTTAAAGTTAAATATAGTGTTTTATAATATTAGTACCGCAATTTTCGCACTTGGTAAATACTGCCTTAGTTTTTTTTGTATGAAAAAATTTTCATTTAGGCTTTTTAAGACAAAGCATTTAATCAATTTATTTTTTAAACGTCTGTGTTAAGCCTACACATTATTATTTTAAAGCTATTGCATTATTATTATCTAAATATCTTTGAGACGTTAGTAGTGTTGCTAGATATAATTTAATAAATACATTATAAAAAAAAAACAAAAAGAAGATTCTAGTAACTTTGGTAATTTAAAATTTTAAAACGTAATTCAGTCTGTGGTTTAATGTTGTCTTAGATTTTCGCGATTATTACACATTGAAATAAAACTAGTTTTTAACGGATTTAATCGCGTATATTAATTGCAGTGTTATAATTTGCACGAACACTGCAAAGTGTCCGTGCAAATTATAACACTGCAATCCTTTAAAAACTAGTTTAATTTCAGTCTGTGGTTTGTTTTATACAATTTAACGACGTTGTGTATAATGAATAATATTTTTAGTAATAATTAAATTAGCATTACAATTGAATACATTTTTCTAACGGAAATTAAATTGTAATGACATTATAATGGTATTATTTTTTATTTTTTCTATGGTAACCCTGTTTTCCATAAATGAATCGGCGAGTCTGTGACTGGTCCTTAGAATTTCAATCATCGCAATTTGAATCGTGATATCTAGTGTAGTTCGCGTTTGATCAATTTTTCACGTGGTGAATATTTTGTGAGCTTTAATTTGTGTGGGTTAAAAATGTCGGGAGATACACCAGTTCCTCCACCTGTATTATGGGCACAACGAAAGGAAGACATTTTACTCACATTTAGCGTCGAATCCAAAGACCCAGCTATTAAAATAGAAAAAGACTCTGTTTATTTTAAAGGCATTAATGTCCCAGATAAAAAGGTCCACGAGGTAACAATTCCATTATTCGATGCCGTGGTTCCTGAAAACAGCGGCTTTGAAAATAAAGGTCGCTGTATAGAAATGGTGCTGCGAAAAGAAAAGAAGGATGCTCCTTATTGGCCTTCATTAACGAAAGACAAGAAAAAACCACATTACCTTAAAATAGACTTTAACAAATGGAAAGATGAAGATGACGAAAACGAGGATGGCGGTGGTAACGCTCATGATATTGAGGAAATGCTGCGGTCAATGGGTGGCGGCGCCGGCGATAAAGGCGATAAGCCCTCATTTGACGATCTAGAAAGCGATTCAGATGATGAAAACCTGCCTGATCTTGAATGAGAACTATTGTAGTGCTAATGATTATGTTTAAATATTCAGTACATTATGTACCTATATTAAGATTTTTACAGTTATAATAAAATCATAAAAAAAATATACTTTTTCATTTATAGTAATGATTGTATAGAATTAAAAAAAAATACGTCAATGATAAAATGAATTATAATTTTCCATTTTTGAACACTTAAGAATGTTTAGGTATACTTAATTTAATAGGTTAACCTTAGTTGTGTTGTAGATGACTTAAATATATTATTGCATACTGTTTCTTTTAAACAAGATTTTTAATGATGTTTTATTTTAATATAATTGTCATTTAAGCATAGTTGACTAATATTATGTGCCTTTAAATAATTTACTGGTAGATAATATCAAATTATTGAGCTGTTTCACTGCATATAGTGACTAAATACCGTTTAATATATGCGATTCTCTTAATAATCTTTTGCTTAAATTAAATATAAATGCATAATAAATAGCATTTATATTTGTACAAAAGAGGTGATCGCAGACTGATAGATAATAAGAATTCTTATATTATTTTTAAAAAAAAATTGTCGAATATAAAGTTAAATAAAAAAAATATGGTGGACTTATCAGAAAGTAAACTTTTATTAAATTACATTTCCAATTTAATAAATTAGTACTTCATAAAAAATCAATCAATTCTTTTCCAACTTTTTAGTTAAAATGTATATGTACAATATAACATTATATTATACATTGCTTGCTTCTTGAATATGTTGTGTAACAAATTAAAATACTAAAAATTCATATTTTTATAATCAGTAACTATCCCTAACAGATTAATGTGACGACACCACGGTTTCTAAGAAAATAACTCGCTCATGTTATTTTTTGGAGTAAAAAATACAAAATTAACTTTAAAAATTAATGATATTGTTTAATAGAACCAACAGTTTTCAGCAAATTTAAACATTTCATAATCTTGAGTATCTAAAACAAGTAAATAATATAAGAAAAACTCTAGAGGGACTTAGTTTTTTTTTATTTTAACAGAATGCTGTGTAATTGTAAAGTGTGGTTCAATGTATACAAATAATGATATATATAATATTAGATATTAACTCCAAAATAATTTAATCTGATGCAAAACAGTGTACAGTTGGACAGAGAAAGATTTAAGTATTTATAAAATTAGATTCAATTCAATAGTTTTTTAAAAGACTTTTACTGCTTTATTATTGTAAAACTAAAAACCTAGTTGAAAGTATTTTTGCTAAGGTCTACCTTCCTTTTGAGGAAAATATTTATTACACCATGCTGCATCAATATGAATTGATGAATACAAATGTAACAGAATATATTTTTTAACTCATGCAGGTTCCCTCATGACGTTATCCCTTTTGATGTGAATAATTATAAACACAAACACATGCAGATTAAATTATGTTTGCTCAGATTTGCAGTTTTGAACTAGCTACCTCTGGTTAAGATACACGTGTTTTAACCACTGAATCCTAAAACTTAAAAAAACACGAGTTTTTATTAGGTACAACTAAATAAATTGTGACCATTGTGCACATCACGAGATCCATCTACTTTCGAGTTACTCAAAATCATGCCAATATTTCTAGAGGTAAAGTTAGTTTTTTTTTTTTATAAAATCTACTAATCTCATTGTAATTGAACTTTAATTTTATTTTTATAGTACTAAGATATTGACATGGGCTTAAAAGTATGTTTATATCATTTACTTATATGTATCATATAAGTCATACAAAATATGAACCATGTGGTGTAGTTCATTATGTTAACGTACTCGCAATATCTTTTTTTTGGTATTATTAGGGTCCTATGCGCTTTCGAAGCGAATACTGCCCTAACTCAGGGCCGCCGTAAGCGGGCGTGCAAAGCGTGCACCGCACACGGGCAGCACGCCCAGGGGGCGGCAAACTGAGCAATATATCACGTACCTAAATTAAGTCATTGTCATAATACCCACCAATCCTTAAGTATAAAAATTTATTCATAGCATGGAAAAATACCGTACCGAATGAAGTTAACACACCCACCTATTGGCAACCGTTGAAATTAAGACGCATTCGTAAACGTCCGGCGTCTGTTATCCTATGAAAAATAGTACTGGCGAAGTTAGGGGAATCCCCTATAAGCTTCCTTCTTGATTGGTAGGTACCCAGTTACTAGTACGCATTCTGACAGTGTTTTGGTACATAAACAGTAACGATGACAAATTGAATTGCAATTATTTTGTTCATAGTTATTTTGACGTGTGTTTCGGGTATAATTATAATTCAATCATAATAATCATAATAAGTACTTAATAATTGTTTATCTTCGTTAATTTTTATTTTATTCCCCACCATAATAAGGAAACATTATTTATCCTTTTTTTTTGACAAAACTCAATGCAGTCGTAGGGCGGCTTATCGCGGCGGGTATCGCGCAGTCAGGTATACTGGTGGTGGTGGTGGTCGTCCGAAATAGCAGAGCTAAGGGCGACGTCAAACCGGACGCAGAGGGCATACGTTCGCTGTCGCAGGCGAAGCGGCCTCAACGCAAACTTAGAGGGACAGCTGTGGGCCACATATCGCCAGTGGAAAAAGGAGTTACAAAAGGCGATAAGTTGTATCAAACAGAGAGCAACGGTCCTCCTTTCAGGCCCATTAGAAGCTCCTGCTTCTAATGGGCCTGAACAGGGATCCGTGGGGGCACGTACCTATCGTGGTTTGCAAGGGAAGCTCTGGACACACGGAGCTCCTGTTATGGAATCGCTACCACCAGATCTCCTCCTGCGACTGATCGAGGAACTATTTCCTCACTCAGCATGTGCGCATGCCCCATCAAATATGGCCATTCGCTCCGTGCCGGTTAACAATGTTACTCCACCACATATCACGGAGTAAGAGATTGAGATGACCCTGGATCGATTGAGGGCCAGAACTACAGGTCCAGACGGAGTTCTAAGACGTGTTCTGCGTGACGCCCTGAAACACCTAGGAAGGAGGCTTTGGGAACAGTGGACAGTTCCCGAAGCCTTGGAAAGAGGGAAAGTTGGTCCTGTTGCCGAGGGTGGGGCGTCCACAACTCTTCTTCGGTATACAGGCCGATTGTGCTGCTGAATGGGACGGGCAAACTCGGCCTGACACACCCTGATTGAGTGTGCAGCATGGGGGCCTCAGCGTCATTACCTGGCGGCCATTGTATGATAAACGCTATGATCGACAGCGAATGTTGCTGGAAGGAAATCTGGAAAGGTCTCGTTCTGTGAAATCGTTATGGCACAGATGGAGGCCACGAAGCGGGAGCGTGACAACAGTGCTGCTGACCCGTTCCGCCGAAGAAGACCGGGAAGAAGGCGTCTTCGCTATGGACGTCTTCTCCTCCCGCCATAAGTGTCGCCGGGGCTTGAGATCTCTGTACCCTGAGAACCCCCTAGGATGTGGAGGCCCGCAGAGGTGAGGTATGCGCAAGCAATCCCGTGACGTCCCCCGAAAAGATGGAGTGGGTACCGTTGGTTTTACAGTGAGTATTCCGGCGCCTTCAGCGCCGGCCAGCCCCACATACACCCCACATCATGTGCGGGAAACGCGTTACGCGTTTTACCAGCGAAAAAAAAACAAGGGCGGCATAATCGGTATTGCACGCGGGCGACGAAACAGCTAGCGGCGGGCCTGCCCTAACTGTTATCGATACATGAAAAACACAAGAAAAATTTGTAAATCTCTAAAATCGCTATAGTCGGCGATGTTTTACACATATGCATGTGTTTACAGTATGATGTACTGAACATACTTGATAGATCAATTAACGAATATTTATGTCTCCGTTTCAATTTTCATGCCATTTTTGAGTTTTCAGAGAATCTAAATTTATCGTGTAAATGTGCATGAGCAAATACACGTAACTTAGTAAAAGTATGTACTACATACGTGTTTTATTCGACATTTTCACATAGATTTACTTCTTTTTAAGATACTTTCAGTCATGCTATTTCTAGACTAAACGAGCAAATATATTTTACAAATTATATTCAATAACTTTCTTAAAAGTTTATTAAATTGACACACCAATGATGATGGGGCGAAATGTTTTATGTTTTGAAATTAACTTAAAAAATGTGACTACAACTGGCTCGGAATAATTCCCATTTAATGTTTTATAATTTCTTGGTCCTAGCATAATTAACACAAATAGAATGATTTACAAGTACCTATAAGTCCAGAACATAAAAGATCCATTTCTAAATTTTATATTGACAAAGTAAATAAAAACAAAATTCAATAATTTTATGTTTATTTCGATTTTTCAGCAAGGGTCACGTTTACACTAAACAAATGGAATTGCTGACCGTGTCGCCTAATGTTCAAGGTTACAGCAATGCAGTATATCAATCTGTTGAGGCTTTCACATTTTAATATATACGAGGCGCCTTGGCTCGGACTGAATATTGGTAGTCCGTAGCTTTGACAATCGAACATAAAATACGATTGATTTGTCTTCCCGAACGCTAAGTTTTTCGCGGGGCTCACTAGTATGCCTAAAGTATTTTTCTCGAAGAAGAAAATTAAAGCCTTGCTTAGATTGAATCTATCAGGATAAATATTATACACGAAACCAAATATAACTTTATCGAATTTAACTGTGAACGAATACGGATACATGTCATATTGGGATTCCAAGTCATCGAGACTAATTTCGTGATTTTGGTTTCCACCAATTTTATCGTGACATTTTATATGATAACTATTACCTGCTTCGACAATGCCATCTAAAAAGCTACTAGTCCAGGCACTTAGGTCACACGCTCTTGTCATAACAAGCGCAATGACGCATGTAGCCAGGTATTGTTTGCCCCGATGCAATTCGTTAAATTTCATATCCAGAGGATGTAACGTTCCCCAAAGTGAATAAAGATCTCCAGGAAATTCAATATCCCAATCTTTCCACATTGTCTTAGGAGTTTTTCTCTCAAGCCCTAAATCGTTTACGGTGTTCATACGAGACCAAGGAACGGTCTCAATATTTAACCAGTAAATTTTTTCATCCACATTAGGACGAATTCTTCTTCGCTTCAGGTATGGCAAGTTCGGATTAACGTCTGGCTTGAAAAGAGGACTGAGCCTGTAGTTGAGTGCCGAATGGCGTGGAGCAGTTTTTATAGAAGTTAATTCAAAAGTATAAAATTCTGGCGAATTTGGCGCGGAAACAGCTCTGTTTATTCTATTTATTAGCGAATTAATTGAATCATACAATGTCCAGCCAGCAACAGCACCCAACTTTTGGGGCACTGCCGGTGCAGCAGAATCTTTTTTCTTCTTAATATCTTTCATCATCTGGTCTGGGTTATTTTCATCGGGTGGTGGGTATGGATCAAAGATGTGATAATAGCCATCGGATTTACAGATAACCATGCTACAAGAAGGGAATCTAATGATAACATACCTAAGCCTGTTTAACACAGCTTTCAAATACTGATCTAATCTCTTTTCTTGATTTTCATTAACAACTATAATTTTCTTTATATTAACATTAACGAATTTGCCATCTAATATGACATTTTTTATTACCCTCTTCTCGCAAACGCTTAAATTAGTAGCTTTTGCATGAATTTCCAACCCTTTTTCTATGCACGTATCTACCATAACATGGTCCCATGTCCGGATGGGATGCATTGTTGCCATTAGCATTGCTATTAAACTCACAAAATGACAAGATTTTATGTCGGAACTAGCTTTTCTGTCTTTAAGTGCTGTTGTTCCTTCTATTCTGTATATTCCGGTAATTTGTTGATATCCAATTACGGTTTCACTCTTTATGTTGGATGACGCAATAGATGATTTTTTTCTTTCGGATCCTTTGCCGGAATCTGCTATCGAATATCTTGACTTATTGGATTTCGGTGCTCCAGTAGCGAAGTCATAGTCTTCCGGTAATTTTAACCTTGGCTCTGTCAAAAGTCTTCTAACTATTATTCTGCTTAGTATAAACTGTTGATCTTCATTTTTCCCATCTTTATTGTACAAAACCCTGTAAACCAATGTAATATTAACGTAATTTTTTTCCCTTGAAATTCTTGGATTAATTTAATATTGCATTTTCAAATAGCATATGCCTTTCATTAAAATTCAATTATACTTCTAAAAAATTAAGCTTTCGAAAATAATAACTTCGTTACAATATTCCCATAAAAGCCCAAAAAACAACGAATTAAATTGTCTATTATAACAAACATAATATATCTTACCTTGCCACGAGATCATGTAACGAGCGAAATCGAAGAAAACATGCCTTTCCTTTGACATTACCTTCTCTCAAGCCCATCGCGTTGCAAGAGCTGCCGTCAAATAGATAATAGAGATTGTTTTTTCTAAAAAATGCAGAGCTATATGACGCTGTTGTTATCATTCCTCTGTCATATTTAGGTAAAAATTTTCTAATCAAAACATCCTCTAATTGCCATGTTGCTCCCTCTCCTACTACGTCTATAGTAGCGTGATATGCCTGTAAATAAAGGAAACAAAAATTATTTATCAACAATTAACTTACTTCGTATTACATAATTACTTAAATTAATGAGGGCTAAATGTATATTTAGTATTTCATGATACGCAATTCTGTCGTTTTCATTTCATTAAAATGTCTAGAAATTAACAGTTATTTGCAAAAACTTACTTGATGACCAATGGCAATCTTCGGTATAATATGAACTGGAGCAAGTTGAAATTTTTCTTTTTTATTCTGATATAATTTATTAGCGGTGTCCACTACAAAGTTCACTAAGCCTGTCGTCCACGTGTTTACTGCATATTTGTAGGAGGTTACGATGGCCATGATTGCCGCAAATGGTAAAACATCAATAGCACTTCCATCCGATATGGCAGATGTTCCTCTTATTATTTGCGTATTATCGGGCAAATTTTTAAAGTTACTTGGTTTTGCGAGTTCTTCTTCTGCCGTTAGATCGAAATCGGTTTCTAATAATGGCGGCGTCATTTTTTTGCGAAGTTGTCTCAATTTAAATCGATACTGCGCATCTTCTGTAAGTAAAATTTCTCGATCCACCTTAACCGGTGACATAGTTTGAATTTCATCTTCAACTACTTGTATCGGTTGCGCCAACTGAAAATTTAGAAAACATTTTTCCCTAAATTTTATTAAAAATATGAACCCACACATTGTTTTGATAAATTAACTCATATAAATGGGATATTTTAAATACCATTTTTAAACGACTTCAAAGAAGTATGTATGTATGTACTTTTTGATACTTTTTTCATTGGTTACTATAGGTAATTTAGTCCCATATCAATTTAATTGATATTGGTCATATTTCAGTTTTTATTTGATACGTAGATTAGTCCAAATCTTGTAAAATCGTTTTTATTTATTTTATTTAAAAGATAAAGTACCGGTACTTCTGGTTCAGGCTGTGGCGAAGGCGGTGGCGGTGGTAATGGGGGAGGAAGTTCTTCAGCTTTTCTTCGAGCTTCTTCTTCAGCCCTCTTTCTTTCTTCTTCTTCTCTCTTTTTTTTTGACATATGTTCCTCCTCTTCTTCGTCGCCTTCTTCTTCCTCCTAAAACATATTTACGAATAGAAAATGAAAGAAAGTCATAATTTATATATCTCTTTATAACGAAAGATGTATTGTTTAGCTTACCTCTTCTAGGCCTCCTTCTGGTGGCTGCAAAATACATCATTAAATTAGTTATATATAACGAGATCGAGCAAAATGAGAAATCGTTACATTCTAAATAGCAGATAAAGCGAGAATAAGTAACAAATATATTTACGAACGGTATTCAAATAAAGTTATTTCAAATATCGAAAATATTTATTTATTATTGCATGAAAGCTATTATTGTAGAAAATATCAAAAATATCTCGTTGCGTTTCTTTCGCCGGTTCTTCTCAGGTCCGAGGTGTAGATCCGAACCGGTGGTAGATTTTAAAACCAAATAGATTATTTTTAATGATCGGTAATGCGTATTTCGTAATAGCGTAATTATAATTAGAAACATATATTAGACATTAGGTTTAAAAAAAAACTTCAGTTTGTGTTTTGGTGCGAAAACTATCATTAATATTGAAAATGCGTAAAATACAATAGTATTAACCTAATGTTTGACATATTTTTCTTATTACACAACGATACAAAACTCCGACCGAGTAAATGTGCAGTAGTTAGTTGCAGTGGCAATACCGGCGAGGGCGGCGGGGTGGGCGGCGGCGTGGGCTCGGGCTCGGGGTCGGGCTCGGGCCGCTCGTGCGTTTTGTCGCGCGGCCGCGGCCACGGCGGGACCACCTGCGTCACCGACACCGTCGGCGAGTCCAGGTTCACTGCCGCACGAGGAATACTTTCTAACTTACGACATCACATCATAAACTTCCTTGTACCCAGGTATCCCAGTTCACTACCGCGATGATCTGGTGGCCACTTATCCTGAGGTCCTGGGTTCAAGCTCCGGGTCGGTCCGATAATAGGTTATTGGGTATTTCTGTCGTAAAATCATCTGTAGCAGCCTCGAAAAGCACGTAAATCTGTTGATCCTGCTCCTACGCCTGAAATCTTTCCGGTCGTGTTGGATTTGCCGTCCCATTGGATTATAAGAGCGAAGCAGTAGAAAGTACACTTGTGTTTGCGGACACACTTGTGCTCTGTAACATCTCTTGCGTAGTTGGTTTTTCTCCCATTCAATTGGCGGCCGTGACCGAAATAGGTCAGTCGACTTCATCATACAACTTCCGCACCGAGTGCTTAACTTATTAGGCTACAGATCACGAGGGCCCAGGTTCAAATCTGGGTCGCATTGGACTATTTTGACAATAAAACTCCAATCCGACAATTATCTCCAGTGTTGTTAGATTGCGAATGAAATTAAAAAGGTCGCTGCCTATTCCATGACATAACTATTTTATAAAAACCGCCTACCTGTTCTAGCGTCACAATTTCACATTCATGATATTAGTACCGAATACAGATACAATACAATTTACCTATTTTTTCCTGCAGTGGTTCAGGTGGCATATTTTTGTATCTTAAAGGTATTGGAGGAAGATAATCTTCTTGAATGCTGTCGACTAAAGAAATAATATCTCCCATTTGTTCTTCATCAACTTGTGGCTAAAATATTTCAATACTTGGATTTTAATAAAATTCTTTATATAACAAATATCCTATTTCAGTTCAAAAGTACACTCATTCATATTGATCAATTCAATGACCTATACCAACCCCGGCCAGGCTTTCTTTAAAATCTTCCGTAGGAAAGACATCATGGATTATCTCTTTACCGCCATCTCCTCGAGATTGACTCATAGGGAGGACTTTGCGCTTTATTTTCTTCATACCAGGTAACTGTTCGTCACTCAGTGTACAAACTATTTGAGCCTGAAATTATTCATTAATATAATTAAATGTCATATTCAGTCAAAATACCTTATCACAATATCTCTTGAAGATTTATTGGAAGCGCTACTTTTTAACTAATTCAAATACGTTATTTAAATAAGATATTTAATTTCATTTTTGTGACATTTTTGTATTTTCTTCTATTATTACCTTAGGTTCTCTTTTTTTTAATTTAAGCACTTTAAATGCGTGAATGAGGAACTGCGTCGTGGCTGGTAAGTAGTCCCAATTTTTTGTAAATACTTCTGCTATTGTCTCTGGATTCAAAAGCATAAAACAACAAGCTTTACCAGCTGAAAATGATCTTAACCCGTCATTTGTTCTTGGATATGGATCAAATAAATAGTACATATCTTTTTGTCTCCATACTGCTAGTACATAATTATTGAACTCTAAAATACCACTATTATACTCGTGGCTAAATATTTCTTCTAACCCTGTCCGTATATTTAGTAAGCATTCTTTTGTAGTGAATAATTGTCCTTTTACCCTCTCTCGATATATGATTATTTCACATGCATATGGACCAACAATGATTTCGTTGGGTATGTTATCAATAGTTATATCTATCATTACCTTTGGGTACACACAATCGACGTACAATTTATTGCCTAACCGTAATATTTTATCTAGCGTCTTTGAAAACCATGTATTCGGAGGTGATATTTTCGCGTATGTCATTGCTACTATCGCTATTGACAACGCTTGACGATATTTGGCATCTTCAAAACATCTATCACCCAAGTGCATATTCGCGTTTACGATGGCACAATTTTCATTCAAAATTCTGTACCCCATCATTGCTTTTTCCACTTGTGTAAGTTCCTTGTCTGATTCGAAATCTTCATCGCATTTTTCATCAACCATTTTTAAAACTTTAAGAGAAGCTAGCACAAATTTTTGGTCTTCCAATACACTTCGTGCCAGAAGAACTTCAGCTACTGATTCTAAGTCTTTCACATTAATAAGAGCAGCGCAACCATTAGAAAAATTGGAATATGCCCTTGAGTCCCGTCCGGCTGGATCAAATATGTAATAACATATTCTATCCTTCCATATAACCACTTTAAGTACCCTAAAAAGTTTTATCATTAATTAAAACCAATAAATAAGAATATAAAAGGGTATTATATAATGATATAAATACCTCGTTAACAATATTCCGGCACGATTGTCCTTAAAGAACGCTTTAAGACCTCTACACAAATTATAAACAGTTGGGTCTAATGACATTGAATAGCCTACAATATCGGGCTCGCCTAGAAGGACCTGCATGCGTTTCCCATTTAACACTAACGTTTGTTTTTTTCCGAAAGGTAGAACTTCGCACATTCCTTGAACTGCAGAATGATCATGCACTTTTTCCAAGCATTGTATATACCTGTGATGAGAAGTGGATAAGAAGTCCTGCTTTTAAAATGTTTAGTCTTTGCAGCTCAAATATAAAATAAATTACCATTGATCACCAGCATCGATCAAATTGTCCACTAATTTCATAGTCCATTGTTTTGGATGATAATGAAATGCTAAACAATATGCCATTACACTCATTGTAAGAGCTTGTCTTCCTTTAGACCTACCACCTAGGAACAATTGTATTGTATTTCACTCAAATGTGTGCAATAAATAACAAGTTTAACTTTTGATAATCTGTGATGTGATGAAATTCTGGGCAAAACAATTACGTGGCTGTGAAACCAACTTACTAAATTTAACATCGTACATGTTGAAGGATCCAGTCAGAATTCCATAATGAATTTCTGGTTTACGTTCTTTGGTACAAGGTAGCACGGTTAAGGAATGCGTCTGTAGTGTGCCTCGTTTCAGATTAGCTGGTATATGGACCTATAATCATGACACGGGTACTTTGAGGATTATTAAAAGTGCCTAATCGCTTATTTAGCATTCTATATCATAATATGTATGTCCTTTAATGCTAACATGAACCAGAATGCTGCTGTTAAATTTGATATACGTTTAATTTATGGCACAATACACACTATTTAATGTTTTATATTGCAACATACTCAAATAAAGTATTTCATTTAATATCTAATTGAGATGACATAACAGTTCTTACATTCTACATGACAAAAACTTACATTAATTTATGTTATAATTTTAAGTAATGATTTTATAATGATACAAATCGTAGGTGAAATCTAAATGACGAAACTCACATGTTCAGGTCTTGGTATATCGTCAAGACCACAAACGGAATCGTCATCCTTTAAATGTCTCTGAGTACTTCTAGACCTTGCCTTTCCACTTTGAATCTCCCTGAAAGATCTCAAATGAATTATTGTTATGTAAACGATAAATCAAAATGAAGCAATATTTTAGACTCCGATGTTTGAGTGATTTCCAATGACGATGTAATCGAGCAAAATAGGTGATGAACATGAAGAAAACTAATTCTGGCGAAGACAAGACCACAGTGCTTAACAATGCTCCTTTTTATTTTTTTTACTCGCACAGCTTCATTTATGTTATTAGCATATTATATTACTACTTGTTTATAATTATATTTATAGTACCTATCGCATTTATAAAAAATTCTAGAAACCTAGAAAAAAAAAATCTTCATTAAACTAAATTAATAAGTTTATAATATATGTGTTTTACCTTCTAGATTGTCTTTTACTTTTACGATTTCTTAAAGCTGCATATTTTCTGTAAATGCACGCACAATATATAATAATACATTAAATGCTAAAATATTAATTTTGATTTTAAAGTACTTATAACTATATATCAGGGATGGTCAATTTTTTTACGACTACAAATTTAAAACTTAAAGCAAAAAGTGACACTCACCGACATTTCTTTTTATGACATGTTTTTCTATAACATATTCTGGAAATAAATGCATAAAAAATATTAAGATGTGAATAATGTGAATATCATAAAATTATTTACAAAATATGACATGAACTGACCCGCCTTTACGACACGGCTTACTTTTTTCTTTATAGCTGTAAAAATAAAAAAATTAAATGTTAGCACCAAGCAGTGGCGTAGCTAGTTGGGTAAGGGCCCCGGTGCATAGAAAAAGAATCGGGCCCTCGCCCCCTCTTTAACGTATATTGGCCCTACGATAACTACGCTACTAGCACCAAGATAACTTCATCCAAATAATTTGTCCTACTTTTTTAAATTTACAGAATTCCTTATTGACAAGTTTATGTTGAATCTTAACGTTTCGTTATGTGAACTGATTTATCGGGATGGTATTTAATTGGCCTTACCTTGCTATGGTTCTTGGACCGGGCATGAATACTACGTCGGGCGCGAAAGATTTTTCTTTGTTTACTATTATCCCGCTATGTGGTTTGAACAATCTAAAAATTAAAAACACAAAAGTTTAGAAGAAAAACAATCCTTAAAACCGAAAACATAACTTTTTCCTAAATTGTTATATTTATACGTCTAATGACTTATAAATATAACAATTTAAGTAACTACGACTACGTATACTTGTAAAACATGAAAACAAAGGCCTTATTCTAGTGTTAACCATGTCACACATACTAAGCCATCTTGATAGCACGAATGTCACTCAATACTAATTAACGCCGCTACTAATTAATTTTACGTGGTAAGGGGCGCACTTTTGTGGGTGAACTTATATAATAAGGTGGTAAATAGAAAAAGATTATAATGAATTGAATGGTCTTCTATAAAAAAATGACAAACTGCACGTTATTTTTGCCGTTTTTGAACCAATTTCAAAACGTAACGAAATCCATCAAGCCCGCAAATTCTTAAAATAATAATGATATACGTTTAAATAAAATTTAAGCTTACGGTATGTTTTATCTCTGAAAATGTGGCCATCTTACATTTTCGCCCTGTATTACGATTAAAATTTTTGAAGAATCTTTAATTTAACAAGATACAGAGGAATAATCCTGCCAATAATTCATATCTCAGAAAGTATTAGAAAAAAATCGGCCGAAGACTTACTCGTAACCAGATGCAGGTGGTATAGGTGGTTTATAATCTTCCGAAGTTACAGTAGCTTTCTGGGCTTGGATTACTTCACCGCTGGTTTTAGGACTCGGCACCTTTTGGGTAATAAACCAAAAAATATTTGTCGTGTTAAATTAAGGTTATTGGTTGCCTTCAAAATTGTATATTTTTGTATATTATTGTTTATTGGAAGTCCAAACGACATATTTAAGCGGTACATTGTAGGGTCAGTCTTTTCTTTTAAGGTTCTACTCCGAAGCTTAAAAGAGGGCGTGACTCTGGTGCCCTGAGAGGGACCGCAGCCGGGGTGGCCTCGCGCTGCCGTAAGCTTTAGCAAGGAATGCGGGGAGGCGATATTTCCGGGATGCTTTATATATTAACACGATCCAGCAGCAGCCTCTCCGATCCGTGACGAAGACGACCAAAACAGTGGTTTTAGTGGGTAAAAATCCCTTGAAACCCATTCATTTGTTTCATTCATTAATTTGCTTTCACATTTTGAAAATTATATTAGTCTAATAAAAAATTCTATAATGAAAATAAATCACATGCTTACATTAAAAATTGACTTATCAGATGCTGAATGTTTTATCACAGGAACGGGTGTGGGGAGCATCACATCACCAGGCAAAAGGTCGAAATACCGGACCTTCTTTTTGTATCTTTCCTTCTTTTTTTTTTTCTTTAGAATGCCGCCTGCGTCTTCCTCTTCTGACGACTCGAAATCATATGCCCGTCTGCAACCCAACATATTTTTAATGCCTTATAATGTTCGCACACACATATATATGTGTGTGTATATTTTTGTGAAGGAATCGGACTTTTACTATTATATATATTTGATTTGTTTTATGAAAACATCTTTTGTATACTAAAATTATAAGGAATACTCTCGGTCTTGGATACGTTACATCATTGTCAATATGAGTCATAATAAGCAATACATATACATAATGGCATAGTGTCGTGCAAGTCTTCTTTTTTAAACAAAACTGCATCCACGGGCTCGCAGTTACCCGTGCTTTTTAAAATTTTCAGTTTATTAGGTTCTTAGGAGCTTATTCCACCACGCTGCTACAACGCGGGTTAGTGGATACACATGTGGCAGAATTTCATCGAAATTAGACACATGCAGATTTTCTCACAATGTTTTCCTTCACCGACAAGCACGATATGAATTATAAACACAAATTAAGCTTTCGCTTTCCTGGGTTTGGCCCTCGCGACTTATTTTATTTATTCACTTTTTTATTAATATTATATTATTTAATACATTCGGATATATTTAATTCCTGTTTGAAATATACACGGTGTCCCAAAAGTCGACGTCAAGCCGAAATTTCCTGACAGGTAATGCCACACCAGTTATCAGAAAAATTAAAAAAAAATTTAAGTCATGTATTTTTGAAGTTATGGAAATTTTTCTTTTATTCCAGTAAATGTACACCATGTGACCGTTTTTTCATTCCTGTTGTTACAAATATTTACTTTTTGCCAATTTTTTTCTCTTACGTCATCCCGAATAGTGCTTTATGTAACCTATGATCCTAAACCCTGTGCCGATCACTCCAACTTGTAGGAAAATGTCATTTAATACCGTACCAAGTTTTCAAAATTAATTTTTCGCTCCACTTCAACTGATCGTCCTGAAAAAAAAATGTACTACTGCAGTTTAGCAAGCAGCTTTAAAAGTTAGCGCATTTAATAAGGATTCTAACGTGGTATAACACTTACTCCTTTATTTCTTAGATCGGCCATAAAAATTTTTTTTGTTAAACACAGTCTGTTTTCAACAATCTCTTTGAAATTACAAAAAACGATTCTAGTGCACTCAAAGCGTTCCTAATGACCACAGCGTGGTTTAAATAAGATGGAGAGAGACATTCCATAAAGTGTGAGCGAGACAGATAGTGACGCTTGTGACATACGGACGCAAATAAGTGAACGAGACAGAGAGATAGAGAGTCACGTTAAGTTTGAGCAAGACAGGCAGAGACGCTACTTATTGGTATTGATACACGCACTACAGATCAGTACGCAACGCTCCTTCGTTTACTACGCATCTTTTCGTAATCGCTGGTGTTATTTTGTGTTCTAACTACTTTGGCTTCGTTTACAGACTTATTTGCTTGTGATTTGGATTTGGACATTTTTGATCTACGACGACCTTTGCTTTTCCCTGGACTTACGTGTTATTGTGTATTTGTACCATACCATGGCTACGTACACTACACAGGAATATGCCAACATGCACCTCATTTATGGAGAATGTTTATGTAATGCCAGTGAAGCCGCGAGACGGTATCGCGAGAGATACCCTAATGCAGATCGCTATCCGGATCACAGAGTTTTTACCAATGTGCACCGTCTACTGTTCTCTGAGGGCCGATTGCCAAACCAAGTGCATGGTGAAGGTAGAATTTCACTACCCTACGAGGCAGTTGTCCTTCAAGCAGTTGATGAGGACCCAAGTTGTTCGGTACGTGGAATTGAGGCTAGCACAGGTGTGCCCAAAAAAACCTCGGGTTGCTTTTTGCCAAACAATGATTCAAAAACACCGAGAAGACCTACAATTCTTAGAAAAAAATTTGTGGTCGGATGAATCAACCTATAAAAAAGACGGCTACATGAACCTACACAATCTACACGAGTGGCACGTCGAAAATCCACGATTGATGAGACAAGATAGATCACAGTACCGTTTCAAAGTTAATATGTGGACTGGAATTTTGAACGGAAAAGTCATAGGGCCTTTTGAGTTACCAGAAGTTTTAAATGCTGAAATTTATTTGGATTTCTTACAAAATCATTTACCTAATTTGCTGGAGGACGTGCCGCTTACTATTTTAAGAGATATGTGGTTCCAGCAAGATGGTTGTCCTGCGCATTACAGCCGCTTAGTTCGAGACCACCTTAACGAGGAATATCCAGACAGATGGATAGAGCGGGCTGGTACAATCTCATGGCCCGCCCGCTCACCCGATTTAAATCCTCTAGATTTTTTTTACTGGGGAGCAGTAAAGGAAAAAGTCTATTCCAAGTCGATTGAAAATGTAGAAGAGCTTAGACAGAGAATAGCGGAAGTAGTAGAATTTGTAAATAATGGAAGATTTGCCCGCCTCATTTCGCGATCTTTTTTAAGGAGATGTCGAGCTTGCATTGCTGCTGAAGGACGGCAATTTGAACATCTTTTATAAAAAAAAAGTAATAAAAATCATAAAAAAGAAACTGTCTATTTTACTCTAGTTTACTTATTTGCGTCCGTATGTCATAAGCGTCACTATCTGTCTCGCTCACACTTTATGGAATGCCTCTCTCCATCTTATTTAAACCACGCTGTGGTCATTAGGAACGCTTTGAGTGCACTAGAATCGTTTTTTGTAATTTCAAAGAGATTGTTGAAAACAGACTTTGTTTAACAAAAAAAAATTTTATGGCCGATCTAAGAAATAAAGGAGTAAGTGTTATACCACGTTAGAATCCTTATTAAATGCGCTAACTTTTAAAGCTGCTTGCCAAACTGCAGTAGTACATTTTTTTTTCAGGACGATCAGTTGAAGTAGAGCGAAAAATTAATTTTGAAAACTTGGTACGGTATAAAATGTCATTTTCCTACAAGTTGGAGTGATCGGCACAGGGTTTAGGATCATAGGTTACATAAAGCACTATTCGGGATGACGTAAGAGAAAAAAAATTGGCAAAAAGTAAATATTTGTAACAACAGGAATGAAAAAACGGTCACATGGTGTACATTTTCTGGAATAAAAGAAAAATTTCCATAACTTCAAAAATACATGACTTAAATTTTTTTTTAAATTTTTCTGATAACTGGTGTAGCATTACCTGTCAGGAAATTTCGGCTTGACGTCGACTTTTTTTTTTTTTATAGCCCGGGAGGGCAAATGACTCTGCTCCACCTGATGGTAAGTGGTAGTAATCTGCTCTAGCCGCCCCCGCCTTGCCGGCCCGCAAGATGCCTCTTCACGCCTCGTTTGAAGGAACCCAGGTCATAAGAGGAGGGGAATACGTGCGCTGGTAAAGAATTCCATGTTTTGGAAGTGTGACAAAGAAAAGAGTTGCCAAATTTCTTTGTACGCGATGGAATTGATGTCACAGTTAGGCGGTGACATCGAGAACCAGCACGCGTGGACTTGTGAAGGAAAGGGGAAGCAGGAATAAGGGAGAATAGTTCCTCTGAGCACTCGCCGTGACACATTCGATAGAAAGCGCTGAGTGCCGCTATCTCTCGACGCAATTGTAAAGGCTCGAGGGTGTTGGTGACCTTTACATCGCCAATAATTCATCGAAAAAACGCCGCACCTTGTTCAGGACTCCGAGTTTACGTGAGGCTGTTTTTATAACAGCCTCGATGTGATCCTTTGGATTGAGGTCGCACCGAACGTCGATTCCCAGTATGGCGACTTTGCTATGTATCTCCAGCGTAGTGCCACAGAGGGCACTTTTGGGACACCCTGTATACGTGGGATCATTTTTTTTTTTAGCATTAGCAGCCTGTAAATTTCCCACTGCTGGGCTAAAGGCCTCCTCTCCCTTTGAGGAGAAGGTTTGGAGCATATTCCACCACGCTGCTCCAATGCGGGTTGGCGGAATACACATGTGGCAGAATTTGAATGAAATTAGACACATGCAGGTTTCCTCACGATGTTTTCCTTCACCGCCGAGCACGAGATGAATTATAAACACAAATTAAGCACATGAGAATTCAGTGGTGCCTGCCTGGGTTTGAACCCGAAATCATCGGTTAAGATGCACGCGTTCTAACCACTGGGCCATCTCGGATCCGTGGAATCATAGAGAGCACAATTTCAGCGACCGTGATGTCGCGTTGGTGGATAAACATTTTATGGCTGTGCTCTGAGATGGTCGTCGCTAAAAAACACTTTCGTGAGGAACACTTTTGTGTATTCGGAACCTCGCGCACCTAGTAACGCGTAACCCTTCATCTTTTCCATATCCCTGGTCCATCAGTAAGGGTGAGTATAAATACAAGAACAAGGGACACTAAGCACTGGCACTGCAATGTCAATGTCTTTGGGCGTAGGTGACCAAACACCATCAGGTGGCGTTTATCATTTACTAACTAGAGTTATTATAAGTTAGAACTTAAGTTTATTTATAAATATTTTATTTAATTACCTCGATTTATTATCTGAATCCTTTTGCGGTTCAATGGAACAATGACCAATATACTTTAATCTGAAATTAATAAATCAAAATAAGTACCAAAAAATAATCCCTAGTTTATTAAAGGTGTATAACATATAAACAATTATTAAATTATGCTTTACCTCGTATGCATTGATGGAACCATTGGAACACAGGTATCCTTATAATGTCGTGGCTTGAACGGTTTGGTTTTGAAATGCGGAGTTTTTACTTTCTGGTATTTCTTTGAACCTGAAGCAGACAATGTAAGTTAAGAATTATTGACTTTTGCATTTATAATGGAGTTTTCGATTATAAAAGTAGCTATACATTACCATAAAATAAAATAAATCTGTACTTTCTCATTTCTTGCCGAAGCAATTTTGAGCCGGAGTAAAAGTACCTACGATATAATAGTAACGCGTTGGACTCGGATAAAAATAACATTGACATATTGTCTGACCAAGACACAGCGATCGTGTCTTACTTATTTTTCGTTAAGACGTAATCATCCACGATAACATAGGTAATTAAATTCTATTATTTTATTTATAGTTGACAAATAAATTGTTATATTATATTAATTAATACACTTAACTATGTACTTAATATACACTGGACTTGAGATAATCATTGATACATAATAAAACCAATTATATATGTAATGATGACTCAAACTGTAATTATAAAAATAACTGCAAAAATAAATTAAGCGAGATAATAAAACAATTTATAACATCAAATTAATGCATCCGAATACTTACCTTTTGATTGAAATTATTTTTAATTGAAAAGTACTTGCAGGAATAATTTAAGGAAGGTTTTAAGGAACTAAATAAAAAGTATTATGTGGTCCTTCTATTCGAAATGAGGCCAACAACAATGTTACAATCCTATTAAAATAAATAGATCACCGACGGGCAAAGATATCGCGTTACAAAAGAATTAAAAACCTCCCCTTCTAAAAGTAAATCGATTTCAGATTAGGTAATATAAGTAGGTACACAAAACGAAACATTTCCTTGTAGGGTTAAGAATATGTGAATGCTCTGATTATACAGTATTATTTATGTTATAACATATTATAAGTCTTTTTTAAATTTACTATCATTGGAAAGGTTTTGCCTAAATTTGTGCCTTTTCAAGGTAGGTATCGCGTGGTATTCAGCGATGGACTTTTTATTGCGATACGTTTTCGGAGTAGTTCGCGGCGGTTATATAGTATTTGTTGGTTGGTAGAGTTACTATAAAAAGTACTATTTACTTTCAGCCTGATAAGTTAGAGCTTCAATTATTTCTGATACATCTTTACACTCAGTTATTTTAGCGTGCTTGCAAACTTGTTGTAGCCTTGGAGGACACTTGCATATTCTGAAAAATATAAATTAATATGTGAATTTTGATAACATAAAATAATTTGTATGTTTTGCACCCATAATTAATTGAAGAGTATTATCATAAAAAGCATACCTTTTATTGCGATTCATTTTTAGTTTTTTTTATACTTTTACAAATAATTTTCCTTTCACTTTTAAATTGTCAAAACTAGTTCGAAATATGACATTATTTTGAGTTAAATGTCTAGTGATTTTAAATTTAGTTGGTTATGGATTAAGTTAAATTCACACTAGAATCTATTTGAATATATATATCTGGATTATCTGGTCTCTAATCAGATTTGTGCAGGCGCGATTCTGCAATTTTTTTTGTTATTTCTGTCATTTAATGTCTGGCACCAAAAAAGCCTAAATACCAACAATTTTGAATAAAAGTAAGACACATTTCTCATTTGCCAGAGCATTTCAAAATTATAAATTTTATTTGTGTTATATCGGCATATTCTTAAGATCAATAATACCAACAATATTATAGATAACGACATATCTTTACTAATATTATATTGAAACGCGAAAGTAACTTTATTTGTGTGTTACACTGATGTTAAACCACTGAACCAAATATTGTATGAATTTTGGATGAAAATTTGTATGAAGCAAGCTTTAATCCCCTTGAATACCTAACTAACACGCGGGCGAAAACTAATTTTATATAAATCAAACATCTTCATTGTTTCTATTCTGATAACTCAGAGTAAGTTTTATTGATAGTAGTAATTTTAGCAGCCGAATTGAGGCCACATATTTAAAACCAGAAATATAAATTTAGTCAATGATAAATTACATATATCAAAACAAGAGCTTCTTAGCCAACTTGTTTTCTAAAATAGAAATACTATTAGACAAAAAAAAGACAATTTATAAATGTTATCATTTAAAAATATTGAGTTAATAACAGTAACCATGCCTTAAACTAAAAATATTTATTCCATGTACCTTTAATAAATAACACATCAATGATTATTTAATTCTTGCAAATTAGGCAGATTTTACAAGCTTATTTAGAAATAAATACTGAGATATCTAATAAATAACATATTATATTCATTCTTAATTAATTAAAGAAACATTTTTTTTAATAGAAAAAAAATAATGTAAAACTACTTAAGTGTACATTTAAATAAAAAAATCAGGTATGTTTTCTGGAATTTTAACAGCTAGTATATTAAACCACACCAATTAATAATTAAAAATTAGCATATTACTCATATACGAATTTCATAATTAACTAAACATGGAATTGTGAAGAGTCTCTATATTCTCCTTCCTTTGCTCTGCTCTCTTCTTTTCTTTTTTGAATGCTTCATAACCTTCATCATCTGTTGGCAACTCATAACGGCAAAATGGACAAGAATTTGTCTGAAATAACATAATTAATGTTTTATATATACATATAATAATAATAATAATAATACTTTAAAAATATTGTATAACTTATCATAGTAATGGTAATTCAAAGGAGACATGAAAATGATGGCTCTTAATGGACTAAAGGTTAAAGAGTAGAGTGAACAGGTTTCTTTTGGATGGGCATGTACCTCCTTCGTCTTCATCTACCATCAGGTGAGATGGAAGACAAACACCTGTTCCATTACAAGTATTAAAAAAAAAAGTTATTTTGCTTGAGTTTTGGCATTCAAAATTATTAGAATCTTTCTAATTAGTATATAATTGTTCCTCGAGTAATTCTTAAATTTTATACATTCAGTATAATGTTTTTTATCTAAAGTATTTAAATTACTGTTATATGCATATAATAAAAAACATAAAGATAAATAATAATAATCACTTATTGATATAAGGATATAAATTTGTATCAATGTATAGAATAGGTCACTGATTCATCAAATATCTTATGGTGTTTTGTAGCATACTGTAGCTGTTTAATAAGATATTCTCTGTTATCTGCTGTTTGTAACCTGCTTTATTTTAAACTGAGGATGTACAAATTACCATTTATTTGGTACCTCATTGGTATCATAATCATATTCACTTTTAATGTTTTATATCACCAAAACTCGAACTTCTAGCAAGAAATAAAACCGTGCAAAAAATCACTAATACCTTCATAATATACAAGTTGTTTTTTCAATGTCTCATGTCTCATGTTTCAATGTCAAATTTAGAGCCAAGTTTGTATGGTCCCATTGCACATCTCTTTTAATCGATTATTTGATGACTTTATTCATATAAATATTTTTTTTTCATTAGTTATAATTTATTTTTAACTAATTTTTATCAATGCATACCTGATTTAGCCATGTCATAATGCATTTTTCATGAAATAAATGCTGACATGGCATTTCCTTAGCTTTCTCATTTATGCAGAATTTCTTTAGGCATATTGGACAGTTATTTTCATTAACTTCTTCTATCATAACCTGTTTTAAATTCTTAACAGCCTCTTTTGATGCAGCTGGTGGTAATCTAGAAAAAAAATATTAAAAAAAATCATAAGAGTTGAAAGATAGTTAGTAGAGCAAAAATTAAAGATTTATAATTCATTTATTTAAAATAAATATTTTAATTTTAATTTTTGATAAAGATTTGAATTTTAAATAAATAATACCCAATAACTGATCAATATTAAGTGATATACAAGCCTGCAAATTACATCTCAGATATTGTTCAAATTTGTGTAAGATCAAGCTACTAGGGTGTGTGTATAGCACAGGTTTTGCTAGTAAATCATAAGCATTTACTTGCCATTATGGTCAACATGATAAAATAAAAAAAAAATTAAAATAAAAATACCTAGGCCATTCTCCTGAAAAATTAACCTCATATAGCCCACAATCAATCAAGAACCTTGCCATATGAAGTAGATGATTAGGATGTTCACCATCTCCTAGTTCTCTCCATCCCATCTCGTGATAATAATCAGCCATCATAAATTTATATTGTTAAGAAGTATTTTTTGAAAAATATCTTTGTAAATAAATTATATTATTATGACATTTCAATTTTCATAATATTTTTACATTTGAAGTACAATACGATAGTGCTGGGAGTTTTTTTCAGAAACGGTTTTAAGAACTAGTTCTTTAATAAAGAACGAACGAACTGTTTCTTGATCGTAGAACATATAGCTATAAAACGAACGAGACGACACTCGGCACCGGTCGTCGTTTGGTACTGCTTCGCAAAACCTTTTCGATCACGTGAAACTAACTAAACACTCTATTTTAATCGCCGAAAGGACTATTATTGTGTGAATATTAAACCAGTTCTAAGGAACTACTTTGGATTTGAAGAAACGAATATGCTACAATGAATCTTATTCCTAAAGAAATACAATACAAATTTGGCTGTAGAAGAATGAACTACATCGAAAAACCATTTTGTTGGTACTGCTGCGCGAACCGGTTCTTATCACGTGTAACTGACTAAACACTTTATTTTGATGGTCGTAAGGACTATTATTGTATGAATATTAAACCAGTTCTAAAGAACTACTTTGGATTTGAAGTAACGAATATGCTACAATGAATCTTATTTCTAAAGAAATACAATACAAATTTGGCTGTAGAAGAATGAACTACATCGAAAAACCATTTTGTTGGTACTGCTGCGCGAACCGGTTCCTATCACGTGTAACTGACTAAACACTTTATTTTGATGGCTGTAAGGACTATTATTGTATGAATATTAAACCAGTTCTAAAGAACTACTTTGGATTTGAAGTAACGAATATGCTACAATGAATCTTATTTTCAAAGAAATACAATACAAATTTGGCTGTAGAAGAATGAACAAAAACGAAAAGAAAAGAACCTGTTTTTTGTAGGCTCCTGTTAAAGATGGATATAAAGGCTTAAAACTATAAACAAACTTATTTGTTGAAATATTCATTTTTAACAACTGCTTATATGATTGTTATTATTTTTGCGCTTAAAATCTTTGTTAAGACTAAGTTATTAAATTTATAATATTGACTAATTTACAAGAAAATATAATGTTTATAATTATTGTAGTAGAAATATACAAATTATATTTATTTATTTTTATCACTTGATTAGAATTGACTGCTTATTAATATTTTTAATCAGCTAATCCTCAGCTGGAACAAAAATAATTCAAATTTATATTACGAATTATACATTATTTTATAATCTTTATAAGATATATAAATCTTGTGTCCGTGTATATGTAACTGTGCTCCTTCTAAAGGGACGCCGTTGGACCAATTTTGATAAAAAAAATGATATCTGTTAAATATTATGGGTCCCGGAATTGTTCAGATTTGACCTGGTAGTTTACGTTGTAATCGGGTTTCAGGTTTTTTAAAAAATCATGACGGGATATTGGGTTACACATAAAATTACAAATAACCAGAAAAATATATCAAAATAGAAAATACCAAACAATTCTTCCTCCAATACGTAAAAAATCTTATTAAGGAATAAATAGTTGAATATACAAATAAATTAAAAATATTTCTTAACTTTTTTTTTTCAATATGCAAATAAGCAAACAACGGAGAATTAAACCAAATTAAAAAAAAAAATTATAAAAAAAAAAAGAATATTATATATTAATAGTGTACGTGTAGTTTGCTGCACATAAAAAATCGTTTAACTGTTAAGGTCTCATTTTGAAGAGCTCCAGCCGTAGATGTGCAAATAAATAAAGAGGTTCTTTTTTGCAATTTACTAAATTGTTACAATTTGACAAAGAATATTTTTTAAAGAGCGGAAGAAGTTACTACGGCTGTATAAGCAAAAAAAATTAAAACCGTAAACAAAATTACAGAAAATTGTTATCACAAACCCAAATTCCAACTGAACTAATGTAAACTACTTGAGATTAAAAAAAGATTTCTTAATTTTGGCGCCAAATGTAGATAGCGACTTTAAAATGAAATGAAATCAAAACAAAACCTGTGATAGGTTTCGAAAGTCCTAAAAAGTCTGTTGAATAAACGCGAAGTTAGTTAGCTAGCGACTTACTAAGTTACTAGTAATTGTTATTATTTAAAATTAATTTAATAAACAAATAAGCAAATAAATTTTGCGGATAAATTACATAAATCGAATATTTTAAGCATCTTGTATGACATTGAGACATATTCAACACGGTAGGTTTATTTCTACGAAATATGACTGAACCACTAAAACTGCGTATTCAATTTTAAATCTTATAGTTATATAATTAGGGCTAGACTTAGCATTTATCGGGCCGGGTTTGATTTGACGTTTTTAATATTTAAATGTTTCGAAGCATTTTTAATTTTAAACAAATAATAATAGCTTAAAACATTAACGCCTTTATTTTAAAAATTCTGTTTCGTTCATTTCCGCTTAAATTCTTTCTAGTTATTTTTGTTATATTTTTTTGAATTTTGAATCAGTTGATGCTAGGCGCTAGCTAATGCGTGCGTATGCATTACTGCTGGTTTGCAAAAAATCTTACATGTTTCTTGCGTTTTTTCGTAAATACTGTAAAGTTTGTAAATATATATATCATAGTTTTGTAAATAAAACCTTAGTACTAGCTTAGTTTAGTATTTGAACTTAGTGTTAGAGTGGTGTTTTGTATTGTAAGTATTTATTTTTTGTATTATTGAAATAATTAATTAAAACCGTTATTAGTTTAATTTAGTATTTGAATTTTGTTTAATATTGTGTATTTCGTACATAAGTATTTATTTTTAAATAATTAAACAAAACCGTTATTAGTTTAGTTTAGTATTTGAATTTTGTTTAATATTGTGTATTTCGTACATAACTATTTATTTTTAAATAATTAAACAAAACCGTTATTAGTTTAGTTTAGTATTTGAATTTTGTTTAATATTGTGTATTTCGTACATAACTATTTATTTTTAAATAATTAAACAAAACCGTTATTAGTTTAGTTTAGTATTTGAATTTTGTTTAATATTGTGTATTTCGTACATAACTATTTATTTTTAAATAATTAAATAAAACCGTTATTAGTTTAGTATTTGAATTTTGTTTAATATTGTGTATTTCGTACGTATTTATTTTTAAATTATTAAATAAAACCGTTATTAGCTTAGTATTTGAATTTTGTTTAATATTGTGTATTTCGTACGTATTTATTTTTAAATTATTAAATAAAACCGTTATTAGCTTAGTATTTGAATTTTGTTTAATATTGTGTATTTCGTACGTATTTATTTTTAAATAATTAAATAAAACCGTTATTAGCTTAGTATTTGAATTTTGTTTAATATTGTGTATTTCGTACATAAGTATTTATTTTTAAATAATTAAACAAAACCGTTATTAGTTTAGTTTAGTATTTGAATTTTGTTTAATATTGTGTATTTCGTACATAACTATTTATTTTTAAATAATTAAATAAAACCGTTATTAGTTTAGTATTTGAATTTTGTTTAATATTGTGTATTTCGTACGTATTTATTTTTAAATTATTAAATAAAACCGTTATTAGCTTAGTATTTGAATTTTGTTTAATATTGTGTATTTCGTACGTATTTATTTTTAAATTATTAAATAAAACCGTTATTAGCTTAGTATTTGAATTTTGTTTAATATTGTGTATTTCGTACATAAGTATTTATTTTTAAATAATTAAACAAAACCGTTATTAGTTTAGTTTAGTATTTGAATTTTGTTTAATATTGTGTATTTCGTACATAACTATTTATTTTTAAATAATTAAATAAAACCGTTATTAGTTTAGTATTTGAATTTTGTTTAATATTGTGTATTTCGTACGTATTTATTTTTAAATTATTAAATAAAACCGTTATTAGCTTAGTATTTGAATTTTGTTTAATATTGTGTATTTCGTACATAAGTATTTATTTTTAAATAATTAAACAAAACCGTTATTAGTTTAGTTTAGTATTTGAATTTTGTTTAATATTGTGTATTTCGTACATAACTATTTATTTTTAAATAATTAAACAAAACCGTTATTAGTTTAGTTTAGTATTTGAATTTTGTTTAATATTGTGTATTTCGTACATAACTATTTATTTTTAAATAATTAAATAAAACCGTTATTAGTTTAGTATTTGAATTTTGTTTAATATTGTGTATTTCGTACGTATTTATTTTTAAATTATTAAATAAAACCGTTATTAGCTTAGTATTTGAATTTTGTTTAATATTGTGTATTTCGTACGTATTTATTTTTAAATTATTAAATAAAACCGTTATTAGCTTAGTATTTGAATTTTGTTTAATATTGTGTATTTCGTACATAAGTATTTATTTTTAAATAATTAAACAAAACCGTTATTAGTTTAGTTTAGTATTTGAATTTTGTTTAATATTGTGTATTTCGTACATAACTATTTATTTTTAAATAATTAAATAAAACCGTTATTAGTTTAGTATTTGAATTTTGTTTAATATTGTGTATTTCGTACGTATTTATTTTTAAATTATTAAATAAAACCGTTATTAGCTTAGTATTTGAATTTTGTTTAATATTGTGTATTTCGTACGTATTTATTTTTAAATAATTAAATAAAACCGTTATTAGCTTAGTATTTGAATTTTGTTTAATATTGTGTATTTCGTACATAAGTATTTATTTTTAAATAATTAAATAAAACCGTTATTAGTTTAGTATTTGAATTTTGTTTAATATTGTGTATTTCGTACATAAGTATTTATTTTTAAATAATTAAACAAAACCGTTATTAGTTTAGTTTAGTATTTGAATTTTGTTTAATATTGTGTATTTCGTACATAACTATTTATTTTTAAATAATTAAATAAAACCGTTATTAGTTTAGTATTTGAATTTTGTTTAATATTGTATATTTCGTACATAACTATTTATTTTTAAATTATTAAATAAAACCGTTATTATATTAGTATTTGAATTTTATGTTAGATAATTTGTGAATTAATTCAAAATGTCGCAAAGGAAAAATTTTAGCGAAGTATGGGATCATTTTGATAAAGTAGAAAATGTAGGAAAGGCTGTCTGCAAAGTGTGTAGGGAAAGCTACAGCTATAAATCCACGATAGCTAACTTAAAAAATCATTTAAAAAGAAAACATTTAAGCACATATCTTTCGCTTTCTTCCCAAGTGCAAAAGTGTGAGTCCGAATTGCATCATATTCCGATGACCTCTCAGCCGGCTTCGGGCAGTACGGAACCGATACCGTCAACGAGTGCTGCCGCAGCTTCAGCAATTGAACCTTTACCTGCACCACAGGTATTTCTTAACTCGGGAATAAAGCGAAAGAGGCAAAATGTGATTGACAGTTATGTTCCAAAAAAAATATCTAAAGATCAAAAGCAGCTAATTGACCGCGATGTATTAGAATTATGTATAGACTCATTTCATACTTTTAGCATAGTAGAAGAACGATCATTCATCAAATTGATGCGTTGGATACCTGGTTACACTTTGCCGTCCCGGAAAACATTATCGAATAGCCATTTAAATTTATTATACAATAGTACGAAACAAAAACTAAAGCCACAATTAGACGCAGATTGTGATACAATTTGTATCACATTAGATTTTTGGACTTCACGTAAAACTGAATCATACCTTGCTGTAACTGGTCATTACATAAATCGCGAATTCGAGTTAAAAACTATTCTTTTAGATTGCTGTAGTTTTCCTGGACACCACACAGCGGTTAACATAGCTGCCGAATTAAGGCTCATTTTAGACGACTATAATTTGGCACATAAGGTGAATTTTGCAGTTTCGGATAATGCTGCAAATGTCACTAATGCCGTTAAAGACCATTTAGGCTGGAAACATTACGGTTGTTACGCCCATTCTCTCAATTTGGTCCTTCAGGACTCTGTGGAAATTTTTAATGATTCTTTAACGAAAGTTAAAAAAATCGTTGCCTTTTTCCATAAAAGTACTTCTGCTTCAGAAAAACTTAACCAACAACAGGTTTTAAAAAATAAAACACCAAAACGGCTTATCCAATCAGTAGACACTCGATGGAATTCCACATATTTCATGATCAAAAGAATCATTGAATTAAAAGATGAAGTGAAAATTACCATGGCTCTTCTTAATAATAATTTACCGATAATATCTGAAGAAGAGTGGTCATTATTTTCTGATTTGAACTGCATTCTAAAGCCTTTTGATGAAATTACTGCCTGCATGAGTGGTGAAAAATATGTTACTGCAAGCGACGTGATTGTGGTGACAAGAATTTTAAAACATTCTTTAGAAAATTTTTGTGGATCAATTAATTTTAATAACGAAAAAATACAACAATTTCTCCATACTCTGCAGCATAATTTTAATAGACGGCTAGGGAATGTGGAAAAAAGCGGTACTTTTTCTTTATGTACTTTTTTGGATCCGCGTTATAAGATGGCCGCTTTTTCGGACCAAACTAACGCGGAAAATACCAAGCGCCGCGTACTGACTTATGTCCAGGAGCTGATTGCACGAAAGTGGCAGCCACCAACAGCTGAGATTAACCCATCTTCCTCAAGTAGCAATAATGACACTGCTTGGAATATATTTGATAAGTTTATGTCCAGTACAGTTACAAATCAACAAGGCACACCTCTCTCTAAAGCCATCAAAGAGGTTCAAATGTTTGTCGACGATGACATTTTACCACGCAAGGACCCTTCGGGTAAATTTAATAACCCTCAAGCCTGGTGGTATTGTCATCGTCACATTTACCCAAATTTAGCAGATATATATCGCACCAACTGCAATATGGTCGCAACATCTGTCTCCTGTGAGCGTATCTTTAGTAAAACTGGACAAATAATTTCAGATAGGAGAGCTAGTTTAAAAACGGATAAAGTGAGGCAGCTTATGTTTCTGAACGTTAATTTAGACCAAAACCGTTTTAACTTGTAAAAAATATTTTTTGTAATTTGTAGTATATAGAGTAAATTTTAATTACAATTTAGGAGGAGAATGGAGGAGAGAGAGAGAGCCCTGAGTCTCGTTCGACGTTCGTTACGTTCGAGCCCCGCGTAGAGGTAGAAATTTGTGAATAGTACGTCGCTAGCGAGTAGTGTTGTAAGTATCTATAATTTAAAGAAATTACGAGTATTTTTTAGAAAACAGTTCTTTTCAGAGCTAATATCATGTTTCAAATTACACCGCATGCGACCATGTTTCAAATAAAACAGTTCTTTTAAGAACTAATCAATGTTTCAAACGATAACGTCATATAGTGGCATGTCCTTGTTGTTGTTAGTGGTATAACGACGTATTGCTACAACAACATGTACATAGATAAACTTTTAAATACGCCTGAAACATAAGTATTTCAGCCAGTCCTAAGCCTGGAAAAAGTATGAAGGGAAGTTTATTATAATATTTTTTTTTATAAAAAAATATAGTATGTATGTTGTTAGTTAACGAGTTCATTAGTTAGCATAGTTCAGTTAACCTGTGAAAAAAAACCGGTTTTTTTTATAACCGTTTCAAAGAACGGTTTTGTGAATGGAAAAAACTGGTTCGTTTCGTTTTACGAAAAATATGAAATGACCCAGCACTACAATACGAAGACAAACATCAATGTCAAAATGAAAAATGCTTGTCACTACATATATGACGTAACGTACGATAGATACCTTTTATAGGAAAATTTATTGAGAACACAATAACAAGTCATTAAAACTAAGAATTGAATTGAATATAATGACGAGACTTTATTGTGGAAATTAGAAAACGCCATGAAAACACCTTTTAAAATAATTTTTCTTTTCCTTTTTTATTTCTTATTCTGAAAAAAGAGTGGGCAACCCTGCGATAATCACCAAGTGTGTAACTACTTTGCAGTTAGCTTGAATTTCACACATCAAAGAGTCTGCCCAGTGGGCAGACTCTTTGATGTGTGAAAGTGCCCACTATACCGTCTCATACTATCAGATACGGAAACAAATACGACACGGACTGCTATGCCCACTAGAACGTATCAACAGCGAGACGAACAACGAACGTATCAAGGCCATATGTATTTTAAATTAGGAATTGACACCACAAAAATAAAGTTTAAAAAAATGCATTGTTAGTGAAAATATTGAAGCCAAATATTACTATTTGTTCGCGCCTACGACAACTAATTTATCTGTATTTATAATACAGATCATTGATTTAATTTTAAATTGCTTTATTTTCTATATAATCAACCTTTTTTTACAACATTTTTATAAAAAAAGAATGTGTCAAAGAGAGTGTGTTGTTTTCCTTCTTTTGTTTTTTTTTACTTACATATAAACCATCTTAAGAGCAACGATACAAGCTGTACTAGATTACAATAACATATTATACAAGTTTTTCAAGCAAATTTTGTTTTATTGAGTTCGGTATCGGACTCCAGTGTCTAAGTAATAGACATAATTGGCGACCGTGACAGGACAAAATCTGTCGAAGACAATATCGATTCAAGCATTTTGATTGTGGAAGCTTGGAGTCCTGCTGGAATTGGTCAGCAACAGCGCCGTAGCAATCAGCTATCGGGCAGCACCGCACCGAGTCCAGTCAAGTATTGAGGAACGAGCCCACGGAACATTTGTGCACATTTGAAAGGAACCACGGAGTTAGCACTGCCGGTCGTTGGACATTGGACTACTCACAGCGCAGCAGACTATAATTGCAGCTAAGTGTCCCTTTCAGTGCCCTAATCCCTCTTCTATCATTTTTTGAACATCCTCTAATGGTGTTAACTTGTGCAAACATAATAGATAATACGTAATTATATTTTTGCCTTTGCGAATAAGCTATGGTAGGTATTGCGTCATTCGATTTTATTGTCGAGTTCTCTCTAGAAAATAAGTAATCTCTCCGTTTACTTGTTATATTTAAACAATATCAGGCAGAGATTAATATCAAATATAGTTGTTAAATCTTAAATTGGCCTTTTTTAGTACTTTTAAGGCTGCCGTTAGTAAATTTTATCGTCGATATAGCGACCGTAACTAAATTTACCATTGCTTAGGTGTCTCTTTAATTTTGTTTATTTGTGAAGCCCTAAACGCCGTCATTCTTGTGTCCCACGTGACTTTCTGTGTGGTGATTATTCCACCGAATATTCCAGAGGTGCCGTGATAGTGAGCGGGACCGATACTTCCCGCCACCGCCGCCGCGCCGTAGCGCCGCACCGCCACGTCGTCGCGCTGTTTGTGCCCGCTAAGGCATCTCCTCGACCTCCAGTGCGGTAGATGCCACCGGAAAGGGGCGTTAGCATTTTCATTCGTTATTTTTAGTTTTAAACTTTAATTTGATTTCTTCCTCACGAATTTTGCTATAATCTTTAACATTTTACGATGGGAATCGAGGACGACGTAAAAAAATTGGCGGAACTAATTACCAAGCGTAGTTCTATTAAGGGACAAATAACCAAGTTTAAAAATTATGTTGATAGATTCGATAAGTTGGAAACGCTTACTACGACGGAAAGGGCCGAACTTACTCTTAAGCTTAGTAGATTTGAAGCGTTATCTTCTAAATTTGATGATTTACAAAGCAACATTGAGGTTATTAATTATAATAAGTTAGACGAGGAGCTCGCGGAACGAGAAATCATTGAGAGGGCCTTTATTAGCAATATTGTGGCAGCTCAAACCCTGTTGCAGGTGCAGAGTCACGTTGACAGTGACCACGAATCTAGTAACTATCATAATGTAAGCCATTGTGGGCTCGACCATAATGAAACCGGTATTAGGCTTCCGTTAATTAACATTGCTAAGTTTGATGGTTCGCATCTTAAGTGGATGGAATTTCGAGATACATTTAAATCTCTAGTTCATCAAAATAGTCGAATTAGCCCCGTGAATAAGTTTCATTATTTACTGTCATATTTGGAGGGGGAACCAGCTCGTACTGTTGCGAATCTCGAAGTTTCTTCCAATAATTATGCGGAGGCTTGGAGCCTGCTATTACAGCGTTATGACAACAAACGTTTATTAATAGATCATCACCTCAGTTCGCTTTTTAATATTACCGCTCTACAAAAAGAATCTGAAAAGTCGCTGCGCTTCCTAGTCGATCACGTGACTAAGAATTTGCGTGCACTGTCCAATCTAGGACAGGCAACTGAGCATTGGGACGTTATTGTCATACATTTGGTTTCGTCTAAGCTAGATAGCAACACATTCATGAGATGGGAAGAACACCGTAATACGATGTCAACTGATACACCCACGTTTAAAGATTTTCACAAGTTTCTGAACGATCGTGCATCCATTCTAGAATCAGTACACCGCAGTAGGGCTGAGAGCTCTTCTAAAGCTCATGGTCAGCAGCGAGCCGCGACTACTACTAATGCTAAACCGGAACGTTCACACTTGAAGTTATATGCGTGCACTAGTAACAGCAACACTAATAGTAATCAACAACAAAGACCGTCTCCTTCTAATTTATGTGCTTGTTGTAATTCCACTGAGCATAGGATATTTGATTGTCCATCATTTAAGGCGATGAGCGTTAGTGATCGTATAACCAAGACGACTAAATTGAAACTATGTAAGAATTGTTTGAAGCCTGGTCATTTTTCTTGTCAATGTGGCTTCGGTCCTTGCCGAGAGTGTAAAAAAAGGCACAACTCACTCCTGCACCTTACTACAAATATCGAAGGCAATACAACTAGTGCTGTAAGCAATATTAGCCCCGTCGACACACTAGCTAACTTTTGTAATGAGAATATTAGTCAAGTCCTACTGTCGACGGCTCTGATTGAGGCTGTCAATCCAAGGACGCGTAAATCGGTAACCGTGCGTGCCTTATTAGATTGTGGTAGCCAAACCTCATTTTTAACTTTAAATTTGAAAGGAAAATTGTCTCTAGATGTCACTCCTTTAAGCTCTACGAATGTCATTGGCATTGGTAATAATTATTCACTATCACAGAATGTTGTGCTGTTCAAATTAAATCATTTAATACGTCTTTTAATGTTACATCCAACTTTTATGTCATGAACCAACTTACTAGTTCGCTACCTAATTCTAGTTTTGATATTAGTTCACTTAAAATTCCTAGCAATATTATCCTAGCGGATCCCAAGTTCTATGAACCGTCTCAAATTGATATGCTCATCGGTTCGGATCTGTTTTGGGACATAATCGGCTCTGAGCAACAGTCATTGGGCCCAGGGTGTCCTAGATTACACAGTTCAAAGTTGGGCTGGCTTATTGGTGGTCCTGTGCCTTTGTATAGCAAGGAAACTAATAATAATGTAAAGTGTAATACTGTTTTTACTAATTTTGCACAAGGTAATGATGATCCTTATACTAAAATGAGTAGGTTTTGGGAATTAGAGGAGATTCCTTCTAAAGTTCATTTAAATGACAGCGAGCAGGCATGTGAAAGGCATTTCGTGCAACACACCCGTCGCTTGTCCAATGGTAGATTCTGTGTGAGACTTCCTTTGTTTAAATCACCCGACTGTCTTGGTGATTCACATACCATGGCCAAGAAAAGATTTTATAATTTAGAGAAGCGCTTTAAGAGACAGCCTGAGGTCAAATCTCAGTATATAGCGTTTATCCGGGAATACGCAGAATTGGGTCATCTCTCGGAAGTAACACTCGATAGTCCTACATTGAATTTATGTTACTACTTGCCTCATCATCCGGTGTTCAAAGAGAACAGTGAGTCAACCAAAATAAGGGTGGTGTTTGACGCATCTGCTCGCACCTCTTCCGGCGTATCTGTCAATGACATACAGATGGTTGGGCCTCAAATTCAAGACTCTTTGTTTTCCATATTAGTTCGGGCTCGCCTGTACAAGTACATCCTGACCGCGGATATAGAAAAGATGTACCGGCAAGTTGTGATAGATGAGTCTGATCGCAATTTACAACTTATCTTATGGAGAGAAGATGAGCGTGAGCCTCTCAAAACACTGAGACTTAATACTATTACTTACGGTTTCGCAAGTGCTAGCTATTTGAGCACGAGTTGTCTTTGGCAGCTGGGGGAGGAGTGCGAGGATCCACTCACGAAAACTATTTTACAACATGACCTTTACGTGGATGATCTAATTACTGGCTGCAATGACGAATATGAATTGAAATGCATTCAACAATCTGTCTCGGAGGCCTTAAAGGCAGGATGCTTTAATTTACGCAAATATAAATCGAACTCTCTTTTAGTTCTGCAGTCCTGTTCTTCAAGCTCTTCTGATAAACTGGTTTTAAGTGAGTCTGCCAGCGCTCTCGGTTTAGGGTGGGACTCAGCAACAGATTGCTTATTTTATTCTTTTGACATGCCTCCTAGTACTCAGAAAATAACTAAGCGATTTATATTATCGACATCTTTTAAAATCTTTGACCCACTAGGTTTTGTGTCCCCCTGTATAATTATCCCTAAATTAATTATGCAGCAGTTATGGCTAGATAAAGTTGATTAATGGCCGGCGCCTCGCGAGAAGTACTGTGCACAATTGTTTACAGTGTAGGAAGGTGCAAGGCAAGACTTTGACTCCGTTGATGGGAAACTTGCCCTCACAGCGTATTACGGTGGACTTCCCGTTTCGTAGTGTTGGTGTGGATATGGCTGGTCCTTTCCTTATCCTAAATCGAAAGGGACGCGGAGCAAAAACAACAAAATGTTATTTATGTATCTTTGTTTGTTTGAGGTTTAAATGCTTGCACTTGGAAGCTGTCAGCGACCTTTCAAGAGAAGCTTTCATTTTAACTTTACGTAGATTTGTGGCCCGTCGCGGAAGGCCTACAGAGATTTTTTGTGATAACGGCCGAAATTTTGTAGCCGCCTCGAAAGAAATAGGCAATTTTTTAAAATCTAATAAGAATTCCATACATTCCTTTTGTAGTGAGGAAGAAATTAAATTTGTATTTTCTCCTACCTGTGCTCCCCATTTTGGTGGCATCTGGGAGGCTGGAGTGAAATCCGCAAAGTTTCACATCAGGCGTGTTATGGGCAATTCGCATTTAACATACGAGGAGATAGGCCATACTAAATAGCCGTCCCATCTGTCCTATGTCTTCGTCTCCAAATGACCTTCGATTCCTCACCCCGGGGCACTTTCTGCTTGGTCGGCCGCTAACCGCATTGCCATCACCGAATCTCGTCGACTGCAAGGCTTCTAGTCTCCGACGTTACCAACGGCTCGAACAAATTCGACAACATTTTTGGAGAAGATGGCAGCACGAGTACTTGGCAGAGCTACAACAGAGAACAAAGTGGCGCGTTCCTGACATCCCTTTGAGGCTTGGAGACCTGGTGCTATTGCAAGAGGAAAATATGCCACCACTGTGTTGGCGTGTAGGGCGCATCAGTAAGCTGTTCCCTGGCGCTGACGGTGTATGTCGCGTGGCGGACGTTCAAACGACTCGAGGGACCTTTCGAAGACCTTTCACACGACTAAGCCCTCTACCAGTAACAGAGAATCAAACTAAGGGTTAAAATCTGGTGATTTTAACGGCGGGGATGATGTTCGCGCCTACGACAACTAATTTATCTGTATTTATAATACAGATCATTGATTTAATTTTAAATTGCTTTATTTTCTATATAATCAACCTTTTTTTACAACATTTTTATAAAAAAAGAATGTGTCAAAGAGAGTGTGTTGTTTTCCTTCTTTTGTTTTTTTTTACTTACATATAAACCATCTTAAGAGCAACGATACAAGCTAGATTACAATAACATATTATACAAGTTTTTCAAGCAAATTTTGTTTTATTGAGTTCGGTATCGGACTCCAGTGTCTAAGTAATAGACACTATTATTTGACTATTAAAATAAAATCAATATTTATTATAATTTATACCTATGATGATGAATAATCTTATACGTTGTAATACAACACCAAGTATCAACAACAACACATCGTATTTATGAATAAATTGATTCGTGGCACAATAGTATATATTAGGAAACTAGAAAAAGGTAAAGGGACCCCAGATGTGAATTGTCTAGGGACATGGTTCATACGGCCCTGCAACAGCCGTGCATAACTGTTTTAGCGATCGTAGCATTGGCGTGTCATATCCGTCCTCGGTATGGTTTCCGTTCTCGCAGTAATAGAAAAAATATTATTTGTATTGAGAACGTCATGCATCCAGGGAACGGCACCACCAAAATATTCTAGATAGACAATTGGTGATACAAAACCACGAACAATACAAACGCTAACGCGAAACTAGCTGCATGCGGTGGCATTTGAAACATTATTAAGGCTCTGAAAAGAACTATTCTTCACAATAAAATATCTTCCCTTCAGTTCTATCTCACAACACTGCTTACTTAAGACGTACAGCCACACACATGTTGACTTACCGCGTCGCTCGAAAAAAATTAACGAGATAACGAAACGGCGCGCTATAATTACTACATATTTATAAAAGTGGTGAATAAACGAACAAGGAAGAAATGGCCTTTTAATGTAGTCGTTTTAACTGAATGTTCATTTTATATTTTTACAATATATTATTTTCTTATTGGTTAATTATTATTTTATTATTTTTTATATGTACAACAAGAAGTTTCACTATATTGCCACTTGCCCCTAAAACTTCCTTCACGTTTCTTCCTCTACCAGGAAGAAGAAACCTAAAAACAGGCGATTTATTCAATAAACAAAAATTCATCCTTAAATTCAAGTTAATGCACAACAAGGTGCGAATCCCTAAAACCAAAATGAAGACTGCTAATAATCCGCCCCCAACGATTTCCGATGTAAAATTCCTATTTTTTTTATATTATATTTTACCTCTCACATACATGTTGTCCTTGTCTTTAGTGTATCTAATTTTTCAATTTGTATTTTTTTTATTTATTGTGCCTCCATATAATCCAAAATAAATAGTGGAGTCAGTAGGTTCACTTTGCAGTGGGGACGTATGAAACCGATTTTAAGAACCAAGTCTATAATCTTCCTAGGAGTACTACTAATAACATATAGGTGAGTAGTTCTAGTGAGAAATTTCCCAATGACTTATGATGAAGAAATGACATCACGATAGCGTATGAATAAATCTATGATAAGATATAAAGTACCAATGTTTATTTATTTATTTATCCTTTATTGCACCCAAAATAAAACAAAAAATTACATTATTGCTACACAAAGTTGCATGAGGTGCAACAGGCGGCCTTATCGCTCAGCAGCGATCTCTTCCAGGCAACCTTTGGGCAGAGGATCATAATATTTACATATATGGGAAGGGTACAGTAATTTATATATAAAAAAGGAGATATAACATAACAACAAATTAACAACGACAACACGACTGCTTAATGCAACAAGTAAAAGTCCTTAACCATTCTTTTAAAAACGGCTAACGACTGTGCGCGTTTAATAGCTAAGGGTAGTGAGTTCCAAATTCGAGAAGCTTCAACAGTGAAGGACTTAGAATAATAAGAAGAAGAGTGGGAAGGAATGTTTATAAATAACATATAAAGATAGTTGCTCATTAGTGAGTTTTAGAGTTAATTTTGGACAGTAACTGATAATGTTATTATGTTATTGACATTATTAATTAATGCTTTCCTTAATGATTTCATAAAATGTATATTTTATAAAATTAGGAGCACAACTTATTACCTCTTCTTGTAATATGGTGGATTATGACAATATTATCATAATAAATAATTTTATATTTAATAAAAGTATGTTTGGATGTTTATTCTGCATTCACGCTCGCTTGCTGGATGGAAATACTACTAATGACATTTGGGACAGCTGTTAATTAATAATAAAAATTACTTGGGGGTCGGGCTATATACACGTCTGTCTTGACTACTCTCTCATGACGTATTCAAAGTTAAAGTCAAAGTCAAAAATCTTTATTCAATATAGAAGTGTTTACACTTGCTTATTGATTGTCAATAATCTACCACCGGTTCGGAATTTAGTACCTCAGACCTGAGAAGAACCGGCGAAAGAAACTCAGCGGGATATATTTTTTTATTTTATTCTAAGATAAAACGGAAATACTTAGTACTGTACAGTTTCGGATTTAAAAGAGTTAATTAATTAAGTTAATTATTACAGTCAATCAATGAAAAAAATATTTACGCCCTACGTTGTTACGAATACATCAAATAAATAAAAAGTAGTAATATTGTCTGTGTCCAAATCTCAATGTTTTTGATTAATTTAGTAATAGTTAAATAAGACAATAACTTAGTTGTGTTAATGAAACATCACCCCAAATATAAACTCGTATATATCTTACTCGTCTTGTTTACCTCTAATTTCAAACGTTTACAATCTCGACTCCCTAGTTTCTTATAATAAACTTTATTGGCTTAATGCACACACAGATTACGTTGCAGCATTCTTGTTAATATTGCAAACGTAGTACCATACATTATAAATATACCTTCGTAGTATATTCGCCATCTTCTTGTCACAGAGCTGAGATGGCCCAGTGGTTAGAACGCGTGCATCTTAACCGATGATTTCGGGTTCAAACCCAGGCAGGCACCACTGAATTTTCATGTGCTTAATTTGTGTTTATAATTCATCTCGTGCTCGGCGGTGAAGGAAAACATCGTGAGGAAACCTGCATGTGTCTAATTTCAACGAAATTCTGCCACATGTGTATTCCGCCAACCCGCATTGGAGCAGCGTGGTGTAATATGCTCCAAACCTTCTCCTCAAAGGGAGAAGAGGCCTTTATCCCAGCAGTGGGACATTTACGGGCTGCTAATGCTAATGCTTCTTGTCACATAATAAATTTCAGTCAGCTGTGTAGATCATCAATTTCTATGGCCTAATTTCTTGTTTTCAATTCCCGTGTACGTTAATTTTAAACAATAGGCTTACATTGGACATGTTATTTATTATCATATGTCAAGATATTTTTTATAGTGCCAATAGACATTAGCATTGTAAGAAACCATCCCTAACATCGTCAATGTGTCGCTAGATTTGGGTACTAAGATGTTAAGTCCCTTGTATCTGTAGTTACAAATGTTACAATGGCTCACTCACTAATTATCAGATCTTTTATATAATACTAGATGCTAGCCGCGGCTTTGCTCGCGTAGAATATGAATATATTTACAAATTAACTTAAAATATTACGTTAATGTAAGAACTCTTTATCTTTGGGTAGTATATTTTATTTTTTTATTTATTTTATTTATTACATAGGTCGCTAACAGAGCATACATTCATACAATTGTACATGCTAATAAACAAAAGAAGATCTAGACTAAATGATGCCCTAATTATAAGCAACACTGCATTCTAATAAGACAACAACATAATACTTAGTACTAATAGTTTAGTGAGCAACAAAAAATTTTTTAAATAAAAGTTTTTAAATAAAAATATCCAGAAACATTTTTCATCGGTAGCAAAAAAATAAAATTTCGAGCTTCTAATTTTAAAATGTTTCTAATTTTAAAAAAAAATAATTGTAAAATGACGGACTTCCAGAATAACCTGTATACGAAATGTCAACCCCTACTTTTTCCCTTTAGGTCTAAAATATCAAAAAATGCTTAAATAAGTATCTACTCATTTTTAATCGGTAGCCCAAAAATTAAGTTTCATGCTTCTAACTTAAAAAATGACGGATTTCCAGACTAACCTATATAAGAAATGTCCACCCCTATTAAACCCCTTAGAGGTAGAATATCTAGAAACACTTAAATACGTATTTAATCAGTATTTCAAAAATAAAGTTTCATATTTTTAACATATCAAAATAATGGACTTTTATAAAAACTTGCATCCCGTATTTCACCCCCTCAGAGGTAAAATATCAACAAACGCCTAAATACGTATTTACTTATTTTTAATCAGTGTCACAAAAATAAAGTTTCCAGTTTCTATCTTAAAAAATTACAGACTTCCATACAAACGTTCAACCCCTATTTCACCCCTTTAGGGGTAGAAGTTCCAAAATTCGCTCCGTAGTGAGTGTCATGATATGTCAGTTTACAAGGTACAGCCTAAAATATAAGTTTTATGCTTCTAGTTATAAAATGACAATACTTTCAACAACTTACAACCTTTAATCCCCCTTTTTAACCCTTAATAGAATTTTTTTTTTTTCAAATAAAAAGTAGCCTATGTTTTTCTCAGGCTCTAGACTATTTGTGTACCAAATTTCATTTAAATCGGTCCAGTAGTTTTGGCATGAAAGCGAGACGGTCAGACAGACAGAGTTACTTCCGCATTTATAATATTAAGTATTAAGTATGGAAGTATGGATTTTAAGGATCATTGCAATCCTATATTTTGTGCTACACATACTTTTGTTTTTTTTATATTAGACTTATTGCATACTGCATAATATGAAAATAACAATGGGAATAAAAAAACTTTCATTCTTAACTTTGTTATCATAAGGTAGATGTTGTATTGTAAATGACTCATTGGTTATTAGTACGTTAAGTAGGTAGTAGTTTTACGTTCGGAGACCGCCCGAGTAAACGACCAAACGCAGTTAGTTTTCAAAGCGTCGTACGCACGGACGGTATCACGTACCTACTGTTCGTTTTGTTTTGTTTGTGTTTTGGAAACTGTTATTAAACAGATATCGGTAAGTTTAGCTAGTACGCATATTTTTTAAATATTTTGTCATATTACTTAATATTAAATATACTAATTAGTGTAGTATTTTATCTTACAGCATCAATCAGTTAGTAAGCATAGATAAATAAAAGATTATATTATGATGTCACAAAGTGATATTTTTAATCGGGTTGGCCTGTTAATAAAGTTTGTAATGGTTTATTATAGTAGCAGAGATAACCTAATGCATCATAAAATTAAATATAAATTATGTAGGTATATAAAATAACATCGTTTCGAACTGATAGGTAAACCAACCTAAGTTTAATATTTATAGAATTACAACATAAAAAATACGTGACCAAATGGTTTTAATTATTTTAATCATTTAATAAACTATATAACCTGTGCGTTGTTTTTACATATATCATTATTGAATTTAGAATAAAAGGCGAAACTCTACGTATTCAGCTATTAACATTTTGTAACACTAAAAACGTTCAAGAAGTAGGCAAGTATGCATCAGTTTCCACAACACGCTCATAAACATACTAGATGAGTTGACACGATACCGGTTTGAATATAAAATATGTTGACACTATATAAGAAAAGTGTACACATTCTTCGATCTGTGAATGAATATTCAAAGCTATCACGTTCAGTTCTTCCTATTATTTAACCGTTTCATAGCTAGCCTAATTTAATTGAATACAAAATGAAACAAAATAACTTTATTACTTTTTTATTAGTATTCACTTATATATTATAAAAGATAAGTACTTATTTTATTATTAGGCTTTTTATTATTAACATTAGAATGTTCACTTCATCGTCTGTAGGTATTTCTCATAATTAATTCACAACTATGTTAATTTTTGAGTATTTCTGGTTTTTAAAATGTATTGAACCTCAATATAGGTATAACTTAATATTTAGAGGTATCTCATGATTAGTATTTTTTTTCAATATTAATTAACTTAGAGATTAATACGTTGGTATATCTAAGATAAAACGAATATTTGTTGGTTATTTTATGAAACGCATAATCTAGAGACGATCTAATTTTATTTTTCGATTATATTAAAAATAACCTACCTATTGCTTTACCTTATATGCTTTACGCTTTATTAACGCATTTTATATTTTCCAAATCTACTGGACGAAACTCGAACTTATCATTCCCCAATTGATTTATTGACCTTTTGTAAACACTTTTTGTGGCGATGCAATCTAATACCTACAAGTTCTTTAGTAGATGGAGCAAGATTTGAAAATTAAAAAAGATGTTTTTTTTTGCATAATTATTTTTGTACATTTCTTACATTTTAAGACTTTTCTTTATTAAATTTTACTTTAAGCCTGTACATCTTTTGCGCTGTAAGAATTAATATTAACCGTTCCTTACATTGCCACCACAATTATAAGTTAATAATTATTGTCATATTTTTTTTGGGTCGACAAATTTTATTATAATTATAATATATTTTTTTATTACAGATAATGGGTAATATAATTTACTCGCTACTATGGTTCATAATCTTAATATTCTTCGCTCTCTGGGTCGCTGGAATCTCTGCTGGATTTTACATCCTACTACATCCGTTGACAGTTTGCATTGAACCTTTGTCGGTAAGTGTGAGGAAGACTATAATTGTAGTTAATTTTGTTGTATACAAAATGTTCAACTAATTTAACAAAATTAAAAGACTATTGCTATCTTTATTAACCTCATACATGAGTCAGAGTTAGCTGAATTTTGATTAATTATTCATACTTCTAACTACAAACACTTATCTATATTGTATTATTGTGCTTTCGGCTTTATATTCGTTTTAGTTGGATGTTTTGATAAATGGATTTTACAAGTATTAAAACATTTTACTACTTAAACGTTTTTAATCATTACGTAAGTAATTCCTGTAGGAATCAACACCATTGATTAGTATATTTAAATATATAAAATAGTATATTCAAATCGGAAATCGTTGTGCATGTTAGTAAATCTACATGACAACATTTATACTGTATCTACTTAGATAACTAAGTACTGCGTACGATAACTAAGAACGTAAGATATCGTTCTTAGTTATCGTACGCAATATATTTTTATAATCATGATTGATATTCGTGCTACAAAGTACCTATATAGATATATTTAAAAAATAATGTGTACTTATAATATACTTTTCACCAAAAAGTAATTAATTTAAAGGCAATTATAATAGCCATTTATTAAAGCTACCGACTTAGATTCATAAATATAATATATTATGTTTAATTTTAATACCAAGATAATTAAATTTTAGTATTACTTCAAAAATACAAATAAATGTTTGCTTGTTTGTCTTTTATGTGTTCTAAACCAATAATACGATTGTGAGGAAAATTTAGTGAGTTGTTCTACGTACCTGCGAGGTCCTGGTTTAAAAAAAAAACAACGATTTTTATATGATTGTCCTTCAAAATAAACGTTTCATGTTGACTCTTATTCTAACCGTGCGAGGTAGAAGGGCTTTAAAGTTACACTAAATGCAAATATTATACCTACTTACTAATTTATTTAATTATTGTATTTCAGGGCCTGACAGACTTTTTATTAACAGTTATTCAGTTCCCCAAGTACTGTGCTCAAGCAATGATGGATGGAAGAGGATTTAGATGAATTTATGATATATCATTATTGACCTACTTATTTAATTGTTATTATATGTTATATTATTAATAATGATAACATAATTGAATGGTATAATCGTTGCATTGGCAGTTCATGTGCCATAATTATAATAATGACTGTATAATAATAAAAATAATTTATGGTTTTTTATCTTAATTTATTAAAAGACTAGTTAAAAATATAAATTGTTTATCATTTAAGAACAGTTTGTCGAAATATAAAAATAATTGCTAACATTCTTCACATTAATCGAGAGAATAACAGGTTTCATTTAAACAGATAAAATAATGCATTATGTTATATATTAACATATTGTTCTCTTAATTAAACTCACAACAATCGATAAAAATTTAATTCATACACTTTCCGTAAAAAAAACAAGCATATATAGGTGTTAAAATTAACCAAATTAATTTACTCTCTGGTAGCTTCTACTATTAGTTTGACAGATTCCTTTAAAATGCTGCCTTGTTCTAAGCATTGGGTGATGAACTTCCTAAAAATTAAAATGAATAATTAGAATTCTGCTACAAATTACCTAATTACCAGTACGAAACACAGTAATATGGATTGCAACTAGCTACACAATATATGTAAACTTTCTCTATGTATATTGTGTGAAATAAGGTCCTCTACTCCATGCTACATCTTTTTAGGACTTCATTTACATAAAATATAATAAATTAAAAAATAGCATTTTTGTTTTGTGAATATTAAATCGTGCATTTTAATATATACTTGCAAGAATATCAATAATCTTATGAATCACATTTACAATAAATATAATTATTGTATAAATATGAATAAAATTAATTATAAAACATTACAGTATAAATTATTAGTTATGGTAGCTTTATTAAGTAATAATAATATTGACATACCTATAACCTTCTAAATCTCCATCTTCGACTATAATATCTTTAAATTCTTCAACCTTTAATAATTCCTGCATTTTGTAAACGGAATTGCTGGTTTCTCGGGTTAAAACGCTATATTGAAATGCATACACTATTAATACAAACAATAAAACCTATCTTAATAAAAAACGATTTTTTTTTAAATATATATTATACATTATGTTTGTAAGATTTGGTTGGCCGAAAACTACAATATGGCTTCACAATTTTTAACTCTGATTGGGATACAGAGACTAAGACCGAAGAAGTTTAGCCGCGAAGAGTAAGCCGGCAATTACTGGTAAAACGGCGTCGAAAGGTCATGATATTGAACTTGTCGGTCCCTTTGAGCGTCACTTATGCCCGTCCAGGAAACGTTGATTAAGATGCAAAGTCTTTTGAGCCTGCTTTTGGATAGAATATTTGAAACAGCCAGTCGGCGCCTAGATTTGCACCCAGTGTAGTACACTCCATGGCACTGTACGGTGCATCCTTATGGGTTGACGCTCTGACCGCTCAGAGCAGGACCCTTCTGCGCAGTTCTCAGAGGATCATAGTAGTGAGCCAGTCAACATGGTAGAATGCATAAGGGATCCCGTGATTCTCCAATATGAGACGAAGTGGTTACCGCTGGTTTTTGGTTGTGGGTATGCGCTCCAGGAGTTCTAAATTAAAAAAGGAAAAGGAAGCTTTTCTTAATAAAAACATACCTAGTTAGTGCATCGCATAAGTCATTCAAATATGAATATGTCCTCTCTGCTAAATTTTGAATGTCATTCTTTTCAAAATTACTTCCATCTGAACTCAATGTAGAGTAACATTTTTCACTGAAACAAAATATTTCAAATTAATTAAATATTACATGTTCAAGATCACAATTTTAAAAAAAACTATTTTAAAAAAGTGTTTTAATTACCAAAATCCATGAACTGATGAAAACGCTTCTTTGATATTATGTTGTATTTTTTGTATAATAGCCTTGAAATTTATATTCTGAATTTTCATGGAAGTATTTAAATTTCCTTCTCCATCTTTATCAAGATTATCTCCGGATACTTCTTCTCCATCAATTGATTCATATTCATAATCATAATCATTACCACAATAATATTCGTCTGCCAGGAACTCGTAATCATTTTGTTCATTTTCTGAGTAGTCCATTTCACTTTGGTTTTCATTTTTATTTGTCCAACTATCAAAGACTAAATTAGATTTGTTTTTTATTTTCTCTTCAAATTCAGGGCACCTAATAAAATTTCGAATAACTTTTGGTTCGTTACTAACAAGATCTTTTTCATACATTGTATCTATTTTGTCATTTTCTTTAACATTTACTAAATTATTTTCAGAATTTGCGATTTCACCATCTACTTGATCCTTCATGTCTTCATTAGCCAAGTCATTTACTTTAGTTCCAATATCTTTGTTTGCCTTTTTTAAATGTAAACTCGTAAAAAATGACGATTCTAAATCTATGTTTCGAATGAAGGATACGTTTTCAACGAAGTCGTTTTTCTGAAAATCGTTTGTTAATTCAAATACTATTAAATTTTATTTTCATAAAAGGGGAAAATATCTAAACAAAATTTAAAAAAATGGTCATTACGTAACTTTTAACGTAAATCTAATATTTGGATATTTTTGAATTTTAGTGTTCAGAGTGAAAAGTTACTATAAAAATTTAATCATGTCACATGAAATTTTACGTAAGCTGATCAATTACCTGTAATAACTTCTTTTTATGCGATCTTAAATGATATTTCCCGGGTGAGCTAAAAAGAGTATTTGATTTGGAAGGACTTGAATTACTAACTATTTGAATATTTTCACCTCCATTGTATTTCACAGAATCAACTTTGTCAGAATTCTCATTACTCGCAATTTCAGTATCTATAAAATCAACACAACCTATGATTACTATAAAATATTTTTTAACAGTACTTTTTGGATCAAAGTTCCGACTTTTTAATTTTCAATAAGTATTTTTACTTACTATTACACATTTGTTCTTTAGTTTCTTTAACTCTATGTTCAGGTAAAATAATTTTGATTGCCTTATCTTGATTATTAATATGTTCATCAGTTAAGAAATCTTGATTACCTGGATTTAAGTGTGAGTCTTGTATGTCAATCAATAGCTTTGATAGGGATTCGGCGGCAATCTGAAGATCTTCACTATTAATTAGTAGGCCCTGTATGAAATTGAGTTAGGACACAATTTTGAGGATAAGACTTGCAAAGCAAATAGTTATAACATTTAGAAGAGCCATTAATATACTTTAAAAATAATTTGAAGAAATTTTTCTAACAAATAAAATAACCATAACAAAACTTTCGTTTGATAGACATAGAGATTTATAGATTCCAAAACAAACAATTATTTTTTATATTCGACGAATTAACATTTTTTCATATATAACTAACTATATATCAAGACTAACCTGTAAAGCATCTATAAGGTACACCCCGTAGCTGTACATTTCCATGTATTTATTAGGATTAATATCGACTTTAATTTTTCCTGCAATAAAAAAAAAATCAATATGGTAAATATTAAATGTTTAACTTTTTCTTGTTCGTTTTATTTAACAATTGTACCTCTCAAACCACCAATCTCAAACAAGACATTTAATAGTTTGTTGGCCGCATCAACGGTATCATTATCGTTAGAAAATTTACGTTTAATACATTCTGTTGCTTCATATATTGTCCATGGGGGGAGCATAGTGTCTAGGATAAATGGTGGATCTTGTTGTAGGACTTGCGTACTAGCCTCTTCTATTATTTGAACGAAACGCGAAATCCACTCATCACATTTTATTTTTAAAATATCTTCCATAGCCTTACTGGTTACTTCAAACATTACATTTTCGTTTTTATTGTCACAACTTTTAGAGACACATGGTTCTTTAACGACTTTGCTTGGTCTCTCTGATAAACTTTGATCGTTTTCGTTTTCCATATCAACAATATGACGTATATGTGATGTTTCCGATGCAGATGTTTCATCAATAATACTACCTACCCTGCAATTTTTATGTACGATGACACTACTGGATTCACTACTTTCTTCGTAACTATAACGTCGAAAAGATTCGATTGATTCCAGAGATAAATCACCACATGACTTTTGACAATTAGGCTGAAAACTTTCTTTAGTCATTGTACCAATATCTATTTGGTCACTTTCGCTTACTTTAGAATGACACAAATTGTTTGAGAGACTAGTTTTTGATCTACGCTTATTCCATTTAAATGTTTTTGTTCCAGTTTTATTAGATGAGTTGAATTCATGTGACAAACTACGCTTTAAATGTATTCTTTTAGCTTTCAAATCCGTATTGTTAGAAGGAAAACTATCTGCTCTTTGGTCATTATTTTTATGTATTGCATCCAATTCAGAAGAATTTGCCTGAACAGCTACATTATCAGTTTTCTTTTGAATATTATTTGACTGGGCAAAATCTTCAACTGGTAATTGTATAGATTCATCATCTTCAGGTAAACTGTTTTTATCAAAACTTGCTTCAGAGACCAATGCTGGACCAATTTCGTGCCTGTTTTGTTGAATAGGATCATAACTTATTTTATTTAAATCGTTTGAAATCGTAATTTTTATATTTCTTTCCTTTGAATTAATACTGACTGAGCCATGTGCTTCGGTTTTAATCAATATTTTTTTAATTTCTCTAACAGTAAATACTAGAAAACGTGTATTTTCTAAATTATGCAATTCTACGTCATCAGTTATAAGGACCTTAAAAAAATTACATTCATAATTTAGTTGTTATTTTTTTATGAGGAACTCGTTGAATCTAACGTTACTTAGTACTTACCACTTCGTAGTCTTGATCCACTAATTTTGCACAACAGTTTATTATAGCATCTCTATCATCATTATAATTTAAATTCGGTTCATCTGTAAAAATAATTGCACTTTGAAAAAATATGGTAATCGTATTCATAAAATCTACCTTTTTTAAAAAAATTTAACAATAAATTGCCTACAGTTCTTCAGCATATTCAGCAGTTATACCTAGAAAAAAAAATTAAAATCCCACTCTTCTGGTACTCAAGCCATATATATTTTTTTATTATTATTATTACCTATATACGAGTACTATTACCTATCGAACAGAAAATGAATAAACCACTCATTGATTTTAATGAAATTGAGGTAGCCTGTTGGTCGAGTTAAATAGGTATATATACGGAGAGTCAAATTCTGGGTCAGGAGATTAGACGAAATCTCTCGCTTTAAGTAATCGTCTTGACGATGCTTCGCAGGGAACCAGCATAGAGGGCCGTAGGGTTCTGTGAGATCGTCATAGTCCAAAAGAAGACAGTAAAGCGGTAACAGGAACGGGCCGATCCCATTCAGCAGAAACGACAAGGGTGTTGTCTTAGCCCTCCCATAGTTCCGACGCCCGGGATTTAAAAGTTAGGCCGTGACCCTGGAGCCGTGGACGCATAAGTTAGGCCGCCTCAAGGATCCTATCTCTTTCAGATGGCCCTGAGGAGAACGGCAACCTGGATGGCCTTGCGATGCCGTACGTACAAGAGTGCAAGTACAAGTTAGAAGCGTACGTGCCATGGATTGAGTGGGTACGAATCTCACATTTCGCGGGTCCCGGAAATCTTTCTGAAAGACTCAAATGCATGAAAAGAAATAGACAGGAAGTGCCGAGGACCAATAGTTAATAACTAAAAAAGTAATGACTTACCAATTGCTGCAATATTGGCATCAATTTGTTGGGAAATAAAATAAGCAGCTCTGTGTGCATTCGTCCGAAAACGGGAATTTGTTGCCATTTGTATTTTCTCCATAACAATATGAGGAACCATCAAACGACATTGATTATCTAAAATATAACAAGTTACTGTGACTTTTTACCTTTGTCTACCATAAAATATTTCTAAAGTTAGTGTTGCTTGATAAATTTTGATTAAATTACCTGAATTTAACAAGATGTTTAAAAAATTTATATTATTTAACATAACATTTGAATCAGTAACAATATACCAGACTTTAAAATTATCTTCTACTCGCAGGACTTTCTTTAAAGAAGATATATCTAAAGATTCATTAGAACTTTGAGTTCTCAAATTTGCCTGAAAATACAATAAATAATCATCTACATTTTTATGAAGCGAAGAGACATAAGCAATGATTTCCTAAAATTTTTCATTTTTCCTTTTAGTTCTTATTTACAAATTAAAAACAAATATATTGGAATAATATCTTAAACAAAAACATTATTGCATCATTGCATCACATAACATTAGGTCATATTAGATAAGTTATAAAAGTGCCTTCTGAATCAATCAAATATGTACATATTTTTATACCTTGGTAATTATTTTAGTTCTTACCTCTAACCACATTTCATCATCATCATCACAAGAAATTAACTGATAGTTGTTTCTTTTCTCTTCATTTAAAATATTACTACCTGCAAAATTCTCTCATTGAACCATCACTCCAAACATAATATCCTTAATGTTAGTTACATGAAATATATCTTTAAAGCTAGAAAAAGTAACTTGAGAAACTCTTGTTTTGAAGATATAGATAATAAGAGACAACCAGATGCTGGATTTATTTATTTCTTTAGTATACTTATAACATAATCTATCATAGTTTAACTTGGTTATATGATGAAAATCCAACTCTGAACTATAACTTTAAAATGATAATTCTTACTCTCAGGTTTTCTTTTCTTAGATGATAAAAGTAGTCGTAAATCCTTTTTATTGCTCCAATTATGAAATCTGTTTCTGAAATGATTTTTCCTGACTCCAGATGTATTTCCAGTGTTAAGCTGGAATTTCCTTTGTAATGGTTTTGTTTTCTTGTAAATTTCATCTAAGCTTGTAAAACGATTTGTTAAAGAGAGTGCAGTATTTGTAACTGGCACATAATCATAATTATTTAAGCTGTTACTTAATATGGGTTGTTGACTGATAGCATTTGGTGTAATAAACATAGGGTGAGAGGGGACATTCCATATGCCAGGTGTTGGGGTAATGGGTATATTAAATTGGATGGGGCTTAAAGAACTTATGTTTGAAAATTGGGCAGCAATTTGATAAGGTAGCTTTGGAAATTGATTATTGATAATTTGGTTATTAAACACTTTGAATGGGACATTATGTGTGGGTATATGATGTTTAGAATGTGGAGGCATTTCACTTGGGTAATCTTGAGGTGAATCCATTGGTTCAGGGCAGTTATCAACTGGAAAACCTGTTTGATTTTCAAGCATTGATGTTCTTTTCTTTGCTTTTTCGATCTGCAATAGTTTGGAAAAATACAAAACAAATAGTAAATAAATAATAATTATATATGCTAGACTATTACATATATTTAAATACAAATTTATATAGATTTTAATTTCCACCTCAGATTCGCTTAAATTCCATGCTGCTTCTCCAGTTAACGTATTGAAATAATAAATACGACCAGCGTATGATTTAGAACGGCAAATAATCCAGGAATTTCCTACTGCTTGAACTACTTCACCAGTAACAGACATGTTATAAAAGTGTGATAAAATATTTCAACCTATAATGGAAATGTTCATTGCTAATCAAAACAGTTTCGAACTTTTAAATCAAGTAGTATCAACTTCAAGTAAATTAATAATAATAACAATAAATGAAGGTTACTGTCAACTGTCAGCTGTCAATAAAGACAATTCGTTCATTTGGACGAAAAAATAGTCGAATAGTTTCAATAAAAAATATATATATTAAAAAAATATAAAAATAAGTAATGCCAGGCAAAGTATAGGCGGGAAATGTCTTATCGGAAAAGTCGAAGGAAACCATGGTAATGTTTTTCTTTTTTAATAATATAGATCAACTTCACATATCAATGTTATTGATATACTTACTTCTGATCATATAATATATCCTGCTAAATATAAATTTATTAACATAAGAATTGATAATATTAAGTGCTTGAATATATACAAATATGAATTAAAAATAGTAACTGTATAAATCTTGACCCCCTGGAGTGGTGGTAAGAATGCTAGCAACATTTAGCTGTTGAATCGCAATGAAGAATGTTAACTAATTTTGATTAATGGCACTCCATATTTTCTGTCAAAAATAAAAAATAATAGCGAAAGAATTAATTCGATACGTCAATTAGTTTCCGATTTATAAGTAAAACAAGCTGCAACCGCACGACGCGGGCTGCGGGTGACGGTGTGACGTCATTGTACAACACGCTTGTGTAGATCTAAAGCAAGTTGACCTGCTAGATTCAGTAGTGATTTCTGCATGGGGAATAGTTAATCTTCAAAGCAGTCTGTTTAATTTAGAGTAGCTTCCTAGTGTTTTAAGCAAAATACATTTAAGTTTATTTTATTGTATTAAAAATATAAAATATTGAGGTAACGTACATTCCATTTTCCATTAATGTTTGTGTTATTTATAGAGTTTTAATAAAACTATCTTACATTAGGATAATGTTATTTTATTAATTTATCAAAAATATTTTCCTTCCAAAACTTAATACATTTTTCAAACATATCATCACAATATTTTTTATTATAAACTACTTCATGCACCTTCCTTGAGCTTTCAAAGTCAACATGTGCAATACAAAATAGGGCTTTCCTTTTTCCGGTCATTTGCATTTGTGTTTGTATCTGAGCATAATATTTTTTGCCTAGTTTACCTTTACTACAATACGTAGTAAAAGTGTTTGCCTTGGTTGGACACTTTACTTCTAGAACGCAGTCATCAGTATGTCCGTCAGGCGAGGCACCAATCATAGGCCACTCATTCTTTAAAAAAAGACCAGTATCCACTATCTTAATACTATGTAGCTTCGAGACTTCTTTTATGACATCCTTTTCTAATTTTTTTCCTCTTTTGATAGCATTCGTTTGATTAAAAGTTACAGCACCAAATATTTCCTCAACTAAAGAGCCATCTTTTGTTGTGCACTGAGCAGCTTCGTGCATTTTTGAAGCTGTTATACGTCCGTAGCGCATCTCAAACCACAAATTTGAATCTGATTGAGCTGTTGTACCCTCTTTTACTTGATGACATCTTGATTCCGTCATTTCGTTTTTACAAAATGTTATAAAACTTTCAACGTGAAAATCAACACAGGATTTTTTGAAACGATTAATTAAATAATGAATGGACATCTTTTCAACTTCTTTTTTTTCACATATAAAATGTGAAAGAGAACATTGTATTTGAAGCTCTCTAAGTTTTAATGCTACTTGGTCAAAAAAAATATTTCCATTCTGGCCGACTGAATGAAGTGTTATACCACTTGTACCGAAATCTTTAGCTTTAATCATTTTCAGTGTGGTACCAATACCTGAGAGCTTAGATTTTTTCCAATAACACTTGGTAGCAGTCGTTGAAGGCTCCTCGCTTCGACGATGTAGCCACATTAAAAATGCTATAGTATGCTTACAGCCACCTCTGCTGGCGGCACAATCTTCGCAGGTTACATTTAAAACTTCTTCATCCTTTTCATTACATTCTAAGCTGCAATGATAAGGTGTGGTACGTACGCGGTATTCTGGCGTGATTCTACATTTAACCGTACATACATCACCTACTCTTTTTACTTGAACATAACCAATAGCATCATCGCCATAGCTGTCTCTTGCCGATCTGAAATAAGTTTTCAATAAAAATAAATGGTCTTACGTATTTTGTTACTAAAAAAATACAAATAAATAAAAAAGGTTTAGTACAACTGTCCAAACATCTATATTTGCAATAAAAATTGAGTAAAATAAAATAAAATGACCTTACGTATTTTACATTTAATGATAGGTAGGTACTTCTACTATTTGAGTTTGTAGCAATACGTCGTCGCATTATCAACAGAAACCAAAACTTATGTCAAGTATGTAAGTAACTAATAATAAACTTAACTTATTTGAACCGCATGCCACACCTATTACACGACCCCTTTGAAACAATGAAAAGCTTTCAGATTTTGTTATTGGAATTTGAAGTAGCACGCGCTCGTTTGTAACTTATTTCTCCGAAAATAATTATTTATTGCGACGTCTGTTTTTTGTATAAAAACTTGTGCATTCGTTTGAAACAAGTGTGCATTGCAATAAGTTAGCTCTGTCTATGCCCACTCCTATGCTTGTATATATACTCGTGCATTTTTAAATAAATTCATTAATTCTGGAAAGTTTACTTTCCTTTGCATTTCTATCCCTCGCATTTCGGTGGCAACAAAATCACTATTTGTTGATAAATAATGAGCAACCATTAATCCATCTATTTTAGGTAGATTATCCGATTGCCCTTTTTCGAATCCTTCGTCCATTTTATTAATATAAATAATCGAATAATATTTACTATTATTAGACTATTAACGTAATACGCGAACGAAAACACGACAAAATACTGCGCAAGCTATTACAACTACTATAAGTGCTGGCGACTTGATACTAAGCGGTACGCTGCCCGCGCGACGCGTTGTGATATGACGTCACAGGTACTCAAGCGGCTGTTAGCGGGACACGATATTTTTCGAAACTTTGAATGCCTATAAAATCAAAACTACTAGGTATTTTTGACTACAACAAAAACTAGTGTATTTGTATACATACAGGCTTTACTGAGAAAAAAATTCAAGCGATTTGGCATACCTAGTAACATTCTTCATTCCGATCCTCTGGGCTAAAAACGAACCAGCCCTCGTGTCACCAGTAGAGGCAAACTTCTGAACTAGTTCAGCCTTATTTCCACTTTGAGGACGACCATGACAGTTTGGCCATTGTCGTAACTGAACGCAGTTAACATCCATTAATTTATAATTTCATAGTACTAGTACTTACTAATAGTATAATTTCATAGCAGTATTTTATATTTGAACCGTTTACTAATACGGCTTATTTTTTAAATATTTTTAAGTAATAAGCACTTCAATCTAAAGTTTAAAAGGACTTTCAAAATAAACTTAAGACTATTTTACTTATAAGTTGTACCTATAAGGACGACGAATATGCTAAGAGAACTCGTGCTTTTTTATTTTATATAAATATACGGTTATAATGTTACTTGGATTGGTCCATTAGCTATAGATACTTATTGTCCTTTACACAAATTATATACCCAAAAAATAGATTAAACGGAGTGAGTTATGCAAGCCGACGTCACAGCACAGCACCACGTTAAAAAAATATTATATTTTTGCTAGCGTTAGAAAACCTATATTTAGGTTTATAATAAACGCTAACAAGATCTGTCTACAGAAAATCAACTTTAATTAACATTTTTAATACTTTTTAATAAATATACACAATAATAATACATTCATTTATAATTAATATTTTTTATAACTCATACTTTTTAAATCATTTATTACTGACTTTGTATCTATTGAGGCATATACTGAAAAAGAGGTCGAACTTTTTAGTACATTTTGATTTCAGCATGCCGAAGCCTGCTAGGGCTGCTAGTCATTACCGTCTTTAACATAAAGGCAAAAGGGGCACGTGCCCATCCTGAGGGAGTCCAGAAGAACCAACAATTCCTCTCACACGTTGACTGCTATGTATATTTTCAAAACTTCCACATTTGTAAGAAATAACTAACATAATGATCAAAATGCTAGTAACGATAGTCGATTAAAAGTTGAAAGCTATAGACTTGCCATAAGATTTTATCACCGATCAGATTCCTAATAATTTACTAAAATTACTGCACCGTTTATTTAAAATTAAACTGACTATAAGTTACTAAATTATTTCTACATGGTAAACGAATTTTTAAAGTTAAATATAAGTTGTTTCATTGTTATTTTGTTAAATATTTTGCAAGATATTTAATTTTAGTAAATAGCCGAGATGGCCCAGTGGTTAGAACGCGTACATCTTAACCGATGATTTCGGGTTCAAACCCAGGCAGGCACCACTGAAATTTCATGTGCTTAATTTGTGTTTATAATTCATCTCGTGCTCGGCGGTGAAGGAAAACATCGTGAGGAAACCTGCATGTGTCTAATTTCAACGAAAATCTGCCACATGTGTATTCCGCCAACCCGCATTGGAGCAGCGTGGTGGAATATGCTCCAAACCTTCTCCTCAAAGGAGAGGAGGCCTTTATCCCAGCAGTGGGACATTTACGGGCTGCTAATGAAAATGATAATGAAAATATCTAGCAAAGGAGCTCCAAATTCATGTGAGCCCAAAGGCTCCGGCATAGCTTGAGATGGTGCTATGGCACCGAAATAGAATGAAGTGGAAGAGGCGATGCCAGGGTGTCGAGGTCACGCATTCACGCACGCTCCGGCCGTGCGCCATCGTCAACAATAAATCAAAACAAGTTCATATACGTTTTTCGTTATCAAATTAATGTAGTCTTATATACAAGAAGTTCTTAAGATTTAATGATAAGTCGAATAATTTTTAACTGTTGTCGTTAAAACACTGTTTAATTACAATATAGTGTTGGTAAATTTATTTTTAATTAGCTCTTATTTCCAAAAATGTACCTTTACATGAAAACGGTTCGAATATTTTTTTGCTAGACTAGTTTCACACCAGGTACTTGAGAAAACCTGAATCTTATTTTAATTTTTAAATCCCTTTTAAGTAAATAAATATTATTAGTGTCATTATTTTGATGTTAATATTAATGTCTCGCTGTAGGGTGATTGTAATCATCTCGTTAAGTAGTTTATAGTAAACTTAAAAAAAAAATACATTAGGAATTTCATTCACTTTTAGCTTACATTGAATTCAGTTTCTTACGTTATTAAACCTAAGAAAAATTAAAAGATATTGGTGATAGCCGATGAATAGGCTTCGGTTTCGGCTTTCGACCATAGTTTGGAAATTATATGTTATATCACAAGTGCCATTATGAGGTCCACTTGATTTGTCAAAATCGTGGCGTTTTACTCGAAAGTTTTACAGAACTATTCGTTTGCGAAGGCACGCACCTCCACATTAAATTATTACTCACATTTAGCCTATATTTGATGACTGAGTGACGCTCGTGCTTACAAGGTGTGCGTAAGACGACTAAGAGTAAAGACTAACGAAGAACAAAATACAAATCAGATTGGATTTGTTAAACTATTTATTTTATTAAAATATCAATAATTTAACATGAAAGGGATTCGTACGTGAAAGACCAATACTTACAAACTTAGTTTAAATGAACCACTATATATGGAAAAATTAAATTTCTATGGTACCAGTACCGTATTTACCATAAAGGCACACTGGGCTCCGAAAAGTACTCTCTTTTAATATTATTATTAAAATTCTTTTTTTTATATTCTCCCTAGCCCCTAGTGCACTTAGACTCCACAATGGGGTAAGACGACCCTGCAGGGTATACACCATGCACAATTTGATTGACTATTTTGTATAGTAGGTACAGTAAATCGCGAAATATGTCATGCTGAATGAATTCTATAATAAAGTTATTGTATAAGATTTACAAAATGATTGTTACCATTAAATAAATATTAGGTCCAATATCTGATTTTAATTATTTCGTTATACAATTGATATCTACTTCATATAAACAAAATGGAATGTTCCTTATATGTATTTGTAAAATGTTATTCAAATTATGTAAAGTAAGTAAAAAATACTACTTGTTAAGTTGTTTAAAATTTTTCTTGTTATGTATAACATTTGTTATTATGAAGTAGTGTTGGTTAAATAATACAAAATTTTTTAATTAGAAAAACTACACATAATATTGTAATCACTTCTGACTACCTTTGATATAGCAGGGTCATCGTTTGGTGCATAAGTTTACAGTTTTTGAATATTGATGTGTAATTTACTTTATTATTGTCCTTGAGTATAGTTTTTTGATGCTATGTTACTAAGCAACATTGATAAATATATGATTTATAATTATGAGAATAATCAAATAACATTTACATTAATAAAGAGTCTTTAAAGTATTTTTTAATTTAGGATTTTATCTTTATACTAATATTTTCTTTTGTACATCTTTTGTGCTCATTCAGATAGGTTACCATAAATCATAACTGTATAAGTATCATTTTTTTATAATTTTTAATAATAGTATATCTGAACTTCTGTAATTAACATGTTGCTGTTCTTCTGGTATTTTTTCAATATAGAAAAATTCAGTAAGCTTCTCATAAAATACATCCCATAGCTTCTTTTGAATATCTGAATCTCTTAATTCCTGAGTTAAATATATAGTTGGTTTCTTTTTTATTGTGTTATTTAGGCATTGTAGGGTTTCTATAAGAGGGTCGATTGCCTGAAAAGTGTTCAAATATAGTGTATCTGTGCTAAATGTGTCAATCATATATGTTAATTCTACAAGCCAATAGCAAATACAAATTAGTAATAGTTAATAAAAATGTTATAATTATAGCATTAATAAAATATATGTAACACTACTTTACAAGCAATTGACTATGTATGTATTGTACAATGTTATTATTACATCTTCATAATAAACACAATCAGCTAAAACAATCATATCAAATTCTTGTTTATGAATTTCAGAATTTTTGTCACCCCACACTAAAGACTCAGCTATTGCATATCCTCCCATACTAACAATTTTCTGTTTATTTTCTGATATATTCAAACGAAGTAAAGGTAGAGCTTCAGGTAAGTCTGTAAGTGTAACTTGAGCCCTAAAAATATAATATTCTGAGACTGAAACATAAACAAATTTCCATTACATAAGAAATTAATAAATATTGCTGACCCTAATGTTGCTGCTGTAAGCCCAACAACTCCCAATCCAGATCCTAATTCTAATACCTTTATACCACTCAAAAAGTCAGCTTTATGTTGACACATTGTTTCAAGGTATTTAGCAAGAACAAGGGAAGCATCCCATACAACACAATTAACATCACCTTCCAACTTTTGAAATATTTTTAGTGTCTTTAAGCATACTTCTATGTCAATTTCTCTTGGAAATAAATCATTTAGTTGGAAACAAGAGGTTCTGTGAGACATTTTATTGTTTTTTTCAATTTTTTGAATATAACGAAATATATTTTATAATACTTTTACAACAAACTAATGAAATGGACAAAATAATGATTTAAAAATATATTTAAGCAAACTAAGATTAATAACTTTGGTGTATTAGTTTAGTCGGTTGTTATTATATAATTATATATTAAAGAAAACGAATGATTCACTTAAAATTATTATAATCTTGATTTGGTTAGTAAAAATTTAAGTAAAAACACTTAAAACTTCTAAAATTATACATTTCATAAAAATGAAAATCTATTTGATCTGAGACATAAATCCATAATCTACGACTCATATGTCAAACAAATATCACAGAGTTCGCAAATCTTGTAAATTGTGATTTGTAATAGACACAAATCTCAGTAAACTTGCAAAAGTTACTGTAACTTATAATAAGCTTGTAATTCCAAGTAATAAATTTAAAAATAATAGGAGAAAGTATGATAATTATTTTATCTTTTCAATATACCTAAATAAATATAAAACCATCAATGAAAGATTCTTATGTGTTGCTGTGCTAACTCTAGCAAAAACGTTTTTCATGATATAGGTGCTCGTAGTGCTTTTTGAAGTCTCAACCACGGGCCATGGCTGAGCTGGCAAGGCAAGGTCCAGTATTTCATATAGTTGGACACTTGGAAGCTTAAGTCACCAGATAATCGTCAGCTTTTGAAATTTTCATTTTTTGGCGTTATCAGGAGATGTAATGGCAGATACACCGACAGGTACAGGTACTCTCAAAATTGTCCTCAAACGCCAACAGCGATGTCAGTATAACAGAAAACTTTCAGGGAGAGTGTCGCGTAGGAATGCTCTGTTCCACAACGGAGTCCTCAAAACTGACCCCTGTGACCACAGCACACGCTCCATGTATAAGACCTATCGTACAAGTAGCCTTCGACGACCACCTACAGACATTTGGATCTTTTACGATAGTAGAAAAGCACCACCGTGATATATAAAAAAAATATTTATATAAAAGTAGCTATAGTGATAATTTTGATTATCAGAAAATGTATAATTAATTAAATGTAATCTCTTCTAATATAATAATAATTCCGACAATTGTATTTTAAATAAAATATTTAAAATACGCATTACTATATAGAAAATATAAACCTCATTAATGTCTATGATAATATAGACGTAAGTTATCAATATCGATTTTTTAGTGGCAAGACTTTAATCATATGACAGTCAGCCATAAGTTTTCGAACAAAATGGGTGTAACAATGGCTCTTTTTTGGATTACCCTTGTAATATCTATTATTGGTAAGTATTTTTAACATCATAATTATTATTATTATTAGGAAATTATTGAAAACGTTTAATCAAACTTTGCTTTTAAAATAGGATCTAATGCTGGAGGCGAATTTAGTGTTCTACATAGTCCGCAATCCTTGAAGTTTACAGGCTCAAGTAAAACCTTCGAAAGCCTACTGAAAGAAGTATTTTCTGCTTCTCTTGGGCTGTCCGTAGAAGAGGTAAAATAAATATATGTAAAATTTGTTAACGAATGGATAAGTTGTTAAATATTTGTTGAAATTATTTTCTATTTAACTTAATTTATATAAAATGATAACTTTATACCTAATTAGAAATTCTTATTTGCTCTCAACAGAATTCCGAATGGAATGGTCTTTCAATTGTTGACCCTTTCAACACACCTGAAGCAGTTGTTGAAGTTTATATAGATGGTGTGTCCTCTTTGGGAGAAAATGTAAGATTCTTTTAAACAAGTTATTCCCTTTGTTCAATTTTCTATTTAATACAATTTACGATAAAAATCTTTTTCTACTCATAGGCTGGCTTGAAAGGTAAAAATTTTCCTCTGATTGTTGATGAATATGAGCCTGACACTTATGATGCTATTGAGCACAGGATTAACCAGAGATTTACAAATGGTGGCAACAAACTTGTTAAAATCAAATTATCTGAGCCAGATGATGTAAGTAAAGCTTTATGTAATAATATAGTTATAATGTAAAAAAATAGTTTAAAAATCTTACAATTAGTATCTCAATATTAAACTGATAATATGTTTTCTATTTATGCATTACAGTTATTATCAGCCTCCAAAATTTTTGGAGAAATTGTGCCTCAGAAGGTCTCAAAACAATCATTGCAGCATTTGAAATATGATAGAAATGAGGAAGATTATCAATTTCTTTATGAACTTGAAGTGCTGAAAGCTTTAACAGCTAAGGTATCTATTAACTAGATTACTAGTTATTTTTTATTTATTTATTAAATACAACAGTTTTCTATTTGTCTAATTTCTATGTGTTTTGCTTCTTAGGTCCACAGATTGAAGTTATAAAGCATGTAACTTTTCCAAAAATATATGAATTTAATAAAAAAAAATATTAATTATGTTGTCAAGATTAAAGCATTAAACATACAACCTTACCAATTTTAAATTATTTTAGTGTATATTGTCATTGTAAAGTTTAGTCTGACATATTAAAATTAATAAATATAACTACATTAAGTATTTACTATTAGAATGACTAATATATTTCAAAAAATGCCACATATTATTCCTTATTTATCTTTAGATCAGGTCTGGAGCAGTTTCAGCAGATAACATTCTTGATTTCTACAACATCAGGTTCCGTTCTTTGCACCCACTTTCTGATTTACATGGCCCTAATTCTCTGCAAACTAAAGAAGCTAAAAAATTATTAGGTGAGTCTTATGACATAAAGATATAATATTTAAATGTGATAAATTCCCCTAAAGTATCCAAATTGTTATTGATACTTTGAATTTTTCTTTTTTTATAATTTGTTCTAAAACCAAATTAGTAAGTTATAATTTATTAGCTGGACTGTATAAGTACATGTCATATATTTACTTTTTTAATGCAATGAAAACTACCTTACGTTAAGGTATAATAGTGTGAATTTTTGTATACACAGGGAATGCATTGCAAGAACTGAGTGATGCATTTGTGAAGGCTTATGAAGGATCAGTTTTGGTAACAGCTGTCACCACTGATGTGGCACACACACGATCTATTAGAGCTGCACCTGAATTCAGATTGGAGATACAGGTAAAAATCTTTAAGAACATTATTAAGAACCTGAGGAAAACAATATTTTTCTTGAAAATAAAATAAAATAAAATAATTTATGTTATAGAATGAGAAGAAAATTCTCAGGAATGACGATAAAACAGTTAGTTAAATAATTTCTTGTTTAATAGCATATTATGGTTGTTGTAAAGTATACTGTAGTTAGGTAAAAGACATTTGTCGAGAAATATTTGAAGTTAAGTTTAAGTGAAAATGTGTATATGTACATAAATAATTAACTCGGTACTTAGCACAATCAAGATCTTTGTAATTACTTTAAAAAATATAGAATAGACACATTGTTAGCATTTATTTAGAGTAATTAGAATAAGAAATATGTTTTTAATATAAAAAATACTAAAACAAATTAAATTTTCAGGATAACTACACAGCAGACTATGCTGCTATTTTTAACATTATGTTGTGGTTCGGAGTGGTATTCACATTTACACTGGTTGCTATTGTCTATGCTATTATGGACATGGACCCTGGCAGAGATTCCATCATTTACCGTATGACAAGCACTAGAATGAAGAAAGATAACTAAATTATAAAACTTTCTTTAGTGAAGCCCTGTGTTTTCTTCACTTTGTAGTACCAATATTAAACATTCGAATATGTAAGGAGTCAAATTATACATATTCCTTGGACCTACACCTATTATTGATTAAACGAGGTAACCTTAGGTGATCTTGTTAACTTATTGTATTAATAAGTATAATATTATAGTGTTATGTGAGTTGTAATTTTATGATCTTGAAATAAAGGTTCGTTAAATAAATGTTTTATTTTATATATTTATATAAAAATATTTCGAAATATTGAACACGAAAGGAAAATGATTGTTAAAACAAAAAATGTAATGTAAGCAAGTATAAACCAGCAGTGGAAAAACACATTCAGAATGCACTTATTTATAGTCCAAGACAGATATTCCAAAAAATAAATATTAAAAAAAGCAAACAATAAAAATATTCGATTTTTTAATTACATAGGTTTATACTTGTAACAATAAGTGTTGAGTTATTTTTCATCTGTGGATAAAGATTAGGTTAACCAGCACAACAATGTTGTATAAACAAAAGTAAAAATCGAATAAAAATTGTATACATCGCATCGCATTCTATTAAGGAAAAATGAGTAATAAAATAAAAAAAATTAATTATATAAATATTTAATTTTACATACAATCTCTAATAAAATAAGAACTCACACTTTTTATTTACTACTATTACTATTTCCTACGCAACGAATTTTCAGCGAGATAATCGTGGACTAATATGAGATAGACTAATAACAGAATTATAAAATTTGCGTTGCTTCATGAGACGTTTGGTACGAATGCGAATGTATATTTTTGTAACAATAGTTAACACAAACCTAAATCAAAACATTCATAGCTAAATTATGCACTTTAACACAATTCTAATTCCACATAAAATTAAATAAGATCTTCATCTTGGTGACTGTGCTAGCCCGTATCGATAAATACTATTTACTCGTAACTTATTATACCGCCATACAGTGATATTTTTTTAGTAATTTAGTATTGTGTTGTGATTTGAAGTTTTGGTGATGTAGTGTAAATACATACACCTTAGTTCCCATAGATAATACATATAGACTGAAACTGTTAGTTCCCAAGAGTTGAAGGCGAAATAAGGGATGGTTTATATTTCTTACAGAGGCTATCTATATAGACCTCTTACTCTCAGATCGACACCTACAATTATTTATACTACGCTAACTCGAATTAGAGTTAATCGTTTTTATGCCAAGTGAAGAAATATAAAAAATTAACGAAATTGCAAATTTTATACAACGCTAACTGAAGGCATTTTTTGAAATCAATCGATTTAAATTACGCTAAGTATTATTAGCTGAGGAGATGGCCATAACTTACACCGCAGGCTGCTTGCTTTCCGGAAGCCCGCCATGAGACCTCGAGGATGAGGTCAACTCGAATGTTTACTGGCAGGTCAAGGAAACAAGATACTTCCTGAACCGAGCAGAGAACTCGTGGCAGCGATTCGTGTTATACTAAAAGAGTGGGTCGAACGACGACACGGACCGAACACATAACACCTTACACAGCTCTTGATCGGGCACGGTTGCTTTGCCAAGTTCCTGTTTGAGGTAGTAGGTAGAGAACACGCGGTAGTTTGCGACCATTGTGGCGGTGGAGCCACAAGTGGAGTGGAGTGGAGTCGATACGGCCGAACACACGCTTCCGTGCTCAGCTTGGGCAGAGCCTCGTGCAGCACTGTCCACGGCTATTAGAGGGAAAATTTCGCTTCCGGTCATATTCAAGAAGTGGCCTGTGCGGCAATAAGTCAATTTAGCGACATCGTCATATCTCAAAAAGAGGATGCAAAGCGGTTGAGAGAAGACGATATAAACTCGCTCCCAATGTACCTGGACGGTGGCGACGTACCTTCGCAGGCCGAAACTGCCGAGTTGATGAGGATTGAAAGTGGTTGGCGGCGGAGCCAGCCTTCTTATCTGCCGTGGGGCGTTGGCCCCTGACGCCCAGCCAGTGGCGGATTTGGGGAAGTCCGTCACGGTACACGGTACGGAGGCAGTGAATAGCGCGCCGTAACATTCCGGCGCGCTATTCACTGCGTCGAGGTGGGTGCGTAACGTCAACTACCACTGGCGGGGTCGCGGGTTTAAGCGATAGCGTTCTATAAAAAAATAAGGACGAACTGATGTTTATTTATTATATAATTTTAGTAACTTTAAAAAACTGTATATAGGACAGACAAAGAGAAAGAGAAAGACAATGATAGGTCGCCTGGAGGGAAAATAACGTTTCGTCATTTAGTTTTCACTACTTACTATAAGCAGAGTAAAACTTGTGTAAAAGAAAGTTATGTGTTAATTAACTGCTGCAAGTTATTTGTACGGTATATTTATATAAGTTGTATGTATCACTCTTGAAATAATTTAATAACGTTTTTCTCTTTATTGGTTAAGTTAAGAATTAAAGTAAAACAATACAGTAATGTAAAATAATGTTATAACAACGTTCCCGCTTCCAGCGTATCCAGAAGAGAGCTTAAATTTCCCGCCAATGTTTTCTTTTTTTTTTTAATGTTGCCCGCTTCAAAAATCGTAGCGACAACATCCGGCCCTCCTGCAGACGCATTCGCCCTCGAATGACGTTTTAGTCTGGTGTATACAGCTGTAAACGAAAGTTAAATAATATTTAAAATTAAAATTATATATATATATATATATATATATATATATAAATATAGTATTCATATAAGGATGTACACGTGATATCCCATAATGAATACTACTCGATCAAGCTTCAACCAGATATCTCATCACGGTAATTGTGATATTAACGTAGGTATTATTCAAGTTATCCCATCAGCGGCTAACTTATTCAAACCTCATGGCTTAACCAGCAGCACCTTAGGTCACTGAGGTTGCATATCACCATGTTATCTTTCGCAAGAGACAGCGTTCACATAGATGCCTGTCAGATGCTTTTAACGTACACCATGATTCAATACTCTGTTGACAGCTTTGTACACCAGACATTAGACAATTGCTATATTTTTAAACATTGATATTCTTCGAAGGCATTAAATTTAAGTAACTTACAGTCTTTTTTTTCTTTATATGCATTTTGACAACATCCGCATCTACTCATCATTGGATATGTTTATCCACGCCTTCATGTTCTCGACACAAGCGACGCCGTTGTATCGCTTCGAAGACCTCTCAGCTCCTCTCATATCTTCCACGCGATATCTATCCTTTCCTAGGCATTGCTTTATTTGAAAAGGCCCTTTGAACTGAGGCAGTAACTTTTTACTCTGGCCCTCATTGTTATAACTAGGAATCTTGATTACCACCAAATCGCCTACGTTATAAATAGGGGCTTCTTTCCTCTTTGCGTCAAAAGCTTGTTTTTGTTTACAAGCATTTTCTTTAATTTTAGCATCGACCTTTGCTCTTAATTTAGTCACGTCCACAATAGGTACTTCTTCGTCCATCATGTTTTCATGACTCATCTTTAAGCGATAGCCAAAGAATACTTCACTGGGAACCGCCGATGTGGTTTTGTTAATAGTGCTATTTATGCCTTGTTGAATTGTAGGAATATGTTGGTCCCACTTATTGTTTTCGCTATTGGCCCCCATTGTGCGTAACGACTCTAATATAGTTTGGTTGTATCGTTCAACTTGCCCATTGGAACGAGGAACGGCCGTGGCTATAATGTGATGTCGTATCCCTCTATCTTTACAGAATGAACTAAATAAATTAGACGTGAACGCAGTACCTGCATCACATATGAGTCTTTTTGGATTGCCAAATACTTTAAATATCTTGTTAAGCTCATTGATGACACATTTACTTTTTGTACTCTTTACAGGTGAAATAAAAACAAATTTAGTAAAAGAGTCTACTATTACCAATAGGTAAGTATTCAGTTGAGTGGTTTTTACGAATGGGCCTATGTGATCTAAGTGAAGTGTATGAAACGGTCTCGCATATTTAGGAATGGGAAATAGCTTGCCAGGCTTTTTCCCGTGCAAGTTTTTAAAATAAATACACTGAAGACAATTTTTGATATATTTAGTAACAGTTTTCTTTAAGCGAGGGAACCAATACATTGAACTAATTCTTTCTACAGTTTTATCAACCGCGAAATGACCAACTTCATCGTGGTTTGCTCTGATTACCTGCCAGATACATTGTTTTGGAACTAGCCAGCGTCTACCGAATTCCGTGCGCCTATACACTTTATTGCCCAGTAATTCGTAATTATTAAATATTTGCATATTAGACTCGGCCTGTCCTGATTGTAAAATATCTCTAATGCTGCAAATTTTTGGATTTTGTAGCTGTACCGACAGCAACCAATCGCCTTCTGAAATGAACAAAACACTACTCTCTGCACAAGTATTGTGGTTAGCAATGACGACAGGATTCCTGCTTAAGGCATCCACGTGCTGCATTTGAATTCCTGGTCGGTGGATAGTCTCAAACGTAAATTCTTGGGTTTGCAGTACCCACCTGCTAATACGTGGAATAATATCCTGTTTATTTAAAGCATGACGAACCGCGTTACAGTCTGTTATGATTTTGAAGTTTGATCCTAATAAATAGTGTCTAAATTTATTTAATCCTACCACTATCGCTAACAACTCGAGTTCAAACGAGTGGTATTTTTTTTCTTCACTACTTGTTTGTCGACTATAAAAGTAAACTGGCCTCTCCCCTGATTCGGTCATTTGCATAAGAATACACCCTAAGCCCTCACGACTGGCATCGGTATAAAGAAAAATTGGTAACTTAGGATCAAATATTAACAGTATAGTATCACTTGTTAAAATGGATTTTAATTTATCAAAGGCAATTTCTTGTTCTTTTTCCCATTTCCATGTAATGTCTTTCTTTAAAAGGTTACTAAGTGGACGGCATGTCAAAGCACAATCTTTAATGAACTTTCTGAAATAATTTATTAATCCAAGGAATTGCCTTACTTCATGAACTGTTGTCGGTTTAGGGTAGTTATTAATAGCTTTAATTTTTTTTTGACACGGACTTACTCCATTTTTTGAAATATCGTAACCTAAAAATTTTATAACATCCTTAAAAAAAAAACATTTATCATAATTAACGGTTAAGCCGTTTGCAAGTAAGAGTTCTAAGATATTTCTTAAGCAGGTGACATTTTCCTCTAATGTCTCTGTTGCTATTAAAATATCGTCCATATAATTTATGACCCTATTAAATCTTAAATTGCCTAATACAGAATTCATCAATCTTTGAAAAACGGCCGGAGCATTGCACAGGCCAAACGGCATTCTCAAAAATTCATAATGCCCGTCCAGAGTGATAAATGCTGTCTTATACACGTCACTTTCTTTAACCATAACATGATGGTAGCCGCACTTTAAATCAAGTACCGTAAAATACTCGCATCCGCGTAACCTATCAATTAAATCTTCAATAAGTGGCATAGGGTACTTGTCTTTTATTGTGATTTTATTTAATTTTCGGTAATCTATACAAAGTCTTTTTTCTCCGGAAGCTTTATCAACCAATAATGCGGGACTAGCATATGGCGAGTTACTGCAACGTATGATGCGATTTTTTAGCAAATCTTCGATAATTTCTCGCGTAATTATACGCTCGCGATCTGACATACGATAAGGGCGCTGTACAACCGCTTTATTGGTCGCTAGTTCAATTTCGAGTTCGATACCAGGTACTTTGCCCAGGCTACTCAAATCATTCGTAAAACATTTAGGATAGTCTGACAAAATATTTTTAATAAGGCATTCTTTAGATGTTTTGTTATCTATGGTACATATTTTTAATTCGCTTTCATTACTAAATTCACTAATAGTTCTAAATTTCAACGAATTACCGATACGGCTATACATTATGCTTTTATTTTCAGTAAAATTTCTACCTATGAGTACCCCGCAACCAGATAACTTTTTAACAATATACATTTTAACGGGAAGTTCTACATCGTCCATTCGTACTGTACAAGATACCCCATAATCTACAATCATCTTATGATCATTTGTAAACCCGAATAAAGAAACTGGGGTTTGTAACTTATACGGTTGTAATGAATATTCTTCAGCAAATTCAGAAACAATTAAGGAACAATCGCTACCCATATCAATAAATGCACGACATTCAAAAGTACTATTAATTAAAATGTTTTTAAAAAATTTTTGTTTCGATTCGGACTCGCTAATAAATTTAACTTCGGCATCTTTTTCCGGTTTCATTTTTAACCTACTCATGCAAGCCAATTCTAAATGGCCTGTTTTTTTACAAAACGCACAATTTATATTACCCTTTACGTCACAATCACTTCTTTTATGTCCGGATTCTCCACAACGAAAGCAACGGATATTGCTACTTCTAGTTCCTGAATCGGCATAATTCATACTCAAACTATTACTTGTATTATTATTTATAGGTACATTTCGAGATTGAAAAACCTGTTTTGATATATAATTGTTTTTTAATTGGTTACTTTTCTTTTCTTTTTCGCATTCATACACTTTGGCATGTAAGAAGGACGCTAATTCGTCACAATATCTAAAACTACCTGATTCCGATGCAATCGATATACTTTTATCACCTATTGTCCCTACAATAATCGAAATGATGTCTTGTTCCGAAAAAGATAATGATAATTTATCGATTCGACATTTTTGTTGAAAAAAAAATTCATATAGTGATTGCCCTTCGAAAGGCCTCGTGTCAATTAATTCTTTTAACAAAATGTAGGTATTTCTTTTTACCTGAAAAGTATCGGATAACCTATCACGCCACTGCCGCCATTTCCACGTAGTCCAACGTGTTTCAGTCTTTTGTAACGAATCGTACCAAACTTGGGCAGTTTTTCTTAATTTTTGTAATGCTTGAAATTTAGTCATGGCATCTGACCAACCGAACGCACGGGCATTAGCTTCTACCACATTAATCCACATATCGATATTATCACTCAAAGGATCAAATTCTGGTATCACAGTCGACAAGATGGTACTTTGACTCACGGTTAACTTCTTTACATGGCGGCGACGCCGGCAGCGATCCCTCTCACTAGACGATGATGATGAACTTGATGAGGTGGAACTCGACGATGATGGTTTCCTCCTTACTTTGCTACGTGTTCGCTTTCGGTTTCGCGGCATCCTGTCGGTCGTATTATTCGTTATCCCACTTCTGATGTAAAAGAAAGTTATGTGTTAATTAACTGCTGCAAGTTATTTGTACGGTATATTTATATAAGTTGTATGTATCACTCTTGAAATAATTTAATAACGTTTTTCTCTTTATTGGTTAAGTTAAGAATTAAAGTAAAACAATACAGTAATGTAAAATAATGTTATAACAACGTTCCCGCTTCCAGCGTATCCAGAAGAGAGCTTAAATTTCCCGCCAATGTTTTCTTTTTTTTTTTAATGTTGCCCGCTTCAAAAATCGTAGCGACAACACTTGTCTTCTCTTTAGATTTTTCTAATAAATAAATAACAATTTTTAATTTAAATCAATTTAATTTTTCGTTGTTCGGCTTTTAGTTGTTTATAAAATAAAATAATTTTATTAATTTATTGATAATTTGATAGTTGACACTTACACTTCACAGTTGACATTGACAATTCTAAGTATTAATAAATTGTTATAGTACCATTATTTTCACAGTCGTTAATTATCCCAATATTATGAATACAATCGTCGATAAGATAAAGAAATAAACGAAATTTTTGTACTTTACAATATTTTTATTTATTTAAATCAATGAAAAGGACTCGAAACGATGCAGTTAAAGCTGCTGTTACTTCCTACTTAGAACGACGGAATTACCCTGTAAATAAAACATTAATAACATACATCTATTCAATATAGTAATTGTGATTTTGACCCCCTAAATTTGTATTTCTTTTAGGAAATTGATTTTTTTAATAACACCAATTCTTCAAGTCGTAGTGCCGAGGAAATGGCTGTGGCGACTATTGTACAAAGTGAAGCAAGCCGGGCAAACTCTATTTTGTTTTCATGTATAAACAACGACCCTGGACATTACGATGTTCAATACACAAGGTAATATAATTCTCGATACTCATTATGATTATGATATAATTTAAAATTTTAATAGAATTTTATCTAACATCTTGCCTATTATTGTTAATTATAATTCTTTCCTTTACAGGCTTGTTCATTTCATCAAGGGTATTAAAACAGAAAATGTGAAAAATGAACTGCTTGGTCTGCTGACCCCTTTATTATGCCATTTATATCTAGAAATGTTGCGAGGTGGACATGGAGGAGCTGCACAAATGTTTCTTAAAAGGCATTCTGCTTCATTACCACAAAAAGATTTATCTTATCATCAGCCTATTGATGGAAATCTGCCCTCAGCACTTTATCGTCCTAATAGCCTAGAGCAATTATTTAATTCATTACAAAATGGTACTATAGACAATGAAACTCCAGAAAAAGATTATATGAACCAACTACTGGATGATATAGGTACTGTGTATACTCTACAGGAAGTGGAATCTCGTCCATCCATTGCAGCTTTTAGGTATTTTAATTATTTATATTGAGGAGAAAACTGAAAATATTCTTTGTAATCTAAATAAAAATACTTTCATTTTAATTTTTTTATAACAGGTCCTGTAAATACGACATTTACTTATCACAGGATGCCTTGAACATGTTGAAAGCATATTTGGCCAAGCATGGGCATGTTTTATTGATACAAGTTCTGCAGACTTGGTTTCATATAGACATAAATAATGACAATAGAAAAAATGCTGTAAGTTATTAATGCTTACTTGACAATAATAAAATGTTGTCACTAACTTTTATTTTGTAACAGGGTAATTTATTTTGCAGGATGACGATGAAGATCAAACTGATGATGAGAGAAATACAATTTCTGTAAATTGTGATAAAGGCAATGATAGTAATGGTAACCTCATTTATCTTTTAAATATATCATTATACATTTATTATTAACATAAGAGACATTATTAAAATCACTTCAATTTGTTCAATTTCTCCAGATATATTTTCAAAGTGTAATGGCCATGCAGAATATCAATCTGTGGATAAGGAACTAAGAGAACTACAGGATGCAATCAAAGGTGTTAGAGAAACTATGGCACCGCTCAAGTTGTATAAAATAGCTGCTCCAGATACACAGTAAGGAATATTATATAAATAGTAATTATTATTTACTTAGTCATATCAAAAAACATTGTCTCTCAATTTTTCAATTATGTACTGGTGGATCTGTAAACAGTTTAATAACATAAGGTGAACAACGTAATAAAGTGAAAATTATAATGGAGAATGACCTATTGTGCTATATAATTGTAACTTATCTTACTTTCCCTAAATCATTTTTAAATGTGTTTGTTTATTATAATATAAATTTAAAATTCAAATACTTTTCAATTCCTTTTACGAAATTATTATTTAAGAAGAATATCAATGTGTTTATAAATGTTCATTAATCTTCAATGATCACATTAATCTTAAAAAAAAATTGGTAGATAAAATTTCTGTTTTCTGTTTAAATTTTTATATAAGACTGTTTTTCATATAATTAAAAAAAAAGGAAGAGATGCTAAAACCTGTCTATATTATTATGGAGGCACAGTGTATATAGTAATTCTATAAAATTGATTAAATTAACAATTTTTTTTCTTAAATGTTAAAATAGTGAAAAAATTATAAATAATGAAATTAATTAAATTAAGACCAACAAATCTTTGGCCTGTTGTGTATTAATATATATTTTTTGTATTCAGTCTAGTATGTGCAAAAACTGATCAATACTGTAATGTGCTATGTGGAGGATTTGATAATTCAGAATTAAGATTGTGGGATCTTGGTCAAAACAATGTTAAGAGAAAGATCAACAGAAATATATCTGAGATTGAACTGGCTTGCTGCATTCCACCCGAACCAGAAACACCTTTGGACACTACATTGTATGTATTATTATTATATCACTGCTAATTTAAGAAAAAATTAAAATTACATATGTTTAGTTTACAAGTTTTTATATACTATTCTATGTATATTATGTCTAATACTAAAATTCACACTATTTTAAAATAATTTAATTGTAGTTCTAATATAATATTAATTTTATTAATCATGTATTTTTAAGCGATGTTTTCTTTTTTTCTGGTATTGTTTTAATGTAAATTTAATTTCAGTCAAATAGGAACAGGATTACCACTAAGAGGACATTCTGGTCCAGTACAAGCTGTTAGCATACTTTCTAGAGAAGAATTAGTACTTTCAGCCTCCCATGATCATACAATGAGGGCATGGAGATTATCGGATTATTCATGTGCTTCTATATATAGGTAGAATAGTATTTAATTGTTAATTATGCCTTTTATCTGTACTTTGACTGAAGTAATCTATAATATCTTGTAATATTTTAGAGGTCATAATTATCCGATCTGGTGCATGGATGTATCGAAAAATGGATTGTTTATAGTAACCGGATCTCATGACAGAACAGCGAAATTGTGGTCTTTGGATAGGACATTTCCTGTACGAGTATTTGTGGGACACATGTCTGATGTGACGGTAAATTTATAATTATCATATATAAAGTTTAAAGACTTCAACAATGGGAAGTATATTATATCAGCTGTTTAATTGCAATAATTGTAAGGAGCTTTGTTGTGAGATACAATTTCAAATGGCAAATAATTATCCGCTTAATTTTTTTAGAAATATATATTTATAGTAATAAAAATTAGCCTTATCTATTTTGGCTGACACATATAGCATGCTTTCGCGTATGAATTCGAACTTCCGTATGTTTTGCAGTGCGTCAAGTTCCACCCGAACGAGGCATACATGGCGACGGGCGGCGCCGACCGCAGCGTGCGGCTGTGGAGCGTGTGCGACGCCCGTCTTGTGCGCGTGCTATGCGGACATCGAGCTGTCGTTCGCGCTCTCGCTTTCTCGCCCGCCGGCACACATCTCGCCAGTGCCGGTATCGTTTACAATTCGATTTCACGCATTGAATAAATTCTGCCTAAACACTACATATTTCAATTATTATTATAACCTATATTTTATAAAGATTAAAAGTATCCAATTATTTTTCAGGAGATGATAAAAAGATAAAAATATGGGATTTAGCTGCATGTACATGTGTACATGAATACAGGGGGCACCATGGTAAAGTAACTGCACTAGATTGGTCTGCCGTCGGAAAACCTAGCTTATCCAACAGAATTTCTACAGACCCCAATGATTCAAATGCTGATAATTCTATATTATGTTCTGCTGGCATGGATGGAGTAGTAAAAGTTGTGTGGGACACAAACATTAAAAATAAGTAAGCCATGCATATATTTTTTAAATTTTATCAATTGAATTTCCAATATAATTATGTATTATTATTATTACAGACAAGTATCAAGCCAAGATATTTCTACCTCTACATATAATACTAAATGCTCATATTTAGTTGATGTGCAAGTACACCCAGACTGGATGGTAGCAATAGGAACTAAAAGATGATATGCTTAAAAATAAATGATCTTTTATCAAAATTTATTGTTTTTTATTTTATATGTATGAGTATAGACAATATAAGTGTAAACATGATTGAGAATAAGTCAGTATTTGAAAACATGTTATGTTGTCAGAATAAAAAATTACTAATAGTTCGTAAAAACCGTCGGCAAAAGCTGGTTCCACAGAGTGAAACAGAGAGTAACGAGAAAATATAATATATACAACATTTAAGTCTTAGAGAAGAATGTATTATTCTGCCATATCAAACAGTCAGAAGATTTGCATCTTAATAAACTTTGTTTTTTAATTTGGTAAATATATCACTATTTGTTATGATATCATTTTTTTTTAAAGCATTATATATATATAGGTAATTAATAAGATATTTTTATAAGATTATTTTTTTAATATTATTAGGAAGAGAAAATAACAAAATACTCTTAATTTGACATTAGTATATCATAACAAGTTCATGATTAAATATTGGACAAAATATATAACTTCTACTTCTTCTTGAAAAATTGGGCAAGTGTAGCTTGTTTGCCTTTTTGTTGAGGGGATATTTTCTTCTTAGTCATTATTACATCATTTTTCTTATCTTTTGGTGATATTTCTTTCTTCTCTACTTTAATTTCTTTAACAATCTGTTTGACATTTTTATCATCCTCATTTTCAGAATAACTTTCATAAATCTCTTCTTTGACAGTATGTATGTACCCCTCTTCATCCATATATGTCTTATCTACAACTTTTCTTCTTTTCTTAGGATTAACAATGCCTGATGTTATTTTTATACTGTTAGCAGATGGGGTTGGAGGAATCTCATCATCAGATTCACTTTTGATTTCTTCTTTGACTGCAAAGGGGTCAGCCTCCTGATCACTATCACTATCTGAAACATGCAATACTCTTTTTCTTTTCCTACCATTGGCTGTAGGTTTCTTGGTTTGAGTAAGAACTTTATTTTTCTTTTTAGAGATGGATTCCTCTTTATCAGATATTTTAGTCTTGAGTATTTGATTTTCAACATCCATTTCCATTTTTTCATCTTTAAGTTGAATGTTTTCTTTTACTATTGTCTTTAATTTTTGTTCAGGTTCTTTTGTGAGTTTTTTATTAACAGTGTTATTAGATTTACTGAAAAATCCAGCTATTCCTTTTTGAGTTTTGTGGTTATTATTTTGTTTGTTGTTAAGGTCTTTGGTTGGAGAAACCACTTCTGTTTTAATTTTGGATTTCAAATTTTCAGTGGCAATTGCAGCTGTCTTGTTTTCTAATTGATTATTTTTGACCAAACTTTTAGATTCTGTTTTAATTTTCTTTTGAGGAATCGATTCTAACCCACCATTTGATACTGTTTGCCGGCTGTTATCCTTTAAGCCTCCGATTTCATCTATTGACATTTTATTGCACTCGCTGCTCTTAATTAAGCCAGCGCATAGGTTGAAGTCATCAAATTTACTTACTAATAAATAAGCAGCATGATCAGTGCGTGGAGAACCTTTGTTAACGCTGTATACATGTTCATAAAATACAGTCTTCAGTGAAGTCTTTAGGTTTTGTAAATCATCCTCAGTACATACAGTTGTCCGCGCTTTGCCATCGTCTGATAAACCTGATATGATATAATTCACGTTAAGCTTGATATTTGGATATTGTTCAGGAATTTTTCTTACCAAAAGGTTTAACAATTGTTTACTTTTATTTATATGAATACACAGATCTCTACTCAGTGAAATGTATGTGACGATCTTTTCTTCATCTAATATCATATTTTTTACCGTATTTAAATTAGTTTCTAAAGATTCGTCCGAATCCATTATTAAAAAAATGGTACTAGAAACTTCGAACTCCCTTAAATTCTTATTACTTATTTTGACGGCTTTTAATACTTTTGAGTTTTTGCTTTAGGCGCACTTTTTCAAGATGACAACTGACAGATGTCAAAGACAAGACAAGACAGAAATCAAACGAACCACAGATTAAGAAAAGAGAAAATTATTTAAGCGTCCAAATTACTCTAGTACACTCATAGAGTAACTTATAATTGGGAGTACCTTGTCTTTTAGTCTGAGTCCGATTTAGGGTGAGTGGGGATAAGGCGCATATCGCTGACGCTTCATTTATTTATGGACTTCACCGTAGTCTGTACTCTCAACTCTGTAGGATCAAGTCAGTTGGCATACTTAGAGAGAGAGCTGTACCCCATAGACACTTAACTATACAGTACAGTAACTTTGCTATATATACATCTCACATTTTACAGTAATACACATAATGTTTTTCTCATAGCATAAGCATAACACAATAATAATTAATATGATGCTTATTCATGGGAAAATAATATTGTTTCAATCTTAAATAATAAAAGTTACCATATTTTTATACGTATGCCGTAATTTTTTAGGATTAACCGAATTTTTGAACACGCAATACTGTAACACACGCAGTTAATTAAAGCACTGGCAAGTGGCAACATTGCTTGCAATTGTCACGCACACACGAATCCTAAGACATATTTTTTATGTACAACATTAACACCTGACGAATAATATTTATATCTTGTTTAACGAATTGTATATGTATAATTATACAGAATCATATTACTATTTACTTTAAATGTGTAAGATTGATGTTAATATAATCGGCCTGAAGTACTAAACACAACGTTACAAGTGAGTGAAACCTTCACATAAGGCGAGTCTATTTTTGTTGCCATTACATCATTTATACCTATATAAGTGATCTCAGTTGTTTTATTTGCAGTATACCTAGTTTTCAATTGATCTATTTTTTATCGACTGAACAGAAAGAAGCTCTATTAGTATTTTTTCTAATTAGAAGGGAAAAATGCCCGGGTAAGAACTAAGAATTAAAACGGGAGTGGTCCTATTAATTGGACTTTTGCTTCCTACACACGCTTACCTCATTTGGAAAGATAACATTGCCTCATTACTTAAAACTGGTATTAACTATGATTCATTGATGTCAATTGTTATAGCTAAATTATAATATCATAACCCTTCAACCTACTTTCATAATCCTACTTTGAATGTATTATAAACACAACCTAGTAGATGTAAACTATTTCATTTATATAAACAAACAAAACTTCTCAAGGATTTCATTATTAATCTTTTTTTTTTTTTTTGTAAATGACATATAATATACACTGCAAATACTAATCTTTATGAAAATTAATGGCACAATTCTGTCATTCTTCATCACTGTTGTATGTAAATATAAAAATTTCAACAATATAATATTTTGATAAATGTATATCAGTTGCAATTGATAAAGTCTGCTTGTCAACTGTAAAATTTTTTGTAGCTTAGCTTATAAATTAACATACCTGAGCAATCCTTTGAGTTAGATTCAAGTTTCCTGAAAACATTTTTCCTCATTTAATTTAATAATAATCTTTATTCTGTGTCACTGCAATTTATAGTAGTGATTCAATAACATGGTTACCATTTTGTTGTAAGTTATGAATTATTTTTATATTTCAGAATTGCGAATATGTCTTTAGATAATATGTTTTGCACCCGCTGTGGGGATGGTTTTGAACCAAATGAGAAAATTGTCAACTCTAATGGTGAACTTTGGCATACTGGTTGTTTTGTGTAAGTTATTTTATATTGTTATGTAATTAAATATCTTCTGATATGTTATGAGTCATGCACTCATGAAGTAAAATATTAGAGCAACTATTTTTATTATTATAATTTTATTAGTTTTTTAGTTCACAGAATTAGTTTAATTTAAGTGCAAAGAAAATTAAATAGAGATCAATGCTGTCTTTTCAACAAATTATCTAATGTGATGTGGTGTGTAAAAAACATCAGAATAGTACAGAAACTTTTACCAACAATCAAGTGTAAATCAATTGAGTCAATTTAAAAAAAATAAGGTTATTTCAGTGATTATGTTTCCCCATTGCTTATCATATATCTTACTCAGTGTTGTTTATTTATAATAAACAAAAAAAAAAAATATATAATATGTAGACTTGTTTATAGATTTGTGTATATTTATATATGTATTTATAAGTTTTAACTTTGAGATTAGGAAAAAGGTAGAACTATTTTTCGATTTATTGAACATTATGAGTCATGCATTTTTTGTTTTTTGCTTTTGTTATCCTTGCTAAAAAATATCCTAGATCCTGTTTCAAAATTAAATTATAAGTATTGTATCATAATTTTTGTTATAATTTAAAAGTAAAAATTTACAGTTATTGTCTCCTCTTAATAAGACTTGGTTTATTCTGGTAAGCTGTTTCAGTGTAAGTTAGTATCAAGACTAAATTAAGTAAATGTAAACTTTCTTGTTTAACCAAATTTCAAGCTGAGATCTTAAGTTAGGATTTATATTTTCTATCCACTGGACGGATTAGGATTTAATAAAATCATATGCTTATGGAGAGGTTAAAAGAATTATTGGAAATAATATTTCTTTCATTGATAATAATTATCAATTGCAGATGTGCACAATGTTTCCGTGTATTTCCGGAAGGTGTTTTCTACGAATTCGAAGGACGAAAATATTGCGAACGAGATTTTCAAGTCCTATTTGCACCTTGTTGTGGAAAATGCCGTAAGTTTTTACAATCTTTATATGTATATCTATATTATCAACTTAGTTATTGGCTTTCGTAAACTTGTATATCTTTTTGCATTTAGTTTTAAATAATTAATTTAAATTTTTTCAAAAAGTCTAATTAGACATTTTTCTTAAAGGTGAATTTGTGATTGGTCGTGTTATCAAGGCAATGAACTCAAACTGGCACCCTGCTTGTTTTCGATGTGAGGAATGCAATATTGAACTGGCAGATGCTGGATTCATAAAGCATGCCGGCCGCGCTCTCTGCCATGCTTGTAATGCTCGTATCAAGGCAGATGGCCTGCAAAATTATATATGCCATAAGTGCCAGTAAGTTAAACTTTTTTTTAATTTATATTATTTATTAAAATTATTATACTCTAAGTTTGCCATACGGAAGTTCAGAACTCACTAATGGTGAATTAAATCAATTATCAATTATTGGTGTTATCAACAATTTGTTAATGTTTTAACTTCTTATATATTTTATTAATGTAATTGTGTTTGTGTGCATTAAAGAGGTTATTTAATTATTTATATTGCTTAATTGAAACATAATTTTCTGGCTGAGCAATGATTTCAGATAAACTGTTAAATGAAAAACATTTCAAAAACTATATATACTTAAAATGTTTATAAAATATTTATAAATGTTGTAGGCGTCTTATATCCGATTGCTTGTTGCAATTATGAAGTGGTGTCTTTTGACTACCTTGACTTTACATTAGCTTAATTTTTGGAGAACTAACTTCAGTTTGGCCAACATAGTTTACTTGTACTATATTTTACTTTATATTGATAGATATTGAAATATAATTCTTAAATTATTATTAATATCGTTTACAAACTCTGTACAAATTGAAATAAATATTATAAAATATTTAAGTGAGCTGTGAGTATATACTTTGATCTGGTATGTAATATTTTTAGCGGTGTAATTGATGGGGAGCCTCTGCGTTACCGTGGTGAGGTGTACCACGGCTATCATTTCTCTTGCGCTACTTGCGGCGTGGAACTCGATCACACCGCCCGTGAAGTCAAGAACAGACCGGGATATGCTGCTAATGATGTCGTGAGTCTTTATATTGATAGATGTAGAAAAAAAAACAATTCAGGCTCAATTTGAATATTTTCTATATACTTGTAGTATATAACTATAACTTCTTCTGAATGACGCACTTATTGATATCATAATATTCATACAATATATTTGGTGTGTGGGAATTATAATACTTATTTCTTTCACAACAGTTTTAGATTGCTATAAGCTAAACCAAATGGCTATTCTTCTTGTGTATTTTTTGGTTTACTGCTATAAAAGATAATCTTAAAATCCCCTATGAGTCGGAGTGCGGTTAATTTTGTAAATTATTATCTTATTTTCAGAATAATCTCTTTTGCCTTCGTTGCCATGATAAAATGGGTATCCCCATTTGTGGAGCTTGTCGTCGTCCTATAGAAGAAAGAATTGTTACTGCTTTGGGCAAACATTGGCATGTTGAGGTAAACATCTTACCAATTCATATATTGATCTTAAAATGTTTTTAATTCTAACGGCTTTACTTAACTTAGATATCATTGTGTTCTGTATAGTTGTATTTATATTAATATTAAATATTTTTAGCATTTCGTGTGCGCTAAATGTGAAAAGCCATTCCATGGTCATCGTCACTATGAGAAGAAAGGTTTGGCATATTGTGAACAACATTATCATCAGCTGTTTGGCAACCTTTGTTACGTCTGCAACCAAGTTATTGCTGGTGATGGTATGTATACACAGTTCGTTTATTATAATAATTATGAGTTTTCTATGTATATATTGGAATTATACATTATTAATCTCTTATATAAAGTACCCAACAATTTTCCAACGTTTTTGGCAGCTGCTCTTATTGTGCTGTTGAACATTTTTGAGATAGTATATAAAAGTAAGTTTTTACGTATTTAATTTATTCTCTAATGTATACATTGGTCTCGCAGTATTCACGGCGTTGAACAAGGCCTGGTGCGTGCACCACTTTGCGTGCGCCGTGTGCGACACTGCGCTGAGCACGCGCAGCAAGTTCTACGAGTACGACGAGCGCCCAGCCTGCCGCCGCTGCTACGAGCGCCTGCCGACCGAGTTGCGCCGCCGTCTGCGCCGCGCGCACCACTACACGCTGCGGCGGTGAGCGTATCTACCGCCGCGTCACCACCAGCGCCACCACCGCCACCACCGCCACGAAACCTTTGTTATATCTAAGTCTAAGTCTGACTAAAGCAAAGCAAATTTGGAACAAATATTGTATTCCAGATACCAAATAATAACAACGCCACTACACTGCCTTTACTTGTAATAATAAATACAACATTACAATATAAATAGTGATCCCATCAACTACACCCAGTAAGTAATTAAGTTATATTTTGTGAAATATTTTCAAAACGTTTATTTTTTATTATCTTGTAACAATGAGTTGACATTATTAAAATTATATAAGAATAATATATCTGATAGAAATGTTATATACTAAATAGTTATTATAAATTTATTTACTTTGATCTAAGCATTATTATAAAATACTTATATAGCATTTAATTTCATCTACTAATAAAAGTATGTATACCTTATTGAATAATACTTTATTTTGGTTTGAATTTAATGGTTAGCTCATGCCCACGACAATTGCAACAGAATCGAAATAGCACAAAGTAAAATAGGTAAATACCTTATTTAATACAAAAATTAAAACCAATTGTAACCACTAATCGTTATCATCTATTCATATATATTATAGTGTATAAAAATATAAGTATACTACATACTTTAATTTAACGTGCCTTATACTAGTGATCTGATTGTTTTTATTAAAATGTATCTTTGCCAACTGTCAAGTGTATTTAAGTGCCTCTTTAGTGTAAAATGATTTTTATTAATAAGAGATAATTTTATAATTATTTTAACAATTTTTATAACACATCAATATAATCAGTGGTGCTTTAATAAATAATTAAAAAAAAACTAACTGGCGCGTTTTTTAATTCCATTGAATTTCCAAATTAACATCTCTGCCATTTCAAAAATGAAAATTAGCTTTGTTAATTATTTCTTTACTCTTACCATAACAAACATTACCACAATTATTTAAAAAAACTTTCAATTGCAAAAGAACAATTTTATGAAATAATGCTGTAGAGAAAAATTAAGAAATTTCGTTGTATAAATCCACTGGCTAATGTCATAAAAAGATGAATATGAAATAGAATTTTAAAGGAAAATAGTGGAAATATTATTTATATTTCAAATACACGAACATAAAATATTTAGTATTTTAATAAGCTAAGTGCGAATTAGAATCGGCTACCGAGGGTTCCGTACATTTTTTTATAGGTATACTATAAAAAAATTTGAAGGTACGTTTGACTATCTGTAACACAAGATCTATTCTATTCCTTTTTTATTTTTGTAGTATATAATTAATGATCTTCTATTTTATGTTAGAGGTATTTGTGATATTCTATTGTTTTCTGATGATGCCTAATTACTTTTGAAAGTAGACAGGAAACAATTATGTAAACAATGCATTATACAAAGTTTGATTACCAAAAACAGTTTAGTTCTAAATGCTGAAAAGACAAATGACTATTTGTTTAACAGACAGTAACATTTCAAGTTAAAATTAAACAAAAGTGATCTATGTGTAGCTGATAATACACATGACTCAATACTACAGTGGGATACCCATTTATCGTACATGTAAGGTAGTGTAACTGATGTTGATACTGCTCGATTAGTATACCTTGATTATTTTTGTGGCAGTACGTCGTTACGCTGTTAGCAACAACAAGCGCACGCCACAATTTATGACGTCATCGTTTGAATAGTTCTGACAATAACTGTTTTATTTGATACAAGAAGCGGTATTGTGTCATTGGAAATATGAATAAGTTCTGAAAATAACTGTTTGTCTACGAAGAAACAGTAGGTATCTTCAATTCTTCAAATTATATCTAAAACTAATAACACCTAGTCTCCGACTTCGCAAAGCTAGTAAATCCTAATAAGTCGTAAATAATATCCTAGTAAATAATAATATTTACCTACCCTCTTACTTTCGGAATAAATAAGTCGCAATCTTCAAACCATTATTATTCATACGCATTAAGCCAAATAGAAACAATAATTTGTCCCTAATTACGAAAAAATAACAAACACACAAGAAAGGCATAGCAACATACAACAATTACTTCAACAAGATAATTTATCATTCAAAAATAATTATATACTGCACATCAATGTCGAATTATATTGCGAAACATTAACGTCTTATTCGTCTAAATACACCTACATTAGCAGCCTGTAAATTTCCCACTGCTAGGCTAAGGCCTCCTCTTCCTTTGAGCAGAAGGTTTGGAGCATATTCCATCACGCTGCTACAATGCGGGTGGCGGAATACACATGTGGCAGAATTTCGTTGAAATAAGACACATGCAGGTTTATTCATGAAGTTTTCTTTCACCGCTGAGCACGATATGAATTATAAACACAAATTAAGCACATGAAAATTCAGTCGTGTCTACCTGGATTTGAACTTGAAATCATCGGTTAAAGATGCACGCGTTCTAACCACTGGGCCATCTCGGCTCTTAGGGCCATCTCGGCTCTTAAATAAACTTAGAGACAACCAAAGAGAAGTATATAACAGTATGCACAACATGAGTCATCTCGGAACACAAAAAACACGCAAGTTGATATGTAAAAAATACTTTTGGCCTACGATAAAAACATACATCGCGCAATGAACAAAGAGTTGTAGTAATTGCCAAAAACCAAATTACAAAGTAACGGATGCAGCATGATTCATTCGCTTCCACCAACCGAACGTTTTCAACATATACACATCGATATAGTCGGACAGTTTCCTACAACCGCTCAAGGTTACTGCTATCTAAAAACAATGATAACCCGACACACAAGATGGCACGAAGCAATCTCGACCGCCGACATATCAGCTGAAACTGTCACAGATATTCTCTACAACCATATAACAAGATTCGGATGTCCCGAAACATTAACATGCAATCAAGCTTGGCAGTTCGAAAGTAAATTACGTGGGAAGTAATAACGTGGGAAAACTTTAGGAATAAATAAAATTGGAACTACACCGCATCACCCACAAACCAACAAAATAATCGAACGATGGCATAGAACCTTGAAGACTGCATTACCCACGAAGCTATCCTACAAGTGTACATAGGTTAATGAACTTCCAATGGTTACTACTAGGCTTACGCAAAAAACCTAAACCATGGTCCGCAACACCGCAGTCGCGGCACCCACATATACCGGGCCTCACACCTCTAAGAACAGTCAGCCAAGACAGTTTTCAAAATACCTGATCCAAAACGCGGATAGTATGTATTGGAATGCCAAGAAACGTCAAGAACAGCTTCGAGGGTTTCCGCAATTATAACGACGGTACTAGCCTTCGTGAAATCAGACCATCACATAAATATCGAGACCTCTCAATGGCGATGTAGCCTCGACCATGTCTCCTTTGTTACGTCCGAACGTTACACCCACAGTAGACGATCTGGATAAGTCTACCAACTGGTAGACTCCGATTACCTCTTAAGGGTCAACACAGTCGTAGACAACATCAGCTGCCACTAACGGACGAAAGAATAAAATAAATAAAATAAATTAATCCGACGTCAGTCGAATCGATTATCAAGAATTTACAAACCAAAGTCAGTTCAGACCGGATCACAAACATCTTATCGCACTAACAGTGCTAATATTTACCACTTTTCTGGCAGGTTGCTCTTACCGATCAATGGAAAGAAACTATAGTTATAGGAAACCTGAACGCAGGAGCTATCGACCCATCAGATTGCTGAGCACTCTCGGTAAGATATACTAGAGAATCATTCTAGGGAAAATCAAGATCATCGTTGAGGCCGAACATATACTGAACAACGAGCAGTTCGGATACAAAGTCACTCGTGCGTCAATCCGGCCCATCGCTTATCGGAAGACATCCTATAAGGCTTCGCCCTTAACAAAACTACCTCCATATTCTTCGATATAGCGAAGGCATTCGACAAAATCTGGCACAATGCTTATTATAAAGAGTGGCACCGACGTTATTACATTAAATTAAACGACGATTAATACTCGTTAATATAAGGCTGATATAATTATCGAATACACAAATAAATAAAAAACAAAGAAAATGAAATTTCCAAATAAGATAATTAGACAAAATTAGTTCACTAACTTGTAAAAACGGCAACGACGCGCGATGTTGTCATTCGTCATCTACATAGATATTAGATACGAATAGATAGATACTTGCTACATTTCGATCAAAGCGGCGATTTATTTGTTCCTTGTCGGTGCGAACCGGCACCATAGTATAAACATTAGCATTAGCATTAGCAATCTGTAAATTTCCCACTGCTGGGCTAAAGGCCTCCTCTCCCTAGAGGAGAAGGTTTGAGAGAATTTGAGAAGAATATTCCACCACGCTGCTCCAATGCGGTTTGGTGGAATACACATGTGGCAGATTACGTTGAAATTAGACACATTCAGGTTTCCTCACGATGTTTTCCTTCACCGCCGAGCACGAGAAGAATTATAAACACAATTTAAGCACATGAAAATTCAGTGGTGCCTGCCTAGGTTTCAACACGAAATCATCGGTTAAGATGCACGCGTTCTAACCACTAGGCCATCTCGGCTCATAGTATAAACAACTTAGCAAAAACATAGTATCGCTTTAATGTGCTCAATCAATAAAACTACATCATTTATTTGCCATACAGCGGAGTGTAAAGTTCACACGCGACATTACTTGATATAGGTAGAAAAAAATAACACGAAAAAAGAACAGAAAAGCGTCTAATTTTGCATGTGGAAGACTCACTTCACTAAATGGTGACAATTAGCATAAAATAAAAAGGAAATAGTTAAGTCCAAAAAAATTATCTAAATTTATCAAAAATTAAAATAAAATAAAATTTTAAAGGCTACCAAAATTTAGTTTGCTATAATGTGAGTATTAACAGTGAAGCACAGGATAAACACAGGGTGAATAAAATGGCGGCAGGTTACAGGAACAATTTGTGATCTCCGTTTTCCCCTTAAACTTAAGGTTAAAACGAAATCTATAAGACCATGGTCAGACCTGCTGTCCTATATGGATCAGAGTGTTGGTCCACAAAAGGAATGAATGAAATACAACTGCATGTAGCGGAGATGAAAATATTGATAGGAATGTGTGGTGTTACGCGAATGTATAGAGTAAGGAAAGTACATAATTTGAAAGTGGCACCGATAACCGAGAAGTTGTTTAGAAGCCGGCTCTTATGGTATGGGCATGTTATGGCATGGGCGTGGACGGAAATAGACGAAAATAGAGGAAGGAGACGACCAAAGAAACGATAGCTGGATTGTGTGAAAGACGATATGGCTGGAAAGAATGTTACATGTGAAATGACGACAGACAGAGAAGTATGGAAGAAGACATGCTGCGTCTAACCCAAAAAAAAATTGGGATAAAGGCAGGAAGATGATAATGATGATGATATGACGTGAGTATTCTCCAAGGACACTAATACAGTATAAGACGTATGTGACAAGTTCAAAGGCTCAAAGCCTCAAGAAAACATAGTAATTATGAATGCTCATACACATCCTTCAGAAGAAATCCAAACAGTCTCAGTAGTCCTATGCACATTCTGAACGAAATAGAGGATAGTATCACTACCGCAAACGCTCCTCTCGCAGGGAAAACATTATACACATCTACACCATTTCCGATGGGTGAAACGAGGTTCTCGATTAGTGACGTCTCGAAAACGGTCGTGACATCGATTAAGTGACGTTTATATTTTTAATGTTGAAAGTAAACTGAAGGGCTCAGAATACGCTCATCCTAAAGGCGCCTCCTGTGAGACTGGGCCTCGGCTTAGGACCACGTCGACGCTTGGAGGGAGGAGAGAACATTGTGTGCTATGTACCCCGTTTCGTCTAAGCGCCTAAGGATAGGTGTAATAAGAGGGACATCGACCGCGCCGGCGGGATTGGTGTGTGTGTGTAACCTAACCAGTTAGTTTTCGCCGAAGCAAGAACATTGTCAGGAGCGCTTAGAATTTCTTTAGGACGTTTATGCATCGGATTACTGAGGGCTATACTTGCTTTCATTCAATATCAAGGGATTCGAGTGCCCCGAGGCTTTCTCGAAGTATTCGATGGAGATATCCTTCATTACTTTCGTAATGGTATCGAGTCGTAAGTCCCTATGGGATTATACGTTACGCATGTAATACAGATACGCGGTTACCTTGCGTAAGCATCGATTTTGTGTAGCTTGTAGGGGACTTTGTTTCGCCTGCTAGTGTGTGCGAATGTGACACTAGCGTATGTGAGAATAGGACGGATGCATCGGAATTACCTACTCAGACCAAAGAAAGCTTTGGCCCTTGAGTTAGTGATATGAAGTCTGAAAGTTAGCTTCCGATCTAGAGTGACTTCTTCTTGGTGGTAGGGCTTTGTGCAAGCCCGTCTGGGTAGGTACCACCCACTCATCAGATATTCTACCGCTAAATAAAAGTACTCTGTGTTGTTGTGTTCCGGTTAGAAGGGTGAGTGAGCCAGTGTAATCACAGGCACAAGGGACATAACATTTTAGTTCCCAAGGTTGGTGGCGCATTGGTGATGTAAGGATTGGTTAATATTTCTTACAACATCTTTGTCGACGAGGTCCCTTGGTATCGAACGTTCTGTAGCCCCGGTGAAAAAGCACCGCATTACTTTTATCGGTGTTTATTTCTATCCGCCACAGTTCCAAAACCATGCGCTAAAGCGTTGACAACAGCCACAGATCTGACGATTATATATGTAGCGGCATCATCCGCGAATAGAGCTATCTCTGTATTAGTATGATATATAGCGCGGATAGGGTAGGGAGAGGACATAGTGCCCTCTACTCTGAATCGGAACATACGATACGATAGATAGTCGTGTATCAAACGTACAATACAAGACTATCGGGATTGCCTACCATATGAAACTTATATATAAGTCCGTTATGCCAGACTTTATCGAAAGCTTTCGCTGTGTTGAGAAAGAGGGCGCCTGTGTGTTTCTGGTTGAAGCTAGTCAGCTTATCAATATGTTCTTCGTTGCGCAGTGCATAGTATGTGCTATTTGATAGCTGAGTTGCTCTTTAATGAAAAGGTTATTAGCCTTGATAACGGTCTCGAGACGGGTAAATATTAGCCTCTCGTATGTCTCACCCAATGAATTTATTAAACTCATTGTTTGCACATGCATTGCATTGTACATCTTTTTAGGCTCATCTAGTTAGGTCGAGGTAACTGGTTGGGTCTTGAAAGGGATGGTTAAGTAACTGTGACCGTTGAGTCAACTTTCGTAAAGGATTAAACTTGGGGAGCCCTATGCTCCCCAAGTAATCTCGATAATATCCGCTAAGCACTCGGTCTTATCGCTATCATCAAATGCCTAAGGAGTTCCTACCGTCCATCTGGTTGTGCTGGAATCTCTCTGATGGATGAGCTGTGTGAGAATTCACAACCGTTGTTACTTTCGCAACTTCTGCCGTGTCTATAATGTCGAGTATTGAATTTAACATGGGCGTTTTATTAATTGGAGTTTATCTCCGAGCTTTTTCCAAATCCATGATCGTCTTGGTGTTGAGTTGTCGAGCGAGGGAGAATGCAAGGGCGAGCGAGCCTATCTCATTTCACGTGCCTACCAACTAAGCTACTTTTAATGTACCGAGACGTTTTAATTGGATGTTTATTTTATATTTTTATTTCACATTATTTTCTTATATTTTGATTGGTTACTTTTTATTACAATTTCTGTATACATACTTTGTCATTTTTATGAGGTATACTGGAGGTATACTGGAATGAAATATTCCAGTATACCTCAAAAAAAAAAACTATTCTGCCACTCTACTCCTGAAGGTTCATTACATTGTTTAATTGCTAATTTTAAGGAATTATAAAGACCCGTTATTGTAACGTCTCGGCTTAATCAGTGAACAAACCTCCCCTCCCGCTTTCTTTCGTTTTCCGTCACTGTAACACAATTTTAAAATGGGAATGTTTGACTTGTATACATAGGTATAAGTCAATGAGTAATTATTATGAGATTATATTCTCTGTGCTACAACTAACAAACAGTCTTAGACAGTATGGCTTACTTTACTGTTGTGTTTTCCTTTTTGAGTGGATACCTTTTTTTAACGGTTTTGGCGAATACAAATAATATTCTATTTAACGGAGATTATGAATTTATTGATTTAACTTACCCGTTTGATAAAAATACAATATATTGGCCGGATTCAAGAAGTTTTGAATTTACAAAAAAAATTGGCGCGTTTCAAAATGATGGCAGTTGGTAAGTGTTTAGTACTTTCTACATATTTATAATTTTTACATGGGTTCAGGATTGTTTGTAATTACGATCAGCATAGTAGGTTTAAAAATTTAATTGTTTAAAAATTAGACTGATTGCTGAATTGTGAAGCTGTTGCAATCCAAGACAAAGAAATAAAAACTCATATCATCGTAATATTATTATCGGATTGTAATAGTAACAACGAAAGTAAACATTTTATATTAGAAATAAGTTAAAGAAAAAAACAGAGTAAGACTCGTAATTAAAAAATATTTTAAACAATAGCTTACAAACAATTAAAACTTGTATTCGTTGTGTAGTTTTACGTGTCGGTCAACATGATTGTTTTCGTTAGAGTGAGGTCGAGTTCAAGACTTTGCATTTGACTTTGTTTAGTTTATCATTTTCCAAGATCATTAGGTGGGTTTATTCAAAATGTCTTACTAACTCATTTTATAATACTGAATTATAAATATAAACAAAATATAACCCATATTTTGTTTTCTTGGATGTTATAGAAAAAAGTATGAACTTTTTATATTAACTTTTGGAAGAATTGTTTTCGGCACATATTATTAGTTTCAGCCTACTAGATTAAGTAAAATCTCTTTAGTTTGTTCAATTAACTTTGCAAATATGTGATAAAAAAAATAATAAAACTGCTATTTACTTGGTATTCAATTTTTTTTATTTTATTTAATGCTTTATTGACCACCATAAAGTTAATGGGACAAAAGGCGGACTTAATGAAGGCATTCTCTACCAGTCAACCCTTAGGTCAAACAGAAAAACCATGAAGGCGGTAATTATGATTAGCTTTTGAAATACTTTTTAAATTGTTAATAGGTATGCATCTAACGAATTTAGCGCAGGCGAGCATGGTGGCACACATATTGATGCACCGTATCATTTCAAAGTAAATGGCAAATATGTCGGAGATATACCTTTGGATAAGTTAATAGTACCACGTACGTTTTTTATCCATTTTGCAATTTATGATTTTTTTTTAAATCGAAGATCAAGTTGTTTCGGTTTATTGAAGAAACTATTTTTAAATTAAATATATTTGCTATCTTAAGGGTTTCTAAGAGTATTTTTTTTTATATTTTGAAATAATAATCGCAAGTTTAAATTTAAGTTGCACACGCTAATAATTTATTTTTAAATATTTTCAGTTATAATACTAGACGTTAGCTCAAAAGTAAATAATGACTCCAATTTTGTACTGTATAAGCATCATTTAGACTATATGCTGAATGACAATTTTGGAAAGCCCTGTTTTTTAATATTTAAATTCGGATGGAGCAAATTTGCTGGTGACAGAACAAAATATTTAGGAGTAAATAAGAATAATACATTAAATTTTCCAGGTATGTTTGACATTTTATAAACAAATTTCTTAAAAAGTAAGGTTAGTCAGAGGGGATTATTCTTTCTAAATATAGAAATGTATATATAACTGCCATTAGTGCTTCGTCTCTTATCAGTGTTTTAAATTGGTAATTTCCTGAACATACGATTTAACTCTGTAATGTAATGTTATAGGATTAAGCGAGGAAGTGGCGGAATGGATTACATCATCGTATAAAAACGTCGTAGGATTAGGTGTGGACACAGCTTCTGTCGATCCTGGTTCAAGTACTGATTTACCAGTACATAAAATAGCTGCCAAAGCCGGCTTGTTTAATGTTGAAAATGTGAAACTAGATCAACCCGTTCCTGGTACGACCATATAATAATTAATAGCAAACGCGTTTTATACAGTATGTTTAATACTTTAAACAACATTATTGAAATAATTTATTTGTTGTTCACAGAATATGGCTGTACAGCTTTGATATTGCCAATGAAGATCACTTGGGGTAGTGGAGCGCCATTGCGTTTGGTGGCTATTTGCCCAAAACAGATTCCTCTTAATTTTTAATGTCTCTAAAGACATGCATGCAATTATATAAATATTTGTAAACCTCTTTATAATAAATATTTAATAAAAAAGTATTGATCTAAATCATTTTTATTTATAAAAACAATTAATATTTTTTGAATAACTTTAATTTATAGTCAGTACTTAACCTAACAATATGAAAAATAAAACTAAGTTATATCTTAGTATCATTATGATGTAGGATTAAAGGTTTATCATTGAAAGAAAAAATAATTTAATCGAATTTTAAAAACACCTTTTCTTGAATGAGTTTTTCGTAAACTAATTGTCCATTATCGTTCCTTAATTCAACAGTCGGTATGACGTTAGTTGTGTCAATCAATTTCGCTTTAAATGGTCCTTTTTCCAGAAATGTATCAATAAATTTTTCAAACAATAATTTTTTTTCAAAATCAGGATTAATTTTTACACCATGTAAGAAAGCAGTTATTGTTACAGGTGGCAATTTCGTGTATTTTTTGCTAATTTCTCTTACATCTGCTAAAGAAATAATTTCTATGTTACCATAATCGACATATTTGACTTTTATACGATTTTTAGCTTCACTATATTGCAAAATTATTGCTCTATACCATTGACCATCTTCAGGAAATAAAGCTAAGCAAGCTTTATTTTCGAAAATACCGTTTAGTGCAGTCATTTTACAACTTTCATTTTGCAATTCTTCAAACATTTTATCGTAAGCTTTGGTTGTTTCGTCGTCATGAATTACGCCTAATTCTAACTTGTTTATTTCATTAAGCACTGTAATATTGCATGGAAACTCGGTCTGGGTGTACGGTGAATACGAAATAAAATTTCCATTAATAGATTTGTTATCATCTTCGGCTATAATACTATTCCAATCTTTGCCTTCTAAGGAATTTAGTTTAGCAGAAGTTTGCGAATCAGTAGACTCATTTTCTATATCGTCATACTCAACAATGTAATCAGGCCCGGAATCAGTTTCAATACTTATTTCTAACTTTTCATTTTCTTTCAATTGTGGCGCAAACTTACGAACAACCGCTTTAGAACCATCCGTGTAGACCGCCATTTCGAAGTCGACTAGATGATCATTTATCCAAAGTTTGTCATATTTTAGTTCTATAGGAATAAGGTCACCAATAGGTTCCCCACTCACTTTCACATAGCACTGTTTCTCGACTATTGATTTGTGTATATAATCTAAAGATTGTCTATCCCATCGTTTCCCAGCAGGACGAATACGATTTAGGACACATTTGTGTGCTTGTATGGGAATTTGATATAAAACTATACTTTTTCTTAGATTTTTAAAACTACAGACTTCTTCGTTGCCATAGTCAACGTAATGTATTAGACAGCTAGAAGCTTCTTCATTTACTTCTAAAACTCTGCCTCTGTAAAAACGATTATCTAAAAAGAAAAGAGCGATACATGGCTCGCCAACGGTCCATTTAACATATTTCGCCTTGGGATCTGGATTTTTGAAACGAACATCAAGTGCTTTTCTTATCAAATCCAATGTATCTTGCTGTGAGATATCATGTAAGTAGATTATGCCATCGTTGTCAATGTATCTGAGAATAAAAAATACAATAACATATGTAAGACTACTCATTATTATTTGCTATTAAAAATAAAATGTAATTAATATCAACTTACGTTGGCATAGCTGTGATTTCATTACTGGGTAAAGGTTCGGGAGGTAGCCAGTCTGATATAAAAACAGTGTTTGAATTGTTGTTATCCATTTCCATCTTTAGTGCATCATTGTCGATTGGAGTAGATGAGTTACTGTCTGACTCAGGATTAATTTTAAGGGGTTTTAAAGGCATTGGTTCTATTTGAATCCAATCACGTACAGACCCAGTAATATTAAGAAAAGATAGCACGTCTTCTGCAGTATTTAAGGAAGTGTTATCGCTGCTAATTAGCTGTAAAAAATAAATAAATAAATTGTCAGAACATATAATTAACATTAATTATTTATTTGTAAAACAAGAAATTATTTATATTCATTAAAGACTAACCTCTTGACTCTTATCTGGTATTCCCAAGCCTTGGTCGATGATTTTTTTGTTTAGACATCTCCACTCAGAGGTATTAGCCTCGAGTGCACCACCCTGAATCGTATGGTAGACCCATAATTCTACTGGCATACTTTTGCCTTTAAATTTTCCGAGTTTAGTGATGAAAACTCTTTTGTACGCATCAAGCAATTCTTTTAAATATTCTTTTGTAAGAGAAGGCCACTCCTCTCCGACAGCGGGAACTACTCCACTTAGATGGCACATAACGGCAGCGTCACCAATTGAGGCAAATTCTTGAGGCATTTCTCTTAAACTAGAGACTGGAACAGTTTCAACGCAGGCGAAGTCGGAGTAAAACACTTTCGCGTTCGCATCATTTATTTCCAAGATGGCTGCCCGACGCCAGGTTTGCGACTGGCTGCATATTGTGCAACACCTGTCTTCAATCTTCCAATCTCTTATTTCTTGCGTTTTCTTTTTAGCGTAGTATTTTTGTATGTCATCAAACAACTCCGTGAATATTTTCTGCTGATGGACGAGCGACACATAAATAAGCGAAGGTGATTGATAATTTAATATTTTTACTTCCAATCTCAATGGCCCCTTGTCTTTCGCGTCGAGATCCTCCTCATTTGGTTTAATCGGTTGTATTTTTAATGTCGTATCGGTATCAATTTTAACATGTTTAGGTTTAGGTTTCGGCTCATCTAGTGGGCATTTGTTCGTAAAGACTAACTCATCAATTTCTGTGTTTTTGTTAAACATATATAATCTGTAAAAATGCAAAAAATATACATACATACGTTTTCTAAATTTATTTACTCATGTATGAGATAAAAACTAAATTACCCAAAAGTGACAGCAAATTTATTTTTAATCATCTGGGTGTTAATGCATATTATATTTTCTTCATCACATTTATCATATAGCGTCACTCCAAGCGAATTCCTGTTGCGGCTTTCCTCTACGTGTAGTTCCAAGAGTCGCTCCTCGAATTTTTGCAGCAGCGCCACCGAGGCCGGGCTCCACTTCTTATTGAGGGGCGTCACTCCGGCCAGGTGACATTCGGTGGCCTGAAAATGAGTTAGTTGAAAATAATACAAATTTTAAATCACGATAGCCTCCGGCGTTGGGTCAGCAGAGCGAGTGACTCACGAGCGCACGCAGCACGGTGAACTTGGGCAAGATGCGGCGCAGGGCGGTCCAGTGCAGCAGCACCGTGGCGCCCACGTCGGGCAGCAGCACGCGCACGTGCATGCGGCCCGGCAGCTCGCGCACCAGCGCGCGCGCCCACGCGCCGCCGCGCACGCCGCGCACGCCGCGCTGCTCCACGTGCGCCACGCACACCATGTCTGCGACACATATCGAGCGAGTCACGTTTATGCGATGGGTTTTTGAACTACAACGACGAAATCGTTGAAAACGTACGGGGGCATACTTTATTTAGTTTTAAGTGATTGTGCTACTTTTTTCTGTACAAAATTATCACTCTTTTTCATTACCTGAAAACCTCACCTACAGTAAGAGTCAAATTATAGATACAGTAACTCATATGAGCATGATCGGTTTGTGGACAAAGTTGGATATTTTTTGCAATATTAAAAATTACTAACCTTTTTCAGGTAAGTAAATACTACCACTATTCACGCTCAAACTATACTCTTGTTCTAAATCTTCACACAACTTTTCGAAAACGCTTTGTAGATGACGCTAAAATACAAAAACAAGAAAAGTAAAACCTTTGATAAAAATTGAGTTCCAATAAATTAATATAACATTTAATCTTACCTTCCTGACATAGAAATTATCCGGACTCACTACATGTGTTATGTAAACTTCTTCAACAGCATTCTTTTGGAAATCTTTGTTATTTATAAATAATTTCGGTTTTTCTGAAATTCCCATCATCTTGGGGTACTGGAATGGACGAAATAATCACGACATTAACGAATTGACACGATATCATTAAAGACTTTAAAGTTTGTCCAAGAAACATTAGAAGTAAAATTAAAGTGGATATAAGTAGTTAAGTGGAATATTGCTATATTTTAAATACTGATATATTAATCAAGGACTGTTAGGAGAAATAGAGCACAATATAGCTGAGCTATTAGCAAAGGCATGGAATACGTAAATCTAAAGTTTGTTTATCTTCATTCTTCTTCGATTGGAATAAACTACGGTGTATTTATGTCGTAAATTAAATCAAATGTCGAAAACTCACGGGCAGCTTCTCGGGCAGGCGTGCGCGACCGTGGAAGGCAAGTGCGTGCGCCAGACTCTCGCCGTGCTCGAGCGTGCTCACGTCCACGTCCAGGCACGGCGCGCCGCCCTCCGCCGCGCGCACGCGCCGCACGTGCAGCACCGCCTGCTTGCTGCGGGGAGACGACTCATTACTCTGTGAGTCTCAATATCATCATTTGTCACTCAGTCTGTTTGTACGGAGTACTACCATCATGGACCGGTTCAGATCAGACCGTTATTTTAAATTCTTAGGTTCGTTTATAGTTCTTTCAGTAATATGGTCTATGACACGAATTGGTAGCGAGTTCTGTACTTTGGTTTCCGTTAGTAAAGTTTATTTTATTTGTTTATAATAAGAATCAGGCCAAGTGGATAAATATATTTTGGCAATATGTAACTGCATAGTAACTTGGTATATTATAATAAGTTGAATCATCATTCATTAAAAACAAATGTTTTACTATAATTTATCTATCAGCCAATTTATTTCGCTAAAATAAATAAATATCTATCAGTCGTCACGAAATATACATTAAAATAAATGATATTGAACTTACTTGTCAATAATGTTCTGTACGAAGAATGAGTCATCGCTGGTCCAAGCCCCGTTGATGGGCTCACAATTAGCGAGCGAGCAACAGATAGCGAACGGTGGAGGAAACGCCACTCGGGCGGGTGGTATTAGACGTAACCTTAAAATATAGATTGCGTTTCAAGATGAGAATTTAGTTCTGTAATGAATATTTAGTTATTAATTATACAACAAAAGAATATTTCAATAAGAGGAGGAATAAAGACGAACAACCTTGATTCCACATTATATAATTGGCCGAGATCTTGAATAATCTATGGTATTCATTATGAATTTTAAAAAAATGGTTTCGAACATCTGCGAAGTTATTATCGGAGAGGAAGTATAATTAAATATATAAGTTCTTATGTAGAATAGCATTGTGTTAAAAATAAAATCTTTCTTACTTGTCAATTGAGACGACTTCAGTACTACCGAAATCGATGCAGAATACATGTAAGATGGGTTTGTTAACGTCTCGTCTGTCGACGCTCACTACTCGACATCTTTGCCACAAGTTATCCGCTTTATTGAACACTAGATAAATTTTGCCTGTACGAAAAATAATGAAATCACTTGTTTTTATAAGATATATGTGGGTACTGAATTTTTACTACAGCATAATTGAAAAAACAATTAAGTATTTTTTAATACATATATATGTCGCAGGCAACTAGCTTAATTAGCCATCCAATTAACGCCTAACCACTTTAAAACGCTGTTCAACCAGCGGCCTGAATGAAACTCAGTCAATTCATCTGCCGCTGATAGAATAGGGTAACTTGCTTTTTTTAAATCGGTTAAATAAGCCCGCCTCTCTAAATCTGTTTGGTTTTCTCGGTCTGGCCCCTAAACTAAAAGGCTCCGTTCCTGAGATATTGGTCGAAATGAATATAGTTATTCTTTGGCGCCACTGTGGTGGCGGGCAAACAAACGAATATACAACCTTCGGCGACGTGCGCGAGCGAGGGCCGCGGCAGCGACACGGCGTTGCGGAACTCGCGCAGCAGCTCCTCCACGCGCGCCTGCAGGCCGGCGCGCTGCACGAACAGCTTGTGCGGGTCCACGATGTGCGACACGTAGATCAGCTCCTGCGAGCCTGCCGCGCATTACAGATCACTTACCGTCTCGCCGGCACATTGGGGAACTTGGACGGCGGCAGGTCCTGAGTTCAGACGAGGCCAGCGAGTAAGTGGCGAATTCACGAAGTAAATTGCAAACACCGATTAAATAACTTTCCTGCGCTACTTTTAACGATTATTTCTTATTGATAATTTAAATGTGTTATTACGACAAATTGTTATTGTTAATATTTTATTTGAGTTTTATATTGCGAAATAATTTGGTTCATCTTTATATATTAAATAGCGTAAGCTGATTTTTGTCCCAGTGATTATGGGACTGCTGCACATAACGAAACGGTTATGGTCTCGGTGCAGAAAATTAAAGAGGATTCTTGTAACAATTTAGTTATTCTTGTAACAATTTAGTTATTTGCAATCAAGCTTTATATACCACTAGTTTATATTTATTTTTATATAATATACAATGAGTTTATTTATTACCTTCGACAAATGGCTGCATGAGTTGACTGTCAGGAAATGCAATAGCCGATTCCCCTTTTAACTTTTGTTCATCTAAAAATCAATAATTATAATACATAAGAATGGTACCTAAATTTACGCATAAATTAATAGATTACCAGTAAAAGAACCTAAAAACATGAAATAAACGAGACAAAATGAACAATTAATGACCAGTAGCAATAAGCAAACAATATATTTAAATTATAAACTTACAGGACTGGTAGCTCTTGTTCGAGGAGTCACTTTTCATTGAATTCAAGGAGGTACAGGAACCACTTTTGCTGCGGTACTTTGGTACTTTTGCGAGAAATGTTGCTGTTTTTGACTTATCTTTTTCAGTCTTAGGTTCTGTTTGATTGGACAGTTGTCTTACATCTGTAATAATATTATTAAACATTAAAAACCACTTTAGAAAGGCTTAAATTGTAATATTTATATCTTCAAATAATGTAATAGACTTGATATATAAAAACAGAATCGATGGAGTCTACTGAACAATATATTTACTACAAACATGTTTGCAAATATTTATGAAATTATCCTACAAAATTTCTTTGATAGAAATAATAATATAATAAGTTAAGTAATCGACCAGATTTATTATATTGAAATTATAAAATTCAAGTTTTAGTGTATGAATCTCATATTCAATAATGATACGAATTAAATCATACTTATTAATTTATTACCAAGATTGGCATGTCATGTCATGATGAGTCACTTTCATATTTACAAAACTGTAGTTTTTTACCTCTAGTAATCTCTGGTGGATAGACTAAAGACGTTGGAGCTTCTGGTATTTCTTCATTATTCTCGCTTAACTCTTCAGTCGTGACAAGTTTATATTTCGATGCCTCGTTTCCTTCTAATTGTATGAAGTTGTCTATTGTTAAAAATATGTCTTCATTAACAGTTAAACTGTAAAAAAAATATTAAATTAGCTGGACATGTATTTTTCTGTTAGTCTATAAAGCAGTAGTAATAAACTATTCATATCATGTTAGATTTATAATCTATACCTCTATCAAAAACTTTAGGAAGGATCTGGTTAATATCAGTGGTTAGTACCAGAGCCTAACATTTAGTTCTTGTATATCTTCATTCATATTTACAATTCGAAATATACTGTAAAACTAAATTACGGGGCAAAAAGGTATGAGACAACAATATTTTTTTTTCAAAGATAAAATTATTTACCTGAGAGTCATAATAATTTTTATTATGATGTTTAAATTTGTACCTGTATTTGATAATACAATTATAATCTAAGTTCCAGAGATTCGTGCTAACATACAGAAAAGGAAAATATGTAATTATAAGGCATTTTCGATGTTAACGTGTTAAAAATTCGTGTAATAAGTTTTTATTAAAAACAATCTTTTTTTTTCAAAAAATCAAGGTTTTGTTTTGTCTTATAATATTTTTATGAAAATGAAGTCAATTGCCCTAGGAATGAAGATGTCTTTTAATGAAATATTAAAATATATGAATATTTCAGGAAATGTAGATTTTTCCATAATTATAAAATTGTTTTACTTTGATATTATCTTACTTTAAATTTATTTCGGATTCATCTCTGTGTAAATACCATGGTATTTTGGTAATCTGTTTAGCATCTTCTAAGATAGCAGGCATGTTTATCTACAAAGAAATATAGTGAATTTGTTAATAAATATTACTGATATTAACTTGTAAAATGAATCATTATGATTTACCTCTTTCAATTTATTAGGATTCAAAGAATTTATAGCATTTAATGTACTATTTGCTTTCCAAAGTGCATCAGAGATGTCTTGCTTCGCCTTTTTCAATGAATCTTTTTCATTCAATTTCAACTGTAGCACTTTACTTGTAATTTCGTGTTTTTTGTTTTGTATAATTGAACTGAGTTTAGAGAAATGCTGCTCAATATTATTGATCAATGTTGTGTATTTAGTAGAATTACTTTCATCATCTATTTTTGTCAGTAAATGTCCAATGTCCTAAAAATGTTATAATATTAATAAAATCTTTTATAATATACATAAAAAAGGTTTAATTAAAACCTTTTTAAAATAACTAGAATATGATTTAAGGCATATTAAATAATATAACACTAAAGGAACCTATAGCTTATCATTGCATATGTCTTTCATAATATTTTTAATGATTTTTTTATGTAACTGATGCATACTAAATCCTTTCTGTTGCCTTATAAATTATTTTGGGATGTTAAACTGAGTTGTGTCACTTTTATTTGCAAAAACAGGGAGATGTGAGATCTGATAACCCTCGATTGCATGAGCTGAGTCATGAATATCCACCTATTAAAGAGTGAGGTTCAAAAGAGGCTCAAGTCCTGACAAGTGTCTCTGATAAAACCTTTGAAGGTTTGACACATTTTGACACACTTGAGTGTGGGATGAAAATTTATTTAGCGATGTGGTGAAATAAGCTCCGAGGAAATTTACAGGCTGTTAGTTACTTCACTCTATATTTTATACTGTACCAAATATTACATTAAGTAAGAAATAAAGGAACTAGGGGTTAAACAGAAGCTATTATCAATTACAACTTACAACAGCAGTTTTACTTAGTCTTTTAAATACTTCATCCACTTTTGGGGCAATATTAGTTAACTCGGTCAGAAACTGTTCATTCTGTAAAAAATATACCATCACATAACTTAGTTGATTTACCAATTTATATTATCAAGATTTGTTTTAAATTACTATCCATACCACTTCTTGTATTGCTTCAACGTCATGGTTTTTACATGATTTTTCACCACCCACCATGAAACAGTCCATACAAATAGATTTTGAACAATTCTTACAGTAATAGTCCAGTTGTTTCTCCTGATGTAATTTACAATTATTTTTCTGTATATTTGCTCCTATAATAAAACAATTATTTAAGTTATAATATTAAAATTTTACATTTACATAAATGTTTATTATTACCTATGTTACAAAGCACATGATTTTTGAAAATAACAAAGTTCTTGTGACTTTTATTGAAGCAATTATTACAAACTATGATTCCACATTGTTCACACATTTTAAGTGTAGGAGAGTGACATTCCACACATTCTCCTGAAATAAAATTGATATAAATTAAATTATTGTCTTTATTTTGATATTATTATTTTATTTGTCCAAAATTTTACATATGTACCTTGTTTGGAAGTATTATTTTGTAGAATACCTTTCATATCTATGTAACATTCATCAATTTTAACTTTTTGTTCTTTTGTGTCCTGTTGTATAAATTATTTTATATATAGTACACAATTATTTGAAGAAAAAAATATAATTTAAATAAACAGAATATACAATTTGTTTAGTAAAGCAAGAGTAATAATGTTTTATAATAAACACACTTTGTTTATCACCTCAATAGTTTGCATGGTTAGCTCTCCAACCAAAAATACATTGACAGGAAATATGCTATACAAAGAAATCTTGTTCTGCATTAATAGAGTCAAATTATTAGTGTCTACTTGCATATCCTGGTGGCATACTTTACATTCAATAGGCTCTGCAAATTTTACTATGTTTCTAACACAGTTTTCACATAGAGTGTGCCCACATGATAGAAACAGGGGTATATTAGATTTCGTTTTTGAATCCAAAGCTGAAATCGAAAATATATTTTTGACACCAAATTATAAGGATATATATTAGTTTTAATTTTGTGTTAAAAGATTATTAAAAAGGAATTTTTGATTAAATATCTTGTTACAGTAAAACGGTACAAGGAATGCTTACCTTTTAAAAAATAGCACTGACTACAACTCGGACAGATTTTTCTTATTTTTGCGTCCATCGTAACTTTTGTTTATTGTTATGGCGAAGTTGATGTGAAGAATTGTCTGAAGAAAAATAATAATATGTTTAACACTATCAGCATAGTTTACATATGAAATATTCAAGTTGATTTCGTTTTAAAATTATAACAAATGGGAATATTTATCAACAAAGATGTCGAATTGTCAATATTTTGTTGTTTAGTATATCAAACGTAATAGCAGATGTAGAAAAATAGCCGGTATAAAACAACCTACCCTCAACTAAAGAGTAAAAACTATATATCTTGGCAATATATTAACTTTCATAAATACTCAATCAAAACAATTGAAAAACGTTTTTATTCCATGAGTTTAGAGTGAGAGTTGCCAAAAGCGAAAAATAAGACAAACAAATGACACTTCTTAGTTCTTATATCAAATTAGATTGCATTTTTAATACTGTCTTTTAAATACTTCATCCACTTTTGGGCCAATATTAGTTAACTCGGTCAGTTGTTGTTGAAAAACTGTATGTATTGATTATAGTATTGTTAATTGTACCATCTTCATCTTTGTCTTTCATAAAATTACCAGTCTATAGCCTATTCCAATGGAAGTAGGAAAAAAGATAGACACACCTTAGATTTACGTATTTCACGCGATTTGCTAAGAGTTTATGATTAATATATCTTTATTTATAATACAACACTATTACACTTAACCACTTATTTCCAATTTATTTTTACTTCCAAAATTCTTATAATAGTTTTTATACGTTCAAAATGCCATTTTTTCCTAAATCCATAATGAATATCATAGATTAATCAAGCTCTCGACCAATGATATCGCGTCAATTTGGTGTCATATGTTGCTTATTTCGCTTTTTTTCTGTAATGGTTGCAATAGAGTATAAGAATATTTTGTTATGGGTACTAATAATAGGTTTTTTACTTTATTTCAAAACTTATAAAGTGTTACTTTTAAAATGGACTGTATAATATACGAGATATTAGGCAATAAATAAACTAAAATATAAAGGTATTTCAATAGTGTACGTAGTAATGTTATTGAATCGAGCATTTTCTTAGTGTCTAATAACTTAAACATAGTTAAAATATATTTAGCGTTTGCCGTGTAATATTCAAAGCTAATGTCACAATTAATTATATTCACATCATTTTAATTTTATTAGGTGTAGTTTTGATTTTCTTTATCATGAACAGCGTCATGGCCATTGAAAATATTCGCTTGATTAATTAAGAGTAAGCACTGACAATGTTGATAAAAGAAATAGTATCTACAATTATAATTATATCATCTTATTATAAAGCTAATATAATCTTCGCCTACTCTTAGGGTCGCCACACACAAGCCGCCGGCCACAACTACAAGAAATATGGCGGCGCAGCGTTTTGTGGTTGCGGCGGTGGCTCGTGTGGGGCGGGTTGGAAATCATCCAACATTTGCCTTATCATTTAACGTTAAAGAACGTATTGCCTGTTTTTGCAGTAAACGTGACATAAAAAATCAATCTTATTAATATAATTCTTTTTGTATATTATATTTTGTACTTTTATTTAAAGTAAAACGTAGCCGTTGCCATGTAATTATTTCTTTTCCATTATTTTTCATTGATATGAACAAATATCTGTTTCTTTTCACTAGAAACTAGATTTTATATTTGAAAGATAAATGAAGCCAACTGTCCACAAAGAATAAATATATATATAGGTATTTATTCTATTACTTATATTAGGCATACTTATATTTATTAGCTTGAGTTTACAGTTGTACGATACTCGCAATTCAAAATTAGTTTACGGTTTATTTTGCTATTTAAGTATATGCATTACTATATCGTCATCAAATAAAAGAGTTCACAATTTTCGCATGTTTATGCCGACATTTATAATAAGAAAAAACACTTTTGTATATGTCTGTGTACAGAGCCGTCTCAAGCTATGCTGGGGCCTTAAGTTTCAGCCTTTCAAATAAACGGTGCGGTAATTTTCGTAAATTCGTAGGAATGTAATTGGTTGTACAAACTTATGACTATTTTATAGTATATCTATTTCTTTCATGAAGAGTACGTCTTTCTACTTTTAATATCGAATACCGTTAATAGCCTTTTTTGATAAATATGTCAGTTATATTCGAAAATGTACATAGCAGTCAACGTGAGCAACAAACGTGAGCAAACAAACGTTTGAAGGAAATTGTTGATTCTTCGGGGGCATCTCAGGATGGCCCAATGGTAAAGACGGTAATGTCTGTGTATATAAAAATACAGTCAAACACGCAAAATGCTATAAATATTTTTTATTATCTACATGTTTAGTACCACAGATATACAAATAGATACAGCCTTTTATAAGGTCATTTACTCCTTCCTCACACTAATTTCATAATTAAATATTACCTAATGCTTAAATGCATAACTATTTCGTATACTAATTATAAATAATATAATATTATAAAAGATAAATATTATAAAACCAAAAGTGTACACCTATACCCGTGAATGTAAATCGTTGGCGTTTTTTAAACGTTACTATAGTTTACATTTTGTCACTGGATTTTAATTGAGTGCGACGACTTTAATTAAGTATATATACTGGTATCGATTTAGTGTCAAGAGAAATAAAGACTTAGGATCTTTTCTTAAAACATTTGAATTTAAATTAATCAATAAGAAGTAAATTGTAATGAATTTGAATATTCCCTTGCTCTTTAGGGTTTCGTAGCCAAAAGGCAAAAAATGGAACCCTTTTAGATTTGTCATGTCTGCCTGTCTGTCTGTCCGTCCCTATGTCACAGCCACTTTTTTCCGAAACTATAAGAACTATACTGTTGAAACTTGATAGGTAGATGTAGTAAGATTTTCACAGAAAAATAGATAAAAAACAGTAAATACATAGAACTGAAATTAAAAAAATATATCAAATCATATAACCCATACGTGTACATATCTATGGAAAGGTCTTTTTAAATGATATTGAGGTTTGTAATATTTTTTTTTTCTAAACTGAATAGTTTGCGCGAGAGACATTTCCAAATTGGTAAAATGGATCCCCTAATATAAGAGACCCCTCCGTAACCTCTAATATAAGAGAATGATAAAACTACAAATAATATATAATGTAAACTTCCACCGAAAATTGGTAAGTAAATATAACGAAATCTAGTAAGTAAATATATATATATATTTAATAAATCAAATAAAACAATATAATTTCACAAGCATAGACCTTTACTTGCTGCTACGGAACCTTTAATGAGCGAGTCCGACTCGCAGTTGGCCGCTTTTTTATACATAAAGTTGCTTAAAATCCTGCGAGTCGCTTTCCCAAATTTGTCGTGGAATGAAAAAAAAATAGACAAACCGATAGCTTCGTTATTGTTAAAGGCATTTTTTAAAACTATAAGCTTAATTCAAGAGAATTGACACATATTCATTAATTTAGTTTGCCTACTCAATGTAAAAAATGATAGGTTCCTAGTAGGATACCTAATATTATTACATATACTTACTTATTAAGTATTAATATATATCAAATAATAGGAATATATCATATCAGTAAAAAGTAGTAAAATTGTCTTTGTCTCATCGTCTTTCATTAGATATAGTATTTGACAGTCGCCAGAAGGCTATGCAGTAATAATTAAGACTTAATGAGATTATAATTACACTCATATTGTGGTGATGTATGAAGCGATTTGTGGTGTTTCGCACCACTACCGCAAAATTAAATTCGTTATTCTTGTAGGGCTATTTAGTGATGATTATAGGTAAGTACCTATTCGTATCTAGTATTTACAAATGTCTTAAATTAATTTGAATGTTACAATTAGAAAAAAAGAAATAAAAATATGGAAAATTTATTATTAATCGACATAATAGCTCAGCCGTAGCTGCATAGTGATGAGAAAGTCGCAGGTTCGATTCTGATAATTTGGTACTGTTGGATCCACTACTAACACAAGTTCTACTCTTATCTGGAGGTAAGAATGGGACTAATAGCAATTACTGTATTTAAAAAAAGATGAAGTATTTTTTGTAGATAAATAAAATTATTACAAATAATTTTGTATGCTTATATATTAATCGATGCTTCACTAACAGAGATAAGAAGTAGCGTGTGTCGTTTGTATATCCCGTGTTGCTTTGTTTTGTAAGTAGCCTCTTTCTCCATTCTTAGGTATATGTGTTATTTTGTTGAAAAAATAAGAAAAATATGCGTATTAAAAATAATAAGGAAAAATGTCAATTGATTGGATTATAGTAAGTAGATGTAGTAGATTATAGTTTCAACATTATAAACCGATTACAAAACATTTAGCTTTTTGTACGATTACTATTGTATGATTTAATTAGAACATGAGTGCGCATAGGTATAAAATGAGCTTGTCTATAAATCGTGTATATTTTCATGTCGTTAGATAATCAAAAATATATCGTTACTATTATTGAATGAGACAAAATCGCAAAAGATATAAATGAGTAGCAGGTATTATATTAAAAAAGGTGAAAAAAGAATGCTTTCCTAAAACTTAAACTAACCTCAGGCACTTTAGTAAATTAGTTAATAAAATAAATTAGCTCAGCTTACTTATAACTGCTTTTCAGTTCATCTCACAATCCAAATACCGCTAACAAAAGTAAAGGGTCTAGTAGGCACCAAATTAGTAATATCTCAATTCATAACGGTAATATTTTGTAACATACACTAAGTACAGATACTTGTAACGATTGGTCAGCATTTAACATATTTTTAAGAATAGGCGGCATTAAAAAGGAAGACACCAAACTTTAGTACTGAAGTAAGTTACTTTTAACATCTCATCTACGAAGTTTAGAGGTCAATTATATTGTGCTTTTGATTTCAATGGTAAATACGTGTTGGATGAACATTGCGTGCTTGGCTGTCCCCGAAAGAGCACGCGAGTATCGGTCTCTTGTGTAATCGAAGCCAAGAACGAGTAGTATCGCGCTTTACCGGATCCACTTTTATGAATATCGTCAATGAGTCATTTTTACCTATTCGGTTCATCTTAAGTTCTGGTGTGATGTGGTAGTCTTTCAGTATGTCATAGTGATCTTCATAAATTAAATTTAAATATATTATCAAGATGAATACGAAAATTATTTGTCGTTGTTTTACTATAGTGTTTTTTTCATTACTTACAGTCATAGGTGAGATATTTTTGTTTTTATCGTAGCGTTGATTATCATTTAAACTAAAATTGCAGAGAAATTGAACTAAGAAGAATAAAAGGTTATTTTTGTCTACTTAAAAAAAAGACGTATAAATAAGATATCGTCTTGCATCACTTTCTACTGTAAATGTACATGTTACTTAATAAGATGTTCGCGATCATTTACTCGCCGCAATCTTCGAATTAATTAATTATACTTGCGTACATCTTTTATCTTACTAAGCTAGATTATTATGTGAAATGTGACCCTTATATAATTCCTAAATTTCTCAATATTGTGAGAGGTGATTTACGAGTTCGTTTACATAAAAGTATTTATTTTCTAATATATCTTTTGGATTGAAGATTTATTATTTCAAAATCAAAAAGAAAAACAAAATAATCTATATTGAATTAGGCTTTTACAATCATTTCCCAGAATTATATTAAACGTAAAGCCACCAAGAAGAAC